>NC_134537.1:81318585-82518585 GCF_050624435.1 Tenrec ecaudatus | reverse complement strand
CCTTTGGTCTAGCTGGATTTGTAAGGTAGCTTCATAGAAGGAGTTCGGAAGTTTGCTGTCTTTTTCTATATTCTGGAAGAGTTTGTGTAGAATTGGTGTCAGTTCTTCCCTGAATGTTTGATCATATTCTCATGTGAAGCCATCTGGTCCAGGGGATTTTTTTGTTGTTGATTATCCTTTGATAACCTTATTTCTTCTATAGCTATGGGTCTGTTGAAATTAATATCCATTGTGGATAGTCTAGGGAGGGATTGTTTTTCCAAGAATTTATCCACATCTTCTAAGTTGCTGAATTCATTGGAATACAGTCCTTTGTAGTACTGTGTAATTATCCTTTGATTTCATTAGGGTCTGTTGTAACACCTCCACTTTCATCCCTCATCCATGCTATTGAAATTTGTTCCCTCCTCTCTTTGGTTATGTTTGTCATTGGTCTGTCGATTATGTTTATCCTTTCAAAGAAGTAACTTTTAGCAGCATTAATTTTTCCCATAGTTTTATTTTCCCTCTCCTGAATCTCAGCCCTGATTTTTATTATTTTTCTTTTGCTTTTAGTATGATTATCCTGTTGACTGCTCTAGTTGCTGTAAATTTTGTGTCAGCATATCAATCATAAGTCTCTTCCTTTTTCATGTGTGCATGTATTGCTATGAAACTTCCTCTGATAACTGCTTTTGCTGTGTCCCATAAGTTTTGGTATGTCGTGTTCTCATTTTGTTGGTTTCTAGACATTTCCTAATTTCATCTCTGATCTGGGCCAGTACACACTCCTTTTACTATAGAATTATTCATCCTCCAATTGTTTGCTATTATTTTCTTCATCTTCCTTTTGTTGATTTTCAGCCTATGGCTCAGTGGTCAGAGAGAGGGGTCTGTATGATATCAATGTGCTTACATTTATGCAGGTTCACCTTATGCCATAGCATGTGGTCTGTCTTCTAATATGTGCCATGTAGACTTGAAAAGAACATGAATCTTTTTATATTTGTATGAAAAGCTCTGTTCATATATATCAGGTCAAATGGTCTAATTGTAGTGTTTAGATCTCTAGCCTTCTTGTTGAGTTTATTTCCCTGTGATCTATCTTTCTCAGTGAGTGGTGTATTAAAGTCAACTACTATAATTGTTGAGGCTGTGATTTACTTGTTTCATATTTTGGAGCCCTTGGTTGACATATTCAGCAGGTCTCTCATTCGGGGAATGTATGTTTAAAATGCTTTGTGGTTCTTTGTGTACCGTTCCATTGAGCTTTGTATAGTATCCCTCCTTATCTCTTTTTATGGCTTGTACTTTGAGATCAAATTTATCTGAGATTTGGATTGCAACCTCTGGGGTTTTTTAGATTGCTGTTTGCTTGGTATGCTTTTCTCCAGCCTTGATTCTCTGCTTAATTTTGTCCGTAGTCTTGAGATGCATTTCCTCTTGGCAGCAGTTTGATATGTTGTGCTTTCTAAGGGAGTGTGCTAGCCCCTATCTTTTAATGCCTGAGTTCAGTCCATTGATATTCAGGGTTATTTTCTCCATCTGTGGACTCTGTGATGTCATCTTATACCTTTTGTGTTGGGAGTTTTCCTATCTCTTTTGTCAGTGTGCTGTGCGTGTGTGTGAGTGGGTGTGTGCATGTATGTGTGTTTCAGTCTTCTTTTCACACTTAAGCCAATGCCATCTTGTGGGCTGTTTTCTTCTTGTTGCCCTCCGGGTGGGGTTGTTCTATGTGGCAGTGTCTTATTTATGCTTGGTGAGTGCTGTTCTTCTTCCCATACTGGGTCAGCAAGGACCTTTTGTAGGGCTGGGTTTCTTCTAACGTATTCTTTGAGTTTTTCCTTGTCTGGGAAGACTTACTTCTCAGTCTATATTGATAGATAACTTAGTTGGGTATTCTTGGGTTTGTGTTATTTTCCTTCAATTTTTGGAACATGTTACTCCACTCTCTCCTCTTCTTCATAGTGTCTGCTGATAAGATCTAATAAACATAGTCTTCTTTGGGAAGTTTTATATGTGATTGCTTGTTTTTCCCTAACTGTTCTCATGATTTTCTCCTTTTCCTCAAAGTTGGATAGTTTAACTATTATGTGCCTTCGTGACTTATTGGGATTCAGTCTAGCTGGTGTTCTTTCAGCCTCCTGAATGGTTGCCTGGTTTTCAGTCATTATGCTGGGGAAGTTTTCCTCCAAGAATTCTCTCATTATTGTTGCAGATAACTTCTTTGTGTGTCTTCCTCCGGTAATCCAATTATTTTGATGTCGTTCCTATTCATAGCATCAGACATAGCTCTTAGGTTTTCTTCAGCTTCTTTGATGAGCTTATTATATTTTTGTTCATGTTGTTGAGTCTTCTTGGCTGTCCTCTAGGTCACTGGTGCTGTTTTTTTGGCCTTCTCCAGTCAATTGGCAAAATCTGTGAGTCTGCTACTGGTTTTTGTGTCCCTAAGATCTTGTATTTCCCTTTGGTGCATGGACTTTATCTCCTCTATCATTTCATCCTGTTTCTGTATTGTTTCCTTCATATCCAGTATGACTCCAAGCATCATTCTGAAAATTTCTTTCTGTGGCAGATGAATGTCTGATTCTTCTATGCATATTGTTAGGTTCAAGACATCTTCTACCATTGCCTTTTGTTTCTATTTTTTCATTGAGGCTGTTGGGGCTGTTTGCTGTTTGTGTTGCATTGCATTTTAGAGGAGCCAGGTACCATTTTCCAGGGAGTCGGAGATCACTGGCTCTCTCTGGGAGATTCATAGGAATGTTTATTCAAATTGCCTGCAGCTAATTTCCCTATGGAATTAGCCTACCACTTTCTCCTCCTGTGGCTTCACTCTTTCCCTAGTCAACCAGTAATCTGTTATTTGGAGGGCAAATTGGATGGTCCTTTCAGGAGATGCTGGTTGGGTTGTGTGCACCCACGAGGATGGTGCTGTACTGGGTAATCTCAAAAGAAGCCGTGATGATGTGGCCCACGCACAGCAGCTTGGGACACTGCAGAGAACATGCAGAAGTTCCCACTGCAATGGGAATGCCAGGGAAGGCTGGTCGTTTGCCTGCTTTGGTGTAGAGCACCGCAAATGATGGGCAGAATTACCCTGGTCAGGTAGATCATTCTGGAGGTTGGGCAGAGGTTCCCTCACCAGCATGGAACATTGGCAGGAGTTGGTAGAGCTGCCTTAGACTGTGTAAGGCAGGAGGGAGGAAGTTCCCTCAGTCACGTGGAACCACAGAGGACGAATAAAAGCTCCCACAGCTGTGCATGCAGGATTTCCCCCAAGAAGGTAGGCAGAATTTTCCCAGCCACGTGTTAAGCACTGCAGAGGGCAGGCGGGTGTATTTTCCTCAGAAAGAAGTTGGGCGGGATATCCACTGGTGGAGGGTGAGCGGGCTTTCTCCAGCCTCAGTTGTGCTGCTGAGGGTGGAGCTCTCCCAACTGGGTGGAGGGCAGGCATAAATGCCATAGGCTAGTGGAGTGGTCTGGAGGTCAACAGTGATATGTGAGAGAAAAAGGAAGAGAAAAAAAAAGGCATGAAATTCAGCTGAGATTGTGGGGGGATAGAGAGAAGAGAGGGAAACAAAAGTAACAGTATAGCTGAGCCCCAATCCCTGACTGTGGCACTGGAGGGGTTTAATCCCTGCCCCGAGGCGGTGGCCAGCTATGGCAGTGTAGAGATATAGCCCCTGTGCTGCCTCCAAATGGTCCCAGCTCCAATCAAGACATTGGCGCAGCAAAGGTCAAACCCTCATTGGCCCCCATTGTGGTAAGCCAAAAGCCCCCAGCTCGTCAAAACCTAGTGGATTTGTGCCTACTTACCTTTATGATGCTCCTCCTTCGTTCCAGCAGTGTGGAATTTCCCTCTTAGTAACTCTTCTGCACTGATTTCTGTGGAGTCCTTCTGGTACGTGTTACTCAGTCGCCATCTTCCTGGAAGAGACCCCCCCACCACCACCCTGTATAGGTTTTTATGTGAACATTAAGTATTAATATCTTCAAGAATAGTGCCCCGAAGTGTCATTACTGGGTCACATATTTAGTGTTCATATGTATAGATATTTAAGAGATTGCCAACCTGGTTTCCATAGTATCATTTTACATTCCCACTAGCAATGAATAAGAATCTGATTTTTCAGTGTCCTCACCAACAATTGATATTGTCACTCCTTTTAATTTTAGCTGTTTTTAAAGGAGCCCTGAGGATGTATTGGTTACTTCTTGGGCTGCCCATATCAAGGTCGGCAGTTCAAAACTACTAGCCCCTCATTGGTACACAGTTGAAGCTCTCTATTCCATTACAAGTTGTAGTCTCATCCAAAAAAAGAATCCCAATTAGATTGATGTGAACAAGGGGTTTTCGAGTTGAGACCCAAAGCTCATCATTAGACAATTGGATATCCTCCACAGAAGGGTTCTAAGGAAGGGATGATTCAACCAAGGTGCAGCATGGCACCAATGAAACACACATAATTTCTTTAGTTCCTGAAGCTTCTTCCCCCCGACTACCATGACCCTATTATACCTTACAAATCTGGCCAGACTGGAAAACACACATTGGTACAGATAAGAGCTCTCGACACATGGAATTCAGGACAGATAAACCCTTTAGGAACAGTAGTGGGAGTAGCGATATCATGAGGATAGGAGGGTGGTCAGGAGATAAAAGGGAACCCATCACAAGGTTGGATATATAGCTCTCCTGAAAGGGACAAATAGCAGAAGTGTGGGTGAAAGGAGACAATGGACAGTATAAAATACGAAATATCCCTAATAAAATGTTTAAAAATATTTTTAACCCAGTTCCAAGTTTTAAAAAAAAGAAATAATAATAACAATATATAATTCATCAAGGATTCACAAGGATAGGAATATGGGGGAGGGAGGGGGAAAAAGTGGAGCTTATACCAAGGGCTCAAGTAGAAAATGTTTTGGAAATGATGATGGCAACATATTTACAAATATGCTCGATACTATTGATGTGTGGACTGTTGTAAGAGCTGTAAGAGCCCTCGGTAAAATGATTAACAACAATAAAAAGAGTTGTAGTCTCAGCAACCTCCAGGGGCCGTTTTACCCTACCCTCTGGGGCTTACTATGTGTTGGTATTGACTCAATGACAGTGAGTTTGGTTTGTTTTTGTACCATATAGTTAACAATTTTATATCCTATTTAATAATAATTTTGCCTTTCACAGTTATGTTTGGAATTGATATTTATGTTTGGGATAAGATCAAACAACCCATTGTACTGGGCAGATTTGTTGCACAAAATCACTCTAAAGGGTTACAGAACAAAGATGTCACTTTGAGGACTAAGGTCTACCTAACCAAAGTCATGGCATTTCTGCTCATTTCATATGCATTTAAAACCTGGGAAATTAATTAGTAAGACTGCATAAAAATGGATGCATTTTGTTCAGTCCGCGTAAGCTAGAGAAACAAATTCATAGACACGTGTATAAGAAAGAGCTGTAGATACAAGAGCAATTAAATATTGAGAAAACATCCCAGCCCAGTCCAGATCAAGTCCATAAATCCGATATTAGCCCACATGTCCGATACCAATCTATAGAGTCCTCTTCAGATTCATGAAACATATGCAATGACGCCAAGTATAGGAAGATCACAGGCCAGTGGGTGGGAAGTCTTGTGGATCTACATTGCTGGCAGGGGTTTCCACGTGGCTCCTCCAACTCCAAGGCTCTGGCTGCCATCAGCCTGTCTCCATGTGACTTGTCAAGGAGGATGTCTCACAGGGACTGAGTGTATGTCCCGCCTGTAAGGAGCTATTTATCTCCTTAGTGCCTCCAAATGTGGTCATTAAGCTACAATCTGATTGACAAGCTAAATTCCAGCCCTTCACTCTTACGCCTCAAATTGCCAACAGATTATATAACTACCACACATTTGAAGTATGGTGTTGATAAGAAATATTGAAGGTAGCATGGACTGCAAGAATAAGAAGCAAATCTTTTTCAGAAGTATAGCCAGAAAGCTCCTTGGAAGCTCCTTTGTCTCATGTATCTTGGACATACAGAGCATGAGAAGAAAACCCTCCACGACATGTACTGACACAGTGGTAGCAACATAACAATTGTGAGGAAGGTGCAGGACCAGGCAGTGTTTCATTCTGTTGTACATGGGTCACTGTGAGTCAATATTGCCTCAGTGGCACTTAACAACAGTTACCATGACTTTATAGCCTGATATGCTTTCACCTTTAGCTTTGTTCTCTATTATTATTTTCCCTACTTTTGTCATATATTTGCATTTACTTTTATAATCAAGATGTCAGTCTTCATAAAAGTATAAAATCTTGGGATTTTGATTGGGCTTTCATTGAAAGTATACATCAAGTTGGAGAGGAATGGTATTTTGTACACTATTAAGTTGGTCCAGTTTATAAACATGGCATATTCTCCATCTATTTAGACCATTAACCTTTTGTAATTATATTTTTGTAATGTTCAATGTAGATTTTTTTCATGTCATATATTAATTTTGTATGTATTTTGCATAAAAGGATACCTGATAGTTCAGTAGTCAAGGTACTTGGCTGCTAACTTAAAAGTTGGCACTTGGTACCTACCAGCTGCTCCATGGGAGAAAACGTTGACAGTCTGTTTCTGTCAAGATTTACAACATTGGAAATACTATAAGGTATTTCCACTATGTCCTATTGGGTGACTCTGTCCTATACTACTCTGCCCTATTGGGTGACTCTGAGTCAGAATCAGTTTGATGACAGTATGTTTGTTTGTTTTTTGTTTTTGGATATATCTTAATACATTGTTGTTACTTTTTTTGTTAGTACAGAAAGTAATTCATATTTACTCACATTTTTACCCTTTCAGTTTTCATTTTGAGTTTTAATTTTAAATTATTTTTCTTCCCTCTGAAGAACTCTATTTTTAAGTACTTTTTTCTTTAAAAAAAAATCATTTTAGCACTGACTAACTCACTCTCTCACTGACTCACTCACTCACTCTCTCACTAACTCACTCTCACTCACTAACTCACTCTCTCACTGATTCACCAACTCTCTCACTCACTCACTCTCACTCACTCGCTCTCTCTAACTCACTCTGACTAACTCACTCTTTCACTGACTTACTCTTACTCACTCATTCTCTCACTCACTCACTCCCTCTCACTCTCTCACTTACTCACTAACTCACAAAAAAAATCATTTTATTGGGAGCTCATACAACTCTTGTTTTATTTTATTTTATATTTTTCATACAACTCTTATCACAGTCCATGCATACATCCATTGTGTCAAGCACATTTGTACATTTGTTGCCATCATCATTCTCAAAACATTTGCTTTCTAAGTGAGCCCTTGGTGTCAGCTCATTTCCCCCTTTCCTCCCTCATGAATCCTTGATAATTTATAAATTATTTTTATTTTTTCATGTCTTAAATTGTCCGATGTCTCCCTTCACCCACGTTTCTGTTGTCTATCCCCCAGGGAGGGGGTTATATGTAGATCATTGTGATCAATTCTCCCTTTCTCCGCCACCGTCCCCTTACCCGCCTGGTATCACTACTTTCATTATTTGTCTTGAGGGATGTATCTGTCCTAGATTCCCAGTGTTTCCAGCTCTTAACTGTACCAGTGTACATCCTCTGGTCTAGCTGGATTTGTAAGGTAGTATTGGGATCATGATAGTGGGGAGAAGGAAACATTAAAAAACTAGAGGAAAGTAGTATGTTTCATTGGTGCTATACTGCACCCTGGCTGCCTCGTCTCCTCCCTGCTACCCTTCTGTAAGGGGATATTCAGTTGCCTAAACACATGGGCTTTGGGTCTCCACTTCACACTCTCCCTCATTCACAATGATATGACTTTTTGTTCTTTGATACCTGATTCCTGATCCCATCAACACCTTGTGATCACAGGCTAGTATGCAACTTCCATGTGGGCTTAGTTGCTTCTCAGCTAGATGGCTGTTTGTTATCTTCAAGCCTTTAAGACTCCAGACACTATATCTTTTGATAGCTGGCAACCATCAGCTTTCTTCGCCACATTTGTTTATGCACCTGCTTTGCCTTCAGCGATCTTGTAGGGAAGGTGAGCATCATGGATTGCCAGTTTAATAGAAGAAAATATTATTGCATTGAGGGAGTACTTGAGTGGAGGCTCAATGTCCTTCTGCTACCTTAATACTAAACCTATAAATATATGCAAATAGATCTATTTCCTCCTCATCATATATATTTTTACTTATGTGCATGCATTTATAGACCTCTATAAATGCCCTTTTCCTCCTCATTCTTTCCTCTATTTCCTTTTACTTTCCTCTTGTCCCACTATCATGAGCCTTCATTTGGGTTTCAGTAATTCCTCTTGGTTACATTGCCCTTGATCAAGCCCTACCAGGCGTCCTACACCCTCCTCGCCATCGATTTTAGATTGCTTCCCTGGGTTTGTTAACACCCACTTCCTTTTCCCTGCCTCCCCCCTCCCATATTCCCCCAGAACCATCGGTCCCATTGTCTTCTCCAGATTATTTATCCCACCTATCTTAACTAAATAGACCTGCACAGATGATAATAATATGCACAAAAACACAAGACAGAGCAAAACAAAACAACAACAAAAATGACACACAAAAAAAGAAGAAAAGCCCATAAATAGTTCAAGGTATTTTTGTTGACCTTTAGAAGTGTTTTCCGATTGAGTCTGATGGTGTTCCATGCCCTGGCTCCAAAGTCTATTTTTTATATTCACTGGGGACTTCGTTTCTCTGTTCCCCTTGTTATTCTGTTGCACACCTTTTGTGGTTTGCCTCAGTGTGGTGGGGTCAATTCTCCAGTGTTGTCCCCCATAGCGCTATGTGTCAGTGAGAGACATTGTGTCTCGTAGTGGGGCCAACCCTAAGGCCCTTTCTGTGCTTTGGCTGCTCTGAGAGAGAATAACGTCCTCAGGGCTTGGTGGACCAGGATGTGCACCACTCTCTCTTCCTCCTTTCATTTGCTCCTGTGTGCTCTGATCAGACATGTCCCTCTCCCCGAGCTGTAGCTCCAGTGCTGTCCTCTGAAGTGATTTCCTGAAGAACTTTCTTAAGCATTCCTTTTAGTATAGGTTTGCTGGTGACACATTTCCCATTTTTTATGGATCTGAAAATGTCTTCATTTTCACAAGTCTATGAAGGGTATATTCTCTGGGCATAGACTTCTAGGTTGGCTGTTATTTTCTCTTACCTCTTTAAAGAAGTCACCCATTGTTCTGAAGTAAACTGTCTTAAGTGTTAACTGTAGTGTTTCTAAATATATAATGTGTATTTTCCTCTCTGGCTGCTTAAAAATTATTTTCTTGGATTGCCATCAATTGACTCCGATGTGCCTGGATGTGGTTTTCTTTGCATTTATCCTTCATGGGATTTACAGAACTTCATGGATGTATGACCTGCTGTTTAATCAGTTTGGCAAAATTCTTAGCCATCATTATATATTTTCATTATCAGTCTCCCTTTTTAAAGTTCCATTTATTCATATGCTAATTACCTGTCTATTATGGCTCTTTCTTTGTGTGTGTTTTCATTCTTTCTTGTCAGTTTGCTTCATTAGAAGGTTTTCTATTTTGCCAGTTCTATATTCTTCTATATGTAATCTGTTCCAGATTTCTGTAACCATACATTCCAGCGCTGGAATTTTCACTTGATTCCTCTTATAGTATATTTCAATTTTCTGATGAAATCTTCGTGTTTAACTTTATTGAACATTTCAGCCATTGTTAGGTTCTTAACTCCAGTATTTGAGTCACTAAAGCGTGGTATTCTTTTTCTTGAGTTTTCCCATTAGTCTTTTCTTTAGTTACAGATTCTAAAACAGTATTTATTGAGGTTCAGGTGATGCTATATCACTATAGAAAGCATTTATCCTTTATTCTGCTTGACTGGTTCGTGGGGGAATATCGTCTTAACCAAGACCGTCACTGAGCTAAGTTGAGGCTGATTTGCTGTTTCAGTAAGTTTCTCTCTCCCTCTAACTCAGTCTTTGTACTAGGAGGACTAGCTATGGAGGGCTTGTATGTTCTGTCACCTGGCAGGGCTTAAATCATATCTAATCCATATCTCTAATTCGTAGCTTCTTGACCTGATGGTTTGTTGTTAGGGTTCATGGAGTTGAGTATGACTCCTAGCGACACTGTGTACAACCGAACAAAACACTGCCCTGTCCTGTGCCGTCCTCACGATCGTTGCTGCGTTTGAGTCCATTCTTGCAGCCACTGTGTCAGTCTATCTCCCTAAGGGGTTTCCTATTTCCTCTGACCCTCCACTTACCAGTGTGATGCTCTTTTCCTGCAACTGCTCTCTCTTGTTAACATGTCTAAAATACATCTTGCCACGTTCGGTTTTTTTTTTTTTTTTTTTGGCCACATTCACTTCTAAGAAACATTCTTGCTATACTTCTTCCAAGAAAGATTTCCCTGTCTGGCAGGTCAGGGTACTTTCAGAAATCTTTGCCAACACCATAATTCAAATGCATTAATTCTTCTACTGCCTTCCTTATTTATTGTCCAGCTTTCACATGCATATGAGACCTGGTTAGACTGCCAAAATCTGTAGTGTGCTTTTCAGCGCTTTCTGCATAGCTCCTTTCCCTCCTTCCCACTGCAGCTTCAGAATTCTCAAATATTTTGAGGGAAAACCGATTGTGTCAGACTCAATTCTTAGCACCTCTTTTTCCTTTAATATCCAATTCTGTGTTTACAGCTTTGCATGACCACTAAAAAGATCCACTGCTTTTGTGACTACCTAGCACCAATTTATGCAATGCTTGGATTCTCTGCCTTGTATCCAGATGGAACAACTGCCTCCTTGGAGAAGTGGCTGCAGTTTTTAGCCCCTCTCCACATGTGCCTACTTTCTAGAATCTAGAATCAGTTCTCTAATGGCTGTTTTCAAACACTGTTTCTGCCTTTCTAAGCGGTTCTTGGTGAAACCACAAACACTCATACTTGGAAGTGGTAGTTTCAGTTTACCATCACATGCTGCTTATTGTTTCATAGAGGTTATCACGTCCATTGTACAATTAGCCTCTTTGACCTCAGCTTTTACAAAAGATGTCTGGTTTTCTGACCGAGTCTGATAGTCTTTGCATTATCTCAGTTCAAAGTCCTGGCAGTCAGACTATCCATTACCATTCAAAATCAGCAATGAATTAAACTTTTTATCTAAAGAAGTGGGAATTCACTTTTGATCATTTGCACACTTTGGGGTACTAAATCAATCCCTGTGGTTCTACTGATTATTTTAGTATCGCTTTAAGTTTGGAGCCGCTCTCTTGTGTATACTTAATACCAGCGACCAATGTGAGCCTTTTTTACATCATAGGATTTCAGAGTTTAAAGAACTCTGTTTTGTGAAGAGATTAAGGAAAATCCAAACCAGACTTGTGCCATTGAGTCAAGCTACCCTATAGCGCGGGGTGGAACTCACCCTGTGAGTCTCTGAGACTGTTTGCAGAAGTGGAAAGGTGGTGGTTTCAAACTGCCGACCTTACGGATCACAGCCCAACTCATAACCACTATACCTGCAGGGCTCCTCAAAGAGAATAAGAAGCATGAATCAAAGATCAGAGATTCTGCCTCTCTTTTTGCCCTCAAATAACGACTCTGCATAACTCTCTAGTCCTCCATTTCTTTCTTTTTTTCCTCCTCTTAAGGTTGCCCTCCTTCTACTATTGACACATGTTAATTGAAGAAACCGTCGAAATTAAAATATGTAAAAAGAAGAAAATTAAAATATTTTGTATTCCTGCCAAGAAGATTTAATCACCCATTTTGACATCTTGATGCATATGTTCTAATGTTTTCTATGTAACAGTGGATCATCTTGTATAGAGAGGGTTTCCAGAAGTTTTTTGGGGAAATCCATTATGTTTTCATTATGCTTTTTGAAGCCCCCTTGTATTAGTGGCGCCCAGCCTTACCACCTTAATAGTGTCTCCTGTAGCTGTTAAAGTATACCCATGGAGACTAGGCTGGGATTCCCTCAGGCTTAACAGTCAGAGAGTCTTTCGGGGGTAGGGTTAAAAGGGTGAGGTAGTTAGTTTATTGTGCCAACCTGGCCAATAAACACACGTGGGGTTAATTGAAGGGTGGAGATAAATGGCTCAGTGAGCCTCTCCTTTCTAGTTCTTGGGTCCCTTGCTTTGTGATAGTCAGACTAGGGTGCAGCTGCCTTAGCCAGTTCCCTGCTTCAGCTGGCAAAGCTCACTTCCTGCAAGAAATCCCTGAGGAGAAGTCACATGGACCGACTCTGATATAGCCCTGGGTGCTGGAGCAGCCGTGTGGAGACCCCTGCCAGTGCTGAGATGCTTACACATTCACTGACTTGGCTTTCCTCCTGCAGTCGGCATCATAGTCTGTTTTATGAGACAGAGGAGGACTTTGTGGATTGGTGTCAGACATATGGGCTAATGTTGGACTAGTAGGCTTGGGCAGCACTGGGTTGGGGTGTTTTCTTAATGTGCACCTAACCATTATATAAAACTCTCTGTGGATTTGTTTCTCTAATGTACCCAGACTAACACAGAGGGTTTTGTTTTTAAAGTGCAACTCTCAGAATTTAAAAAGTAGCCTTGAGGATCTTTTTGGTTTTTTAAATGAAAAACAAAAAACTGACCCTATGATGCAAATAGTGTGATCTTGTATATGGCTCTTTAATATTTCAATTTTAACTTTTTCCTAGCCATTCCACCCTATGGTGAATCTGGATTGCTCTCGGGATTTCCGGCCGTTTCTTTGCGCACTCTATGCCCCAATTTGCATGGAATATGGACGTGTCACACTTCCCTGTCGTAGGCTGTGTCAGCGGGCTTACAGCGAGTGTTCGAAGCTCATGGAAATGTTTGGTGTTCCTTGGCCTGAAGACATGGAATGTAGTAGGTGCGAAAATCACAGATTTTCATGGATCAATTCTTATATTTCAGTATGTTTAAAATTATTTACTATCTTTTTCATGTTTTCTAAAACTTGTTTTTGAAGCTTCTAGTTAGAAAAGTGTACATAGTAGTCATCAGTTTTGACGCTTTATAGCCTCGGCGTTGATCTGTGCTTTAAGATTTAGAAGTATGAAATGAGATAGAAAATGAACAGTTTCCATGAATACACTTTAACAATAATTAAGAAATCCATAACCAAGACAGTCGATTGATTTTTCTCCATTTCCAAAGCCTTTTTTTGGTCTTTTTTCGTGTTTAAAAAGTAATGCCATTTATGACAAATACAAAAATCAGAGAAAAGAATGAACTTGTTAGTAATGTCATCATTGGGGGGTCTAAAATACCATTATGAATTAAATAGGTTAATGAATAGGTGTTATATCAGTTCTGCTTTTCCTTACCAGATACAGGAGACACCAGGTGTTTTTAGATAACTTTCACTGTAGAGAATGTATTTTCTAAAGATTTGAAGATTTGTTTGCAGCCAGTCTTATAATAATGTGCTTTTTGTATTCTGAAAGATTTCAAGAATAAAGAACAAGATGAATACCTATGTACTCGTTGTTATTGAGGTATTTGCGTAATCTCAGCATTTCCGAATACTGCAGACTTTTAAAAGAAGTAACAATGAAGGTAGTTATAGGTCCTTGAATCCCTCCTGGCCGCATGCTCGTCTTTTCTGCCAGATAGGAGGTCATCAGTATCCTGCACTTGTTGTTAAACACGGGCTGATTGTTTTCTAGCTAGCTGTACCTCTATGTTTTTATATTTTGAAATCTTTAAACTGTGTGTCCTACGTAAAGAATATACACGTACTTTGATTTATAGTTTGAACCCACTAGTCAGTCAGTCCATGGTAGAAAGAGCTGTTAGCTTCCTTAAAGATTCACGGCTTTGGAAACCTTTGGGTGCAGTTGGACTCTGTCCTATAGGGTTATTAGAGTCAGGATCAACTTGATAGCAAAGGGTACTGTTTTTGAAGCCAAAACAAAATGATAGCATGTAGATATATATGCAGTATAAAATGATAGCATTCTTTCGTCTGCTATGGAAAATACAGGAGTATGTTAAAGAGATTGCTATTAAAATAATAATAACATAAAATCCCATCATTTCCTTTATTGCTGCTTATATTTATTGCTTTCCTATGGCATAAGAATAAGTAAGGTGTTCAATTTGGGCATCCAAATTGTGAAGTGGCAATAAATGTCCCAATGATTGGAAGTGATTCTCGTCTTTTCTTCAGATTTCCAGATTGTGATGAGCCATATCCTCGACTTGTGGATCTGAATTCAGCTGGAGATCCTACGGAAGGAGCCCCAATGGCAGTGCAGAGGGACTATGGTTTTTGGTGTCCCCGAGAGCTGAAAATTGATCCTGACCTTGGCTATTCTTTTTTGCACGTGCGTGATTGTTCGCCTCCTTGTCCAAACATGTACTTTAGGAGAGAAGAGCTTTCATTTGCTCGGTATTTCATAGGATTGATTTCAATCATTTGCCTCTCTGCCACACTGTTTACTTTTTTAACTTTCCTGATCGATGTCACAAGATTCCGCTATCCTGAAAGACCTATTATATTTTATGCTGTCTGCTACATGATGGTATCCTTGATTTTCTTCATTGGGTTTTTGCTTGAGGACCGAGTAGCCTGCAACGCATCTAGCCCTGCACAGTATAAAGCTTCCACGGTGACACAAGGATCTCATAATAAAGCCTGTACCATGCTTTTTATGGTACTCTATTTTTTTACGATGGCTGGCAGCGTTTGGTGGGTAATCCTTACCATCACGTGGTTCTTGGCGGCTGTGCCAAAGTGGGGCAGTGAAGCTATTGAGAAGAAAGCATTGCTCTTCCATGCCAGTGCCTGGGGCATCCCCGGAACTCTAACTATCATCCTTTTAGCGATGAATAAAATTGAAGGTGACAATATTAGTGGCGTGTGTTTTGTTGGCCTCTACGATGTTGATGCACTGAGATACTTTGTCCTTGCTCCCCTCTGCCTGTATGTGGTCGTTGGAGTTTCTCTCCTTTTAGCTGGCATTATATCCCTAAACCGAGTTCGAATAGAGATTCCATTAGAAAAGGAAAATCAAGATAAATTGGTGAAGTTTATGATCCGGATTGGTGTGTTCAGCATTCTTTATCTTGTACCACTCTTGGTTGTAATTGGATGCTACTTTTATGAGCAAGCTTATCGTGGAATCTGGGAAACAACGTGGATACAAGAACGCTGCAGAGAATATCACATCCCGTGTCCATATCAGGTAAGAAAAAACTTTGCTATACATTTTAGAATGTGTAATAGTCAAAAGAGTATTTCTCAAAAAGAGCTAATTGTATCTTTAAAATAAAGTATTTTTGGAGGAGGGAGGGGAAAGAAATGGGAGCTGATATCAGGCTCAAGTGGGAAGAGAATGCTTTGAAAATGATGATGAAGCATATGTGCAAATGCACTTGACACACTGGATGAATGTATCGATTATGATAAAAGACGTAAGAGCCCCCAATAAAAATATTTAATAAAAAATATATATTTAAATACAAAAAATCTTTTCAACATAGGCTTTAAAATTTTAAAGAAAGAAAATTAACAAATATAGTGTGTAAAATACTTTATAGACATTAGAATATGACTTCCACAGGTGTAAGCAGTGGGCTTTTAAACATTTACTTCTGTTATCACACAACCATAGTTTGTCATGGTTGGTTCTTTAGAAGACTAGATGTAGAGAGAAGCACTTAACCAACTCTGGTAAAAGGGTACTGTCTTGTATTAATTTTACTTAGGGTCATTTTAAGAAATGGTTCCTAATCTCCAAGTACAAAACTACCCTTTCCCCTCCCTCAAACTTTGTTTCTCTAATACCTTTTAATTACCTTTATTACAGTATTCACATAGTATAGGCAACTTTTGCTTACTTATCTGTTTCCCTTACTAGACAGTGAGCTCTTGGAAGGTAATGACCTTCTTGTTGCTTTCTTCAAATGTAAACTACCTAGGGTGGTAGCTGATGGGACCGAGAGTGTGGGGCTTAGACTGAGAGGAGGGATATTTTTAGGAAATAATAATAGTGGTACCTAGAGCAAAGAGTAGTGTGGTCAGGACATGGTCAGGAATCATAAATATTTGGTGATTGAGAATGCCATTTCTTCATCTTTTACTGTGTGCTATAAATGCTGCTATATAAAGTGATATTTTTATCATTATATAAATATTACTTACTAATTAAAAAATGTAAACCACCTCATAACTAAGAGATTGGAAGAAAATGAATAAAAGAAATTTTATTAAATTTCTCACCACAATTACTTATAAGAAACTCTTAATTATATGTTTTTTATACCTTGAAGCTAAGTAACAGAATTTTATGTTTAAGCACAAAGAAAAAAGATAGTTGAATTATATACAAGGGCTTCAAAAAACTAGTGGAAAAATGAAATCGAAAGGTAATTGAGAGGGGAGGGGGGGGGGGGAAAATGAGCTGATACCAAGGGCTCAAGTGGAAAGCAAATGTTTTGAGAATGATGAGGGCAACAAATGTACAAATGTGCTTGATACAATGGATGTATGCATGGATTGCGATAAGAGTTATATGAGCCCCCAATAAAATGATTTAAATAAAAAATTGAAAAACAAGAATCTTCTCAGGAAAAAAATAAGGTAATGGAATTTTTCCAGGAACTTTTTGAAGCCCCTTTATGTTTTCCCTCAAATGCTATCTAGATCCCAGTTCTAAAGAGTATTGAAGAAGGAATGCTTGGTCGTGAAGCAATGATCTAAAAAATGCCAAATTTTAAACATAAATTAGGTTAATTGTTATGCTGTTTTCATTACCATTCTAATTATTCTACAATCTGTAGACAATTTGAACTACACATACCAAATATGTTCATTTCTTTATAGTCATAGGTTTAAATTTTTTATGAAATACTTTCAACATATAGAAAGATTAGAAAATAATAGCAATGGCATAGTTATTAAACTACAGACTTTGGACAGCAATCTTAGTTTCACTATTTACTAGGTTTATAACTTGCTTCAGTTTCTTCCAATTTAAAATGAGGTCAATAATAAAATCTACCTCCCAGTATTTTAGGACTGTACTGTAAATAACTTACGGAGCCCTGGTAGCACAGTGGGTTACGCATTGGGCTGCTCACCACAAGATCAGCCGTTCTTGGACCCATCAGCAGCTCCATGGAAGAAAAATGAGGCTTTCTGCTCCCAAAGAGTTACAGCTTTGGAGACCCAAAGGGGCAGCTTTCCTTTGTCCTATAGGGTCTCACTGAGTCAGAATTGACTCCGTGGCAATGAGTTTGGTTTTTTAGTTACATGTAAATACTTAGAAAAATGTCTGCATTCATAATAAATGTTCAAATGTTAGCTGATATTCTTGTTCTTCTATAGCTATTGTTGCTGCTGCTGTTAATGTTACTTGCTTTTTTAAAGTATATTTAAAATAATGTTTTATTGTGTTTTTGATGAAAGCTTGCATGGCAAATTAAGTTCCTATTGAACAATTACTACCCACTTTGTTGGGTGACAATGGTTACATTTTCCGCAATGTTTCAGTATTCTCTTTAATTCTGTTCTAGGTGGTCCAAAAACATAGTTTCCCTATCCCTTATTGAGAAAGCAAGTTGTCTTACTAAACTAGAATTGTCTGGAATTGTTAACCTTTAAAGCTAGAGAGCAAATCAATCTTGTGTAGTGACTGTGTCTAAGAAGTATCCATAACTATGCCCCTGTGTAGTTTATGGCTGCTGCACATATATACTTGTATGTACATATAACTACATTATAAGTGAACCTATGTATACATGGAGGGGGCACTAAAGGATTTGTGAAAAAAGAAAATAGAAAGATAATATGCATTTTCTGCAAACAAAGCTTTGCAGAGCCAGTGAATTATGGTGGCTTTTCTACCCAGTCTTTTAATTCCCACCAAACGAACAACCTTTCCCTGCATGGGACTGTTAAAAGATGGGGAGTTACTGATCGGATTCACTAGTGATTGTGAACAAGATTCCCGGGACTGCCACCCTGCTGCATATAAAATGAACCTTTTGAGAAGCAGGAGCAAGGATCTCATTACTAGCAAGAGCTATGACTGGAGTACGTCCTCTGGACTCGAGATCCCTGCACTGTGAATCTCTTGGATAGAGGATGGAAAAAGTAGCAGTAGGACCAGGAGCCAGAACATGAGCAAAGTGGTGGCCTTGGCAGCAGAGGGAGCAAGTAAAGCTGAGTACTTGTGTGCAGGAGACTGCCTTGTGGAGCAGTGTGCCTCTAGGAAATTAATTGGGGAAGCTGGCCTTGCGACCCAAGGAAGTAGAGCTGCGTGCCCTTGGACTGAGGCTAGTGAAGTGGCATGCCTCTGGGCCCTTCATGCAGGGAGCTGCTGGGTTTGCTGACCTGTGGAGCTTGAGCGGAGTGCCCTTGGGATCTTTTTCTCTGTTTGTCTTTTTTACTTGGTTATTGCTGGTATACCAGATGGCAATTTATGTAAATTGACATCATATTGAACAACCTTGTTGAGTTCTCTTATTCTAAGTTTGTGTACATTCTCTTACAGATTCTTTGTAGAGATCCTGTTCCTTACAAATAAGGATGGTTTTGTTGCTTTCTTATGTCTCATTTCCTTTTCTTAATAAATGTTTTATACGGCATTTATTATTTAAAATACAATGTTGAATAGTGGAATGTTTCCAAAATTTTGCATTGTGACGTTTGTTGTACATTTTAAAAGGTTTCTTTATCAAGTTAAAGGAATTCTTTTCCATCTTTTTCTTCTGTCTTGTTTGCTGTGAGTTTTTTAAAGTTATGAATATGTTTAATATTTTGTAGAATGTTTTCTATATGTATATCACTTTTTCTTTAAATTTATTAATATGAATCAAACTCAGAAACTCAGATTCACGCCATCAAGTCAATTCTGACACATAGTGCCCCTGTAGGGTGAGGCAGAACTGGCCCTGGGTTTTTGAGACAATCACTCTTTATGGGAGTAGAAAGCCTCGTCTTTCTTCTGTGGAGACCACTGGTGATTTCGAACAGTTAAATGCGGTTAGCAACTCAATGCGTAACCACTACACCACCAGGGCTCCTCCAATAACATGGGTAGATTAGTTTAATCGATATTTTGATGTTGAATCATCTTTACATTCCTTGGATAAGCTTCATTTGGTTACAGTGTATTATTTTAAACTTTGCCAAGTATGAACTGCTAATACCTTACTTAGGATTTTTTATAATTGTACTCATAAAATGTGATATGTTTTTTTCTTGTCCAGTTTAAGGATCAAGGTTCTGATGGCTTCATATAGTGAGTTGGGCCCATACTTTTATTTATTTTCAATTTTCTGAAACTTTTACATTAAATAGAGGCTGCCTGGTCTTTGAAATGTTGACGCCTGTAGTGGCATAGTGGTTCCAAGTTGGGCTGTGATCCTCAGGGTCAGCAGTTCAAAAGCACCAGTTTGCTCCATGGAAGAAATAAGTGTGCTTTCTACTCCCATAAACATTACAGCCTTGGAAACCCACAGAGGGCCACTATGAATCAGCATGGACTCGATGGCAGTGAGTTTACTTTCTTTTGGAGTTTGGATGATAATTCCTAATACACGGTTTTTGGTATATGTTCATTTTTCCTGTTTGAACTTTATTTATTTATAGAATCTTCATGTTGGGAATAATCTGATAAAATGGATATCCTCCATTAACTTTTTTTTTTTGAATTTTTGGAGAATCACCTTTATTGACATGACCCAAGTAAGGGTTCTGATCCGGCAGTCTCCCAGGAGGCTGGGGGTGGGGAGGCAGTATGAAAAAAGACCGCGCAGAGCCGAGGTGGAGACTGGCAGGGTGGAGCAGCCGGGGCCCTGGCAGGTTCAGACTGAGGTACAGCCGCGTTAATAATACTCTTGGAGCGTTAATACTCTGGGGAGGGGCAGGCACTTAGGGGGCCCTAGGGCATGAAGGCACTTACAGTGGGGAGAGGGCCGGGCTGTGCAGTGGGCATTGCAGGCACTTTGGGGAGTGCTGGGGCTGGGTAGGTTGGACCTCGACAGCCCAGAAAGCTTTGGTAGGGGACAGCGCAGTCTCTGGGCTGGCTCTTCGTTAAATAAAAGCAGCTGCCCTAGTGCTCGTCTCGAAGTTCTGAAGGCAAGAACTTGTACTGTTGCTGCCGGATCTGGGCCAGCTTCTTCCGCGCCTCTTCCAGCTCCCGCTCCTTCCGCAGCATCTCCTCTTGGGCTGCGATGATCTGGGCAATGCCCCCAACCATTTTCTCCTTCACCACAACCGTCTCATTCTCCTGGTCTTCAAAGGCGGCAGCCTTCTGAGCAGCCTTCACCAGGTTGTCGAAGGCTCGCTTCACTGCATTACCAGCAGCCTGAAGCCGTTTCATTGCCTCGGAGTCCTGGTCCGCCTTGACCTTGCAGGCCGCGAGGAGCTGGGCTGTGAAGGCAGCCACTTGCTTGGCTGATGAAATGAGCTTCTCCTGGCTGGCGTGGCCTTGCACGGCGGCATTGGCTGCCTCACACAGATTATTGGTGGCTGCGGCCACCATCCGGGCCTAACGTCGGGGAAAGGGAGATGAGACTGGCTCTTCCCACGGCCCACTCCCTCTCCAGCCTTCCCCCCATTAACATTTTTGTTCAGTTTTTTATCTAGTCAAAGTCCTCAGTTTCACAGTTTGTATTAAGTTTGAAGAGGTGTAAACTGAAAAATTAAGTAGGCTTTTGTTTTAAATAACAAATTTTTATTGTAAATTAAAAGAGTTTACATCTCAGATCACTACCTTCATATTGAACAGTTTAAACTACTAATCAAGCTCCCCATCCTAGAAGAAGTTTTTAAAGATGTATTAAGCATTGACAATACCCTTAAATGCTTAATATATTTTATTCATATGCTTTTCTGGAAAAATAAACCACTTTGTCATTTTCCTAAAATGTTTTAAGCCTCTTAGAAGGCACAAAATAAAGTTACTACAAGAAAAAGAAGGTGAAAAAAATTGGTATTTAGATAACACATAAGATGAAAAATTATTCTCGGAGAATGCTTCACCAGTTTCAGTCTTGAGCCCTGTTAGAGCAGTGGTCAAGGCATCAGGCAGGTGATCCCCAGGTGACATAGAGATAACAATATTTGAATACTTGCTTAAAGATCAATAAGGTTATATATCATCTTACTGAAGTTTTCAAACGCCTGGGCAGTAAGTTTCGAAGTAGTTTTTCACATAGTTTCAAAGTACCAATTGGATTTAAAGTAAATAACATGTATATAAATCCATGGAGGGCGGGGAGAGGAGCTGGTTTTAAAATCTAGTCAGTGTTCCTACCGAACCTAGAATTACTGCCTAGATTTTAAAATACTTGAAACCAGTTGTTTTTGGCAGGGACACTCATTTTTTAAAAATATAATGAATAGTATTTGAGAAAGTAATACTTAATCTGAATCCATGCATTAGTTATGACATACAACTTGAGTTATCAGAGTGACATTTACGTCACAGATTATAACCTACCACTCCTGCAGGCTGGTCTCTAGCTCACAGTGACTGAGACACTGGGACAGTCAGACTGCTTGGTCAGCTTGAGGATTCCCGGGTTGTGAGTTTTATGGGAAGACACAGCCTCATCTTTCTACTCCGGAGTAGCCTGACTTTTAACCCACTGCACTGACAGGGCCATAGATAAAACTGGTGAAACATTTTCCTAGAGTAATTTTTCAACCTAAGTGTTATTTGTAAAACTGATTTCTCAGACACTTTTCTTCTAGTAACTCTAGTGCTTTCTAAGAGACGCAAAGCTTTTCAGGAAAGAGTTAAAGTTCTCAAACGTTACTTTTTTTTTGAGAAAAGAATTTAAATAAAATAAAACATGGGTTTTTAAATCATCCAACCTGAGTTTAAGTCCTTCTGCTACTACTCTGAGTCTCAGTTACCTCCTTATGTTAAACATACAAATACCTGAGTGATTATGAATTCTAAATGGGATCAAATAAATTGTAAAAATAAAGACAATGTAAGCTTTTTTACTAAAAAGTGTCTTACACAAAGTAAAATTTTATAAACATTAGTTATTATAAGTACACAATTCTTTAGGTTTGAAAAAGGATTCTCTCTGCATCCTGTTAAGTACATTTGAGTTGGTGCTAACTCATAGTGACCCTGTGTGCAACTGAATCAAACACTGCCTGTGGCCCAGTTCCATCCTCACAATTGTTCTTTTTTTTTAAATCATTTTACTGGGCGCTTCTGCAACTCCTATCACAATTCATACATCCATCCATTGTGTTGAGCACATTTGTACTTTTGTTGCCATCATCATTTTCAAAACACTTCCTTTCTACTGGAGCCCTTGGTATCAGCTTCTCAGTATTTTCCCTCCTTTTCCCACTCTCCCTCTCTCATGAACCCTTGATAATTTATAAAGAATTATTATTTTTTCATGTCTTATACTGACTGATGTCTGCCTTCACCCACTTTTCTGTTGTCCATCCCCCTTGGAGGGGGTTTTATGTCAATCATTGTGATTGGTTTCCTCTCTCTCCCCGCAACTTCCCCTCCCCCTCCTGGTATCACTGGTCTCATGACTCACAGTTGTTATGTTTGAACTCATTCCTACAGCCACTGCATCAGTCCATTTTGTCAAGGCCTTCCTCTTTTCTACTGCTACTCTGCTTTACCAATCCTGATGTCCTTCTCCAGGGACTAGTCTACTTGCAACATGTCCGAAGTCGGTGCAACAAAGTCTTGCCCTCTTTGTCTCTAAGGAGCATTCTTGGGAGATCAAGACAGATTTGTATGATTTTTGGCAGTCCATTTTCCGTTCAGTGTTCATCACCAGCACCGTAATTCAAACACATCGATTCTTCTTTGGTTTTCCTTATTCAGTGTTCAACTTTCACATGAATGTGAAGCAATTGCAAATGCCATGGCTTGGGTTACACACACGCTAGTCCTCAAAGTAACCTTGCTTTTCAGTATTTTAAAGACGTTTTGTGCAGCAGATTTAGTCAGTGCAATACATCTTTTGACTTACTTGATTGCTGCTTCCATGAGCATTGACAAAATCCAAGCAAGACAAAATCCTTGATAACTCCATTTCTGATGGTGCTACCTATTGGTTGTGCCTTTTGTATATCTCAGATTGGTAATAAGCCTTCCTCCAAATCTGATGCCACATTCTTCTTCTCTGATGATTTTCTCTGCATATAGCATGGGTAGGATTGGTGACAGGATACAACCCCGATGCGCATCTTTGCTGGTGTTAAACTGCAGCATTCCATTGCTCTGTTCTCACAGCTGCCTCTCTTAATCCAGGTGCTAGTTCTGTAGGAACACAGTGCAGTGGCCTGGAATTCCCATTCTTCTCAGGCTATCTGTAGTGTGTAAGGATCCACACAATCAAATGCTTTGGCATAATCAAGAAAACTCAAGAAAACATCTTTCTGGTATTCTCTGCTTGGAGTCAAGACCCATCTGACATCAACAATGATATCTCTTGTTCCATGTCCTCTCCTACATCTGCCCTTAACCTCTGGCAGATCCCTTTCAATGTACTGCTGCAAATGTTGATTGATCTTCAGCAAAACTTTACTTGAATGTGAATTTGATGATATTGTTATATAATTTACCTATTCTGTTGAATCACCTTTTTTTGGAATAGGCGCACATGTGGATTTCATTCAGATAGTTGGCCAAGTATCTGTCTTCCAAATTTCTTATAATAGTTCAATAAGTACTTCCACTGTTTTACCATCTTATTAAAATATTTCAATTGGTGCTCCATCATCTCCTAAAACCTTGTTTTTGGCTAATGTTTTCAGTGCAGCTTGAACTTCCTTCAGCGCCAATGGTTCTTGACCATATGCTGCCTCTTAAAATGGCTGAATATCAACTAGCTCTTTTTGGTACAGTGCCTATATTCTTTCCATCTTTGATGCTCCCTGCATTGTTGAATATCTTGCCCTTCGAATCTCTCAGTATCGCAACTTTAGGCTTGAGTTTTGTGTTGAATTCTTTCAGGTTCAGGTTGCTGAGCTTGTTCTTTCTTTTTGGCTTTCTATCTCATCTTTGTACAGTTCATGATAATACCCTGTTTTCTCGAGCTGCCCGTTGAAATGTTCTGTTCAGCTGTTTTCCATGTTCCTTAGCTACTCTGCATCAAGAACAAGTTTTCTAATGGGAGATCTCACAGTAAAGAAATCAAACAAAGTGGATGAGTTAAAACCTAATGTACCCAAATTGTTCAGTGTGAAACTGATATGTTCTGTAAACATTCACTTAAGTCAAAGTAAGTTATTTTATTTTTTAGATCATTTTATTGAGGGCTCTTACAACTCTTGTTACAATACATACATCAATTGTATCAGACATATTTGTACATGTATTGCCATTGTTCTTTTCAAGACATTTACTTTCTTTTTTTAATTAATAAATCTTTTTATTGGGGCTCATACACCTCTTATCACAATCCATACATACATCAATTGAGCAAAGCACCCATATACATTCGTTGCCCTCGTCATTCTCAAAATTCGCCTTCCACTTGGGTTCCTGGAATCAGCTCGGTTTCCCTTTTCCCCCCTCCCCCCCTCCCCATTCCCCCCTTCCCCCTGCTCCCTTAATTGTTTATAAATAATTATTTTATCTTATCTTACACTGCCCGGCGTCTCCCCTCACCCACCTTGCCATCGCCCATCTCCCAGAGAGGAGGTTACACATAGATCTCCAAGATTGGATCTCCATTTCTACAACCCCTTACCTCCCGGTGGAGCAAGATTTTGGAGTCTCTTCTGACATCTGCTTTCATCTTTTCTTTCTTGCCTATTTTTTAAAAATCATTTTATTGGGACTCACACAACTCTTATCACAATCCATACATACATCAATTGAGTACAGCACCCTTATACATTCGTTGCCCTCATCCTCAAAATTCGCCTTCCGCTTGGGTTCCTGGAATATGCTCATTTTCCTTTTTTCCCTCCCCCTCCTTCTCCGCTCCCCCCTCCCTCATGAACCCTTAATAATTTGTAAATTATTATTTTATCTTATCTTACACTGCCCGGTGTCTCCCTTCACCCATTTTTCTGTTGCCCATTCCCCAGAGAGGAGGATATATGTAGATCCCTGAGATCGGTTCCCCCTTTCTACCCCCCCTTCCCTCCCGGTATCGCCACTCTCACCATTGGTCCTGAGAGGTTCATCTGTCCTAGATTCCCTGTGTTTCCAGATCCCAACTGTACCACTGTGCATCCTCTGGTCTAACCAGGTTTGCAAGGTTCTTCCCTATCTTTTTAATGGCCTTTTGTTTTCTTCCTGTATTATGAACTTAATGTAATACCACAGCTCATTGGGCCTTTTGCCATTAGTGTTCATGTGTCAGATCTATTCTAGAGATGTTCTTGGATATTCAGGTGGGAAATATTCAAGGTCACATTTTGGCTTTTATGGATTTGCTGTAATTTTCTTCAGCTCAACCTGAACCATAGGAGCCATTGATGATGTTACACAGTTGGCCCTTGGCCTCGTTTTAGCTGCTGATATTAAACTTCTTCATTGTCTTTTCACAGATGTAGTCATTTTGATTTCTGTGGATTCCTTCTGAAGAAGTTCACCAGTATAATCACGTTTTGTATTGTTGAGAAAAGATATTGCCAAAAAAGAAGTCATTGGTCTTGAAAAATTCTGTCATTCAATCTCCAGCTTCATTTCTATCACCAAGACTATAGTTTCCAACTATCGTTCCTCTATTTCCAACTTTTGCTTTATTTTTGTAATCATTTTATTGGGGGCCTGTACAAAATCTTATCACAATCCATCTATCCATCCATTGTATCAGGCATATTTGTACATTTGTTGCCATCATCATTCTCTGCTTGAGCCTTTTTGCTTTCTGCTTGAGCCTTTTGTATCATCTCATTTTTTCCTTCCCTTCCTGCTCCCCACTCCCTCATGAACTCCTGACAATTTATAAATTATTATCATTTTGTCATTTTTTACACTGTCCGATGTATCCCCTCACCTACTTTTCTGTTGTCCATCCCCCAGGGAGGAGGTTATATGTACATCCTTGCAACAGTTCCCCCTTTCCACCCCATCCTCCCGCTACCCTCCCAGTATCGCCACTCTCGGCACTGGTCCTGAAGGGATCATCTGTCCTGGATTCCCTGTGTTTCCAGTCCTATCTGTACCAGTGTACATTCTCTGGTCTAACCAGATTTGTAAGGGAGAATTGGGATCATGATAGTGGGGGGGCAGGGGAGGAAGCATTTAAGAACTAGAGGAAAGTATGTTTCATCATTGCTACACTGAACCCTGACTGGCTCCTCTCCTCCCTGTGACACTTCTGTAAGGGGATGTCCAGTTGTGTACAAATGGGTCTTGGGTCCCCAATATGCACTCCCCCTCATTCACAGTGATTTGATTTTTTGTTCTTTGATGCCTGATACCTGATCCCTTCACCACCTTGTGATCATACAGGCTGGTGTGCTTTTTCCATGTGGGCTTTGTTGCTTCTGAGCTAGATGACTGCTTGTTTACCTTCATGCCTTTAGGACCCCAAATGCTATATCTCTTGATAGCTGGGCAACATCAGCTTTCTTCACCATATTTTCTTATGCACCCATTTGTCTTCAGTGATATTTTCGGGGAGGTGAGCACACAATGATATGATTTTTTTGTTCTTTGATGCCTGTTAACATCCCTTTGGCACCTCGTGATCACACAGGTGCCAACTTTTGCTTTCTAGTTGCCAATGATTATCAGTGCATCTTAATTGCATGTTTGGTTGATTTCAGACCGAAAGTATTAGTAAAATTCTCCCAGTTCCTGCATCACTAGCTTTAGGCTGGTGCATAAATTTGAATACTAGTCACATTGACTAGATTTCCTTGTTTGCAGATAGATATTATCATATGACAGACAACATTGTACTTCAAGTTAGAAATGTGCTTTTTGACAATGACTGCAACACTTTCCTCTTGAATCTGCTATTCCTGGCATAGTAAACTATATGATTCTCTGATTCAAAATAGCCAATGCCAGTCCATGTCAGCTCACTAATACCTAGATTATTGATCCTTATGCATTCATTTCATTTTCGACAACTTCCAGTTTTCCTATATTTATACTTGTACATCCCAAGTTCCAGTTATTAAGTGATGTTTGGAGCTCTTCTCATTTTCAGTTGTGCCTCATCAGCAAATGAAGCTCCCAAAGTCTGCTCCTGCAGGCTTCCCGCCATCGACATCATTATGACCCGCTCTCTTTGAGAAGGCAGCGCTTCAATTGTTTTGAGTGCTTCCCACCTGAGGAGCTCATCTGCTGACAATGTTTTGCTGCTATGCATAAGGTTTTCAGTTGTTTTTCTCTCTGAATTGGACAGCCTATTCCTTCTTTATATCCTGTTCTTGGTCTGGAAGATCTGCTGAAACTTGTTCATTTTGAGTGATCCCACTGATATTTGACATACCAGTGACATAACTTCCAGCATCACAGCAACGCACAAACCACCACAGTATGACAAAGTACAGACAAATGGTGGCATAACCTGTATTTGAATCTTTATTTTTTTCTTTTAAACATTGATTTTTCAAATGAACATGTTTCTTTTCTAAGTTACCCCTCTCTTCGTTTTTCTATCTCTTTTCAGCTATCTAATCTGAGTTGGGTTTTTTTCTTTTCTAAATACTGTATCAGGAAATAATTTATAGTAAAACTTTTGTTTCAATAATAGAAATGTGTTACCATATTCTAAGCTGCTTAGCTATCAAATTCACATTAGAATTCTTTTTTAAAGCTTATTTTTAGAGAAAATAAACAAAAACATTATTTGTATTTTTGCAGTTACAGAAGGCAACCCATCTGCTGTTTATCCCATCTTAATTCAGAAAAAAGGCAGACTACTGTCAATTCTATCTTGTAATGAATTAGCTTAATTTTCTCAGAAGCGTGCTTCCCTTTACCAGAAATTTCAAAAAAAAAGTCAGCATTGTTTATGAAGGGACCCTGAGAGCGATACAATATTTACACTTCCAACATCAGAGACGATGAATCTTTTCATTGAAGTAAGAATATATCTCACTGCCATTGAGCTGATTCCAACTCATAACAATTCACAGGACAAAGTAAAAGTGCCCCTTATCCATTACTAAGTCATTATGGGAGTAGAAAACCTCATGTTTGTCATCAGGAGCAAGCAGCTGGGGGTTTGAAATGCTGACCCTGTGCTTAGTGCCCATACTGTGCCACCAAGACTACTCTTTTAAACTACATAGAGCTAACTGATCTTTAAAGCTGTAGATGCCTTGCCTATGACATAAGACCAACTAATTTTTCATCTTCATTTCTATATTGGAGGAAAAGAGCGATTATTTCCTAAAATAAATTAAAATGTTTTTCTTGTTATGTAGGAAACTATTAATTGGAAATATTCAGAGAAAACTATTTAGTATTTTGCCACTTTCCACCAAGTTGGTAGCAAGTCACGGTGGCCTCTTGTATTACAGAGTAAAGTGTCACTCAGTGCTTCACCATCAGCATGACAAGTAAGTTTGAGTTCATTCTTGGGACTCATATCTATCATTTTCATTGAGAACTTCCCTCATTTTTCCTGGCCCTTTACAAACTGTCCTGTACTTTCCTGGTCTTTGACAATTTGAAGTCTCACCTAGCCTCACTTTGAAGGAACATTTTGGTTGTATTTCTTGTATGGCTGATGTGTTCATTTTTCTGGCAGACCAAAATAGCTTCAGAATTTGTAACCAGCATCGCACTCTGACGCATCAATTCTTCATTCCTTTTCATTGTCCAACTTTCGCATACTTATGAGGTGATTTAAAAAACCATGACTTGGAACACATATACCGTAGTCGTCAAGTGCCATCTTTGCCTTATAAAATTCTCCAGAGGTCTGTTGCAGCAGATTTGCCAATGCAATATGTCGTCTGATTCCTTGACTGCTGCTGCTTTGAATGTTGATCCAAGCAGAATGAAATCCTTGACAGCTTCAGTCTTTTCGGTGTTTCTCATTGGTGGTCTTTTGTTCCGGTTGTGAGGGCTTTTGTTTTCTTTGCGTTGAGATGTAATCTATACTAAACGCCGAAGTCTTCAAGCAGAGTCATGTCATCTGCGTATCATAGGTTGTTAATGAGCCTTACTCTAATCCTGATGCTATGTTCTTCTTTATATCGCTTCCTAGCGCTTTTCTGATTATTTTTGCAGCACAGAGATTGAATAAGAATGGTGAAAGGACACAGCCTTGACACACATCTTTCCTGCCTTTACCATGCACTCTCCCCTTGCTGTTTTTGTTTGTTTTTCAGTTAAAGAACATTTTCTTAATTAAAAAAAAATCATTTCATTGGGGAATCTTACAGCTCTTATAATATTCCACACATCAATTGTATCAAGCATATTTGTACATATGATGGCATCATCATATCCAAAACATTTTCTACTTGAACCCTTGGTATCAGCTCTTTTTCCTCTCCCTCCCTCCCTCACTTTCCCACCCTAGTATATCATTGATCAATTATATATTGTTGTTGTTATTTTGTATCTTACACCATCTATTGCCTCTCATTACCCACATTTCTGTTATTTTCTCCTTCAGGCAGAGGGGCTATATATCCAGTCTTGTGATGGGTTCCTCCTTTCTCCTCCTCCCTTTCCCTGACCATCCTCCTACCCTCATGATATCGCTACTCCCATTACTGTACCTGAGGGATTTATCTTTCTTGGATGCCATGTATCAAGAGCTCTTGTCTGTACCAATGTGTGAGCTCCGGTCTAGCAAATTTGTAAGTTAGAACTGGGTCATGGTACTGGGGGAAGGAAGGATTCAGGAACCAGAGGAATGATGTGTGTTTCATTGGTGCTATACTGCCCCTTGGTGGAGTCATCCCTTCTGGATACCACTTCTGTTAGGGTGGGGGGGGATATCCAATTATCTATAGATGCGCTTTGGGTCTCCACTCCAACCCCCCTCTTTCACATCGATATAGTTGTTTGTTTTGGATCTTTTGATACCTGATCCCATCAACACCTCATGATCGCACAGGCTGGTGTACTTCTTCCCTGTAGGCTTATTTGCTTACATGGCCACTTGTTTGACTCCAAGCCTTTAAGGTCTCAGATACTCTATCTTTTGATAGCTGGGCACCACCCATGTTCTCTTCTAATGACTGCCTTCTGCTTTGCATATAGGCTCTGCTCAAGCACAGTGAACTATTCTGGAACTCTCATCTTTTCAGGTCTAATATTAAATTAATATAGAAATTATTCTTCCATGAGCCATAACTGATTTTCCTCCTCCTTTTTAAGACTCATTAGTTCAAAAACATTTATTAACATTCCTAAAATTCTGAAATATTGATAGTTTGGGGGGAAATAAGAGTTAATAATATACAGCCCTAGCTCAACAGAGATTCATAGCATAGTGAGAGAAAATTAATATGAGAATCATAAAGTTCTATCACCAAAATACAGTAATTCTATGAGTTCCTGTTCTTTTAAAATTCCTTTTAAAAATTGAAAAATCTAATGAAAACACCTTTTAGAACACGTTATCAATATATTGTTGCTAAAAGTACAAAGTTGTTTAGTAAGTTTACTTGGACAAATTTAGAACCGTTCTCTTATCTTTCTAGCACTCTTCAAAGCCAAGTTAAAATAAATCTATTTTTATGTTTAGTAGGAACATCTTCCTTCAAGACCTAAGATTTAAAAGTGACCAGGTATTAATTTAAATGATCTTGCATGTAATTATTTTATCATCATTACCCTAAAATAAATTACAACACTTTGATCCCCATAAAATATCCTCCGCTGGTATTATAACTTATCATGTTTAAGGATTCTATTTTGTTCTTGGCTAATATCAGAATGTCTTTATTTAAGAGAGCCAAGAGGTGAGACTTAAGCTCCCCTAGAGAGTAGAATGCCATCAAGAGATACCAGTTATATTCAAGGTAATATGTTTTCAGATGAGCTGGTTTGCTCCCTTCAAGCATACATCTCATTCCAGGTCATTACCATCAAGGCAATTCCAAATCATAACAAGCCTTTAGGGAAGAGTCGGAGTGTTCCCTAGGGTTTCTGAGGCTGTAAATCTTTAGAAGTACAGAAAGCTGCTCTCTTCAGAAAGAGTCAAACTGCTCACTTGGAGTTAGAAGCCCAGTGTGTAAGCAACTACGCTTCCAGGGCTTCCAGCATGCATCTGAGGCCAGCTTTAAAATAAACCGATGCCCAGTACTTGCTGAAAGTCTGGGTTAGAAAGCTAACTCTTTGAAATACCTGCATATTTCTCTTCCTACTAGCAGAGTTGAATATTAATAATTATGTTTTATATCTATATTAGCTATTGTAATTTAAAATCAAATTAAATATTAAGTAAAAGAAAATATGAACTGGAAAGGAAAGCATTATTTTTATGAAAACTAGGTTGATTGCTTTGGAAATTTTAATAAAGGAAAATTGTGTAAAGAAATAGATTAGTGAAGTCGTTTAGAGTCCTGGTGGTATAGTAGGTAACGTGTTGGGCCGTTAACTGCAAGGGCAGCAATTTGAAATCATCAGCCATTCAGTGGAAGAAAGACAAGGCTTTCTACTCCCATAAAAAGTTAGTGTCTGGAAACCCACAGGGGCAGCTAGTTTTATCCTGTCTTATAGACTCATTATGAATCAGAATTGACTCAAGGGAACTAAGCTTGTATTTTTTTTTTGGTATTGGCAAGATTTAATTGTAAAAGATGGGGGGGTATAAAAATAGTTTTATGTTTGGATTGTTTTGTTAGTATTTCAGTTTCAGTTTTCTTTCTACTTTAGAGAAACTGAAATGGGAAATTATAGAGCCCGTCAGAAAGCAAACTCAGTGCCATCAAGTAGATACCAACTCATAGCAACCATATAAAGCAGAATAGAACTGCCCCTGTGGGTTTCTAAAGCTGTAAATCTTTATAGGAGAGGAAAACCTCATCTTTCTCCTGATCTACTGGTGGATTTGAACTGCTGACCCTATGGTTAGCAGCCCAACTTGTAACCCACTACACGACCAGGGCTCCTGAATAAACCTGTAGCATGTAAGAAAGAAAAAACTGGAATACTAATTAGTAGGTCACCATCAAAGAAGAGGCCTTAATATTATACCAGATGATGAATAATTTTAAGTTAAATTGTGTGTGTGTGTGAGAGAGAGAGAGAGATTCTCTGCTTGTTAAGTTTTTGTTGTATTTTTTTAAGCACCTGCTGATCATGTCAGGTAGGAAATTTCCCCATTCTTTCCCTTTGGCAAATCACAGTTATTTCATCGGTGACTTTGTAGACTGTATTAAGATTATCCTTTTCACTAATGTATTCCAAGTTTGCTAAAGGAAGAGATAAGATGCTTGTCCCAAGGTAGAGAGTTAGGAGAAAGAAAAGAATTAAGTTCGATCAAGTTCTACTTCTCCCAGTATGTCTATGTAGGAGAAGTACCTATGAAAGTGTGAACAAATAAAACCTGGAAATGACGCTTCTTTTATATGATTTACGGAACTCCCCAAAGATCTGGCAAAAATAATTATGAATCGCACCTGCACAATCAGGAGCTAGAGCTGGGCTAAGCAGGAACTGCCAGGCAGAGAGGGAAAGGTTGTCTAGGTGCATCTGCTGTTGGGGAAATTGAGCCTTCCATCTGTTAGGACGTTGGGAGGGGGACCAAAGAGTCCCTTGTTGGGCTTGGAGCACAGGGTCATGGGCTGAAGTATTTGCAGAGGAGTTGTGTCTCCTGCAAGTCAGCAGAAATTCTTTCTGCAGGATTTCCACTTCCTGATCAACCAAATTGTTCATAGGAAGCCCTCTAAGCACACTCTAACACAAGCCGTTTAGACTGTGAGTCACCGGATTCAGTGTCAAACGTGGATTCTAAAAACTGCAGATAGTGAAATTGTGAGATGCTCAATAATAGCACATGTGGGAGCTTCAAAGAGTTCATGAGAAAGTAGTGAAAAGATAATGGAGTTTTCCCACAAACTTCTTGATGCCCCCACAGTCACAAAATTACAATTCACTAGAAATTATCTGTCCTGCATGAACAACTGCCCCCTGTCATTAGACAAAAAAAGCCAGATAGTACCGGACTGTTATTATTGAGCATTTTGAATATAGCTTTGACAGAAGAATCCCGATCAAATAGAGGAAAACAGAACAAAATGCAGATCAGAATTTCAAATGCCCATAGTCTCCAAACTTTCTTGAGCCATGGAAGCTGGGTGAACCCCTGAACCTATGCCCCTGAGACAATCTTAGACCTTAAAGTAAAAATATCCCCCAAGGTTTTTTTAAAAAACAAACTGTAGTTTAGCTTAACTAGTTAAAAAAAAGCTCTGCCGTGATCATTGTTTGTTTAAGAACTAAATTGGTGATGGCAATTCAAAAGTTAGATGGAAGCCTCAGTGGGCAGTGAGTTGACGTGCTAATAAAGGAGAAACAACTGCAAGGGAAGGTAGAGGGCTGTACAACCCTTAAGAATGTCAGTGTCTCACAATTGTATACATAGACACTATGGAATTGGTGCATGTTTTGCTGTGTACCTTCTCAACAATAAAATAAATATTTGGAAAATAGATTTTTTATTTTTAAGATGAGAATGCTATTATGACACCAGTTTTTGAAATAAAAACTCTTGTTGAGTTAGTGGAATGCAAAACAGCATTTTAGACAGGATTGAAGAGAAATCTAGTGAACTGGCATATACAGGTCAGAAAAGCTACCCAGAGTGTTTCAAGAGGAACAAGAAGATTGAAAAATGTGAAAGTGATAATAAGAGAAATGTAGACATTAGAAACGAGGAAGAACTTGATAGAATTTAGGAGAGACTGCTTAAAGGGATAGTGGCTGCATTTTTCTAAAATGGTAAGACATGTTAACCACAGATTAAGGAGGGAATAGAGTCCCCTTGTTTTGTTAATTGTCATCAAGTCCCTGCTGACTCATGGTGACCTCACGGACAATGGGATCAGACCATTGTGACCATAGAGTTTTCATTAGTTCGTTTTCTGGAAGTAAAACCTGCTCCAGTCCATTGAAACCTGCTCAACACGATAGCAACATGCAAGCCTTCACTGAGAAAGTGAAGTCCTTTGAGTGGACATTGAACCATAGGCTCTTGCATAGACTGCAAGAACTCTGGCAGTGAACCACCAATGTAGAATAAATAGCACGTTATCTGGCACGTTGGTGAGAGTGCCAATCTTTTGATTGGTAAATGAACACAAAGTGTAATCCAGGGACCACAGAAAGATAGTAGGGGAGGTAAAACATAATAAAGTTGTAAGTAAGTAATTCCATATAATTTTGCCAGCAAATCATAAATATGTATATAAAGTTAATCAAATACTGTTTTCATAAAATACTAGTAATGTTTAATTTGGGTTTTAAATATATACTCAAGTCAGTAAGGGAAAAAAAGGGAAAAGTGCCTATTTAAACCAGTATTAGGTTAACATTGGATATTTTCTACTCCGATTTCTGTCTCATCATAGTCTTTGTTTTTTACTTATTTGTTATGTTTTTAATTTAACTTTTGATGTTTTTAATGTGATTTCTTTGAATAGGTGATATCTTTATATAATTCAGGAATGTTAAACATCAAATGTATGTAGAGAAAAGCCTTACTCTTGTCCTTTTGGGTTATATCCCAATATCTATTACTCCTCTCGATCCCCATGTGTATTGTCCATTTCTTTTTTCAGAAGGTTGCTTTGAGAATTAAAAGTCATAAAATGCTTAAAAGGCTCTAGTACTTAAAAGGCTCTAGTACTTAAAAGGCTGTAGTACGTCACTAAATGTGATAGTTTTCGCGGGGCTGAATACGTTGATCTAGTATGGTAATGCTTAGTAATACCTAAGAGCCATGTTTTATGTTTCATTCTCTTGTCAATTCATTTCTACTTTTCTTTAGTTCATCTTTGAAAGAGAAAATAGAACTTTTATTTGTGGTGAGGATGGTATTTTGTCCTTAATCAGGAAAAGAGCAACTATGCTTTTCACATGCTGTTGTTAGGCGCCATTGAGCTGGTTCCGACTCATAACGGCCCTGTGTACAACAGTGGCACACTGCTCCGTCCTGCACCATCCTCACCATTGTTCTGTGTTAGCCCATTGTTGTCAGTCCTTCTTGTCAAGGGTCTTCCTCTGTGTAGCTGCCCCTTGGCTTTATCGAGCATGATGTCCTTCACGCAGGACTAGTTTCTCCTGACAAAGTGTCCAAAGTATGTGAGACAAAGTCTCCCCGTCCTTACCTCTAAGGCCATATACTACATCCAGACAGATGACTGTTACTTCCAGAACCATAATTCAAATGCATAGATTCTCATTGGTCTTCTTTATCTGTGTCCAACTGTCACATGCAGATGAGGCAATTGAAGATAACTGGACAGGAGTCAGGCCCACGTTGGTCCTCAAAGTACATCCTTGCTTTCCATCACTTTAAAGAGGTCTTGGGCAGCAGATTTACACCGTGCAATGCATCCTTTGATCTCTTGACTTCTGCTTCCATGAGCATTGATTGTGGATCCAAACAAGACAAAATCTCGATAACTTCAGTCTTTTCTCCATCTATCATGATAAATTGGTTCAGTTGTGAGGATTTTTGCCTTCTTGACATTAAATTGTAATCCATACCGAAGACTGCGATCCTTGACCTTCAAGTCTGCCTTTCTCCAGCCAGCAAGGTGTGTCATCTGCATATTGCAGGTTGTTAATAAACCTTCCTCCAATCCTGATGCTGAATTCATCGTCATATAATCCAGATTCTCTGATTACTTGCTCAGCATACCGACTGAAGAAGTATGGCAAGAGGAAACAACCGCACGCATACCTGCTCAGAGTTTAAATCGTGCAGAGTGTTCCCCTGTGCTTCCCTCACGGCTGCCTCGACTCACACGCAGGTTCCACGCGAGCACAATGAAGTGTCCTGGGATTTTGATTCATCTCAGCGCTAGCTACTAGCTTTCACACGATAGGCCACCATTATGCTGTGGACTAGGACTAGTGTTTTATAGACATCTAGACCGAGCAGGAGTTCTGTAGAGTGTGTGTATGTGCTTTCTACTGTTGCCTCTATTATAATATAGTAATTTTATAAAAATTATTTTATTTATATTTTATGGTTATTTTCTAGTTATATCTAGGTCATAAAACTTAAGAGTGGCATCAGAATGATTATCTCTACCTGATCCCCAACATTGGGTGAAAGTTCAAGGAAATCAATGTAGCTTCTTAAGAAATGAAATGTTATATTTCATAATGCCAGTAAAGAGATGACAGAATAGAATTGAGCTATTATTTCTATTTTTATTTTGAATTCTTGAGTAAATCTTTAAACCTTTTTCATACTTCATTTGTGAGTTTTCTTTGAGGTTAATTAAATATAGTTATAATATTTCCAGGTGTCATAATCTTTAAGCTATTAGTTTGCAGTAACATTTTTATTCCAATCAGTTCCTTCCCAATCTTTGCTTTCTTCCCATCAGTTCACTCATTAAACAATTCTTTCAGTTCTTTGCATACCTATTGGAAGGTTATGTATTCCTTGGATAGTGGAATAAAAATCTAATTCTTTAAATTTTATTTTTTTTAACTTTTGAACAGAAAGAGTGAATTTAAGTAGTACATGTTGGAAAAGAAGTCTAAAGGGCCCGTAGCTAGTTTAAAAGGCTTAATTAAAAAAAACTTTTATTGTGAGTTAGATGGAAGTTTACATTCAACAAGTTATACATCTTTTGTTTCATGTCATTGATTGCAGTCTCCATAATATAACATCACTTATCCTTCCTCCCTGTTTCCTATTTTCCTTCCTTTTCTAGCCTTTTAGAACGTTGGCTTTAGGTGAATGCTGCCCTTTTGATTTTAAATGGTTAATTATTTTAAGATGTGCATACCGCCCTAGGGTTATTTACCTCTCCCAAACCTGTAAGTTGTTTGGCTAAACATAGAGTCTTGGGGGTGAGTTCAGTGCCAGACCTGAAATGCAACTGAGGATCATAGTGTCAAGGGGCCACCATTCTCTGTCTGATCAATAAGCCTGGTTTCTTTTGTGATTTTTTAATGTCACATCATTTCCCCGCACTGTATCAGGGACCCTGATGTAGCGGTTATGCATTGGACTGCGATCTGCATGGGAAGTCTGGGAAGTCCACAGAAAGTGCCTATGAGTCAGCACTGATTTAATGGTATTACGTTTATTTGTTTTTAATTTATGTAAAAGTTGACATCACTCAGAGTTTGACAGCAATCATTGGTAAAGTTAATTAGAATATAAATTATTTAACTTTCTTCATTGCCATGAACTAAAACCAAGGCTATTTTCAATTCCAGCTCATGGTAACCTATGTAATTCCATAGAATTGCTCTCCGTAAGTTTTCAAGACGTTCAGAAGCACATCTTCAGGACTATCTGCTGAGGCACCTCTAGGACTTTCATCCATCTACTTTGGGGGGACGCGGAAGGGTGCAGGGAACTATTTGGGAGCCTAACTGTTTGTTGCACCATAGACTCCTTCATTGCTATCAGCAATTCATAATTTCGAAGAATTCTTTTTAAAAAATAGTTTCTATGTTTGGAAAAGAAATTAGTTTGCAAAGTATTGAATGGTGGAGCTTGTCTTTTACAGTAACTTCTAATGATTGAATTGAGATCTCAGTGGTCTATAGATATTGTCACAAAAATGGTGTTCCAAAGATGGAAGGAGGTAAACTTGGAAAAAGGAGGAAAAGGCAACGGTATAGAAATAAGAGATAAATAACCCCAAACCAAACCTTTTGTATTCTAATCAATTCCAACACAGCGACTTTATAGGACAAAGGAAAACTGCCTTCTTGGTCTAAGAATTTTATAATATGGTTTGTACATTTAGGTCCTTAATCCATTTTGAGTTTATTTTTGTGTATTGTGTGAAGTATTGATCCTGTTTGATTTTTCTCTTAATTTCCCAACATCATTTATTAAAGAGACTCTTCTTTCCCCATTAAATAGACTTAACACCCTTGTCAAAACCAGTTGACCATAAATATGTGGATTTATTTATGGGCCCTCAATTCTGTTCCATTGCTCTACGCATCTGCTGATACCAGTTCTAGACTGTCTTTCTCCTACATAGCCCCTGAGTGGGTTTGAACTACCAGCCAATTGTGCTTCACTATTTCTCTGCCAGGACTCATATATATAAACCAAACCAAATTTCAAACATCAAGGTGATTCCAACACATAGTGACCCTGTAAAATGGAGTACTACTCTTTGTGAGTTTCTGAGACTGTAAAATTTTTTAATAAGATTATTTGAGACTGTATATCTTTACAGAACTACAAAGCTTCATCTTTCTCCCACAGAGCAGCTGGCACATTTGAACTGCTGACTTGTGGTGAGTAGCCCAATGCATAACCCACTACGTCGTCACCAGGGCTTCCTAGTTCATACTTTCTCTGCTAGTCAGTAATTCTGCCTCTGTTTTACTTTCCACATGTGAAAGATTCTCTTCTGTGTCTGTGTTTCAATCCCTATGCCACAGTCTTGGAAACTCACAGGGTCAATTCTTCCCTTCCTATAGGATCACTATGATTCAGCATCAACTTGATGGCAGTGAGTTTGGTTTTGAGTTTTTGATGTCCATAGCTTTGCTTCCTAGATCTTTCCTCTGTTTCCTTTTACCTACCATCATGCTCCTGCCCTACCATCATGCTCACCCTTCTTCCTCTTAGTAATTCTTCTCAGCTAGATTGCTATTGCTCCAACACCACTGGGATCTTTACATTCTCCTCATTGTTGCTTTTAATTCCCTAGTTGTTCCCCTATCTATGGCATTGTTTGCTCACTGCTCCTTTCCCCTGTCTCATCCTCCCCCCAAGTCCTTCTGGAACCATCAGTCCCTTTGCTTTCTCTTTGGACTTACTTCCCATCCTGATCTCTTAATTTTATGATCTAACAACAGGAGCAGCAGGCGGGTGATTCTACCTGGTTGCCATCTTGATTCTGTCTCTAGTGTACTTTTCAAAGCAAAATAAAGTAGAGGCTGATAAAACAATGTCGTGTAATAAAAAGTCTGTGTAATTTGGAATCAGAAGACTTCAATTCTAGAACTGTTGCTACTTTAAAAGTTTTGTGAAAGACTACATGAAACCGATCAGGAGTGTGTGTGTGTGTGTGTGTGTGTGTGTGTGTGAGAGAGAGAGAGAGAGAGAGAGAGAGAGAGAGAGCGCTCCTGCATACACATACACACTCGTGCAAGGGAGCAAGCTTTAGGTGACCATTGGCATGATAAAAGCCAGTGTTTTGTGATGCAGTATGTGTCTCCATTAGTAAAGTATAGATTTCACTTCATAGGGAAAAAACCCAGGTCTCTGCCAACTTGATTCAAAGCCAAGATTTCAGAAACAAGAATTGAATTTGAAACACTGCAATAACCATAAAGATGTCCCCAGTGATTTTCTTTTCTTTCTCCCCCACCCCAGAGGAAGGCTTTTGTCTCCTCCCCACAATCTTGTCACTAATGTTTTATACATAATTGAAAAGAATTTAAGTTTCTACTGCCTCTAGTGAATTGTGACTCTGAATAAGAAAAAATGTGGGTAAATTTTTTCAGATTATGGTTGAATAAAATCATATTGCTATTCTCTTAATATTAGAGCAATGTTAATGGAGCATGATTGATCAAAAGAAGCACACATCGGTGATTCATCACTAGTCACACTATGAAAAAGGAGGGTAATCAAGAAATACGATTTGGCTTTAGTGCTCATGTCTCCCTGCTATGCCTGGGACTTTTCTTCTGTTCCCAGTAAATACACCAAAGAGATACATTAGGAAAAATGTTTCCCTTGTTAGGGTGAAATATTTAGCACCAATAGGAATATCGTGTTTTCAGAGAACACTTATGAAAAAAGAGAGTAAAGGTTCTCATGTGTCTATTTTAATTACATAAGGAACAGAATTTTTTAGTGGTTTCTACCCTTTCCTCTATCTAGAGATACTCAATTTATTGTAGAGCTGGGGTTTTATTTTTATTGCTAAAGCCAAAGATAGATCAATTTAAGAATTTCTTTGTGTATCCGTCAGTGACATTTTATTATTCAAATTTTGCTGCCATTTTCATTATCCTTTTCCAAGTTGTTCTACCACCACTATCTTAAATTTTTTAAAAATGTCCTACTGTTGATATCCACTGCACAACACATTAGCTCAGCAGTTGGACTGTGTCCCATTTGATGGCGTGGATTTCATTGTGCAGCCTTCCTCACGCCCCTGCTCTGAGCCGTCCCTCCCTCACCAGCAGGAACCGCTGCCCCCTAAGCTTCCCCTCCAGTGTTCAAGTTGCTCTGTTCATTTGACCTCAGAGATATAGTCCTTAACAGGACTCAACGCATCTCTCACTAGTTAGTGAAACTACTCTCTGGTTAAAGGAAGGCTCCAGAGGCTAATTTTGGTTTAAGGTTTAAAGATTATCTCAGGGCAGTAGTTTCATTCAACCATCATGACACTAAGAATGTAGAGCTGTTTTTAAACATTGTATTCCTTTTGCTTCAAATATTCATGTGGGTTTTGCCTAACAGCTAATGTATATCCTATTTTGTACACTAATTGCCTTAATAGTTTTCCATTCCCTGGATAATTTATAATGAGGTAATAATACATTACCCTTCCTTCTTCTCTTTCCTCATAAGGAAAAGCTCCTGCCTGACCATTCTTCCCCAGTGTCTTTTGCCCTGAGTCCAATACCCATTGCCTATAACATTTCGCAAAACAGGTGTTTTTGAGTTCCTATCGTACAGTAACCCTGGCATGGCAGATCCTGATTTGTCTTTCCCAAAATTTTGGTTTTAATCAGCTGCTTATACTATAGCATGTCCATTTTACATCCCTGTTTTCCTCCAGTGTCCATAGTACTGCCCTGCCCAACTGAGTGTTTTTAACTCACCTTCCCTTAAATTCAAACATTTACACATTTGTGGATAATATTTTTAGTTTATGAAAGCAATGTCGTTTAAAACTAAAGAACCCGAGTTCAGAGACGAAGTTTGTTACTCAGCAACTCTCTTTCGCTTTTTCTCTCTCATTTGCTCTTTTCTCATTCTCTTTTATGAGTAATCTGGGTGTGTGGCCTCCTCCCCACCTCTCTTCCTTAAAAAAGTATATAAAGCCCAGTCTCATTTCTGACCTTCAGAGTTCTATATAATTAAATGACATTTCTATTTGGAACTTGATCAGTGTATATTATTACCTGAAAGGATAAGATTGATTTCCCTACTTATTAAAGCACTCTGCTCTCCCCTTTATTCCTCTCTACAAGGTAAACTTAACAAAGGCAGGACATTTTCTGCCACATTTACTGCTGTATCTTTTTTAAGTTCATTTTATTGGAGGCTCTTACAGTTCTTATAACAATCCATATGTCAGTTGTATCAAGCATATTTATACATGTTGCCATCGTTATTTTGTAAACATTTACTCTATTTGAGTCCTTGTAATCGCTCTTCTTTTTTCACTCCTTTTCCTGCTCCCACCCTCATGGCCCCTTGATAAACTATAAATTATTATTATTTTCATATCTTACACCGATCACTCTCCCTTCCCCCACGGTTTCTGTTTGTCCCTCTGGGGGACAGTAGGGCGGTTATTACTGCTGTATCTTTCACTAACTATCCAAAAAAATCCAGCCCTCTACCATCAAGTTGATTCCCAATCATAACAATCCTTTATAGTGTTTCCAAGGCTGTACATCTTTACAGGAGCAGGGCAACTGCTGAGTTTGAACCACTGACCTTGAGGTTAACAGTCCATACTTGACAGTGTCGCCAAGGCTCCTTGGGTAGGATGAGAGGTCTTATTAATAATGTTTGTCCTAATCTTAAAACATTTGGTACAGGAAACCATGATAATTCACTGCTTTCAAGTTGATGCCAACTCATATGGACTCTATAAGACAGTGTATAACTGCCCCTGTGAGTTTCCAAGACTATAATTCTTTATGGGACTAGACAGCCCTTCGTTTCTTCCAGGAGTGGCTGATGGTTTCAAACTGGGGACCTTGCAGTTAGCAGCTCAACACATAACCAGTATGGCACTAGGGAAAACATGGTATTTCACCAGAAATTGAGTAACATGGTATACAGTCATGGTTAAAATGTACTTACTAAAGGGGGAACTGATTACAAGGATCTACGTGTGACCTCCTCCTTTGGGGACAACAACCGAAAAGTGAGTGAAGGGAGATGTCGGACAGGGCAAGAGATGACAAAATAATAATTTATAAATTATCAAGGGTTCATGAGGGAGAGGGGAGTGGGGAGGGAGGGGAAAAATGAGGACCTGATGCCAGGGGCTTAAGTGGAGAGCAAATGTTTTGAGAATGATGAGGGCAATGAATGTACAAATGTGCTTTTACACAATTGATGTATTATGGATTGTGATAAGAGTTGTATGAGCTCCTAATAAAACGATTTTAAAAATGTACTTACTAGTTTTAATCGGTTTATAAGTCTTGGAAAAGCAGCATAACTCTGGGGCAAATTTGGTCATCATAAAAACCAGACTCTAATAGCTCTCTAATTCTTGGATTGTTCGTCAGGTTAATCGACTCATGGGTTTTGAGGGGAAACCATATTGTAGATGCTGTTGTTAGGCGCCATCGAGTAAATTCTAACACAAAGTGTCTGGGCATGTACAGAACAAAACACTCTCTGGTCCTGAGTCAAACTCACAGTTGTTAGGGTGGAATCAGCGGGAGGCTTTGTGGCAGTCCCGCTCTCTGAGGGTCTTCCTCTTTTTCCTGACCCTCCACTTTACCAAGCACGATATCCTTTTATAGGCACTAGTCTCTTCTGCTAATATGTCCACAGTCCATGAGATAAAGTTTTGCCATCCTTGCTTCTAAGAGCCCTCTGGCTGTGCTTCCAAGATGTATTTGTCCACTCTACTTTCAGTATTCCTTGCCAAAGCTAAAAGGGAAATGTATTCTTTTGCGGTCTTCCTTATTATTCGTCGTGCAGTTTTCACATGCATTTGAGGAGACTGAATATCGTACGGCTCGTGTCAGGCATACCGTAGTCCTTAAAGTGACACCTGTGCTCTTTAACTCTTGAACAGGGTTTTGTGCAGCACAAGGTACCCTTTGTTTCTTGACTATTGGTTCCATGAGTGTGGATTGTGAATCCACGGAAAAGAAAACTCTTCCTTTTGGGCTAAATCCAAACTTTAAACATTTCACTATAATACTTTGTCTTCTTGAGCTGTCCTTTGAAATTTTCTGTTCAGCTCTTTTTCTTTATCATTTCTTCCATTTGCTTGAGCTATCTGTGCTCAAGAACAAGTTTCAGAGGCTCATCTTACATTCACTTTGATGTATTTTTTCCTGTCTCTTTCTAATGACCTTTTGCTTTCATATATGATATTCTTGATATCATCCCACAACTTGTCAGGTCTTCTTCAGACACTAGTGTTCAGTGTGTGTGATTTCTTCAGATGGTCTTTAAATTCGTGTGGGAGATACCCAATATCATATTTTCACTCTAGTGGATTTGTTTTCATTTGTGTCAGGTTCATCCTGAACTTAAGTACAAGCGGTCGATGCTCTGTTCCATAGGAGGCCTCTGGCAAGTTTTGGCTGATTATATTGAGCTTCTTCATCATCTCTTCCCACAGCTCTCAATTTTATTTCTGTGTATTGTGTCTGCAAAGGTCTACTTGTAGAAAAAGGGTCTTTGCAATGAAGAAGTCATTTAGACTTGCAAAAGTCTGTATCATGGGACCTCCAGCTATATATATATATATATATATATATATATATATATATATATATATATATATATATATATATATATATATATATATATATATATATATATATATATATCATCGAGACCATATTGGGTTTTTTTAAAGGCCATATTTTTCAACTAGTGATCCTTTCTCTCTGTTTCCAGCTTTTACATCCCTACACTAAGAATTATCAGTGCAATGTAAACCTAGGATTTATCTGTGCCAATCTCATAGTATTTTAGGTGAGGAAGAGTCATGTATATCAACCTTAGAAAGCACTGAGGCAAATCAATACTAACAGGTCTTAAGAACAGTGGTTCTAAATCTTTTTAATGCTTCAACCCTTTAATACAGTTCCTCATGTTGTGGTGACCCCCACCCATAAAATTATTTTCGTTGCTACTTCATCACTGTAATTTTGCTACTGTTATGGATCATAATGTAAATATATTATATGCAGATCATTGTTACAAATTGAATATAATTAAAGCATAATGATAAATCACAAAACAATATGTAATTATATTGTGAAATGTTGATTTCTAATTGACAAATAAATGCAATTTTGTCTTGAAGCATGGTGTAGCACTGGTAACAGCCTTCACGTATGTGGGCATATCTGCATATGAGTGGACCTGTCTGAAGACAATAGAGGAGGGATGTCTTGGTTCCTAAGTCCATCGGAAATATGTTTTCCCATGGTCTTAGGCGACCCCTGTGAAAAAGTTCAACTCCCAAAGGGGTTGCGACCCATAGGTTGAGAACCATTGCTTTAGAACTTCTCAGAACCTGTAATATGTGATTGCTCATGTGAGGAAGAATATAATGTCCAAAGTTTTAGCACAGAATCTGTCTTTTTAAAAATAAATCATTTTATTAAGGACTCATACAACTCTTATCACAATCCATACATCCATCCATTATGTCAAGCACATTTATACATTTGTTGCAATCATAATTCTCAAAATATTTTCTTTCTACTTGAGCCCTTGGTATTAGCTCCTCATTTTCTTCTCCTCCCTCTCCCTTACAAACTCTTGATAATTTATAATTATTATTTTCTCATGTCTTATGTCTCCCTTAACTCACTTTTCTGTTGTCCGTCCCCCAGGGATGGGGTTATATGTAGATCATTGTGATTGGTTCCCCCTATCTCCCCCACCTTCCCCTTAGCCTCCTGGTATCTCTACTCTCATTATTGTCCTGAAGGATTTATCTGTCCTGGATTCCCTGTGTTTCCAGCTCTGATCTGTACCAGAGTACATTCTCTGGTTTAGCCAGATTTGTAAGGTTTAATTGGGATCATAATAGTGGGTGGGAGGAAGCATTTAAGAACTAGCAGAAAGTTGTATGTTTCATCAGTGCTATACTGCACCCTGACTGGCTCGTCTCCTCCCTGTGACCCTTCTGTAAGGGGATGTCCAGTTACCTACAGATGGGCTTTGGGTCTCCACTCCGCACTCCCCTTCATTCACAGTGAAAAGATTTTTTGTTCTTTGATGCCTGAAACCTGATGCTATTGATCACACAGGTTGGTGTATCTCTTCCATGTGGGCTTTGTTGCTTCTGAGCCTGATGGCCACTTGTTTATCTTCAAGCCTTTAAGACCCCAGACGCCATATCTTTTGATAGCCGGGCACCATCAGCTTTCTTCACATTTGCTTATGTGCATGCTTTTTCTTCAGTGATCTTGTGGGGAAGGTGAGCATAATACCAGTTTAATGGAACAAAGTGTTCTTGCATTGAGGGAGTACTTAAGTAAAGGCCCAATGTCCATCTGCTGCCGTAATACTAAACCTATAAATGTATGCACATAGATCCATTTCCCCATTATCATGTATAAATATATTTACGTATGTACATGCCTGTATTTAGACCTCTATAAATGTCTGTTGCCTCCTAGTTCCTTCCTCTATTTACTTTTATTTTCTTCTTGTCCCACTATCATGCTCAGCCTTCATTTGTGTTTCAGTAATTCCTCTTGGTTACTTTGCCCTTGATCAAGCCCTACCAGGCCTCCTTCACCCTCCTCGCCATCGATTTTAGATCACTTGTTCTCTTGTCCCTGGATGTGTTAACACCTACTTCCTTTCCCCCTGGAACCTTCGATCCCATTGTTATCCCACCTATCTTATCTAGATAGACTTGTACAGATAATGTGCACCAAAATAAAAGAGTAAAACAAAGCAACAACAAAAAGAAGAAAAGCCTGTAAATGGTTCAAGGTCTGTTTGTTGACCTTTAGGAGTGTTTTCTGACTGAGTCTGACGGGGTCCCACATCCTGGCCTCACAGTCTATTTTTGGTAGTCCCAGGGGACTTCGTTGCTCTGTTCCCCTTGCTGCTCTGTTGCACACCCTTACTGTTTCGCCTCAGTGTGGTGGGTTAGATCGGGGGAAATTCCTGCACTGTGTCTCCAGTATTGTCCCCCATAGGATTATGGGTCAGTAAGGGACATTGTGTCTCATAGTGGGGCCAACCCTATGGCCTTCTCTGTGCTTTGGCTGCTCTGAGAGAGAATAACATCCTCAGGCTTGGTGGACCAGGATGTGCTCCACTCTCTTCCTCTCCCTTCATTTGCTCCCGTGTGCTCTGATCAGACATGTCCCTCTCCCTGAGCTATAGCTTCAGTGCTGTCCTCTGAAGTGAATTCTCCCAGGGGGAGGGGGCACTGTCCACGTAGTTGGGATGGGACCTGGCCCCTCAGTCGTCTCTATTGGTTCCCTGCTTCATGCTGGTGTGTTGCATTCATGTCTTAGAGCACAGGGTTGAAGTCTGGTCTCATTCCCTGTGGAGATATAAACACCCTCCCTTTGGGTGTGTTAGTGCCCTGTTCCCCCGCACCCATGTCTTTTTCCTTCTTTTTCCCCCTCCTCTTTAGTTGGCTACCATATGTATCCCTGGATTTGGCCTGGCCCCTGCCATACTACCTGGACCTCACTCCAGGAGTGCTTGTATACAGTAGCTTTTCCCCTGTGCCCCTTTTGCATGTTGAAGCTTACTTCAGCGGGATCATGTTGTACTCATCCTTTTGTGCTTGGCTTGCTTCACTTAGCATAATTTCCTCCAGTTCTTCCCAGGTGGTGATAGCACAGAATCTCTTATTGTGGAATGCCTTTTAATATTTTCTGGGACGCATTAAGTACTTTATATGTTCCAACTTATTTAATGTACTAACTATATTTGTTCTTACTATGTAAAAATCTGCCTCTAAGAAGTGTGTACCATATCAGAATTCAAGAAGGTCACAGTAGATGTTGATAACATTTATAAATGCAGAATATAAAGCCTAGTCATTGATTCATTTATAAATTCATCATGTTTTCTATTTAATCTGACATACTTGGGTAACTTATTTAAAATATTATATCCATTATGTACTACATGTTAAATATCACTAAATTTTTCAAAATTTTGTAGATAAATTAATGTTTAGAACATTTATAGCTACCTACCATAACCCAAATTTAAGTTGTAGCTCATTAACTGTTGATGTTTTATCAATACATTTTTACTTAAAATTTTGGGATGGTTAAATATACTTTATAGGTGTTGATTGAATACATAGTGTTTTCCAATTAAAAAAAATCCAAAATCCTAAAAAATAAATACAAAGGCGTTTCCCAAAGTGTATGGTCAGCAGTTGTCTAAAACGAGGCCAGGAAAAAGGTTATCCAAGTTATAGAAAAATCAATGGCTCGGGGAGACAGCCTAGTGACCATCTCTGCTGGAAAAAGACATTTTTAACTGTCTAATTTATTTTCTGGAAGCTTCTTGTATGAACTGATTTTGAAATTGACACGAGGACATATTTTACAAGTGATTTTCTTACAAAGGACTTCTTTATGAGATGGAGCGTTTGGCACAGAACTGTGATCAATGTGTGCCTTTAAGTACATCTTTTTGCTGAATGTTATGTAGGAGACCTGTTTAATGACGGTTGAAATGTCCCTGATGAACAAACTTTTTTTTTTCACATTTCCTTCTCAGATTCCTTTGCTCTTTTGTGGCAGAAAAAGTGAACACCCGTGCAAAGTCTTACTGTAATCACACTGTGTGCTCCTAGCAGATGATCAGCTCCGACTGCCAACATTGCACAGATTCTCCCTTTTGCCTTTTTGACAAGGATTTTTATTTTGTAAAAAATCCATTTTGTGTTTCAGTTGTAAAATAAGGAAATAAGATCATAGTTGTATCGCTTTCTTCCAGAGGGCCTTGCAAAGTTGAGTGTTTTTCCCAAACTCCGTGCTGGTTGCCATTTTGGAAGTAAGGGGAGGGAGCTAAGTACCACGTGGTAGATGGATGTTATAATCATAATTAGTTTGGCCTAAATGGAGCTGGTTTTACGTTTCAAGAGGGATTGGCTGTGTTTCTTTCTCTTTCTGATGCTGTCCTTGAAGGGTAAAATATAAATATTTAGAATGGCACAGAACTATTGTAATGAATCAAATGCGGCCAGCTTACAAGTAAAGGAAAACAATGAAACACTAATGGAAAGACTGGAGGGAAACATACCTGCTTTTGTTCATTTCATACTCTCTGAGTTATGTTGGTGAAGAGGATTATTCCCTTCTTTAATCACAGTTTTGTTTTATCCTTTCTTTCAGAAGTACCTTTAATGTATTTAATATCTATTGTGTAGGGCCCTGTTGTTTCTTGAGTACTTATTATTAATATTTATGTGTATCAGAAGTATGACTCACTGTTTAGTGTGTTTGGTTTTCAGTAAACTGAGCTACAAAAGGGGAAAAAGGTTTGTGGGAAACATTCCATTATCTTTTCAATTCCATTTTATCCACAAACTTTTTGAAGCCCCCTCAGATAATTGTTTTAATGTGTGCCCAAAGGAAGTAAAAAGCACACCCCCTTCCATCAGTGTAACCACCGATTACACACATGCACACACATACATTACAAGATTGTTTTTGGTCCCTTTGGAGCAAGTCTGCAGTGATATGCAGTGCTCCTACCTAGCCCTATGTCTCCTTCTGACAAAGAGAATACAGCTGAAGTGACATCATGATTTGAACCTAGGTCATAAGAAACCTGTGCCACTTTTTCCAAGTTGTCTTGGAACGCTCTCTCTGTGGGAAGCAGCCTCTTGTAAGAAGGCCTACTACCAGGAGGCTACATAATGGCAAGACATTCAAGCTAGCCATAAACCACACGGAGAGAGAGAGCCTCAGCTAGCTTGCACATTTTGCAACCACCCCAGCTGAGATACTAGACCTCTGTGTGAAGGTATCTTGTATGTCTGGCTCAGACTAACCTTCACCTGATTCCAGCCATAGCCACCAGCCAACTGCAAATACATGTGAGACTCTCAAGTGACAGTCAGTTAGCTATCAATTCACAAAACTGTGAGAGATAATAATAACGTGTTTGAAGTCATGAAGGTTTGGAGTGGTCTTGTACATAGCAGTACAGAACTAGAACAGGGCATAGTGGTGTGTAGCACCAAGCGGCATTGATACTTACCAATGTGTTATAAGTAGCATATAAAAAATAAAATGCATAAATGATATTATTTGACATTTTAACCTATACGTAATGGCTGCTGAAACTGGCTAACACAGGCACATAAGAGACTAGTGTTGCCACAACTTAATTCAGTCGTGTTACATTGGTAGCTTGAAATTGGATGTGACCAATTTATAAGGATAAGTCAAAAAGTTGTCCTCCTAAGCTTCCAGTTCACACACGGCCAGGTTTATTCCAAGCAGAATGTGTATAAGTGTGTCTCTGCAATCAGTTGATGCCTGCAAGCAAGTTCTTGCAGTAATACACTTGTCTCAGTCTCATTAGGAAACCTTAAAAAAAAAGTAGACCCACTGCCATTGAGTCAGTTCGGACTCATAGCAGCCCTACATAGTGCTTCTGAAATGGTAAATAATTAGGGAGCATATAACCTCATTTTTCAGGGAAGTTAGTGAGCTTGAACCACTGAACTTGTGGTTAGCAGCCCGATGCCTAACCCACAAGATATTGAAGACAAAAGCATGTGTGAAGATCAGCTAGATCAAAGACCCGATCTTTCCATCAGTCTTTGACAGAAGATCAAAAGTAATGAAGATAATTTTATGGAATGAATCTAGGGAGGAGTCTTGGATTTACAAATAGGATCCAGAGAGCAAGGCCTAATTAAAGCTGACTTCTAAGGGCATCTGCTGGGCCAGCTCGATTTAAGGCAGAGAAGTAAGCTCAGAAGATTGTCATGACTTTTTAAATAGATTCTTAATAGATTCATTGGGTCTATAATGATTACCAGGGCGTATTATGAAGAAGTTTCAAGAAAACTGAAGCCTGCACAGATTAAGAAAAGGCCAAGAAAGTTGCACTGAAGAATTTTTTTTTTTTTACACCAACAGCCTTACATCATTTATTGTTAAACTTGATTAGGAAGCAAAAAACCGAGGAATAAACCAGATTATTTGCCAATAGAAGTTCAAGTCATCAGATGGGGACAAAATTTGAGCCTGGGAAAATGCGGCCATGCGTGCCACCCTTCAGGGGGCTCCTTACAGCCCCAGCTTGGTTCTTCTCCAATGTCTTCTCTTGGAGTTGTACCTGATTTTATTACCGGTTTTCATTCGAATCCATTAGGGAATGGGCCAATTCTGCTTCTGTTTCTTGGCCAGGAATCTCTTGATCCTGAAAGTCTTATGAGACGACATGGTGAAGTCGGAGCACCACCACACTCGGGGTGGCAGAGAAACTGAGAGAGGGAGGAGAGGTACACTGAAGAATTTTTTACATCTTAATGCACGTGCTCATTCTTGAAGAGTGGCAAGGGTTGGTCTACAGGAATTGATAAGAAGCCTTACCTCATCTACCCAGTAACCCTGATCTTGCCCCTTCAAACTTCTTTTTTTGTTCCCCCAAACTCAAAGGACCTTGAAATGAACATGATTGGAGTCCCATGAAGATGCACAAACTGCCATTTAGACATAGTGTAAATCAAAGAGCTCAGAATTTTTTAAGAGTGGAAACACTGTCTAATTCCTTTCTCTTTATCTCTTACAGTCTGGAATTCTTGAATTGGGTTAATTAAGACTGTTGACAGTAGGTTGCTGTTACTGTTTTTAGATGCAGTCAAGTTGGTTTCAACTCTTAGCAACCGTACGTACACCAGAAGGAAATACTGCCCAGTCCTGTGCCATTCTCACAATGGGTCTTTATGTTTGAGCCCATTGATGCAGCCACTGTGTCGCTCCATCTTGCTAAGCTCGTCCTCTTCCACACTGCCCCTCCACTTTACCAAGCATGATGTCCTTCTCCGGGGACTAAGCTTTGCTGTTAACATGCCCAAAGTATGTTAGGTGAAGTCATGCCATCCTTGCCTCTAAGGAGCCTTCTTTGTGTATTTGTTCCAAGACAGATGTGTTTGTTCTTTTGGCAGTTCATGATACTTTCAGTATTCTTCACCAGCACCATAATTTAAATGCTTCTGTCTTCCTTACTCACTGTCCAACTTTCATATGCCTGTGAGGTGATTGCCAGGAGCACCTTACTCCTTAAAGTAACATCCTTGCTTCTCAACACTTTCAAGAAGTCTTGTGCAGCAGATTTATTCAATGCTTCATATCATTTGATCTCTTCTTGACTGCTGCTTCCATAAGCATTGATTGTGGATCCAAGCAAAATGAAATCCTTAACAATTTCCATCTTCGTTTATCATGATGTTATGTCCTGGTCCAGTTGTGAGAATCTGGGTCTTCTTTCCACTAAGTTGTAATCCATACCGAAGGCTACCATCCTTGATCATCAGCAAGGGCTTCAACTGCTTTTCTCTTGCAGCAAGCAAGGCATATGGCAGGTTGACAGCAGATGCTCTTCTTGTATTCTTGATTGTAATGGAAATATTTCTAATGATTTTCCATCAAGCATGACACTGGATTTTGAATTGAAATAGATTTATTTTCACTTATTCATCATCTGTTGTATCTATTCACAATTATTCATCTATTTGTTTTTCACTGTACTTTTAAAGTTGGATATTCTGTTTTATCAAGTGCCTCTTCAGCATCAGAGATAAGGTCGTGTGTCTTTTACCTTTTAACTGTTGTTAGGTGCCATAGAGTTGTTATGACTCATAGAAATCCAGTGTACAACAGAACAAAATATTGCCTGGACCTGCACCATCCTCACATGGTTGCTTTGATTGAGCCCAGGGTTTTAGTTACTATGTCATTCCTTCTCATTAAGGACCTTCCTCTTTTTCTTGGCCCTTCATTCGTCCAAGATGGATTTGTTTGTTCTTCTGGCAGTCTGCAGTACTTACACTAGTATTCCCCAATACCATAACTCAAATGCGCCCGTCCTTCTGCGGTCTTCCATAGTCACTGTTCGACTTTCCCATGCATATGCGTGTGATTGAAAATAGCCAGGGCTTGGTCAGGCTCACCACCGTCCTCAAAGTGATATCTTTATTCTTTAACTCTTTAAAGAAGTCTTGTGCAGCAGATCTGCTATTCAATATGTCCTTTGATTTCTTGACTGTTGCTTCCATGAGCATTGATGGTAAATCCAAGCAAAATGAAATCCTACTAACTTCAATCTTTTCTCCATTTCATGATGTTATCTGTTCATTCTGTTGTGAGGATTTTGGTTTTCTTTATATTGGGTTGTAATCCATATTTGCTTTCCTTTTTCTTTCCCCAAACCATTTTATTGGGATTTAATACAGTTAGCATATCATTCCATAATTCAGTTACACCAAGCAGCATTGTACAGTTGCTGCCACACTCAGCTTCATGAAACATTCTTTTCCTTCTTGAACTCCTGACATCAGCTCCTTTGCACTCCACCCACTGTACTGTAACCCCCAGAAATCCTTATTCTACTTGCTGCCCCTGTAGATTCATCAGTCCTTCATTTCATATACTGAAAAACAGAAAAATATATAACAAAAATTCAAGAGGGTGACACCCAGTGATATTCCACATCTGAGACAAACCCCAATATGAATAAACAAAAATATATAGAAAATGTTGAAAACCAGATCCGGCCTAACGTGCATCAGAGGGGGGAGCAATTGACAAGATTTTAACCCTTCAAGTCAGGTTTATCATTTTGACCTTCTATAGTCATCTCTCCAATGCACTCTGTCTGGTAAACACTTCACTCCCATCCTCCTACATTGACATGCAACTGTCACTAAAGGATGTAGTCTTTGATGTGCATCATTAAGTGCTTCAATTCTTCTGGCTTTCAACAAGCAAGGCTGTGTCATCTAAGTATCACAGGCTGTAACGAGCCTTCCTCACATCCTGCTGCAACATTCTTCATATAGTCTAGTTTCTCGGGTTATTAGCTGAATGTACAGATTGAATAGGTATACAACCTTGGCACAAAACTTTCCTGAGTTTAAACTTTATTATCCCATTGTTCTGTTATGTCCCTGGTGTTGTAGTGGTTACAAGTTAAACTGTGATACCCATGGTGGGCAGTTCTAAACCACTAGCAGCTCTTCCAGAAAAAGACTGGGATTTCTACTCACATATACAATTTCAATCTCAGAAACCCAAAGGCAGTCACCATGAGTCAGCATTGAATCAATGGCAGTGAGTTTGAGTTTGGTTTTGTCCTGTTCTAATGACTGCCTCTTGATCTATGTACAGCTTATGCATGAGCCCAATGAAGTGTTCTGAAATTCCCACTTGACATGTTATCCATAGTTTGTTATAGTTCACACAGTTCAGTAGTCAATAAAATACAAGTCAGCATCTTTCTTGTATTCAGTGCATTCAGTTAAAATCCATGTAACATCAGCAATGATGGATCTGATTCTATGTTGTCTGTTGGATCCAGCTCGAATTTTTTGACAGCTTTTATACTGCTACAACAGTTTTAAATTTGTCATCAGCAAATTTTACCTGCACGTGATCTTAAAGATATTTAATAATGCCCTCATTCTGTTAGATCCATTTTCTTTGGATTGGGCATAAATATAGTCTCTTCTAAGCTAGGTATCTGTGTTCCAGACTTCCTGTCATAGACTAGTAAGTGCTTCCAGAGCTCACCAGTTTGTTGAAACATTTTTATTGACATTTGTCAATTCTTGGAGCTTTGGCGTTTTGCTAATGCCTTCAGTGCAGCTTGGATTTCTTTCAGTGACATCATGTTCTACCTCTTGATATTGTTGAGCACCAACCAGTTCTTTTTGGTACAGCGACTCTGTGTTTCCCTTCCATATTGTGTGGATATCTCAGCATCGTTCAATATTTTGCTCATATAATCCTTCGTTGTTTCACTTTGAGAAATACTGAGCATGTTCTTTCCTCTTGGTTTTCTAATTCCAGGTATTTGCACATTTCATTTTAATGCTTTACTTTGTCTTCTCAAGATGTCCTGTGAACTGATCTGATCATTTGTCACTTTAGCATCTCTATGTCTAAGAGTACATTTCAAAGACTCTTTGACATCCATTCAGATCTTTTTTATCTTTCCTTTTTAATGACCTTTTGCTTTCTTCATAAATGATGGGGTTTTAAAAATCATTTTATTGGGGGCTCGTACAACTCTTATCACAATCCATAAATGATGTTCTTGTTGTCCTTCCACAACTTATCTGGTCTTCGATTTTTATATTTCAGTTCATCAAATCTATTCATGAGATGGTCTCTAAATTCAGGTGGGATAGACTCAAGATCATATTTTGACTTTTGTGGATTTGTTTTAGTTTCTTAAACTTCAACTGGACTTACATGCAAACAGCTGTTGGTCTGTTCCACCATCAGCCACTGGCCTTATTCTGCCTAATGATATTGAGCTTCTCAATTGTTCGTTCAACAGCTGTAGTTTATTTGCTTTCCTATGTATTCCATCTGATGAGATCCAGTGTATAGTCAGTGTTCATGTTGTCTGGGGTGGGAGGGTGGAAATACATTTACAACGCATAAGCTATTGGTCTTGCAAAGTTCTAGCATATAATTTTCCAGCTTTGTTACTGTCACCAGGGCTATATTTTCCAATTGCTGATACTTGATCTTTGTTTCTAACTTTTGTAGTCAGTAGTCAGTAGTTAATGTATTTTGCGTGCTGTTGGATGAAGTTAGACTGCAGAAGTTGGTAGAATTCTTCAATTTCTTCATCTTTGGCACGAGTGGTTGATGTATAAATTTTATTATCACTGGCAGCTGTATACTAAAGGATAGATTTGAAGTGTTCATTTTTGACAATGACTGCCACACCATTCCTCTTCAATGTGTCATTCTCAGTGGAGTAAGCCGTGTGATTTTCCTATTCAGAGTGTCCAGTACTTCTAGTTCCTCTCAGCTCAGGAATGACTAGGATGTCGATCTTTAGACATTCCATCTCATTTTTGATGACTTCCAATTTTCTGAGATTCATACTTTATATATTCCACATTTTGATTATTAGTGGATGTTTCTTCTCATTTTCACTTGTCTCCTGTTATCAAATGAAGATCCCCAGAGTTCCGTGTCATTCGTGGCATGAAGATTGACTGTTTTGAGGAGGCAATTCTTCCCAGTTGTAGTGTAAGCGGTTTCCAGCGGACGGGATCACCCTAAAGAACCAGTCAGACAGGGTTCCACTGCTGCTGATACGTTTTTCAGAGGCAGATTTTTAAGGTGTGTTCCATCTCTTCCATCCTCACAGCTGTCTTTGGAAGCTCTGCTGAAACCTGTGCACCATGGGGGACCCTGCTGGTGTTCAGATACCAGCAGCATAGCTTCCGGCATCATAGCAACACACACACCGCCACATGACCACAGCTCATAAGCAAGTGGTGCATATTACATAGAAGTTTTTTTAAAAAAAAGAGCCAACAAGAAGCTACCATATTTCTAAATAAAACTGTCATTTGTGATCTGTTTTAGTATCCTTCCTTCTTGTCTTTCTTAATTGTAGTGCTTACCTATTCTGTAGTTTTTTAGATTCGTATTTTCATCCAGCTCATCAATTTGAGGGAGCCCTGGTGGCATAGTGGTTATGCACTGAGCTAGGGGCTTCAGTTTGAAACCAGCAGCCCTTCCTCAGGAGAACGACACGGCTTTCTACTCCCATAAAGAGTTACAGTCTCAAAGCCCCACAGGGGCAGTTCTATCCTGCCCTACAGGGTTGCTGTGAATACACATCAATTTGATGGGAGTGAGTTTTGTTTTTATTTTTATCAACTTGATGGGTGAACTAATTAAATCATTCTTCTGCTTTAGAAGTATCATAGGAGGCTTTGTATGTGTTAAGAATAGAAACTTGAAAATGTAAAATTTGTAGAATTGATTATTTTACTCATTTATTTCATTTAAATTCTCTATAATGACGTTTCTTTAGTAACAAATTATTTTATTATGTTTAAGGTCATTTTCTTCTTCTTCTTCTTCTAGGTTACTCAAATGAGCCGTCCTGACCTGATTCTCTTTCTGATGAAATACCTGATGGCGCTCATAGTGGGCATTCCCTCCATTTTTTGGGTCGGCAGCAAAAAAACATGCTTTGAATGGGCCAGCTTTTTCCACGGTCGACGGAAAAAAGAGTAAGTTGAAATAAATGATCATGTTTGCAAACCTCACATGTACACGATCTTTGTTTTGCTTACATGAAAATATTTTGGATTTGGAGAAAATATATAAACAATATTATAACCTTATAAGCACTAGTGGTTATGATTGACCCAGCAGCACGTCTAAAAAAACGAAAACTTATTTTGAGAAGATGGCCAAGAAGAACCAGGTTTGTGATCTAATTCAAAACAGTTGAGGGAAGGCCAGTATATGTGAAAAAAGAGATGTATGCATGTATATATGTGAAGCTGCCTCAGAAAGTTCATGGAAAAATGGAATGAAAGGACAATGTAATTTTTGCATGAACTGTTTGAATATACAGACACACATGCACACCTATATCTATGTATATATACATGTGTGTGTACAGACATGCACATAGCTATTGATGAGAGAAAGGAGTCCTGGTAGTGGGTTATACTTTGGGCTGCTAACTGCAAGGGCAGAAGTTCAAAACTGCCAGCTACTCCTCAGAAAAAAGATAAGGCTTTCTACTCCCATAAAGATTTACCATCTTGGAAACCCCCGGGGACAGTTTTGCGCTGCCCTTGAGTGTCGCTATGAATCTGTATCAACTCGATGGCAGTGGGTTTGTGTGGTTGGTTTTATTAATTCCAGAGGTACAATACTATATATTTTTCCTAATTATTTTTACTTGTTCTTTTATTGTTGTTTTGTTGTTGTTAAGAATATTTTCTTTATTTAAAAAAATTTTATAACAAATTGGGGATTAATGCATATGTCATATCATCCCATAGTGCAGTCATATCAAGCAGTCTTGTACAGTTGCTACCACACTCAGTTTCCCAACATTCTTTTTCTTCCTCGACTCCTTGACATCAGCTCCCTTTTATAACCCAACCACCACCACCACCACTGTGCCCGCCCCCCAACCCTTGTTCGACTTGCTGTCCCTATAGATTCTATCTAGCTTTTGATACTTTGTTTTTAGGATTATTAGATGAAAAGGACTTTCAGAAATGATGAGTTTATGTGCCTTCACTTTATAGATAATAAAAGTAAGGAAAGAGATTATAAGTAACTTGCCTTTTATTTACTGATAGAATTGGAACCGAAAGCCTAATTTTTTTCACTAACCTCTCATCATAACACCCTTGGAGACAGATGAGCATGGATTTATTGTATTCTTTCCTTTATCAGTAAGGTTACCGTATATAAGTTTCAAAGGCCTAATTTGGAGCATGCTTAATTTCAAGAATAACATCTATATTGCTCACAAGTTATGCTTCTTGATTTGTAAAGCATGCTAAACCTCTATGTGGAACTTCGTATTCTGTTGTCTAGGATAGTGAATGAAAGTCGACAAGTGCTCCAGGAACCTGATTTTGCTCAGTCCCTCCTGAGGGATCCAAATACTCCTATTATAAGAAAATCAAGGGGAACTTCCACTCAAGGAACATCCACACATGCTTCTTCAACTCAGCTGGCCATGGTGGACGACCAGCGAAGCAAAGCAGGCAGCGTCCACAGCAAAGTGAGCAGCTACCATGGCAGCCTCCACAGGTCACGAGATGGCAGGTGGGTTTTAATCGTGCCTTAGTTTCCATCAAAGACTGAGTTTTGGTCAAGCAAGTTAAGTCATCAATTCTGAAATAGAAGTTGACCATCAGTAAGATTGAGGATCCCTACCTTAAGGGCTGTTGGAGCTCAGTGTTGATATTTTATGCAATGTGTATTCAGAGTGTACTTGATGCGGTAAGTTTGTACTGACTCAGGGTCTTAAGCAGGGCAAAGGCAGAGTAAAAATGGTTATTTTGAAAAGATTAGTGATCAGTTATGGAATATTTACTGTTTATCAGACACTGTAGAAATGGAAAGATGATTTAGACAACCCTGTTTTTCATAAGCTTAGTATTGGGTTGTCCAGGATAGTATTGTTAGTATTATAGTCTAGAATGAAGCTTCGGTTTCTTCATCTCTCAAATGGAGATACAATATTATCTGCTCCCAGAAAACATGCAAAGATTCAATGAGATAATATACTTAATTGCTTAGAACAGTGCCTGTGTCAGTAAGTACCTGGCATTGACTTTTAAGTACAATAGTATAACATGGAGGCTGGCCAACTTTTTCTCAAAAAAGCCAGATAATAAATAATTTAGGGCTTTTGTGTCAGACAGTCTTTGGGCAACTACTCAACTCTGCTTTGTAGTGTGAAAGAATCATAGGCAATATGTAGTAAACAAAACTTTCTTTAAAAAAACAGATTTGGGGGTGGTTGGGACCTGTCGCTTTCCGGTAGAGACGCGGGGCAGGCGGCTCGGGTCCCGGGGCTGGCATGAGCTGCGCGCCCAGCGAGGGCAGCGCAGCCGACGCGGAGCCATGGCCAGCACTGTGGTGGCAGTTGGACTGACCATTGCTGCTGCAGGATTTGCAGGCCGTTATGTTTTGCAAGCCATGAAGCATGTGGAGCCTCAAGTAAAACAAGTTTTCCAAAGTCTACCAAAATCTGCCTTCCGCAGTGGCTATTACCGAGGTGGATTTGAACCCAAAATGACTAAACAGGAGACAGCATTAATTCTGGGTGTAAGTCCTACTGCCAATAAAGGAAAAATAAGAGATGCTCATCGACGAATTATGCTCTTAAATCACCCAGATAAGGGAGGATCTCCATACATAGCAGCCAAAATCAATGAAGCTAAAGATTTTCTAGAAGGCCAAGCTAAAAAATGAAGTAAATGTATGATGAATTTTGAAGTACCTGTTAGTTTATATGAGTCTGACTTTTTATAATAAAATGCCTCAAAGCTTTGGTTTTTGAAAAAAAACAAACAAAAGAAAAACAGATTTGGGCCAGATTTGACCAGTGAGCCACATTTTAACCAACTACTTTTTACAAAGTACAGTAATTTGAGATAAGGGGATGTGAGTTGTAATTTTGGAACAGGATTGGGGCGAAGACAACTTCACAGAGCGAATGTTAAGAAAAATCTAGCTGTGACTTTCATGTTGGAGACTTGAGACACTAGCATGAGAGGAGCTGTTAGGGAATTTCTGCAGTCAGTCAGTTGAGAGACGAGGGGACTTAGTGGAGAGTAGTGACAGTGGGGAGAGAGAAAGAGCTTGTGGAGACTTGGAAGAAATAAAAGGACTTGGTGATAGATCAGTGTTAGCACCTGGATTCACCAAGGATTTTCTTTTTTAGTTTGGAAAACAGAAAGAATGAAAAACCTTATTCTGTGCCCCAAATGGAGCATGTTTATTTTTAAGCATCTGTTTTCACAACTCTCTTGTTTCCCATAACTCATCTCCCTGCCCCCTAATGTAGGATATGATCCCTATTCCTACTCTCTGCTTTCTTGCTTGGTCAGCTGTCCTGTGTTTTAAAGGCAGCAACTTTTCTTTGCTGTTGATCTACTATCATAGTATTATTTTTCCTTGTCTTTCCCTATTTTTGAAACGAAAATTCTTTATTTACTGTTTCTACTTTCTAGTCTCCATTCCTTATAAATCTAGTCATTTTTCTCCGCCCTTCTCCTCTGAACTGTCCGTTTTAACATCAACGGCCTCTTTTTAACCACTTTAGAAGTGCCATCCTTCCTTCTGCTTTTTTTCCATCTACTCATCACCCCTTTATGAGAGGCCTACTTCTAAATGTGAGGGACATGGAGATGGAAGAAAGATGAGTATGCAGTCAGGATCATGAGGACACTACAATGATCGGTGGGGTGTTTGGGGAACCTAGAGGGGGGAAAGCATCCAACTAGCTCATCACAGAAGTTCAGCATAAGCTCCAAAAGAGATGACACTTCTATCTTGAATCCGATTCAGAAGCGGCAGAGGACACTGCAACTGCATGTGGAAATAGACTGCAAGAAGGGAGAGCAGGCAGTTAGGCGCGTAGGATGTAGGTTTGGACGATCGTGAATACAAAGCCTTGTTACGAAGTTTGTATTTTCCTATGAAGGCAACGGGGACTATTAAAAGGCTTAAAGCATTGGAGTAAAATAATAAGATTCTCGTTTTAGAAAGTCCCTTTGGCAACAGCAAACGAGAGAGTAGATTATATCTAAGACTAGTTAGGAAGTTTCTACAGCACATTAGGCATCTTATATAAAGACACTGATGAGAAAAAGTATTGGAGAGTATTTTAGAATACATTTTGTCACTTACCGCCCTGAGCATTATTTGACATTATTGGCTTCCTAATTTTCAGTGAGAAAGTTGTTTATAGTACAACTCCTATGCATGTGGCATTCTGTGTAGAGATCTATAGAAGAAAGTTAAGGTGTGATGCCAACATCCTAGGCAAGATAAAGCATATGAACTAATGCAGGTCAGTATATGATCGGAACACCAAGTATTAGATATTATAGATGTCAGAGGACTTACTAAGTGTGGATAATTTTCTCATTTCAAAAATGGATTGGAAAAGGGAGCTTATTAAATTAGAGGGGAAGTTGGTATAAAATAAAATTAGAAGAAGCCCTACTGGTGTAATGGGTTACGTGTTGGGCTACTCCAAGGTCATCCCTTCCAACGTACCAGCCGCCCCACTAGAGGAAGAAGCAGCAGTTCCGCTCTGCCCTGTAAAGTCATGATGAGTCAGAGTTGACTCAATGGCAGTCGCTTGGTAAATGAAGTTACTTGGGAATACGCAAAAGACTGGTTGCTGTTATTGTTTCACCTAAACTTCAGTTAGTCACTTTCATGAAATGTGCTACTCCTGTTACATAGTGTGTTCTGTTACCCACTTCAAAAAAAAAAACAATAAAACCTTCTCTTACTAGGTACACTCCCTGCAGTTACAGAGGGATGGAGGAGCGACTACCTCATGGCAGCATGTCCCGACTCACAGATCACTCCAGGCACAGTAGCTCCCATCGACTCAATGAACAGTCACGGCACAGCAGCATCAGAGATCTCAGTAACAACCCCATGACTCACATCACACATGGCACCAGCATGAATCGGGTCATTGAAGAAGATGGAACCAGCGCTTAATTTGCCCTTCCTGCGGTGGAAAAGGTGCTGTTTAAAAAGCAGATTTTATTCTTTGCCGTTGCGTGGCTGGTTGCAGTGACTCGCTGTTAGTATGCTTTCAGTCACCTGCAGATCGTGTCCACTGGAAAGGTAAATGTTTGCTTTCGATATTGCATCAAACCTGGAACATCAAGAAATCCAACACGCTCAGAATTATGGCATCACAAAAATGATTCTTTCTAGGTTATGAAGAGATAATTATTTGTGTGGTAAGCGTTTTTATAAACCCAATTATTTTATATTTAGAAAATTCCTAAATGTGTGGTGACTGCTTTGTAGTAAACTTTCATATGAACTAGTGGTGAGATGGCATTCTGGCAGTTCCGTCAATACAACAGTTTCAGAAGTGAAAACATTTTCTATGCAAGGTTTGTTTCTCAGATGTATAGTAGGACTTTGTAGTTCTTCTTTCCACTAAGTGAAAAAGAACTGTATTTTTAAACTGTCGGAGAATTTGATAAATCAGCAGGGGTATTTTAGCTAATAGATTATACGTACAACAGAAGTATCTGATGAGTCTATTGGAGGCTCTTTCAAATTTCTATCAAAATAATCTTCATCCAGAGATATTCAGGATTTGAATTAGCAGTGAACTAAAAGTGGATATGGACATTTTCCCTATAATTTACCTGTTTTGTTATTTTGTAAATACTACTTTTATTGGCTGTATTTTTATAACTTATCCATATGCATGGTGGAAAACTTAATTTGTAGCCATTTTCTCCCATGTAATAGTATTGATTCATAGAGAACGTCATGTTAAGATCTGGTTCACGGAGGCATGTAAGAAGACATGCCTCACACATTCTAAGATTGTTCGTGATAACCATAATCTCAAAGCGACAAACTTTTCTAAGTGCTCGTTATTGTAGTTTTCTACAGTGAGATGTGATCTTGCCAAAGCCACCAGACCTTGGCGTCCAGGCCCCTCCCACCCGTGAATTGATTGTCTGCGCTTGTGTTGCCCTGACGGGTCACAGCTTTTTGCCCCATAACCATTTTTCTTCATTCAGATTCAGGATAAGTCTTGATTACAGCTGAAATACATACTCCTATAACCTAAGTCCAAAGTGGTGATTGATTTGGGGTATTTGAAAACCATGTAGCTAAATGAAGCATGATTAGTCTTGCTGTGATGAAGTACTGCTTATCCTAAAAGTATCAACTCAAAAATGTTTGACATTGTGTCTTGTAATGTTTAAATCATATACTCTATAAACTGTGAACTGTGTTAAGCATGTAACTGACCAGAAGAAAAAGAAGCATTCTGGATGTGTTATGCAAAAGAGCATATTTAAACAAATGAGTCTCAACTGTGCAGCTCAGAATCATTAGGGAACTTCTGATAACCAATGACTTACTCTCATTCAGATTTAATTGGTTCAGGTTTAAATCATTACCTATATACAGTTGTTTTCCAATTATCCTTCATTATGAAATGCAGAATTCTAGGCCCCACTCTTAGGGAAGATTCAGTAAGTCAAAAGGTGGTAGGATTTACACAAGTAACTAAAATCACATTTTGAAAAATACTGCTCTAGACTATTGCCTGAATCTGCAATATCCTTTCTTTTTTTTTAAACTTCTAACAAGTCGACCTCTCTGAGCCTGCATTATTTGAAATGAAGATAGGAGATAAATATGTACCCTACCTACCTCATAAATTTGTGTGAGGATTAAATTTATTTTAAAAATAAATATGAATAATATGAAAACTTTGGGGAATGACATTACTACTGATGATTTAAGATACTATGGGCTTTCTATTTAATGTGTTTCAGTCTTTGTGTACTTTTTTCTCTTACCTATTAAAAGAAAAATACCAAGAAATTAAGTGTTGAAAAAGCAACTTCTATTAAATACACAAGTCAGTTTCCTGGTAGTAAGAATTTATTTGACTGTCACGTTTTTTTCTCTCAGTTAATTTTTAGTAATTCTTCATAAGATTTACTTGACCATTTGACCCACATGCTTTTCTTTTTCTTCTCACTTCCTTGTCTTTTATCTTGGAACTGGAATTAATGCCCCAGCCAGGCAGGTTCTGAATTCCCTCATAATTGACAATCAATAGCTTTTCCTCTTAAGGCCAGACCTAAAACAACCCGTTTATAAATAAATCAGCAATCCATGATGTTTTTGCCTGATGATCTCGCCTGAGAACAGCAGGAGAAAGTGAAAACAAACATTCAGAAACAAAAATAAGAAGTTAAGATAGAAGGTACCCGTTTGAGCTCAAAGATGTTGCCATCCTTAGCCATCTGCGTTATATTATCGAGTGCCAAAATAGTGGTTGGTGTGTTTATAGAAGTGGGCCAAGTACAGACAGTTAGTGAACATCTCTGTGGAAATCTTATCTTCTTTGTGTTTTCTGGATTTTACATATTCATTTCTATCCTTTGCAAAAACGTAATTGTTGGTGTGTCTGCAGATGTCATAATGACCGAATTTCAGTGGCTTTCAGCTAGTATCTATCTGATCATGCCCTACACATGGATATTGTCCAGCCATTGTTTTAAGTAACAGCATTTTAACTTGGGCCATGTTATTTATCAAACCAGTGCTCCAAATTATGACTTTTAAAGAAATGATTGAAGAACTTTGGCAAAACAGCAGTTTCAAGTTTCAACCCGCTTAAGCCATCTTGAGCAAGTTAGGACAGTTTCCTTACCATATGCTTAACTCTAATTTGAGTTGTGTTTTGCATATGACATTCAGTTATTAGTGTTCATTTGACAACTGAGGAAATAATTTTCTCTAAAATGTTAATAAAATGTGTAACAAAAGTTTCTTTTAAAATATTAAACCCCAGACTATAATTAAATTAGCTCTTTGTGGACCAGTTGAATGAGACTATTCAAGTAAACCTGTTTTTTCCCCCAAACCATTTTATTAGGAGCTAATCCAGACATCATACCATTCCATAGTTCAAGCACATCAAGCAGTGTTGTACAATTGCTACCCATCAAGCAAACTTTTACTAGTAATGATTTTATTCTTTCCCAGAGCAGATTTATGAAAATTCTAAAAATCATATCTAATTAGAAAACTGCACTTTTACCTACCTCATTAATTTCTTTGTGATAATTGCTGGAAATAACTAAAATTGTAACTGTCTTATTTTAAGCTTATATTCCAGTGAAATTAAAGGAACTACATAGTTTTTAAAAAATAAAATGGAGGATGATTGGCTGAAGCTTGGAAAGCATTAACATACCAAAATTATGATGATATTTCTGCTGCTTTTTCACATGCCAAAGGTCTATTTACATACATCATGCTTGGATGACTTACATGTATAGTATAGTGAATACGCAGAAATTCCACTGGATTTGGAATTTGAAGGACCATAATTAGGATGTGAACTGGACAGTTCGTTTGACTTATTCTCAATTTCATCCATGAAAAGTGAGGATGTGATCTTTTATTTTTTGTTCCAACTTACTTCACATTGTGAAGATCAAATGAGATATGTGTATTTTATAGTACTCTGTAACCTATACATTTCTCTATGGGTGATATTTTTGTTTGAATTTTGGGGTTGTAGAAAACAACAATATGGTGGTCTTCAGTAGTATTTGTTTTTAGCAATAACAACAAAATAGACAAACTAGATTCATGGGGTACAATCTTTAAATCAATAATCCAATTAATCTTTAAAATGATTGCTTGAGTCATTGTTATTTTGCCACAAGTAGCTGTACCCTTAAATTATGTTTATTTTTTGCATACTGATATACACTCTGATTTTATGTGATTGAGTTTGGAGGTCACTTTCTTCAGAAATTTAGGAATCTGCATTATGTTTTGTTTTTTGAGATGTAATTGTATAATTACATGAAAAGGAAATTTTTAAGACAAACATGAAGAGGAGCGTAGACCCGGTACGTTTTTTTCCCTTCAAGATTTTCATGTACCTAATTCTTAATGATTAAAAACAAATTTTTCAAAGGTGATTGCTCTACTTGTTGGTTTTCATCATGGCAAAACTTTACATTTTAAGATATAAAACTATGGGAATTGCTTTTACATACATATATGTAATTTTTAAATAATCATGTGAAGTAAGAATATCTTCTCCATTTCTCTTCAAACAATTACACAAATGATAACAATTTTATAAAACCTAGATTTATAAAAGAACTCATGATTCTTTTATGTATTTTTACAGCTGGTTGAAATAGGGGCGAAAGTGTTTACATTTAATTCAGCTACATTTGCTAGTAGCTGTATCATTTTATACATTAGTCTTAAATAATTTGGATAATTTTATATGAAAAAATACATAGGCATAACTGCGAATTTTGTTTTCCTTTTCTTTTTTGTTTCAGTTTTATCAATTATAAGGAAAAATGAAAAAAAACTATGCATCTATTTAACTCTATCTTCTATTTTTTTCCCCTAACTTAAATTTAACCTTCAGTAGTCAAATTAATATAGGATTATAATTTTCTTACCAGGATCCAAAGTCTTCCAGAGCCAGCCATCTTTGGAAAAATTCCACTTGGTTGGTTTATAAAGATTTAATGTAATTAAGTAATACACATTGATTTCTTATTCAGTGATCTCAAATTTTTTTCATTTTCTTGCCATAAAGATCAAAGAAAGTGAAGTGTTCGCTTACATTTTTAGTGAAACTCTATCCCAGGACAAAGGTGATTACCTACAAGGCAGTGTAAGACAGCTGAGTCTTTGAAAAGGTATGGGAGCATAATTGCCTTCAGGATGTTGTTAGTATTTTATTCGCTTGTCTCAGGAAATCTAGTGTGTACTTTCTTGGACATTTTCATTGGTTTTACACACAATCTGTTATTTTTTTAGCCAGTCACCAGTTTTTCATGTTCAAGAAGCAAATTTTCTACCTATAATTCAAACTTTGAAGATCCAGTGTTCCATTATTTTGCTAATTAACATTAACTATTAAAGCTAGTGGGAGAAAGCGAAGGCTTTCTACTCCTAAAAGAATTCCCGCCTCAGAAACCCACGGGAATAGTTCTACGCTGTCCCGTGGGGTTCCTCTGGGTCAGAATCGATTCAATGGCAGAAAGTTTGGTTTCTGGTTGAGTAAAGTTAGTGTTTGTGAGACGGTGGTGCTTTCCCCCAAGCTTGTTCTTTTATCATGTTTTCTGAAGTTGGAGGAATTACAAATTTTTATTAGTCTTAATGTTTCTGTCATTTCCATCAGCTTATCTGTATACACCAACTTTCAGATCGTTCCCAAGTTATATTTTGCTTATTAACTTCTTACAAACTTAAGATTTTAATAATTACTATTTCCTAAGTTGATAGGGTGGTTTTTTTAATGCTTACTGAAGGTAGATTATGCTCTCGTTCAAAGTCCCATCGGGTCTGGAAACTAGATTTCTAGTCCTCCCTCAGTTGTCAGAGAGCGTGTGTAACTCTGTATGAGACACTCCATTTTCTCATTTGTGAATGAAGAGGGAGTTGATTAGGGAGTGTGTCAAATTTCACCCCCTCTAATTTACTTCTCTAGTAGCCATTTTAGAATCATCTCGACTCACTTTTATCCCTGTTATTCTTTGCACAAACTATCTATACTATAGCAACCTCGACAGTGGCTGAGAAGTTGATGTTTAATTGGTAGGATTCGGGTGTTATTAACTTCATGATTCTAGGTAATTTTAAAGGATGACAAGTACACACATTGAAAGAGGAGAGGGAAGGTAACAAAAAATAGTCATGATCTTTCCCCTTTGCCCCATCGGAAGTTTCCTTAAGCACCAATTTAAGAACCTTACATTGATACCCAAAAAATGACATTCAAACTCTTAATGTCTTTGATTTTTCTAAATATGAATATAGCTGGCTAGCTTAAACTCTACACAAAATGTATTTAAGATTCAGTTAGTGGGCAAATGTAGTGATAGCACTGGCCATATGGCTAATTAAAATGCTATCAGGTTTGACCAACATTAGAATAATTATAAAATATGAAAGGAATTAGAGTTCATTGACATTAGCATAAACTACACTTCTGTGTCACTGAATAAATATAGCGGCAAGATTGTTGTTGGCAAGTGATTTTTCTATTTTGAAATATTAGAAATAATTGCTCCTCCCCTTAGCAATGCAGAATGTAAATCCATGAAACTTGCTTCACACTCATCTGTGAAGATGTGGAGATGCCATTGGCCCTATGGTTCAGCAGTGTTATCATACAGATTAGCTGTGTTCTCCGAGAACCAGGCCACAGAGGTTCCTGTTACTTGTCAAGATCACTGTCTTTGCACTGATTGTCTGCATTATCTCCTATCAGCCTCTTGGATACCTGTGTCATAGATATACAATCTAGTGTTAAGTTTTTAATCTAAAGGGGATAGATATACAATCTAGGTGTTAAGTTTGTAATCTGATGGGGTGAGAAGAATAGTGGAAAATTGATATAGGAAGTTGTATTTGCTTTTTATGTGATTTCTCTGGCTAGCATCAGTTCCTTGTCTTACATGATTTCACTGGCTTGAGTAACTCTCCTGGCTCCCACAAATTAAATTAGATACCCAGTCTCTCTCTCTCTCTCTCTCACACATATGCCACTGTCCTGGTGTGAGAGAAAAAATATCTGATTCTGCAAGTTTTATTGTCATGTTCAATTTGAATCTGAAGTCCATACATTTTGTTGAATATTTCTGACTTTTGGTAACAGGACATTCTATCAGATTTGCTAAGTACTAACGTGAGTCCACTATTTCTCTATTTCCCCCACGCCCTGATTTGAAAAGGAAAGCCACAAGTGTCTTCCTTCTCTCAGCCCTGTATCAGATATTCTTCCTAGTGAACTACTCTTGTCAGCAGAAATATTGATTATAAATCATTCTGTTTCGGAGACAAAGATCAGCATGGTAGTCCTTTACATTGAGCTGAACTGAAGATGTACTTGAAAATAATGTGTTCTCTTTATATGTAAACTTAAAATTATATTTTTAAATCACATAAAGAATTTCTTTGATGTGAAAATATCAGTCTGGAACATCTCTTATCATCAGGTGATTTTTTTTCCTTAGCTGTGAGATCTTATAGTAAATCTAAATTATTCTTTTTCATTCATCTTTTGTATAATAATGAACTTCTATATAATTTTCCCATTCTATATTGCAAACTCCTTTTCTGCTTTTACTTTCCAGTGCAAACTTTTGTTTTCAGAGTTTTCTTTTCTCATTGATGTTTAAAAGAATCACATATATCAAGGAATGCGACTAGTTTGGCCATCGCTTTGGCATGAAAATGGTATGACCACTACTACCCCTCTCCCCTGATCCCCTAAAGGAAAAGTTAATTCGGGACTCAAAGCACTTACATTGACTTCTTTTTTTATTTGAAAGAGCTACTGAAGCTGCTGTTTCTAAATTGAAAATGTTTAATTAAACTTAACTTTTCAGTATTTGAGTCTGATTGTGAATTTGGGGGAATTATAAAAATATGTGTCTACTTCTAATAGAAGTTATTAGTATTTCAATTTCAACAATATTCAAAGCTCATATTTACTTAATTGTTCTGAACCTTTTTAATTGTTCGTCTATTGATCTTGGTTGTTGTTGTTGTTAGGTGCCATCAAGAAGGTTCCAACTCATAGCGACCCTGTGTACAAGAGGACGAGTCATTGCCCAGTCCTGCACCGTCCTCACGAGGATTCCTGTGGGTAGACCATCATTGCAGTCACTGTATCAGTCCATCTCGTTGAAGGCCTTCCTCTTTTTTATTGCCCCTCTGCTTTAGCAGGCATGCTGTCCTCTAGGGACATCTCTCCTGACAGGTCCAGACCACATAAGACAAAGCCTCACAGTCCTTTCCTCCGAGGAGCATTCTAGCTGTACTTCTTCCAAGACAGACCTGTTTGTTCTTTTGGCAGTCTGTGGTACTTCCACTATTCTTCACCAACGTGATTCAAATGCATCGATTCTTCTTCAGTCTTCCTCATTCAGTCTCCAACTTTCACAAGCATATGTGGTGGTTCAAATACCCTGGCTTGGGTCAGGTCACCTTGGTTCTCAAAGCAGCAGTCTTGCTTTTTATCAGTTTAAAGAGGTCTCTTTTGGTATTGTGCATGTAGGTTATCATGATGATCTTTGTAGATAATTCTGTAGATCATGGTTTTCTCCAAGAATCAGGCCAAGGGTGTTCTAGCTGTCTAGTCAGAATGGGCTGATACTAAACTACATGAAATTGCTGTTTGTATAGATCAAAAGTGATCAAATGTCAGCAATTTCTTAATATATAGCCAATATATCTCTCATAATATCCATTTATATATATCCAAAAGTGATCAAATATCAGCAGTTTTATAATGTATATCCAAGAAACACAAGCAAAATACCTTTTAGAGCAGATACATTAATTTTTTTGTTTCAGCTCATCTTATCACTTATTACTCTTTCAGAGGCTTTATAAAGGAGGCTATTAATACAGATAACCACACGTCTATCAAAAGAAATTAGACTTTGTTTTGCTGTTAGACTCCCACCTTGTAAAGATATTCTGCTAAAATTACTTCAGTAACTGAAGCAAATATCTCCTTGGGGATGCATAAATTCCATCACCTTTTATTAAATCTACACATAGTTTTTAGGCTTTCATAACTGGAGATATTTTTATATATAAAAGAATTAGTATGTAAATACTATAATAAAGGCAAAACAATGTTTCCCTCTTCACATCCAATATGAACTCAGATTTCACTAGCTATAGAATTTTGTCTTTTTGGTAGGCATTCTGAAATAATGAACACTGGTATGTTATATAGTTAGACTAAATATCAACAAGTTTGCCTTAAAATGTCATTTAAACATTTTCTTTATACCTAAGTTTCAGGTTATGAACATAGCAATACATACAAAAGTGTAAAGCCTTCTACATAGGAAATTCCCAGTGTTAGAGCCATGATCTAAAAAGAGTGGTGTAAATTGAGTTGTCCTGAACTCAGACCAGATGTCCTCATGTAAATAGTCTTAGTAAGAAGGATGACAGGTTGGGCAACGAAAGGTGATCTAGTGTACTCTAGTCTTAATCTAGGTGTCCTGGCTTGGGAAGAATTTCTGTAATGGAGAGTGCCTGCTACCCACCTCCCTAGGTGATGCTCTCATGCTAACCTGAGCTCTGTCCACAGACACAGCCTATCTGGCCCACTCTTCAGATGCTACATTCCTCAAAGCCTGCCTACCTACCCATCTTCTTTGGAAACTGGCTCTAACTGATTGATACTAAAGTATTAGTGAGGTTATTCTCTTCATTGCCCTGTATTGCTCGGAAAGAGAAAGCTACCGGAAAAGCAAACACATTGTTGTTAGCACATGTTTAGTTCCATAGGTGGAATTTGAAGTTTAGGACAAAAGTGGAACTAATTTACTGGATGTCAGTGGGGTTATTTTGAAGCAAGAGATTCCATTAAGTTGCTCCAACTTGAAGATCTGTTCCTTGAACCCTCGTGGTGTCTAAAAGCACTAAAGGCAAGCATCTTCAGTGACCTGCCAGTCACTTGTATTTATGTCATATGAAGTCAGAGCCTGCTGATCCTGTTTTTCTCTTCTGTGCAAGGGCTGTGGCTAGAGCATCCTAGATTCTTCCATTCACGCTCTTCTGCTCAGACTGTCTGTTTCCCTTTCAGCCTCTCCTGCCTTACAGCGAAGCCTGTCCCCTAGCTCTGCTCACTTTGACATTAAGTCCACAGATCAGTCCTGTTCATGTATGGAGAGCAGGGGAAGGCATTCCCAATTTCACTGCTATCAGTGACCACTTTTACCCTCTCCTTTTTTCAAGAGATATCAAGGTAGAAAATATTCCTTTTTTTCTCTCCATTCTGCAGATTTATTACTATTATTAAATAGCTGGCACTTAGCATTTTAGTTTTCAAGTCCAACTCTGAATTAAACTGTTGTGGTGATTCTAAAATGATCCTAGAAATTTCATCTTGCTTTATTATATAACCATCTAGTAAGGAAGTGTTGATGCTGAAGACTTGTATTGTGTGGCATTCGTCCTGTTTCTTTTTTATATGTTCCTTAAAACTGTCATTCATGTTCAATGAGTGGAAAAGTCCCTGTTGTTGAGCTATGTCTAGAGCAAGTGCACTTGGTTAGAGCATGAACTGTACTATAACATTAGCTGGATGTGCTTCGCACTCTGCTCTTGTAGATTTATTTTGTTTACAGTAGACTGACGTCAGTTTTGTAAATGTTTTTTCTTAGCACTTTAACTGTGAGTGTACAGACTGATTTTAAATGTAGTGGTTGTATATTTTGGTTATAAATTGGAAATTTTTAATAAAATTAAATAATTTGTTCTCTACTCTGGCGTTACTACTTCATTGAATGTAATTTCTATATCAGTCCACTGTCTAACTCACAGTGCTACTTACTTGAGAAATAAATGCATTAAAGTAGCTATGTTAATTTTCCAATAGGAAATCTTACGTAGAGAAGCAAATAGATTGTCAGAGGATTTTTTTATCCATAGGAAGCCTGAGCAGTATTTCACCTACAGTTAAACAAAGGTGTTTTCCCACTTGGATCTCATACACAGTCTTTAATTATGGAAATTATTCATGAGTCCTGAATTCCAACCCAGTACAGAAATCCTTTCACACACCATCCTTAACATATCTCTGCTTGAATAATTGCAGCAACAGAAACCTTAACTATTGTTTCTTCAAGGCCTTACATTTCCCTGTATAATAATTGTTATAAAAGCCCTTTTGTATATTGAGTGGAAAATGTTCTCTTTTCTCACCTCCCAATGGTACTTCTCTATAGATAAACAATAATTTTTCCATAGGAATACATTCTAGACATTTTTAAAGCTTCACAGTGTTTCTTTCAGGTTTTTTTCTGTAGGCAAAAGATACCTGTTCTCTAATTTCTTAATCAGTGCCTCCTCTTACAGCACAGCGGACTCTAGTTTATCCTGTTGGAACAATCCAGTTGTGAATATTCCTCCAAACTCGATAGAACTGAACGCCTATCTTCAGATGTATGTGATTAGTAAAGACTCCAAAGCACTGTATTCTGGGAGGTGCAAACAGGTAACATGCGTAACTAACTGAAAGATGCCTGTGAGGCTACCAGGAGACACCTTAGAAGAAAGAGGAGGCCATTTCCTTCCCCTACAATCAGCCATCGAAAACCCCATGGGGCCCAGTTTTTTGCTCTCAGACATAGCGTCATCATGTGTTGGGATTGGCTCAATGGCAAGTGATTTTTCTATACATCTACTCATTCTGTATCAAAATTTGTAGCCAAAAATGCCCCCCCTTACCATCCTCTCCCTCTAATTGAAAGGGCTAGCCATCCATCTGATGATGATGTATATATTAACATATTTATCAACTTTAAAATGTCATGGTCAACTAAGTCATCTATTTCCCTGAGGCTCTGATTGACTCACTACTGTGTTCAAGATTGACACACTTAAAGCCTTCATCTTCCAACAGTTCATTTCTAAGCTGAGCCAAATATTCAACTTAAAATGGGGAAAATCTTAGATTTACTATATTCTAATTGTTAACATTTTCAGCATGTACACCCGAAGGGAGGGGAGAAATAGCTCGGGTTGGTTTGGGTTGATCATTAGCTGACGTGGTAGGCAAAATACTGATCAGGAGCAAGAAATCGCAGTGTGTGCTGGAGCACGTAGACACCACACTCACAGTTTTCATCTGTAAATTGGAAAGCATTGGACTGTGCCAACAATTTTCAGGTTAGGAATCCCTATACCAAATAAAATAGTACAAGGGGGCTTCAAAGAGTTCATGGAGAAATTCTATTCTCTTAATACCCTTTTCCATGAACTTTTTGAAGCCCCCTTGTACTCCTACTCTGTAATCTCAATGTACAGGGTCTCCAGGAGTCAGCATTGACTTGATGGTAGCAAGATTGGGCTTTATATATATTGAAACAGATGGAAGGGGGCTGTTTTATTTAAAGGGAACTGAAGGTCCCTAGAATCCCTCCTATCTTGGCCTGACCACTCTACTTTCCTCACTCACAGCACACCTTGACATGCTGAGACAGGACTTTTAGAACTCAAAGAACCCACTTCAAAACTGACTAAATGAAAAAAATTAATAAATGACTAAATTAGGCCGTGTTTGGACTGCCGTAGTCACACAAATGTAAATGTGATGAAACTACACACACATAAATATGTGCACACACATACATAGATATTTAAAACTAGTGAAATGTGAATAAGATCATTGGATTGCATTGATGTCAATTTCCTCCTTTTTGATATCGTGCTGCAGTTACCAAGAAAATGTTACCACTTGGGGAAACTGGGTAAGGGGGTTATTGTTTACAACTGCATGCAAATCTCAAGCTAAAAGAAAATAAAAAGTTTCAAAGGTTCTTTTTATTGCTAAATTAGATGATTCTTTCAGCCTCATTTATTTTCTTCTTCCATCTGTTAATCTTAAAAGAACTTAGTAGCATTAATTTTAAGAAGTTGTCAAGGAGGCCTTTCAGTTCTTCTTTAGCTCTAATTTATTGCTTGTAAGTGACAACTATACTTGATAACCCAGTTAATCACTTGCCACTGAGCTGAGTCACACTCTGCGGTTGCTCTGTGTAAAGGAAAGAGCCCTCATTTATCTGCTCAGAATCCTTTCCTTCCACTGAACCTCCCAGAAACAATTCAAAAATCAAGTTGCTCAGTTCCCTACTATGAGTGTAGTCGAGCCTCCAATACCCAGAACCTATGAATTGGTTATCTTACATGGTAAAAGGTACTTTGAAAGATGGGACTTAAGGCCTAGACCTTGAGATGGGGAGTTGCTCTTGGATTGTCCACGTGGTCCCTATCTAGTCACAATTCTTTATGGTGGAGAACCTTTCCTGGCTGTGGTCAGAAAGGGAGAGAGGATGACCAAAGAACGCAAGGTGCACTGGCAGCCTTTGAAGCTGAAGAAAGGTGGCCATGAGCTAAGGGCATGAATGCCCCAACTCGGAATGGCTCTCAGCTGACAACCAGCAAGAGAATGTAGACCTTGGTCCCACAAGTACAGGGAACTGAATTCTGCTAACAATTGGATAAACAAAGAGACAAAACCTAAAACCAACCAAATCTGCCACTGAGGTGATTCCCACTCAGCAACTCTAGATAAGGTATCTTTTTAAATGGTTTTATGAGGTATAATTTACATACACGTTTCCATAGATCAGCCATATTAAAAGAGTTGTATACTCATCGCTACAATCAGTTCTAGAACATTTTCTTACTCGTATTCATTATTTATATATGGTTGCTGAGGATGTAAATTTCTGTTGGAGTTTAGCAAACCAAACTCACTGTCATCGAGTCCATGCCAACTCATCACAGCCCTACAGGACAGGGGAGAACTGCCCCTGCTAGCGTCCACCACGAGCTGCTTACTGGAGTAGAAAGTCGCATCTTTCTCCAGTGGTTTCAAACGGCTGACTTTTCGGATTGCAGCCCAGTGTGTAACCACAACCAGGGCTCCTCTATGGATCTTTCTCCCTGCAGAGGAGCTGGTGGCTTTGAACTGCTGATCCTGCAGTTAGCAGTGCAGTGCTCACCCTACAGCATCACTAGGACACCTTAAACAAGGAAGTAAGTTCTTCCCTCAAGCTTCCAGAGAGGACCAGCCTCGTGATGGACTCCGACTTCACAGCAGGTGTGCTAATCCGTGTGTGGTTTTAACGTCTACACTATGGTCATTTGCTATGGCCGCAATAGGAAATGAAACTGAACTTCACTCCTTCACATCTACAAAGTTGAAGTAATAAATGGGTAATGGGAAAGGGCTCAAAGACTAGGTCTAGAGTCAGAACCATTTCAGAGAACTGGCCATTTGCCATGAAGCAAGTTTTTGAGGTGGTAGAGACAAGGTAGATTAATAGATCAATCAATTCCTGGTGCCCTTTCTCTCAGCACCTTAACTTTTCAAATAATTGACACACTTGAAAATCTTGACATTTTTCCAAGGCACAGCCTCATCTCCCCATAATAAGTAGTGGGAAGGTATGCTGTTAAAAGTGTGAGGTCGATAACAACACACGTTTGATTAGATTTTAATAATGCAAAACGAAGAAGAGAGTTTTAAAGAAGAGGTAAGTAAAATGGAAGAAAAACCAAAAGGAGATATGGGAATATATGAAAAAAAAAGCCGTAATGAGAAAAATGAAGAATAAAAGTGAGTATAGGAAATAAATATTGGTACATTAATATTATCTCCTATAATCATAATTTTATCCACTCGTGTTAAAAATTTCCAAAATAATATTTTTTCCTTTTTCTTCATATGTTCTTATTATCTCTGTGTCACATACTTTGGGCATGTTATCAGGAAAGATTAGTCACCAGAGAAGGACATCATACTTGGCAAAGTAGAGAGGCAGCAAAAAAGAAGAGGAAGATTCTCAACACATTGTCTGCAACAGTGAGCTCAAAGAACAGTTGTGAGGCCGGCACAGAAGCAGGCAGTGTTTCCGTCTATTGTACATAGGGTTACTGTGAGTTGGAACTGACTCGGCCCCTAACAGTCACCACCAGCAGTAGCCATATGGACCCTACTATACTAGCTTTCCACACGTCTAGGTGGCCACAGTACAGTAAAAATAATTCAAGGCCATGGGCACCAAGTCAATTCCGACTCTTAAGGACCGTATAGAGAGTTTCTGAGGTATGGGAGCAGCCAGCCTCATCTTTATCCACGAAGCATCTGGTAGGTTTGCAGTTAGCAGCTCCAATGCCTAGCCTACAGCACCATGACTACAGAGCTACCAGGGTCAAAGAGTAGAAGGTGGGAATTTGTCTGTTAGCAGCAGATTGGGCAAAATTGAGCTAAGTTGGAGAATTGCCAGTAGTGCTATTGGGGCAAAGGTAATAGATGTCTCTCAGCTGTCAAAGTAGTGGATTCCAAGTAAACCTTACCCATAATGACAAGGTATGTTAGTCCAGGTTGACTAGAGAAATAAATCCAGAGACACTCATATATGAGTAAGAGAGAACTTTATATCAAGAAGTAATTAAGCATCAATAAAACAGCCCAACCCAGTCCAGATCAAGTCTGTAAGTTCAATGTTAGCCCATGAATTCCTCTTGAGATGCACGCAGCACGTGCAATGATGCCTAATGCAAGAAGGTGGTGGGTGGACAGTCTTATGGAGCCAATGCAGGTGGAAGAATCTCACTGGTGGCTTCTCCAGCTCTCTGAATGTGGCTCCTCAACAGATAGATAAAGCAGAGAGAGCGTGTGGCTCACCTCCAAGAAGAAAGAGGAAGTTCCCAGAATCCTCATGAGAAGGCCCTGCCCGTAAAGATGCATCTTCAGGCTGTGACTTGTTTAACAGGCTAGACTCCACCCCTTCCCTCTATTTATCAAGTTGACATGAGATTATGTAATTACCACGTGAGGAGAAGCGCATTTTTCCAAAAGACATAAATATGTAGGTCAGTGGTTCTCAAACTTCCTGATGCTGTGACCCTTTCCGCATGTTGTGGTGAACTCCAACCATAAAATCATATTGGTTGCTACTTTATAGCTGTAATTTTGCTACTGTTAGGAATTGGGTGACCCCTGTGAAAGGGTCGTTTGACCCCCAAAGGGGTCATGACTCACAGGTTGAGAACCATTGATGTAGGTCATGTGACATCCAGGATTTGGCTTCTGTTTCTGGTATCATTGTTGTAGTCCTAAAAGCAGATAAGCAATCCACAGTTTCTATAAACCTTTATAGAAACTCTGCCTTGTTTTCTTCTGTTTGCACTGGTTCATTGTCATGAGCTCTTTTGCAGAAATGTGGTGTATTTAACAGAAATAACAAAACACACTTGAGCTAAGCATCCCATTTATACTCTTTTGTCTATTGATTAAAATCATTTTAGCAAATGATTTTCAATTACCTGACTATTCATTATTGTGGTTGTCATTGTTGTTAGATGCCATCAAGTTGGTTCCAACCCATAGTAACCTTATATACAACAGAACGAGAGCCTGCTCAGTCCTGCACCATCCTCCCAATTGTTCATATTCTTGAGCCCATCATTGCAGCCATTAGATCGATCCATCTCGTTGAAGACCTTCTCCAGGGATTGGTGTCTCCTGACAGCATGTGCAAAGCACATGAGATGAAGTCTGGCCATCCTTGCTTTGAAGAAGCACCTAGCCATATTTCTTCCAAGGCAGACAGGTCGGTCCTTTCAGCAGTCACGGTACTTTCCGTATTCTCCAGGATCACAATTCAAGTGCATCAGTTCTTCTTTGGTGTTCTTTATTCAGTGTCCAACTTGCACAGGCTTATGAAGCAATGGAAAATACCATGGCTTGGATCAGGCACACCTTAGTCCTCAAAGTAACAGCAACACACAAGTCACCAGAGTATGACAAACTGGTGGTTGTCATTGTTAAGTTCTGTTAAGACCGTTCTAACTCAATGACCTCATGTACAGCAGAACAAAGCACTGCCCCGTCCTGCACTATTCTTCCAGTTCTTGCTATATTTGAGCTCATTGTTGCAGCCACTGTGTCAGTCTACTTCACGATAACATCTCACTGTGTTCACGTCCAGTGAACATTCTGATTGTATTCCTTCGAGGACAAGATTTGTTTATTCCTGAAAGCCTCTGGTATTTTTAGTATTCTTCACCAAAACTATGACTGTTCTTTCATCTTTCTTATTCCTTGTCCAGCTTTCACGTGCATATGAGGTTGGAAATACCGTGGCTTGGGCTAGGTGTGCCTGAGTCTTCAAAGTGACCGCTTTGCTTTCCAACATGCTAAGGAAGTCTTTTGTCCTGAGGTACTCCATAAGCCTTGAACCAGAACTACCCACAAGGCTAAATAACCGACTGGCTCATAAAGTAAAGAATGTTACCAGCCAGTACTGCACACCTTTGAAGAACCAGCTATGATACCACATTGTCAGCAATTACGCTCAATCAAAGATAAAAGGATAAAGGGACAGGGGACCAAGGTACTAGATGTTAAATATCCAAAAGAGAATTACAGATAATGTTAGCACATTGTGAACAATGTAAGCAATGTCACTGAGCAATTTGTAGTAACTGTTCAAAGGGAACCTAATTTGCTATGTAAGCTTTTGCTAAAAATGCAATAAAGTATAATTAAAAAGAGAATTATATGTAAACCAACAAAAACACTGCCCACTAAAAAGGTTAAAATGGACTTCTGGGTACCAAGGTAATGGTGCCACCTAATCCAAATCTCCATACATTTGCTTATTATTCAAAAACAAGAAGAAACTCAAACTGCATGTCCTCAGCCTTACTAGAACACAGAAACCCCTATGTTTGTCTGGGTGGACTAGAGAATCAAATTCATAGACACTTACATGTGTTTAGAAATGAGCTTTATATATAAGAGCAGTTGAATATTGAGAAAACTTCCCAGCCTAGTTCAGATGAAGTCCATAAATCCGATATTAGCCCATATGTCCGATACCCATTTATAAAGTCCTCTTCAGACTCACGATACACATGCACTGACGCCAAGTGCAGGAAGAGCACAGGCAGTGAGTGGGAAGTCTGTGGATCCAGTAGTGCTGTAAACATCTCAGCGCTGGCAGGGCTCTCCACGTGGCTTCTCCAGCTCCAGAGGTCTCAGTCCATCAGCCTCTCTCCATGTGTCTTCTCCACAGGGGTGCCTAACAGGGAGTGAGCATGTGTCCACCTCCAGCAAGCTATTTATCTATCTCCTTAGCACCTCCAAATGAGGTCATCAAGCTACTTACTACCTGATTGACAGGCTAGACTCCACCCTTCTCTCTGAATCCTCCTATTGATACCAGATTATGTAACTACCACACCCTACAAGTGGACAGCAGTGAAATAAGCATTTTACAACGGACATTTTTCTTTTCTTTTTCTTATAGTTTTATTAGGGGCTCATACAATTCTTATCACACTCCATACATACATCAATTATGTAAAGCACATTGTACATTTGTTGCCCTCATCATTCTCAAAACTTTTGCTTTCCACCTAAACTCCTCGTTTTTCCCCTCCCTCCCTACTCTCCCCTCCCTCGTGAGCTCTTGATAATTTATAAATTATTATTTTGTCATATCTTGCCCTCTCCAACGTCTCCCTTCACCCACTTTTCTGTTATCTGTCCCCCAGGGAGGAGGTCACATGTAGATCTTTGTGGTTGGTTCCCCCTTTCTAACCCACCCTCCCTCTACCTTCCCAGTATCACAACTCACACCACTGGTCCTGAAGGGATCATCCATCCTGGATTCCCTGTGTTTCCAGTTCCTATCTGTACCAGTGTACACATCCTCTGGTCTAGCCAGACTTGCAAGGTAGAATTCAGATCATGATAGTGGGGGAGGAGGAAGCAGTTAGGAACTAGAGGAAAGTTGTAGTTTTCATCATTGCTACATGGCACCCTGACTGGCTCATCTCCTCCCCTAGACCCTTCTGTAAGGGGATGTCCAGTGGCCTACAAATGGGCTTTGGGTCTCCATTCCACACTCCCTCCCCCCATTCACTATAGTAAGATTTTTTTGTTCTGATGATGCCTGATACCTGCCTCGTGATCGCACAGGCTGGTGTGCTTCTTCCATGTGGGCTTTGTTGCTTCTGAGCTAGATGGCCGCTTGTTTACCTTCAAGCCTTTAAGACCCCAGATGCTATATCTTTTGATAGCTGGGCACCATCAGCTTTCTTTGCCACATTTGCTTATTTACCCACTCTGTCTTCAGCGGTTGTGTCGGGAGGGTGAGCATCATAGAATGCCAATTTAATAGAAGAAAGTATTCTTGCATTGAGGGAGTACTTGAGTGGAGGCCCAATGTCCTTCTGCTACCTTAATACTAAAACTATAAATATATACACATAGATCTAATTCACCATCCTCATATATAAACATATTTGCATATGTACACGCCTTTATTTAGACTTCTATGAATGTCCTTTGCCTCCTAGCTCTATTTCCTTTGACTTTCCTCTTGTCCCACTATCATGCTCAGTCTTCATTTGGGTTTCAGTAATTCCTCTTGGTTACATTACCCTTGATCATGCCCTACCTGGCCTCCTACACCCTCCTCACCACCAATTTGGATCACTTATTGTTCCCTTGTCCTTGGGTTTGTTAACACCACTACCTTTTCCTCCACATTCCCCTCTCCCATGTCCCCCGGAACTGTCATTCCCATTGTTTTGTCCTCCATATTGCTCATCCAGCCTATTTTATTTAGACAGACCCTGCGGAGATAATAACATGCACAAAAACAAGGTAGAGCAAAACCAAGCAACAATATACAACAAAAGAACAACAACAAACCAATGACAAAAAAAAACCCACAAGAAAGAAAAGCTTGTAGTTGGTTCAAGGACTGTCTGTTGGTCATTAGGAGTATTGTCCAGTCTGTTGGGGCACCATGCCCTGGCCCCAAAGTCCACCTTCTGCATTATCTGGGGACCTCGCTGCTCTGTTCCCTTGCTGTTCTGTTGCTCCCCCTTAGTGTAAAATGGTGACTTTGTGGAGGTATAATTAAAGCTAAGAAAAAAATGCCAGCTTTATTTAAAAAGTCAATGTCTACGAAGTCATCACTGCAAACCTGAGACCTCTCCTCATCTGTAGCAAAGAAAATGAAGAAAATCAAAGATGTCCGGAAGCAATTAGTCCAAAGAATGAATGGACCACGTGACCCTGAGCTTCCATGACCCTGAGACTAGAAGAAGTAGGAGGTGCCTGACTAGCACTGAGGACTGCTCTGAAAGGAGTGGAAATAGAGGGGCCTGGATAACGTGGGAGGGAAATGTGCAACAAAACTCACAATTATATATAAAAGACAGACTTACTAGCCTAAGACTGTTGGAGTGTTCAGTCACTATGGTCCTTAAACACGCTTCAGACCTGGAATTGAATTCCTTCCCATGGCTCCACTTTCAGCCAAACCACAGACAGGCCTATAGGGTGAACAATAGCACCAGGGAGGTTTGTACTCCGTAGATTGAGCAGCACTAGGAGACCCAAAGGGAAGCAGCCAAAAGAAAGGAGGATGGCCGCATCTAGGGAGCACCCAGAGGAAATGGGGAAAGTGCTGTTACGTTGTGGGAGCTGTAACTAATATGAAGAAACAAAATGTTAGCAGATTGTTGGATGGAAAACAGTCTGCTCAGTCAGCTTTCACTCAAATCACATTAAAAAGTTAAAACAAGAAATCTCAAGGAGATGGATTGATACAGTGGCTGCAAGCATGGACCAGGTATTGGAACAATTGTGAGGGTGACACAGAGGCAGTCAGTGTTACATTCTGTTATACAGTACAGAGTTAACTAGGGGTCAGAACCGACTCAGTGGCATTTAACAGCAACAGCAGCAAAGAATGAGTAGAAATAAAGAAAGAGACCCAAGTGTTGTTTCTTGAGCATTCCAATATTAAAAATTGGAAAACCCAAAAACTCACGGCCATGGAGTCAAATCTGACTCATTGTAACTCCATAGGACAGAGTAGAACTGCCCCTTTTTGGAGTTCTCCCTCCAAGGGGCTGGTGAGTTTGAACTGCTGACCTAATGGTTAGCAGCCCCATGCATAACCCATTATATCACCTCCTGAAAAGGTTGAAAAGATGCGAGGAAACCAGAAACAGAGATCAAGGAGTGGCCCAAAGATAGAAGGAAACCCAGGGAAATACTGTACTAGAAGCCAAGTGAAGAAAGTTTTCCAAGGAGAGGTTACTGCTGCTAAGTCAAGTCAGACAAGGACTAAGAAATAGTCATTGATTTACCAGCAAGAGGCCAGTATCAAGCTGTTTGGGTCTGGGGTGGGGGTAAAAACCTGTTTCAGGTATGGCTAAGAGAATGGGTGCAGTGTATAGGCATTTCCCAAGGAGTTTTATTGTAAAGGAAAGGAGAGAAATGTGCTCAAGAAGGGATTGTGGTTTTTTGTAGGGGGGGGGGGTCGGGGTGTTGGATTTCTTTTTGTTAAGATGGAAAAAATAATTGCCTGCTTGTATGGGGATGAGAATGACCTAAGAGCTAAGGAAAATTTGATGATGTAAGCCTGAAAGGATAATTGCTAGAGAAACATAGACAAGAGAAGATAGGCCCTTAGCCCTCAGGGATAGTGATGGGAGAGAAGGTATCATATGTGGGCATGGTGTGAGCAGGTGGGTGGCTATGGGCACATGAAGAAAGTCTTTTCTGTTTGTATCAGTTTCAGAATGAAATAGGGAGGAAGGTCATTAATTAGAGAGGGAGAAAGTATTGGAAGCGTAAGAAGATAGAAGAAAGTATGGAATAATCACCTGAGAGAATGGAACTAGGAAAATATAATATGCTTTCTTGCCAGGATTAAGACATCGCCCCAGATAGAGATCTTGAATTGAATCAGTCAAAATCATCATGGAGTTGCCCTAGCTTGATTCAGCTTTGTGGGTACAGGTGATTAAGCCAAGGCTGTTCGTGTACTTTTTGTGTCTTATTCCTATCTCATATTTTATAACACGTTACACTGACCTGGAATTTGGTGATACTGTATTTCCCACAGAGTGTTAAATCTACTTATTTCTAAAATATGATTTGAACTTTCGCATATTACTATATTCTATTGCTAGTGCTGTACCTCATTTTCATTCCCAACTGTCTTTCCTCCTTGGCTGGCAGGTTTGTGGTGGGCACAGGGTCCCCAGCCCAGAAGCAGGTCTTACATTCTGGTTTCTACTCTCTTGGCAAGATTGGAGTTGACTCAGATACTGTCCTGAGGCTCTGACTGTGTCCTTGTGTCTCCCTGGACCCATGTTGTTGTTTGGTGCCATCGAGTCAGCTCCGACCCAAAGCGACCTTATGCACAACCGAACGGAACCCCGCACAGCCCTGCTCCATCCTCATAATGGAGCAGACCTGAAAGCCTTATGTGTAGCTTCGAACACCACTTTTCTATTGGTTTGTTGTACTGTGGTGGCTTATATGATGCTGGAAGCTGTGTCACTGGTGTTTCATATGCCAGCAGGGTCATCCAAAGTGAACAGGTTTCAGTGGAGCCTCCAGACTAAGAACAGACTATAAAGAAGGACTCAGCTCCCTACTTCAGAGGAAGAACCTGTTGAAACCTTATAAATAAAAAACATGGGCCTATAACTTACAATAAATCACAATCCTAGTCAGAGTCAACAACAGTTCTTGAGAAATCTTGTGCTAGGTGTTGGGAGCACAAGGCATGGAGGGTGGGTGAGCTCCTGACTTTGAGTGTGTCTGGTTTTAGGTTCCGGAAAAGAAGTCTGGAGTGTGACTGACTATTGAGGTAAGTGATCAGAGTGGAGCAGCAGAAACAGTCATTGAAGATGAAACTGTCGGGTGACTGAGAGGCCAAGGTATTCTGCATGAATTATTAGTATGGATCCTGAAGTGGCTGAGATGGTTATAAGAATTGGGTTTCCCACAGGGAATCCAGGACAGATGATCCTTTCAGGACCAGTGGTGAGAGTGGAAATACCTGGAGGGTGGAGGGAAGGTGGGGTAGAAAGGAGGAAGCAATTACAAGGATCTACATATAACCTCCTCCTTGGGAGACGGAAAAGTGGATGAAGGGAGATGTCAGTGTAAGATATGACAAAATAATAATTTATAAATTATCAAGGGTTCATGAGGAAAGGGGGAATGGGGGGCGAGGGGGAAAATGAAGAGCTGATGGCAGGGGCTTATGTCGAGGGCACATGTTTTGAGAATGATGAGGGCAATGAATGTACAAAATGTGCTTTTACACAATTGATGTCTGGATGGATTGTGATAAGAGTTGTATGAGCCCCAAATAAATTTATTTTTTTAAAAAAGAATTGGGTTTCCGAACAAGATGGGGACAATGCATTGCGATCTTCAACGACTAAGGGGAAATGAATGCGAGATTAGCAAGCACAGTGTGACAAAAGGGGGGGGGGTGATAGACATGGATGGGGCACTCCTCAAAGGAGCGGATCATATGGCACAAGTCCTGGAATCTAGGAACTGCCCGATGCACTTATTCAATTGAAATTCTCCAACTTAGTGTCATTAGTGCACGAAGAGTGCCAGTCTCGATCGTAGCGGCATTCATAGGTGTTCATTTTTCTGGGTGTCTGTCATGAGAGAATCTTCTGTGCAAGCTGCCTGCCAGGCTCGACTCCGTTTTTGAAAACTCCACTTTAAACTGATTGACTTCTGTTTGTCGGAACTTTGGAAAAAGCAGCTCTGGCTGTTCTTATCCGGTGTGTTTGCAGAGGGGATTCAAATGATGATGCCGTTTATGAGGACATATCACTGGGGCTCGGCGATCGGACTGACCTCCCCTGGCAGAGGTCAGGCAAGCCTCCACCCCTGTCCTTCCTTACCTTGTCCTGCCACCAACCATCCCTCCCAGGGCACTCCACTTCTCTGCAGGGTTTAATTAAATATATATATTTAGGGGTCACTGGGTCACAGATACTTCTTTATTTAGCAACCCAAACCACTGTTGACACCCCAGGACCACATTGTGACACTGGCTGGGAAGCTCAGTGAGAGAAGTTGGGCACACACACATACACAACACACTAACGAGAAAGGAAAGTAGGAAAATTCCCATCACAAAAGGTATAAAATGACATCACGGAGTCCACAGATGGAGAAATAACCCTGAATATCAATGGCCTGAACTCAGGCATTAAAAGACTGAGACTAGCAGAAAACACAACACATCAATCTGCTGCCCACAGGAGACACATCTCAAGGCTACAAACAAAAATAGGCTGAAAATGAAAGGCTGGAGAGGGTCCTACCAGGCAAACAGCAATAAAAAAAAAAACAGGGGTTGCAATCCTAATCTCGGATAAAATTGACCTCAAAGTGAAAACCATAAAAAGAGATAAGGAGGGACACTATATAATGCTCAAGGGAATGGTAGGAGAAGAACCACTAAGCATTGTAAACATGTTCCCCAATTGAGAGACCAGCTGAATACGTCAACCAAACACTCCAAAAGATTAAAAAAGAAATCACAGACTCAACAATTATAGTGGGTGACTTCAACACACCACTCTCTGAGAAAGATAGATCACAGGGAAAGAAACTCAACAAGGAGGCTAGAGCTAAACACCACAATTAGACAATTTGACCTGATAGATATTTACAGAACTTTTCATCCAAATACAAAAAAATTTCACATTCTTTTCAAGTCCACATGGCACATATTCGAAGATAGACCACATGCTGGGGCATAAAGGAAATCTACATAAATTTAAGCACATTGAAATAATACAGACCTCTCTCTCTGACCACTGTGCCATAAGACTGGAAATCAACAAAAGGAAGACAAATAAAACAAGAGCAAACAATTGGAGGATGAATAACTCTGTACTGCAAAAGGAGTGCGTACTGGCGCAGATCAGAGATGAAATTAGGAAATTTCTAGAAACCAACAAAAATGAGCACACGACATACCAAAACTTATGGGACACAGCAAAGGCAGTCATCAGAGGAAGTTTCACAGCAATACATGCACACCCGAGAAAGGAAGAGAGACTTATAGTTGATATTCTGGCGCAAAATTTACAACTAGAAAAGACTCAGCAGGACAATCCTACTAATACCAAAAGAAAAATTATAAAAATCAGGGCTGAGATTCAGGAGAGGGAAAATAAGAAAACTATGGAAAAATTAATACTGCTAAAAGTTGGTTCTTTGAAAGGATAAAGAGAATCGATAGACCACTGGCAAACCTAACCAAAGAAAGGAGGGAACAAATTTCAATAGCAAGAAAAAGGGATGAAAGGGGTCATTACAACAGACCCTAATGAAATCAAAAGGATAGTTACACAGTACTATGAAGGATTGTTCTCCAGTGAATTCAACAATTTGGAAGACATGGACAAATTATTGGAAAAACAATCCCTCCCTAGACTACCCTCAGTGGACGTCAAGAATCTCAACAGACCCATAGCAATAGAAGAAATAGAAAAGGTTATCAAGGGATTTCCAACAGAAAAAAATCCCCTGGACCAGATGGCTTCACTAGAGAATTCTACCAAGCATTTAGGGAAGAACTAACACCAATCCCGCACAAACCCTTCCAGAACATGGAAAAAGATGGCAAACTCCTTCTATGAAGTTAGTATAACTCTGATACCAAAACCAGGCAAGGATCCCACAAGAATTGAGAACTACAGATCATTATCCCTAATGAACATTGATGCAAAAATCCTTAACAAAATCCTAGCCAACAGAATACAAAAGTATATAAAACAAATAATTCACCATGACCAAGTGGGATTCATACCAGGGATGCAGAGATGACTCAACATATGAAAGGCTATTAGTATTATTCGTCACATAGACATGAAAAAATATAAGAACCACATGATAATATCGATAGATGCAGAAAAAGCATCCGACAACATCCAACACCAATTCCTGTTTAAGACACACAAGTACATAGGAATGGAAGGAAAATTCCTCAAGACAATACAAGCTATATATGAAAAACCAACAGCCAACGTGGTAGTCAATCCCACTGAAAAAGGAGACCAGACAAGGATGCCCCTTGTCCCCACTCTTATTTAATATTGTGCTGGAGGTTTTAGCTAACAGCATAAGTCAAAGAAGTGACATCAAAGATATTCGTCTGGCGAAGGAAGAGGTGAAACTATCATTATTTGCAGATGATATGATTTTATATATGGAAACTCCCTAAAGTTCCACAAGGGGAGTACTGGAAGCAATAGAGGAGTTTGGCAGACTGGCAGGATACAAGATAAACAAACAGAAGTCCATCGGACTGTTATACACATCGGATAAGACCACAGAAGAAGAGATTTTTAAAAGGTGGTACCCTTCACAATAGCCAAATACAAATAGAAATATCTAGGGATGAGAAGCAGGCGCGACCCTGCAAGATGGCGGCCGCTAGAGCGGGCCGTCTGCGCCGGGCTGTGTCGCTCCTGCTGTTCCAGAGCAAACGCCTGCCCACTGGGGAGCTGTCGGCCCCAGCTCGGTTCTATCACAAGAAGGTTATTGATCACTACGAGAACCCCAGAAACGTGGGGTCCTTGGACAAGACATCTAAAAATGTTGGAACTGGCATGGTGGGCGCTCCAGCCTGTGGGGATGTCATGAAGCTGCAGATCCAGGTGGACAAGAAGGGAAAGATCTTGGACGCCAGGTTTAAGACGTTCGGCTGCAGGTCCGCAATCGCCTCCAGCTCGCCACCGAGTGGGTGAAAGGGAAAACGGTTGAAGAAACCTTGACCATCAAAAACACCGACATCGCCAAGGAGCTGTGTCTGCCGCACGTGAAGCTGCACTGCTCCATGCTGGCCGAGGACGCCATCAAGGCCGCCCTGGCGGACTACAAGCTGAAACAAGGGCCCAAGCAAGGCCAAGCAGAGAAGAAGTGAGCCCGGCCCCAGAGGCTGCCCCGAGCCCGCCTGCTGCCCCCGCCCATCTGCTGCGTTCAAAGAGCCTGCTCACGGGACGCAAGGCCGAGTGAAATATTAATATTAATATTCCCGAATCCCTGGTTTCTCTCCGCCCGTTCATCGCCTTAACCGAGCTCAACATGTGATTGGCGTGGAGTGTACACCACAGTGCGCGTGCATACAAGGTCCACTTGGACCAGTCTGTTTCTGGAAGGTGACCAGGAGAATGTTGTGAGTGTGATGATTGGATGGCGCAGACGACTGTGCAGAAGACAGAGCTGCTGCTTCCTTTTGCATCAATAAAGGCCGGCACAATGGCAAAAAAAAGAAATATCTAGGGATATAACTGACTAAAAAAACAAAAGACCTATACGGGGAAAACTACAGAACACTATTACAAGAAACCAAGAGCGACCTCAACAATGGAAGAATATCCCATGCTCGTGGGTTGGAAGACTCAATATGGTTAAGATGTTAGTTCTGCCAAAGGCATTATATATAGGTTTAATGCAATCCTGATACAATTACCCTCATCTTCAAAGAAATGTTAAAACTGATTACCAACTTCATATGGAGAGGGAAGAAGCCCAGAATTAGCAGATAACTCCTCAAGAAGAAGGACACAGTGGGAGGGCTTGCTTTACCTGACTTTAGCACATACTATACAGCCACAGTTGTCAAAATTGCATGGTATTAGTACAATGACAGATACTCAGATCAATGGAAAAGAAGTGAAACCCCAGAAATAAAATCATCAGCATACAGACAACAGATATTTGATAATGGCCCAAAAAAATATCCAACGGGAAACAGATGCCCTCTTTAACAAGTGGTGCTGGGGAAAAAATGGATATTTACCTGCAGAAAAATGAAGCAAGACCCTTATCTCACTCCATGCACAAGAATAAACTCAAGGTGGATCACAGACCTTGAAGTTAACCCCCAAACTATTAGGGCCATCAATGAGGGAATTGGGACCAACTTGAGAACTTTGGCACAGGGAATACATAGGCTATCAGAAATAGGGAAGGATACAAGCACAGAGGAGGCCAAATTGACAAATGGGATATACTGAAGATAAAACACCTGTGTACATCATAAGAATTCACCAAGAGAGTAAAAAGAGAGTCCACAGACTGGGAAAATATCTTTAGCAATGACACATCAGACAAAGGCCTTATTACTAAAATCTACAATACTCTGCTAGCTTCCAAAAAGAAAAAAAACTAATAGCCCACTTGAGAGGTGGGCAAAGGACTTGAACAGGGGCAGAAATCTGAATGGCCAACAAACATATGAGAAAATGTTCCCGATCTGTAGCTATAAGAGAAATGCAAATTAAAACAACAATGAGGTACCACCTAACACCCTCAAAGATAGCCCAATTCAAAAAATAGAAAGCAACAAGTGTTGGAGGGGCTGTCGGGAGACAGGAACTCTCATCCACTGCTGGTGGACCTGTAAGTATGTACAGCCACTATGGAAATCAATCTGGCGATACCTAAAGCAGATGGAAATAGAGTTACCATATGACCCAGCAATCCCCCTACTGGGCATATACCCAGAGGAGGCAAGAAACAAACCAAGGCCAGAATCTGTGCTCCAATGTTCATTGCGGCACAGTTCACAATTGCAAGGAGCTGGAAGCAACCCAAATTTCCATCAACTGACGATTGGATTAAAAAGCTGTGGTATATACATACAACGGAGTACTACGCATCACTAAAAAGCAGTGATGAATGTATGAGGCACATAGCGGCATGGGAAGGACTGGAGGAAATCCTGCTAAGCGAAGTAAGTCAGGCACAAAAGGACAAGTACAACATGAACCCCCTGAGGTAAGTATTAAAAAAAATTTTAATGCAAAAGTGGCATAGGAGAGAAAGCTATTGTATACAAACATTTTTGGGGTGAAGACTGTGTAGTATGGCAGAGACCAGACCAAAACCAGGGATGCACATGGTAGACAATGGTGGAGGAGGTGGGGAAAGGAAAACAAAAGGATGAATATAAGGAAGAAAAGGGTAGTGGGGGCATGGGGCATTAATCCACCCAAGGGGAGGGTATTGTTTATATCTCCACAGGGAAAGTGGGAACAGACTTCAACCTAGTGACGCAAGGTGTGAATGCAATATCCCGGCGTGGAGTAGGGAACCAGTGGAGAGGTCTGAGAGGCTGGCCCCAGCACCATAAATTAAGTGGATTCCTGCCCCTCCCCCGAAAAGATTTTGTTTCAAAGGATGACATTGATTCTGCAGCTCCGGGAGATGGACATATCTGATCAGAGCACACGGGAGCAGATAAAGGGGCAGGAGGAGAGAGTGGAACACAGCCTGGCCCACCAGGCCATGAGGATGATGTTCCTGAGTAGAGCAGCCAGTCCACAGAGAGAACAACATGGCTGGCCCTACTATGAGACATGATGCCCCTCAGTGACTAAGGGCGATACAGGGGACAGCACCGGAGACACAGTGTGGGAATTGCACCTGACCTGATCCCACCACACCGAGGCAAAGCACTGGGGGAGTGCAGTGGAACAGCAAGGGAATGGAGTGGCAAGGTCCCCAGGGAATGCTGAAAGTGGACTTTGGGGCCAGGGCATGGGGCCCCAACAGACTGGACTGGAAAACACTCCTAAGGGCCAGCAAACGATCCTTGAACTAACTACAAGCTTTTCTTTTGTGAAGTGTTTTGTTTTGTTCTTTGTCAGTGGTTTGTTTTTGTTGTTTTGTTGTCTGGTTGTATACTGTTGCTTTGTTTTCCTCTGTCTTGTTTTCGTGCATGTTAGTGTCTCCACAGGTCTGTCTGAATAGGACAGGCTGGATGAACTATCTGGAGGAAAAACAACGGACGACAGTTGTGGGGGGACTTGGGGTGGGGGATAAGGAAGTGGTGTTAACAAACACAGGGACAAAGGAACAGCATGGGACCCAAAATGGTAGTGAGGGGGAAGTGGCAGGCCTGGTAGAGAAGAGGTATAGCTGTAGCCCAGGTGGGGACGGAGCATGGTAGTAACGCAAGAGGAAAGTCAAGGGAGATGGAGGAAGGAGCTGGGAGTCAAGGGGCATTTATGGAGGTCTAGACAAAGACATGTACATGCAAATATATATATGAGGATGGGGAAATAGATTTATGTGTCTATATATATAGGTTTAGTATTAAGGTGGCGGAAGGACCTTAGGCCTCTACTCAAGCACTCCCTCAATGCATGAATACTTTCTTAAATTTGCACTCTATGATGCTCCCTCTCCCGACACAACTGCTGAAGCCAAAGTGGGTGAACAAGTAAATGTGGCGAAGAAAGCTGATGGTGCCCGGCTATCAAAAGAGATAGTGACTGGGGTCTTAAAGGCTTGAAGATAAACAAGCGGCCATCTAGCTCAGAAGCAACAAAGCGCACATGGAAGAACACACCAACTTGTGTGATCACGTGGTCCCAAAGGGATCAGTTACCAGGCATCAAAGAACAAAAAATCATATCATTGGCTGCACACCTCCATGATACGATCGCCGAGGACAAATGGGCGCATAAGCAAATGTGGTGAAGAAAGCTGATGGTGCCCGGCTATCAAAAGAGATAGTGTCTGGGGTCTTAAAGGCTTGAAGGTGAACAAACGGCCATCTAGCACAGAAGCAATAAAGCCCACATGGAAGAAGCACACCAGCTGGTGCGATCACGAGGTGCCAAAGGGACCAGGTATAAAGCATCATGCAAAAAAAAAAAGAATATATATATATATGTGTGTGTGTGTGTGTATATATACCATAGTGAATGAAGGGGGAAGTGCAGAGTGGAGACCCGAGGCTGAAGTGTCGACGGAGACGGGTCAGTCAGGGTGCGATGTAGTACCAATGAAGAACACAGCTTTCCCCAAGATCCTGGATGCTTCCTCCCCCCAACTATCATGATCCGAATTCTACCTTGCAGACTGGATAGGGCAGAGATTGTACACTGGTGCATATGGGAGCTGGAGGCACAGGGAATCCAGGGTGGACGATACCTTTAGGACCAGGGGTGTGAGGGGCAAGGCTGGGAGAGTGGGTTGGAAAGGGTGAACTGATTACAAGGATCCACATGTGACCTCCTCCCTGGGAGATGGACGGCAGAAAAGGGGGGGAAGGGAGACTCCGGATAGGGCAAGATATGACAAAATAACAATCTGTGGATTATCAAGGGCTCATGAGGGAGGGGGGAGGGGGGGAAAAGAGGACCTGATGCAGAGGGCTTAAATGAAGAGCAAATGCTTTGAGAGTGATTAGGGCCAAGAATGTACGGATGTGCTTTATACAATTGATGTACGTATGTGTGTGGATTGCGATAAGAGTTGTATGAGCCCCTAATAAAATGCAAAAAAAGAAAATGATTAGGGCAAAGAATGTACAGATGTGCTTTATACAATTGATGTACATATATGTGTGGATTGTGATAAGAGTTGTATGAGCCCCTAATAAAATGTTAAAAAATAAAAGAAAAAAAAATGATTAGGGCAAAGAATGTACAGATGTGCTTTATACAATTGATGTACGTATGTGTGTGGATTATGATAAGAGTTGTATGAGCCCCTAATAAAATGTAAAAAAAAGAAAATGATTAGGGCAAAGAATGTACAGATGGGCTTTATACAATTGATATATGTATATGCATGGATTGTGATAAGAGTTGTATGAGCCTCTAATAAAATGTTTTTTGAAAAATCAACAAGCCTTATAAAATTTCAACCTATTGTTATCTTGTAACCAAACAAAATTCCTAACTCCCACAACTGTAACCATGCAGTTCCTTTCCCCGCTCCCTGTGGTAGTTACATAATCTGTGGTTAATTTGAGACTTATGAGTGAAGTGGTGGAGTTTACCTGTCAATCGGGTCACAACTTGATGACTTCATTTAGAGGCGCTAAGGAGATAAGTAGTTTGCTGGAGGAAGGACATTCACTCACTTCCTGTGAGACATTTATGAAAAGAAGCCACATGAAGCTACCCTGAAGCAGCCAGAGCCCTGGGAGCTGACGGAGTCATGTGGAGACACCTGCCAGCGCTGAGATGCTTACAATGCCACTGGCTCCACAAGACTTCCCACCAATCGGCCTGTGACCTTCCTGCATTTCTTGTATGTGTTTCTCTTGAGTCTGAAGAGGACTTTACAGGTTGGTATAAGACATATGGGCTAACATCAGACTTATGGACCTGATCTGGACTGGGCTGGGATGTTTTCTCAATATTAAATTGTTCTTGTACATAAAGCTCTTTCCTATACACATATAAGTGTCTCTCTGGATTTGTTTCTCTAGTCAACCCAGACTAACTCACCCCCTTTCTATATAAAGGCTCACCTCCCTCTCAAAATGTCAGAACACTAACTCACTTAAAAGCCGCTCAAACTGTAAGTTGAACTAGCACTACAGGTTGTTCTTTGGCAATAGGTAAGAGTCGAATTATTAGACAACAGAGATACAATTAAAATGTACATGTTCTACTTGACAGTGAGCGTTTTACCTTGTCTCACTTGGGGATCAGCACGGATGTATCTTTGTTTCTGAATGGATGAAATAAAGGAAAATTTGTAAGGTGGGGAAAATAGGGGGCTTCAAAAAGTTCATGGATAATGGAATAAAAGATAATGTCATTTTCTCAAAAACTCTTTAAAGCGCCCTTGGATAACAGTTTAGCTTAGGGATAAAATTTCTTTGTTGTGAAAGAGCTCTAAACGAGGGAAAGGTTGTCTGTACAAAAACCAATTTCATTTTCCTTCTAAGTTTTAGACCAGACCATGCTTCATTCATTTAAAGCAGTGGTTCTCAACCTTCCTAATGCCGTGACCCTTTAATACAGTTCCTCATGTGGTGGTGACCCCCAACAATAAAATTATTTTCATTGCTACTTCATAACTGTAATTTTGCTACTGTTATGAATCATAATGTAAATATCCGATATGCAGGATGGATTTTCATTGTTCCAAATTGAATATAATGAAAGCATAGTGATTAATCACAAAAACAATATGCAATTATATATTGTGAAATATTTGTTTCTAATTACAAATAAATTTAGTCTTGAAGCATGGTGTAGCATGGGTAACAGTCTTAATATAACAACAGTAAACTACATTGCTACATTTTGTGACAGTATGCATAAAAAGCCAACATCAGTGGGAAAGTTGAGATAGCTCCTTTCTCACCAGATCAGAAATTCTTGGGGGCAGTCTGCAAGAGCACAACAAGATCATCTTCCACAAGTCTACTTCTGCATTTATACTTAATAACCAACAAGCTGGAAAACCCTGTTTCACAAAAACATGTTGTTGGAAATGGAAGAAGGTGCAACACAGTCTCAGACAGAACAGGATATGACTGCAAACACTTGATCCAGAATTCTGTAACTGGCATTGTAGAGAAATCAGTTCTTGCTGCATCGCTGTTAATAAGTTCAAAGAACTCCTTTTGTGCTGTCTCAGGAATATCTTCAACTTTGACTGTGAATGGGCTTCTGGCAAGTGCAATAGGGGTGTCAGGTAGATTTGGAAAGTACAAAGAAATTTCATCTGCAAGCTTATGCAAGTATACTTTCACAAAAACTATCACGTTATCCTTTTGTCTGGTTCAATGTATGTTCCTCAAAGAAAGCAGATAAGATAGTGAACATGTAAATTTTACTTTTGATTTTTTTTTTTTTTGCCAAAGCTGAAGTTTCATTTGGAATGATCGGATCTTTTCAGACAAATCAAGGCATGTTGCATCTGGTCCTTGCAGTGATTAACTCATTCAAGATGGCAAAAATGGCAACCAAGTCAGCGATTTTCTGCAGTTCACTTTGATCGCTGAAAAGTGCTTCCTACTGCTATCTTGCTTTCTGATTAAAAAACGTTTTGAGTTCATCACGAAGCTCAAAAACACGTTTTAAAACTTTTCCTCTCTACAACCATCTCACTTCAGTGTGAAAAAGCAGAGCATTGTAAGGCACCTGCAACTCATTTCACAGTTGCGAAAATAGTCGACTATTTAAAGCGCTCACCTTTACGAAATTGACAGAACTTATGAAGCTTTTTACTTCTTTTGACTCTTATGGCAGCATCTTCATTGCTAATATTTGTCCATGAATCATATAATGAGTTCCTATGACTTTTGATGACTCACTCAGTACCAAACGTTGAAATCCAGGTTGACATCCTAGCATAGCTGGAGCACCATCTGTGCAAACTCCACAAACATCTTTCCAAGAGATCTTATGCTCTTTCAGAAATGAACCAACTGTGTCAAATACATCACGTGCAGTAGTTGTCATTTCCAGAGGTTTTGCAAAAAAGAAATTCATCTTTAAAGTCGCCATCATCAATATACCTCACGTAAACCAGTAACTGTGAACAGCTTGCAACATCTGTAGATTCATCAAGCTGGATGCTAAATATTGGAAGTGGAGCAGATTTAATTTCCTGGATTACCTGATCAGATATCAGCAGACATGTCATCTATTCTTCTGAAGACAGTGTCGTTAGATAAGGAAATTGCACTCAATTTTGTAACAAATTCGTCTCTGATCATAACTCGAACAATGTCTTTGGCCGCTGGCAACAGTAAGTCCTCAGCAATGGTTGAGGTTTCATAGCTCTGGCGATTCTGAGTGCCACCAAATAGGAAGCTTCCACTGCTGCTACATTTTGTTTGTGGTGCTTGCAACCAGTGCCAAGTCTGGCTATTTTGAGTCCATCAGCTTTGCTTCTAAAATAGTTGGTATCCTTGTCAGCAAAGCTTGGATACTTGCTTTCAAAATGACACTTTAGCTTGTTCGGCTTCATAGATTCGGCTGATAGAACTTCACAACAAATAACACATTGCGGTTTCTCAATTCCTGCCATAATGACTGAAATTAAACCATACTGTAAAAAAAATCCTCACTATATTTTCTTTTCTTAACGTTCTTCTCCACATGAACCATTGTCATGGGATGGTTTGCTAATGAAAATAATATATAACAATAGCTTGAATAATACAAAAGATGATACATGACATAGTTCAAGTCAATGCAGTTCATTAAAATTTCCCACGATTTACCATTCTGTTGCTTATTTTTACATACCTGTTACTATCACAAGGGGGCAGTATTCACATTAACCACAGCTGAATATAAAAAGACCAATAGCATCCAGATGAAGTTTCCATGGTACAGATATTTTTTTTTTTGCACACAGAAGAAGCACACCAGCCTGTGAGCCAAAGATGACGATAACAAAATCCAGATATGAAGGGAAATTGTGAACATCCAATTTGTAGAAGGCTATGGTAGACAGTGAGAGTCTAAAATCCCTCTGCAGAATATCTAGTCAGATTAAGACTCTGACAGATACCCTCCAACCACAGGCAAGGGACTCAAGCAGCTTTACTATCAGACAGAGGTTATTATAAAATTGATTATGATGGGCTGAACATGATATAACTTGATTGGTCAGTGGATCTCCCTCTTGACCCAACCTGAATTTGTTCTAGGCTTAAATCTTTCTTGTTTGTTCCAGGATAAAAATTTCTTCCCTGGCTTTTAAAGTATTGATGGTGGTATTTTTATCTTTATATTATTATTTTCTTCTTGCCATTATATTTTGTTTTTGTTTCTTATTGTTTCTATCGGGTTTCCCAGTTTGTGAAGCACAAGAGTGGAGCATAGAAATAATAACTGACCCAATGGTTTATCTGGGATGTCGGAGGGGTGTGTGTGTGTGTGTGTGTGTGTGTGTGTGTGTGTGTAAGAAGGGGAGGGGATCTGAGGAGCAAACAATGAATGTGGGAGGGCAGAGAGAGCCCTAGAACTGATTGTGATGATGTATATACAACTCATTTTAAAAGCGATTTAACCGTGAAAGTATATGATATGTGAATACTATATCAAGAAACTTACTTTAAAAAGAAGACGGAAAGAAAGAAACCCAATTGAACCAATGGTTACCGTGGGTGAAGGGGAAAGAGCTGTTGCTTAGGGGCAGTAAGTCTGTGTCACTGGTGATGGAACAATTTGGAAGAGGTGATCACTAATGGTTGCGCAGCAAAGAGTAGAATCAGTGGCACTGAATTATTCACGTAGAAGCTGTGTAATTGGAGAATGATTTGTTGTGTATATTTTTGCCACAGTTAGAAAAACATGCAATTTCATGAATAGCAATGAGTACAAGAAAGAATTGTATATGGTGACAATTGTACAACTCTTCTTGATATGATTGAATTATGGAGTTTTACAACATGTGGATAAAGCGCTTATGAAGCTGTTTAAAAAAAAGGGGGACGTGATCTCAAGGTTGGAAAAATCCTTAGGGATCCTTGAACCCAGAGATAGGCATGCTTGTGCTGTGAGGGGCCAGACAGTAAACATTTAGACTTGGAGGGCCGCTGGGTCTTTGCCTCAGCGACCACACTCCACTGTTTAACAAGGAAGCAGCTCTGGACAATACATCTTCAAATGGGTAGAGCTAGGTTTCCAGTTAGCTTTATTTATCAAGATAGTTGGGGGCTGAATTTGTCACAACAACTTTCATTTGCTGAACCCTGACCACTTGCAAGTAAGTGTTGGACTACTAACACCAGGGCTGCGCTTCAGATCCATCAACCAATGCTTTGGAGAACGATGAGGCTTTCTGGTCCCATAAAGATTTACAGGCGCAGAAGCTCTGGCTAGGGTTGCTATGAGTCTTAATCCACTCAATGGCAGTGGGGTTTGGTGTGGTTTTTGGGAGATCTAACCCAACAGAGGACGAACCCAGGTGGTAGTGAGTTATATGTTGGGCTGCTAACACAAGGTCGGCAGTTTGAAATCACCAGCCACTGTATGGGAGAGAAAAGAGACTTGTGAGGAGTTACAGTCTTGGAAACCCACCAGGGCAGTTCTACTCTGCGCTGGGGTTGCTATGAGTCAGAATCCACTAGATGACGAGTAAGTTTTGAGACCCCAACAACGATAAAATGGAGGCCCATGTAACTTAAAACAAAGTCAGACTTGAACACCCAGGTTCTTTGAGTCTTAGAGAAAAGTTCTTTCTATAAGAACCCATCCACTGCCCACAAATTACTTCTGACTCCCAGCAACTGTGTGATAGGCTGCTTTCTAGAGAAACAAACCAGAAATATTCATATATGTAGAAGGAAGAACTTTATATCCAGAAGTAATGTTATATTAAGAAGGTGTCCCAGCCCAGTCCAACTCAAGTCCATGGGACCAAAGCTACTCATGTAGCTTTCAGGCTGATGACGCAGAAAAGTGAGGTCAGAAGCAAGGAGCTCACGGGCTGGTGAATGTAGAGCCATGTGGATCCAAGTTTAGTGTGAACATGCAGGGCGCCACTCCCAGGGTCAGCGGCCCTCATGGGGTCAGCCCTGGAGGAAGACAGAATCCAAGCAAGGCGGACAGGAAGGGCCAGAGAAAAATACCCGGCCTCTCTCTTATTCAAAGGCCACCCCCCAAAAGGAGGCATCACCAGGTTACCAACTGATTGACAGATTGAATTCCACCCCCTACCTTATACAAGTACCATCAAATTGAGATCAAATCTAACCACCTCAAAGACTTTATAGGACCAAAAAGAGAAGAAGTTTCGGAGACAGAAACCTTGATAGGAATAGTCAGCTGCTGGTCAGTTTGAACAGCTCACCTGTGGTTAGCAGCCCAGTGCTTAACCCGTTACCCCACAGGTCCTCCAATTTTATTTTGCCTAAGAAATCACCTGGGATGGAGATGGATTATGGAAAAACAAAACACAGAATCAGGCCCAGAGATTGTGATTCAGTAGGTCTTAGGTAGGAGGCAGGCATATGAATTTTAAAGCACAAAATGATTCTGAGGCATGTGGCCCAAGGTCAAGGACCACACTTGGGAAAACACACGCTGGATCACAAATGGACAAATACGCAGGTGGTTGTTTAAGGCGTCCCTTGATTTTTTTCCCCATCGCCCAGAATCCCTTGGCTTTGCAACAGCGCGTCTGTGCCATGCGGTGGGCAAGTGGGGAGTGTGCAGGTACCTGCCAGCCAACCTTGTGGGCAGGGAACCGCTTTAGGGAGGTGATGCCAGCTTCCCTAATGAGCATCACGTGTTGACTGACTAAAGGGAGGGGCTCATTATTTGCTCTTGGCCCCGGGCCTTCTCTTGTAAGAGTGTAAATGAGTGGCTCCCAGAAAGCCTCCACCTCAGCACAGTGGCAAAGAGGGGAAAGGCCCCCACCGTAGCTGCTTCCTTCACACATGGCATTGAAGAAGGCCGGGTTAACTGGAAGGAGGTTTACGGAGGCGGTTTGGCACAGGAGTTTTACACTTGATCTATTGCTTTCTTCCTCAACTCATTACCCCTGCCCAGCCCACCTTGATCCCTTGAATGAGGACATTGTTTGCTCCCAGTCATCCAAAACAAAGTCTCTGTTCTTTGGCGCAATGCCCTCCTGCCACCCCTAGTATGCTTAAGAAACATAAACCATCAGAAAACAAGAGGAGGTTAAGATTATTGGGTCCAGAATCCCTATTCCTGTAAAGGGGCCGGCCTAGCCCAGAAGCTTCATTTCTTATATGATTCCTGACTCAGCCCTCATTCGCCCTACGGGACCTCCTACTTGTGGCTAGCCCTTTATCTCCAAGTAAGAACTCAACAGTGAAAACTCTAGAGCCAAGCCTAAATATTTGGAGGGAAGTTAGGTTGGAGAACAGGCTGAGATCTGTGGAACCAGCTCCACAGTGTGTTCCTGGACCACATGGAGGTACTTTCGGTGGATGGTTTCTGGAAGGGTTTCTCGATGGCCTCCTCCTTTGGTCATGAAACAATGCAGACTCAAAAAACCAAACTCCCTGCCATCAGGTTGACTCTGACTCATAGCAACTCTGTGGAACAGAGTCCAACTGCCCCCGCCCCCACCCCGAGTTTTCAAGACTGACTTTTGATGGAGTAGAAAATCCATCTTTTCCCCTGTAGAGCGAGTGGTGGTTTTGAACTCCCGATCTTGAGGCACCATCTGTGTTGGACAGGATTCTCTAGAGAGACAAACCAGATTGCTAGTAATTATATATAAATATATTTATAAAGATAGATATATAATACAAGAAATTAACCATTAAATTATATACAGATAGATAATACAAGAAATTAACAGTTAAATTATAAAGCAGTGAGACACTAGCAGTCCTTTAAGGCTTGAGAGCCGTCAGCTGCCAGTCCCTTTTTGTAGAGAGAGCTGGGCTATATATCCAGGCACCAAACAGCAAGGCAAGTCACCAACTGTCGGTCCCCAGCTCCAGAGAAGAACATTCCAATTGTGTGGGATTAAAGGGACCTCAACTTACAGCGACACAGTCCACAGGCTAGGCATCCCACAGGTAGTGTACCCCTTTAAACTGAGGCACAGAACAACCAAGGTGAGGCTCACCGAGCCATTTATCCCTCTGCCCTTCAGTTAATCCTACTTGTGTTTATCGGCCAGGCTGGCACAATAAACTATCGCAATCCACCCCTTGCCAACCTGGCACCTGTACACAATTCTTTACCCATACATACTTATATAATTTCTAGATATTAATGAAATCACACTTATACTTATCATCAATCATCTATCATACATATAAATGAAAACACTGAGTCAAATTATATCTGATATATCATACTTGAACAAAGGAAATATATGCAATAATCACATACAAAGAATATACATTGACAATTACAAGCCTCGCTTTTGCAATTGATCACGTGGTCGTAATTGATAGGTAGAACTACCTTCTACTGCTACCCATTCTGTATTACCTTTGCCCTCAGCAAGCACCTCAGCTGGCTGTGGTTGTTGGCCTGGCAGGGTGACCCAGACCTTCATTCCTGAGGGGTCTGGGTCATTATAATTCCAGTCAGGATTGGGTTGCTGTAATTTACCATTTACTTTAATCACAGGGCATGGTAACAGTACTAAGACCATCCTACAGGTAACCACGATGGCACCAGGGCTAGACAAGTGATGCAGAAGTACCACACACAAAAGTTAGAGCTTCCTTTCATCACTTCCGCTCTGTTCCTCTAGCCACAGATACTAGAAAAGTTCATCTTTCTGGAAGCCTTTGCTCTCACCTTTTGAGACACCTGGGATTCCTACTGGCCCCTCCGTGAAACCACAAGCCTGTTTCCCTCTATTCAGCTCCTCTCTTGTCCACATGAGAAAATCGGGGTCTTGAGAGGTAATGGTCATGCCAACATGACACTGCTTACATAGGCTCCCAGAGTGTCGTTGTGTGTGGAGCTTTCTCTAAAATGGATCATATCAGTAGATTTTACGACCATAGGGCTCCCTCCCACTGTAATGCGGGAGTGTTTGATGAGGGGAAAATGGTGGGCCGAGGCATTGACAAAGACCCTGCTCACAGCTGAGCCCAGGGGTGGGGGTGGGGGTGTGTGTGAGGGAGTGGCAGAGCCTTGCTCTGGGCTGCTTTCTCCGTCTTTGTGATCTCGTTTGTTTGTTTGTTTGTTTGTTGGAAATCTTTCTCTCCATCTTGCTGCCACCCTGCCTCTGGCTGCCTTTTTCCCCTCTGAGGCTTCGTAGATGCTTTGCAGACTACACGTTCCTGACTTAGGGCGAACAGACCCCACTGAGCACTCAAGTATAAATACAAGAGGGCTTCAAAGAGTTGCTGGTAATTTTCCATGATGGGATGGGAAAACTTCTTTCTCCGTCTCTGTGTCCCCACCCCACCCCTCCAGATGCTGACGATGACACTGTCCTACTCACTCAAGAACTATAGCCACGCGCCTCCCTCCCAGACCACGCCTCTCCCTTCTCTCCTGCTTCTCTTTCTCTGCTCCTTTTCCATTTCGGATCCCATGGGATCGTTGTTTTTCTCTAGGAACTAAACAGTATCAAACCGAATCCTTATACGTGTTGCAAGCGACAGTATTCCGTAAACAAAAAGCCGAGTGGAAGCAGTAGCCTTAAAACGGATCCCAACCTCTGGCCACCCCGCCGTGCAGAAGGAGACCTCCCCCCCTTCACACACACTCTCCCCCACCGCCTGTGGCCAGGCCTTCCCTGCAAGGCACCTGCAGACAGGTTCCGACCACCCACTGAGGCGAGCGGTGGGACAGTCACCTTTTTCTGCCCTCAGGGCTCCTAAATAAAGATTAGCACGCGGCCTTTGAGTGGATTCTGACTCGTAGCGACCACGTACACTATATAAATCCAAGGCTGGTGGAGTCGAACTACTGACCTTTCAGTTAGCAGCTGAGCGTTTAACCACTGCGCCATAAGGGCTTCTTAAATAAAAGAATTCGGTTGTCTAATTTTGTTCCTAATTCTACAAAAGCTACTGAGTTGGATATTTTTCCTCTAAAAATTTTCCAGAAGGTGTCGGCGACTTTTTCATTTGCCTCGTATCTCTCAGTTGATTTCCCCTTCGGCACTTCACGGCTTTGAAAGATCAATTTCCTGCGGAGCCTTAGACATGTGGAGCATCGGGGCTCCCTCTAGTGTCATATTCCCCGATGACACCCAAACCCCAACCAAACGCGCGCCCGCAACGCTGACTCACCGTGACCGCATCGCGCAGGCTAGAACTGCCCCTGTGGATTGCCGAGGCTGTAACTCTGTATGGGGGTAGAAAGTTACATCTGTCTCCCGTGGAGCGGCTGGTCATTGCCAACGCTGACCTTGTGGTTGCATCACAACACGGAACCACGGTGCCTCCAGGGCGCCCCGTAAACATCAGAACGGAACAAAACCTACAGCCCCACTTCCAAGTCAAATCTGACTCATGACAAACGTATGTAGTGTTTCTGAGACTGTAACATGTTAAACAGCCTCACCTTTCTTCCACAGAATGGCTGCTGGGTTCGAACTATCAACCTTGTAGTTAGCCGCCCGAACACCAAACCCACAGCACCACCAGAGCTATTGTAGGAGATACAGAAGTAAGCAAAGAAGCAAACAATCAGTTAAAAAAAAAGAGCAAGAAACCAGGCTTCAGTTAGGGTTCATTATGATTCAACCCTCTGCTGGGAGCTTGAATTTTCACCCAAGATGTACTTATCAATCATTCAACAAATCCCCAGGTGATACAGGGATTTTTGTTACAATGTAGATTCCAGTCCAGTATAACGGGTGGAAATGCAAATTCTGAGCAGATGGTCAAAGCCTAATGAGCCAGTCTGAAACCTTGCAAGAATCGGAGGGAGGGTATACACTACTACGATTTGCCCTCACCGCCTTGGCGCAATGTTGTTTGTTTGTTATTGTCTCCGTGCTGTGACTCACAGGAGGAGTGGACGCCTCGTGATAATGATGGATACAAGGGATATAGGGAAACTGGAGGGGGTGGCGAGAGGGAGGGACAGGGGATTTGGGAGTAAATAATGAAGGCGGGAGGGGGCAGGGAGCACTAGAATGGATTGTGATTATGCAACTCATTTTAAAGGCGATTTAACCATGAGGGGGTTGGTCCTGGAAAATTGATGTGGTGATGATTGTACAATTCTCCTTGATCTGATTGGACGATTGAACTTTGGAATTGTACGATATGTAAATAATGTGCCAATAAAACTGTTGGAAATAGAAATGGGGTGAGATTTGAGACCATGACTGAGATTCATTTTCATCAGGTTACTGTCATGTCTGAACAGGTGACTGCAGAAAGACAACGGGGACCAGGAAGGGAAAGACACTGAGTTATCTAAGTAATATGTGACCATCTGTGATTGTACCGGATCCATGATCGACACCCATGGAAACGGCAGTCAGGAAAGCGCACTGGGCAAATCTGCGGCAAAAGGCCGCTTTAAGGAGCTAAGAAGCAAAGATGTCGCTTTGAGGACTAAGGTGCGCTTGGCCCAGGCCATAATATTTTTGACCATATTAGAATCACGTGCATGCGAAAGCTGGACGCTGTAATCAAGAAGGAAGCTTAGAGAAGAACGGATGATGCATTTGGAGTATGCTGTTGGTGAAAAATATTGACTATGTTATCAACTGGCGGAAGAACCAACAGATGTGGGGGAGAAGGAGTAATGATCCTTAGAAGGGAAGGTGGCTTCATTGCACGCATTTTGGTCATGTTATCCAAAGGGGCCTGTTCCTGGAGGAGGGTATTATGCCACATAAAACAGTTGGAGTGAGGGAGGAGCCAGGCCCCCAAGGTGCTGAGCTGAGACGGTAGGTGCAACAGCGGGCTCAGACATAATCATTCTGAGGCCCGCGCAGCACCGGGGGATGTTTCGCTGTAGGTAGGCTTGCTGGGAACCGGAACCAACTTGACGGCACCGAGCAACAACCACGTCCACGATTTACCTCGGCAGCTTTAGAGCAGGCCTCTGACATTCTGCAGTGCTGTTTCCAATATGTCTTTGAAGTGTTCTCATGTTTTGATACACCTATTCCAGTAAGCCTGTTATATTTCATTCCTAAAGTAGTAATTTTTTGGCATACAAAGGTAAGTCAAACTATTTCTAAAAGATATTATAGAACTTTTTATTCAATAGAAGTAGCAAAGGGTGAAGCTATTGTAGCTTGGCAGAGCCTCCGTTTAGATTTCTACCCTGGTGAAGGTGGCATTTCCAGCTCTAAAATCTTTCCCCAAAGAATTCTGCACTCTTCCAAAATAAGAGTTTCGTCAACCTCCAAGGACTCAAATCGTGCGTGTTTCTTTAAGTGGGGTTTGGAGACAAAAAGAAGTCTGATGGGGCAAGATCAGGACCATCGGGTGGATGGGGTATGATTGCCAAGGAAATTCTAGTAGGACGTTCTTATTATTTTGAAGAATGGTCAGACACATTGTCACAATGAAAATAAATTCCTCCACACAACTTCCCTGACTTTTTCTCATCAATATTATTTTCCATTTTCTTAAACAGTCTTCTGAATAAGACCCTATGATTGTCCAATGTCCTTCCAGAAAAATCTGTCAAGGTTACCCCTTTTGGTGTCTCATGAAAAATAGTTGCCATAACCCCTCTGCCTTGAATTTAACTCAGATGGCACTGTTTTGGTTGGAGGTGTTTTTGTTTGTTTTGTGTCTGTTATGAAGGCACATAAGGAGACATTATCTTACGGAGAGACCTTGTCTGTACCTGTGGTAGGTAAATGACTTCAGGTCCACTAGACACTCCTGGCTAGAGGTGGAGTCACACCCTGATGCTGTCTCCTTGGGAGCATGACCTTCTCATAAGGAGGCACCTTGGCTCTCCTCCTCTCTCTCTGCTACCAGCCTGAAGCCTCTGGAGCCCGGCCTTCTTCCCACCAACCTGGGATCCACACGACTCTGCACCCACTGGCCTGTGATCTTCCTGCACTCTGCACCATTGCATGTGGCTACCTGAGTCTGCAGAAGGACTTGAGTTGGACTGGATAGATAATAACATCTTCATACAGAGTTCTTTCTTATACATATGAGTATCACTGGATTTATTTCCCTCCTGACCTGCCCTAACACAGTAGCCAACCACTGAGCTCAGAGACATGTTTAAGCACAATGCTGAGAATAAACCCATGCGTGTATGAACTGGAATGCTAGTAGCAATACTTGTGGACTTACCCTGGTAATGTTACCACTGTGGTAATTTTGAAATCTGACACACTTACATTGGCCACCACATTGAGCAGTCAGATCCAATAAAGGGATGCTCTCTAGCAAACGTTCTTGTGTGCCTGTAAATGTCCAAGAAGACAAATAAAATAATGGTTGAGGAAACTCTTGCAAGAATAAATGTGAGTTTTCAAATTTTCTGAATATGCACAGGATTATTGAAATTGATACAGATATCTCTATTAGAATCTTTGGCTATCCATGATGGAAGCAAAGAAGATTCAAAAATATCCTGACAGCCCTGTAATTCAACGACAGTAGAATAATTGTGGTCCCTGAAAATCACACACCAAACACACACACACACACACACACACCAAGTTGTTCTAAAAAATTTTTCCCCCACAGCTATAATACAAAACAGAGAATTGTATTATTTGATGATAGATCCAGAAGAATGTTTGAAAATGACTTATAACTATAACCTATTCCATTGTTTAATATAGTCAGTAAAGACTTTTTCAGCAACTGGGAAAATTTGCACCAAAATACATTCATTACTGCACAGTGATTCTATTGGAGCACTGGGGTTTTGTTTTGTTTTTAATGTTTTGCCTTTTTAAACATGTGAAATGATTTTACTTCATATTTGGCTTTCCATGCTTATTTCTTTTTCTTTTAAATAATAGAATACTCTTGAGATTCTACACATTCCACTTGATGTTGATAACTTTTATTTGTTTTTGTGACTTTTAAAGGTGAAATGTAAAGTTATTTATAAAAATAAAGTTGAAATGTATTAAGATTTTGCTCTACTGATATTTAACTCCATAAATTCTGAATTTTTAGAAAAATATGGAATATATGCTAAGCACAGTTCTAAATTCTTGGCACATATTAATATAGTTAATCTTCACAACAATCTTATTATCATCCACATCTTACAGAAGGGAAAAGTATAAAAGGGGTGACTAAAGTTACATAGCTAGCATGTGGTAAAACTGGCATTTAAAGCATATAAGCTAACACCAAAATCTATGCTCACCCCCCTTCCCCTATTGGATGAGGCTTATTTGGGGAGAAGACCTGAGAATTAGGAGAGCACCAACCCATGTGTGGCAAGGTACTCCACTGAGTATAGGAAGGGATTTGCTTTTGTTGATAAAAGGCGGCCGCAACAGCTTATTTCTGATGGGCCATACAATTTAAAGAGCTCATTTGTCCAGGAGGCTCGCTTGACTTAAAGGAATCTAGAGCCCTGGTTCTACTCGCACAACGGCCTCTTAACCTGTGTGCAAGTTCTGCAGGAGCACAATGAAGTGTTCTGGAGTTCCCATTCTTCTCAAGGTCATCATAGTTGACTATGATCCCCACAGCCAATCGTCTTTGCAGGATCAACAAAGCACAAGTAAACTTATTAACAACCTTCGATATGCTGATGACACAACCCTACTTGTTGAAAGGGAGGAAGAGTTGGTGAAGATCAAGGACTGCAGCCTTCGATATGGATTGTGACTCAATGTCAAGAAAACCCAAATCCTCACAACCGGACCCATCGGTAACATCATGATAAATGGAGAAGAGGCTGAAGTTGTCAAGGATTTCATCTTGCTTGGATCCAAAATCAATGCTCATGGAAGTAGCAGTCAAGAGATCAAAAGACAAGTTGCTTTGCATCAGCTGCACAAGGCCTCTTCCTCCCTACCCCCACAGATACCATCTACATTTATTTTATAGCCAAAAAGTTATGTGCAACAAATGAACATTCTTACATATTTATATATATTTTACCGTATATACTGGAGGATAAGCTGACCCGACTATCAGCAGAGGCACCTAATTTTACCACAAAAACTGCCTTAAAAATGTGCTGGAAAAAAAGTGCTGAAAAACTTACTTTATACGCGAGTACATATGGCATCTACCCGTTAGCAAAACTGTGCCCTAAATCTCTGATGAAGAATATTTCTATCTCTACTAAAGGGGAAATCTGCCCAGTGAACTCCATTTCTAATGAATACTTAACTCTGGGGCATAAAGCACTACTAGTAAAACATTTTTGATGGAATGTACTATGCAGATCCAACACCTAATATTTAGATTGTGCTAAATTTAAATATTACAGTTTTACAGTAGCAAAATACTTCACCTTTTCTGGGCCAATGGGTCTAAAAGTGTCTAACCTGGAGCCCCCCAACCATATCCATTTTGTTTGACCGAAGGCTATTTCTGATAAATTAGGAATCATGAAGTGCTGCCTAAAACACCTAGGAACGTCTCACCAATGCTTGCACAAGATCTCTTTGGAGTGTTGAAAAGCAAAGATGTTATTTTGAGGACAAAGGTAAGGCTGACCCAAGCCATGGTATTTCCAATTGCCTCATATGCATGTGAAAATGGGAAATTGAATAAGGAAGACCAAAGAAGAATTGATATTGATGCATTTGCATTGTGGGCCTGGGAACGAATATTGAAAGTACCACAGACGGCTTAAAAGGACAAACCAATCTGTCTTGGAAGAAGTAAGTCCAGAGTGCTCCTTAAAAGCAAGGAAAACAAGGCTTTTCTTACCTATTCTTGACATGTTGTCAGAAGAGACCAGTCCCCGGAGAAGAACATGAAGCTTGGAAAGCGGAGGGGCAGAGAGAAAGACAAGGCCCTCCATGAGATGGATTGGCCCAGTGGCTGCAACAATGGCTCAGCACAGGAACAATTGTGAGGACAGAGCAAGACCATGCAGTGTTTCCTTCTGTTGACTCTAGGTCACTATGGATCAGAACCGACTTGATGGCACTTAACAACAACAAGAGCCCTGGTGGCATGGTGGTTGTTATGCTAACCAAAAGTTCAGCAGTTCAAAACCACCACTGTAGCGAGAGGAGGCTCTCTTCCCTCATAAAGGGTTACAGCCTTGGACACCCAGGTGGCAGTTCTACTCTGTCCTATAGGGTCGTGATGAGTCAAAACGGACTAGTTTGGTGTGGTTTGAGGCAGATACAAGAGGTTTAATTAGACATGGGGGTGGGATGAGTTTAAGAGTCGGGGAGGGGAGGATTTATATTTTAGGAAGAATATTGTCCACTTGACTGTCGATGTCATGTTGTTACCCACGAGTCCTTTTTTTTTTTCATTTTACATGTGTCAAGTGTGTGTGTCTCTGTCTCACTGTGTGCATGCCTCTGAACGTTTGTGCATATGATGGTGATGTAATGAGGGGTCCATGCAGACGTGTGAGTTCTTCCAGGCCATGTCCTGCATCTGTGCCCTCAGCCCCCAGAGCTCCTAGTAACCAGGGACATAGTCCAGGATGAAGATGGTCCATGTGATAGTTAGGTTTTTTGGTGCCGACATGTACCTGTAAGAAAATAAGGGTGGAATTTAGCCTGCCAATTGGGTCACAGGTTCACAACCTCCTCTGGAGGTGCGATCGAGATCAATGGCTCTCTGGAGGCTGGCCCCTTTCTCTCTGCCTTCACCTTCCTGTTGGTGAGCCACGCTGAGACCTGCTCAAGCCCTGGGATGCGGCCACCACCACTGGATCCACATCACTTTGCACCCACCAGGCCCGGTGATAATCCTGCATTTGGCATCATTGCTTGTGATTGCTGAATGTGAGGAGGGACGTGTGGACTAGTATTGGACTTATGGACTTGAGCTGAACTTGGGCTGTGATGTTTGCTTGCTGCATATAGTTCATTCTTGATATAAAGTTCTCTCTTACACATGTATGAGTGCCAGTGACTTTGTTTCTCTAGTCAACCCGGCCTAACACAACCCGGAAGAGGACCACACTGGCCACCATCTTGGTGGCGACGCCCGGCTTGCCTGTGCCCAGCCTCCAGCAGACCCTCTTACGGCTCGAGTCCTCCTCAGTGTTGGGTGCGACCACCACGCTGACTTCGTCTGGACGGACACTGTGCTGGACACTGCCCTCCTGGGGCTGCGTGCTAGTGCCCTCTACCCACTCCCTTTGGTGTCTCTATACTTAAAAAAAAGACTTTTATCATCTTTTTAGTGAAAGTGGACAGAGAAAAATGGTTTCCATTTAACAGCTCACTCATATTTTGTCTCAGTTCCCACGGTGTTAGCACGCTCTCCCGGTGCGTACCATTCCATTCGCCTCCTTTCCTCGCTTCCTGCCCTCGGAGTTGGCCCCTGGACAACGGCTGCGAGTGCGCTAAGGAGTGCTCCCCTCGCGTGGCAGTTCACCTTTAGGCCTAGCTGTCGTTTGAATGACAGCTGAGCCCGGGGGAGGAGCTCAGGTCTGGATTCGAAGGGTGGCTATGGGCCACTGTCTTGGCGGTTCAACCTGTCTCTATCAGGTCGGTAAGCTTGGCCTTAAAAAATTGTTATTTATGGTTTAGAGTTTTGTTCCACATGTTTCTCCCACTCTATCCAAGAACTTCTATTGTGATGCCTTTCAGAGCAGCCAGTAGTGGGAGCCGGGCACCAGCTAGACCAGCGGTTCTCAACCTGTGGGTCGCAACCCCTTTGGGGGTCGAATGACCCTTTCACAGGGGTCGCCGATTCATAACAGTAGCAAAATGACAGTGACAAAGTAGCAATGAAAATAATTTTATGGTTGGGGGGTCACCGCAACATGAGAAGCGGTATTAAAGGGTCTCGGCATTTAGGAAGGTTGAGAACCACAGCTCCACTTTAAGCCACGCCGGTCCCTTTAAGTTCTGTGGCCCTCATATCTCCTTTACATATTTCCTGTTCCACATCTCTCTCCGCACCTCCCTTCACCCGTGCTCACAGCTTCATCCAGCCTCCATTTCAACATTCCCTTTGTTTTCCTTTCTGTCTGTTGAGGACCCCCGTCTTTCTTTCCTTCTCACGCCCCTCTCCACGCACACACCTTTCTCGCGGTTTCCGCTCCATTCTCCGCACTTTTCGTTTGTAGAGGTTTTATTGGAGAGATGAAACTCTCCCAGAGACACTGGGATGTAGGGCCTTCGGTCCAAAACTCTTAGCAAAACTCTGCTCTCAGCTTCAGATGAAGGGGTCCTAGGGGCGCAGTGGTTCGGTAATTGATTGTTGGCCAGAAGGTTGGTGGACTGAGCCCCCAGGAGACAGATGGGGTAGTCGGCTGCTGTGAACTAGTCTTGGAAACCCTGTTGGGTAATTCTGCTAGTTTACAGTATTGCTGTGAGTCACCATTGGAATCACAATCAACTCCCCGCAATGGGTTTGGTTCTGATTCTCTGTGGGCATTGGGTTTTGATCAATGTGGCTGGGCTGGGATTCTCAGTGGTTTGGCAGTTCAAGCCTAGTCATCACCCCGTGCAATCACCTCCACAATGGGGTCTGCTCTGAGTAACCAATTAGTTGTAAGAAGATTAGGGTGGAATGCAACGCCGTAATCAGGTCACGGTTGTAATAATATTTAAAAGGATGTCTCCTCAGGGGTATGGCCTACTTCCTGTATTGGTGGTTCTTGTGGAAAGGTTGCTTGCTTTTCGCTGGGTCTGGATCCCGCATCAAGCTCATCACCCCCTGGAATCAGTCCTGAGAGCCACCTGCCCTGTCATCCAACTTGCCATCTGCCTTGCAGACCTTGGATCTGCTCACCTCTTCAGTCACAAGCTGACCTGTTGACCTTGAATTCATCCCCCCACCCCCCACCCCCGGGAGCCAGCCTCCTGCCTGAGGCTTCCTTGCCAATCTTGGGTTCATCAGCTCCAACTCCTCCAGCTTCACATATGACTCATGGACTTGGAACCTGTCTGGATTCTGACTTGCCTGCTTCTACAACTGTGAGAATTTCTATATATATACCCATAGAAATGTCACTGGTTTTGCTTCTCTAGAGAACTCAACCAAAGCTAACATTGAAATACAATCAATTCGAATATCTATTGAAGAAGTCTAGAAATTGGCCCTCATTTCTATAATTGTTTCACCCTGAGCCCTGGCTTTCACCAACAGTTTAGCAATTGGATTTTAATACCATCCTGGACGTGCTCTCTCTATGCTTGAGAATATATATATTATATATATATATATATATATATAATCTCCAAGATAGCATAGATATATAAATAATGTTCCAAGAGCTGAACTATATGTGCACACACACACACACACACCCCTAGATATCCAGAAAGAAGATTTGACTTTTCCCTCGGTTTCCACCTAGGACCCACTCGTAGGAGATGTTAGTGGGGACCATGAAGAAAGCATCATGAACTACATGCTCAGGAGCAGAAAGTGGATCACAATGCTTCAAGGCAAGCAGCTTCAAGATAAACATCAGACAGGTCTGTTTTTTAAAGTTCCTCAGCTGGGATAGCCACGACCTTGGCCCTGTTTCTTGCTCTGGCCTCTCCCGCCCCCTCCCTTTGACCCTCCCCTCCCCTTTTCCTCTCTTTCTTTCTTCTCACATGCATTGCTCCCTCCTCCCACGACTGCACACTCATTTGTCTCTGCTAGACAGTGTCATTTGGTACTCTAGACTGCTGTTTTAGAACTAGGCATATCAGAAGCCATTTGCAAGCAGCCATGGTGGCCCCATGATTAAGCGGTCAGCTGCTAACTACAAGGCAGGCCTTTTGAATGCCCCAGCTGCCCCAGTGGGAAAGAGATGTCACAGTCAGATTCTGCAGAGATGTACAGCCTTGCTCTAACTGATGGACTCAGGAGGCTTGTGATGGACTTACTTAATCCAGCAGGGCCCAAATGGAACATGATTCTCGTGTGTTTATTTTGTCACTAAGTCATATGCAGAGCTGACAGCCATCCAGAGCTGGGAGTCATTGCTGGGCTGAGTCGCAGGGTAGAAGTGGGGACCCCCTGTCTGTTTCTCACCGCACTTGGAACTATTTCTAAAGCTCAGACTCAGTAGCGGCTCTTTAGGCCATAGCAAAACGCTCCGGAGCAAAGCAGTTGCCACACAGTGTCACAGTCCTGGATGGAATATGAGTGTGGAGACGCCGACACCTGAAACCAGAGTCCTGTCGGCCCTGGCCACAGGAGGGCAGTATATTTTAGCTGCGGGCCCAGTAGTCTGGAGGTTTCCTGGCTCATTTTAAAGGAGGATGTGGTGGTGTGTGGTGGGATAGTGATGGAGAAAACCCCAAAGCAAACTCACTGCCAGCGAGTCGATGCTGACTCATAGCGACCCTACAAGGCAAAGTAGAACTGCTCCCGTGAGACTATAACTCTTTGCCGGAGTAGAAAGCCTGGTCTTTCTCCTGTGGAGCACTGGCTTGGTGGTTGTGAACGGCTTGGTGGTTGTGAACAGCTTGGTGGTTGCGAATGGCTGACCCCGCTGATTGCAGCCAAGCGGGCTCGGAGGAATGGAAAAGAACCACCATTTACCCACCACCTGCTCTATCACAGGCCTTACGCCCCACCAAGTCCTCAGCACAACCTTGTGTACGAGGGATTCACATTATGCCTGATTTTGAAGATTTGGTAAGAAAGGCAAAAGTTCAATGAGCACGTTGTTCCGTTTCTACGGTGAGTTGTTTGAGACAGTAATTCCTGGGGTACTGAATTTGGAGACAACTGCTGTTGCCCCGGTATTAATCTCTCAACAGTGCTGACACCTCCCTGGACATACAATGTTGATGTCCAGTGCTCCTGGGGGTGGGGGAGTGGGGAGGAGTAAAGTTGATAGCCGTAGGGAAATGCTGCTGAGCTGCTTGTGGTGGGGAGAGTTATGACTTCCGGCCACAGAGATCGCCTTCCAAGTGTGGGGACGAGTCTGGTTATTGCAGGGTTTGGCTTTGCCGAGTCGGTGCACAATGTGAAAGATCGAACTGAATTCTTCCAAACAACAGAGGAAGCTCGAGGTTCCTTCTCTTCCTGCCTGTGGCCCCTCCACTCCACCCCGACCAGCCCTTAGCCGCTATTTCACATAAATATTGAACAAATCATGCAAGACAATGAGTCTGAAGACAAGAGAAAGCATTAGTCTACTGGGCACCTCTCACGTGCCTGCATCTGGATACACATGCCTTTCCCTTCCTGGGAAGCCCTCTGGTCTCTGGTCTCCAGCACTCCCGTCCCCCACTTACCCTGAAGGCTTCACTACTCAACCCACAGGGCATGGCTGTCCCATTCATCTCTTTATTGACTATGAACTGTCAATAAAACAAATCTCCCACAACTGCTTTGCTCTCACTAGGGACTTTGGTGAGTTATTGGGCATATAAATAAAGAGAGGCTTTTTAAACTTTTACACGACTTTCACACTGGGTAAATCTTTGCAGTACTTAATAACAGCGCTACTGTAAATGGCTTGTTTTCCTGAGGAGAAAACAGCAAGCCTACCATATTAGCATTCTCCCCGGCTTTGTTTTTAACTTGTAGAGTGACAACTGCATAATTTAAATCAAATTTCCATGCAGGGACCTACATACGAGTCTGTTGTCCAGGAAAGGTGTTTGGTGAGACAGTATTGGTTACTCTGTGCCATCGGGTTGATTTAGACTCTTAGTGACCATGAAGGACATCGTAGGATTGCCCCCAGGGTTTCTTTCGCTGTCGTCTTTATGGGAGCAGGTCACCTTTCTTCTGAGGCTGGTGGATTTGAACCGCCAACCTTTCCATTGTTCGCAGCTGAGTTCTTATCCATTGTTCCACCAGCGTGCCTCCTCCAAATTGACTCATTGAGAGCATTACATCTTTCTCCTAGCGTGAAGGAATGACGGGGAGACTGAGAAGAGAGGGCCTCACGGAGAGGGGTGGGGCAGAAAAAGACGTCGAAAGGTAAGGAAGGATAGGGTAGAGGTGGGGCATGGAGCATGGCATGGGCAAACTAAAGTGTGGAAGAGGAGAAGGCAGAGAACAGGGCCGGATGGCAGCCGTGCCACATGCCTCCAGTGAATTAAGCAGTTAGACTTTAGACCCACACATGGATGCTTTCCAAGAGATTCCTCACCTCATTTCCTCTCCTTAACTCCGAGGTGGAGTGAGAAAGTAGGGCCAGCAGTCCGAGAGAAACTGTTTATTCCAGCACTTTCCTTTGATCCCCACCTTCGAGGAAACAGTGCGAGGGGGGCTCTTCTCTAACAAGGTGAGCGTGCCTCCATCTGCCGCGCTGTCTGCTTGCTTTGCACAATCTCCCCCATCATATGTTCACAGCGCCCATCATATGCCATTCTGGCACAAGTACAAGAAAGCCAGTCAAACCCGACTGGTGGAGGGAGAAGGGGGCACAGCTTGGTTCCTGTTTCGGAATTTGTGCTAACACACGGGTAGCTTTATTAAATGTAAATAAATGTATATATTTTGTCTTTAATTGAGGTCTAACTTACATATAGCAAAGTGGACAAATCATGACCTTTATTAGAACATATGTTTGTAGACCCATGTAATTACGAACTTGATCGAGATATAAGAAGTTTCCAGACTCTAGTAGGTTCTCTTATGTCCCTTGCAAATTAGCCTCTCCTCCCAATAAGCAATTCCCCCTCTGTTTCTTTCACTATAAATTAATTTGCCTGTTTAATTTAGTACAAAGGAGCCTTGGTGGCATAGTGGTTTCTCACTGGGCTGTGGTCTGAAAGGTCAGCAGTTTGAAACCACCAGCCACTCTGTGGGAGAAAAAAAATGGGTCTTTCTAATCTCATAAAGAGTTACAGTCTCAGGGGAACTGATTACAGGAATCTACATATAGCCTCATCCCTGGGGGAGGGACAGCAGAGAAGAGGGCAGGGGGAGACGTCAGACAGTGTAATATATGACAAAATAATACTAATATATGAATGATGAAGGGTTCATGAGGTAGGAGGAGTGGGGAGGGAGGGGGAAAATGAGCAGCAGGTATTAAGGGCTCAAGTAGAAGGCAAATGTTTTGAGAATGATGATGGCAACAAATGTACATATGTTCTTGACACAATGGATGTATGGATGGATTGTGATAAGAATTGTACAAGCCCCCAATAAAATGATTTAAAAAAAAAGAGTTACAGTCTCAGAAACTCACAGGAGCAGTTTTACTCTGTCGTATCGGGCTGCTGTCAACCAGTCAGAAGAGATTTAATGGCAGTGAGAGGTTTTATTGAGAATTCGTTTTTTTTTTAATTAAAAGATAATGGGATTTTTGCACAAATTTTTAATATATGTATATGTTCACAGACATGTTTGCGCACACACACATATACACACATGCCTATATGGCAAACTCAGGGCCATCCAGTTGATTCCAACTCATAGTATATAGGTTTTCCAAGAGTATAAATCTTTTCAAAAGCAGACAGCCTCATCTTTTTCCTGAAAAACAGCTGATGGATTTGAACAGCTGACCACAGTGATACCAGGGCAGTTAAAATATACTGTCCTCATGTGGCCAGGGCCGACTTGATTATGGCTTGGTTTCTCTGTACTCCTATTCCATCCAGGTTTGTGAAACTGTGTTGCAACTGCTTTGCTCCGGGAGCGTTTTGATTCATTTTGATATGGCCTGAAGAGCCACGGCTGTGTCTGGATTTCAAAACATTCCCAAATGCTGTGAGGAGCAGACTCTACTGCCAGGCTTCCAGTGCCCACATGCATGAGTCTATGCCAAACAAAGTGTCTTTAGACACGTCTCTGTGATCAGTGCATGGCTACAGGCGAGTTCTCTCAGCAATACCTGCTCATGCCTTCAGAAAATAAAAAAGGCCCAGTTAAAACGCTTGTCTTCTGTTTGGGCCAGTTAGACAGAGAGGTCAGTTTAGAACAGTGGTTCTCAACCTTCCTAATGCCATGACCCTTTAATACAGTTCCTCCTGTTGCGGTGACCCCCCCCCTCCAACCATAAAGTTATTTTTGTGGCCACTTCCTAACTGTCATTTTGCTACTGTTATGAATCGGGTGACCCCTGTGAAGGGTTATTCTGCTCCCAAAGGGGTCTCAACTCACAGGTTTCGAACTGCTGGCTTACAAGGTTATGTGACTGTTTTGGAGGGGTTTTTTTTAAAGATCATTTTATTGGGGGCTCTTACAACTCTTATAACAATCCACACAAAAAATACACATCAATTGTATTGAGCATATTTGTACATATGTTGCCGTCATTATTTTCTAAACATTTACTTTCTATTTCAGCCCTTGGTATCAGCTCCCCCCATGACCCCTTGATAGATTATAAATATTATTATTGTCATATCTTACATCGACCACTGTCTCCCCTCATGCACAGTTTCTGTTGTTTTTCCCCCTGGGGTGGGGGGTGGGGGTCAGCCGCTTACAGACATCCTCCCTGAGGGCAGTTAGTCACCAGACTACAGGGTAGACCTGCTCCCTGCTACTGGGGACAATACACTATTTCTCCCTGAGGTCTGCTACCAAGCCCAAGCAGTTCACACCCTGCCAATAATGGTCTCTATCAGTTGAGCCAGGGAACAGGCCAAACTGGCTCTGTGACATCCAAAATTAAGTTGCCATCCTAAATCTAGGATCCGCCCATCTTGCCACCAATCCCACCAATCCCTCCTCTTCCTATTACATGGATACCCCTAGATCATCCCCTCCCATTGCTGTATTACCTATAGCACAGTTCCTTCCTGTGACGTATGTCTTCACCTGTAATCAGAGGGCTTGCATGTCCCCAGAGAATATAAAATCCTGGGCTGGCATTAAAGATCTCTCTCTCTCTCTTCACGTGGACCAGCAAGCGGGGCTGAGGTGAGTATGCTACCATGAATTGTGTCTGACTCCATTTATTTCAATATTTCTCATCTATCTCTCATGCTCTCTATAACTTTACTATGATCTTTACTTATTATCGCTGTACAATTGCGCCTACTGGACCTGTAATGATGTGTTAGGGGCTGGCTTCCCCTGACAGGTGGGGGATGTGGTTACGTGTCAATCACTGAGATTCCATCTCTTCCCTTCTCCTCTTCCCTTCTCCTCTTCCCTTCTTCTCCCTACCCTCCTTGTATCACTACTCCCATTTCTCTTCCTGAGGGGTTTACCTGACCTGGATTCTATGTGTCGTGAGCCCTTATCTGTACCAGTGTACATGCTATGGTCTAGCCCATAGTGAAAGACAGGACTGGGGTCATGATCGTGGGGGGGTGGGCGGGTGGTTAGAAAGTTTCAAGGAATATTGTGTGTTTTATTGGTGCTATACTGCACCCTGACTCATCAGGGTGACCCTTCTGTGACAGGATGTCACATTGTCTACAGATGAGTCTTGGTCTCTGCTCCAATCCCCCTCATTGTCAACAATGGTTTTATGTTTTGGTTTGGTTCTTCTGGTGCCTGTTACCTGATTCTGTTGACACCTCAGGATCACACAGGCTGGCGTGCTTCTTCCCTGTGGGCTTTGGTTCTCTGCTAGATGGTCACCTGTTTCACTTCAAGCCTTTAAGACCTCAGATGCTATATCTTTTGATAGCTGGGCACCATCCACTTTCTTCACTACATTTGCTTATGCAAACATTTTGTCCCCATCAACCAGGAGGGTGAGCATCATAGAATGCCAGGTTGTTAGAACAAAGTGTTCTTTCATTGAGGCAGGGCTTGAGCAAAAACCCAGTCTGTCCACTATCTCAATGTATTGCCATATAAATATATGCACATAGGTGTATAATTATATTTTTCTGAATTAATATATTTACATAAGTTTATACCTATGTTTATACCTCACCTCTATCCATAGGTTTGCTTCTTAGATCTTCTGTTACCTTTTACCTTCCTCCTGCCCACCCATCATACTTGCCCTTCTTCTGCCTGTTACTAATTCCTTAGTAACAGCCAGATTGCTGTTGCTCCAATCCCCCCAGGATCTCTAAGTCTGGAGGTCATCTTGATGGACTTTCTCCAAAGACACAGGATGATCTTGGGGATTTCTTAGGAAGCAGCTTTAAGAAAAAGAAAAACTACATTCGTGAGAAAAGGGCCAGGAAAGTTGCCCTGAGGAATTATTTTCTGATTAGGACATTGCACCTCCTCGTTCTTCGAGGCCATGGAGGGTTGTCTTACAAGGATTTCATCGGGAAACCTTGTCCCATCTGTCCTGCAGCCCTGCCCCTGCCCCACCACGCTTCCTTTTTGTTGCCCAAACCACATAGAACCAAAAAGAACATTTAAATGACCCGATTTGAGTCCCTGAGCATGCTTAAACTGCCTGGTGTGAGTGGAGTTCTTTGAGCACGGATTAGAGAGATGGAAAGACTTCCCTCAGCACTACATGGATGTAGATAGAGGATTTGTGGAGAAATGATAGCTTTATAGTTTTGCCCTGTATATGTGAGGGGGCTTCAAAAAGTTAATGAATTAAGAGACAATGGAATTTTCCATATATATGGCTTTTGCCCATCATGCCTAACACATTTTGTAATAGTCCATTCCATTGCCTGATTCTGTCACAATTTATGGATGTATCCTGTTGTTAAGCATTTGAGTTGTTTCTAGCTCTGGCTTATTATAAATAACACTGCTTTGAACCTTCCTGTACATGTCTTTGATGTCCATAAACACTAATTCTATAATGTATTTACCCAGCAGCAGGCATTGAATCCATGGTTATGCTCATCTAAAGCAGTAGTCTCAACCTTCTTAATGCTGCGACCCTTTAAAACAGTTCCTCATGTTGTGGTGACCCCCAACCATAACATTATTTTTGTTGCTACTTCATAATTGTAATTTTGCTGCTGTTATGAATCGGGCGACCCCTGTGAAAGGGTCATTCTACCCCCAAAGGGGTCGCGGCCCACAGGTTGAGAAGCGCTGATCTAACGTGATACAGGGAGAGAACAATCCTCCATAGAGCTTATGATAGAGGAGAGGTCGTAAGACAAGAAGGAATGAAGAGCAAAAGGGGGAAGGGCCAGGGTTCATACATAAGAAGAAAACAGCTATGGAATTTGTTGGTCACAGTCAGTTAAGGATAATGGCTTTGAGGACATGGTGGCTGTTTTGTACAGGTCTTCAGTATTGAATATTTTTTTGCTGAAGACAAAGACAAAAATCATTCCCTGGAACCTTGGTCATGCAGATTAAAAGTTAACCAAGCAGGCATAGACTGTGACCTTTTTAATGTGCATTTATTGAGACAGTTCTTAATCATTTTAAAGCTGTATTAAAGGAAACAATTTATAAGTAAATACTGAAGTAAAATAAGACACTTTCTTTACTACACTTGATCTTAGCCAAAAGGCCGAGAAGCGACTGACACTTTACTAAGCTATACATTTTTATTTATCAATTCACCCCAAATATAAAAGACTGACCTTGGGTCGCCTACTAATTTCTTAAAGACTTTTCAGCTTTAAGAGGAGAGAAGGCAGTCATGGACTGTGTGTGTGTGTAGATTTAAGTTGCCCTACCCCCAACTCTTTTTTCTTAGTCATAAGTCCATTTTTGCCACTACCTGAGATCTCCTAGTACAGAACCAAGTCAGATTATATTTTTTTATTGAAGAATTGAGGGCAGTGTATTCACTTGCTCCTCACACTCTTCTAATTTCTGTCTGGTGAGTGACCTGATTGAGTTGGTGAGTTTCCGAACTTAGCTTTTTTTTTTTAATTGAGTGCTCTTACATCTCTTATCATAATCCATACATTCATCCACTGTGTTGAACACAATTGAACATATGTTGCCATCATGGTTGTCTTTTTTTTAATCGTTTTATTAGGGGCTCATACAACTCATCACAATCCATACATACATCAACTGTGTAAAGCACATTTGTACATTCATTGCCCTCATCATTCTCAAAACATTTGCTCTCCACCTAAGCCCCTGGCATCAGCTCCTCATTTTTCCCCTCCCTCCCTGCTCTCGTCTCCCTCATGAACCATTGATAATTTATAAATTATTATTTTGTCATATCTTGCCCTGTCCGACGTCTCCCTTCACCCACTTTTCTATTGTCCATCCCCCCCCCAGGGAGGAGGTCACATGCAGACCCTCCCTCCACCCTCCCAGTATCGCTGCTCACACCACTGGTCCTGAAGGGATCATCTGTCCTGGATTCCCTGTGTTTCCAGTTCCTATCTGTACCAGTGTACATCCTCTGGTCTAGCCAGACTTGCAAGGTACAATTGGGATCATGATAGTGGGGGAGGAGGAAGCATTTAGGAACTAGAGGAAAGGTATATTTTTCATCTTTGCTATACCACACCCTAACTGGCTTGTCTCCTCCCCAAGACCCTTCTGTAAGGGGATGTCCAGTGGCCTACAAATGGGCTTTGGGTCTCCACTCCGCACTCCCCCCCTGAACCCCTCATTCACTACGGTAAGATTTTTTGTTCTGATGATGTCTGATACCTGATCCCTTCGATGCCTTGTGATCGCACAGGCTGGTGTGCTTCTTCCATGTGGGCTTTGTTGCTTCTCAGCTAGATGGTCTGAACTTAGCTTTTTATTAGATAATCTTGGAACCCTATTAAAATGGATATTTCCCCAAGATAACACTGGCTAGTTACCTTGGTGATTGAGAATTTATTCCTTCAGCTCTTTAATCAGTGTATGTCCGTTGCGTGTTTACTATGTGCCAGAACCATTTCTAAGATACAATAAACACAACAGATGGCTAAGACCCCTGCAGTGCACTGGGATCATTTCAGTGGAGCGAGGCAGACAACAAATACAGAAATAATATGGCCATTATCAGCAAGTTATCAGAGGAATACAAAGAAAGACTTAATAAGGAGTAAACAGGTGACTTTTTTATTGGGGGATCTAAACCAAACCAAACCAAACTCACTGCCATCGAGCCAATTCTGACTCCTAGTGATCCTATAGGACAAAGTAGCCCTGCCCCTGTATTTCAGAGACTGTAACTCTAGGGGTACAAAAATCCTCCTCCCTTTCCCATGGAAAGATCTAAGGGGGTGCCATTTATGCTGAGTTCTGAATGAGGTCACCATGCAAAGATGTGGAGAAAGAGCTTTCAGTGTTGAGGCATGGCTTGGCCGAAGGCTCTAAGGCAGCACTGAGTTTGACATATCCAAGGCGGAAGGACAAGGCCAAATTGCTCAGAGCAGAGTGAGTTTGAGCTAAGTTAGAAAGATAGCCAAGGGCCAGATCTAGTACAAAGGGATCCCTTCCCCTGACACAGTCAATCCACCCAGAGGTGAAAGGCCCCTTAGAAGTAGATAGGAGACTGCTTCTTTGTTTCTTCTTGTTTATAGCACTTGGTTTTCTTGTTTCTTTTCTGGAAAATAGAGCTCATTTTCTACATCCTAGTGCTGTGAAGACGAAGTTTGTCAGGAGAATGTCAAAGGGGACACAGGGTTAAATACAGAACTGCGTCTGTTCACTGGTAGCTGCAGAAGCCAGGATTGTCACCCCAGACCTCGCATCTGGGCTCCATTATGAGGGCAGAGGCCTGGCATTCCAGAATCTTCATTTCCTTTAGACTTTGCCAACAGCAAAGGGCAAGGGGCAAAGCCCTTCCACCCAGGGGCTCTCTTTTAGTTGTTATTTGCCTGTCTGGATCCTGAAAGCAGTCTGATGGCGGAGAGCAAAAGCAGGACCAGTTTAATGATGTTTTCAGCAAAGCCTATCTTCTGTGAAACAGCTATTCTGGAGTTTTCATCTTATATTATACCCCTTTGATGCTTATCCATTTGTAGCACATTTTTAAATCTAGCAAGATGAGGCTTCTCTTTTAGTATAATTGATCAATTACCTCTCCAGGTAATATTTATTACTGTATAAAAATGATCCCACATGGACTTTTAAAAGTATCTTATCAAATGTATGCCTGGTGTAACTTGGTAAATGTAAAAATGGTAAATGTAGGTACTCTTAGGAGATGCAAGATTTTAAACTATTCTCAGTCATTTATATATATTAGTAGGAAGTTGTTTATCAATACACAAGCCACCATGTTTAGAGTACGGTGAGCCCTTCTTCAGGCTGGCACTGGAGGCTGCTCAAAAGGAACAATGGTGCAGAGACAATGCAGAGACTGAACAAACAGGTGGGAAGGGGCAGACAGCAGGTTTATTGAGCAGTGAAGTTAGGACACCTTGGGGACGACCCCCAAGCGGGTCTGTCCTACCGAAATAGCGAAAGGAGCCAGACCTTGCCACAGCTGGCAGGTCCTTTTTATTTTGACTGGGGTCTTGAGCTCAGGACCAGGGTTTTGCTTTCATTTTTTTTTAAATGGCAGTCAACCCTGATTGGCTGGGATCCAAGTAACACTCAGTCCCTGGTTGGCTGGGACCCAACTATGTCCTTAATTGGCAATGCCCAGGTGGTTAATCACTGTGGTCAGAACCTTCCTTGTTTCTAGTATGTCGGGGTGAGTCATGAGTGAGACTAATCAGGTGGCTTTCCTGTCCCTGTCAAGCACAGAACAACCCACTGAGCAACAACAGGTGGTGGCTGGAATGTTGCTGTGATTCTGATGCTTTCCCCTGGTAGTTCAAAGAGCAGGAGGGTCAGCCATGGAATAGGCAGGTTTCTGGAGAGCAGTGGTTCTCAACCTTCCTCATGCTGAGACCCTTTCATCTAGCTCCTCATGGTGTGGTGAGCCCAAACACAAAACTGTTTTCGTTGATACTTCATAACTGTAATTTTGCTACTGATATGAGTCATAATGTAAATATCTGATATGCAGGATGCATTTTCATTGTTCCAAATTGAACATCATTAAAGCATAGTGATTCATCACAAAAACAACCTGTAATTATATATTGTGAAATATTTATTTCTAATGACAAATAAATGAAATTTTGTCATGAAGCGTGGTATAGCATGGGTAACAGTATTCATGCCGGGTACTTGTATGTGGGCTAATCTGTCTGTGGGTGGACCCACCTGGAGATGGATAGAGGAGCAGTGTCTTGGTTCCTAAGACCTTTGGAAGTACGTGTTTTCCAATGGTCTTAGGCGACCCCTCTAAAAGGGTCGTTCCACCCCCAAAGGGGTCTCGACCCAGAGGTTGCAAGTCGCTGCTGTAGAGCTTCCAGACTCAGTCTAGGAAGACAAGTGTGGCAGTCTACATCTCACAATCAGCCAATCAGGTTACTATGGATTGCAACGAAATAGCGTCCAACAGAGTGCTGGGAGATGAATCCCTAGGTTGGAAGTCTTTCAAAATATCCCGTTCCTGCTTAACTAATGGGCTCGAACTTGTCAACAGGTCCCTTTGACTCTGTCCTTGAGTAGCTATGCGTCAGAATCAACTCGAAGGCAATGAGTTTGAATAGTCCCACCTACAACTGTGATGAAGGAGACTGCCATCAATCAGGACTTTGTGTTTCCTTTGTTCCCCAGTTCATATTTAAGGGTCATGAATCCTTGGACACTATTATGACCTCTCTCATCTGGAAGATTCATTTTTGTCTTTGTCTGCTTTTCTCCTGTTGAAGACTTACTGAGTCTTTATAAAACACAATTGAATTGGAGGTCTCCTTTCCCCCCTAAAACAGTAGATCAGCTCCTTTGAACAAATAGGTTGTTGTTAGTGGGTGCTGATGCGGTGTCTCCAACTCACACTGACCTGGTGGAAAGGTCATTTTGTGTGGAGGACAAATGGAAGATGGAGAGAGATTAAGGGTCAGTAACGGAGGCAGGGGGATGGTAGCTCTGCCAAGAAAACAGTGGATGCTGGTCATTGTCCTCGAGTTGATCCCCACTCATCATGGTAACGGAAGGAAGTGGCCTGATCCTGCAACATGGCTCCTCTGTCCGAGTCCTTGAGAGGGCGGGGCAGGAAAAGAAGAGTACAGGTAGCCTTTTGTCTTCAGAGAGGTCTTCAAGACAATCTTGTGTTCTTCAAGAATTTTTATACACAGTAATGTTACAGCTCTTTTAGAATTTGTCTAGCAGGTTTTCTGGAAAACCCCTAAAAAAATTTTTTTTCATACAGAAAATTTTTGTACACGATTTTTTGCACTAAGAGTTTTATTTCTGTGTCACCTCAACTTGCAGTTCTGCACAGAGTGTGGACATGATATGGAGAGTATTCCAGGAATGCACGAGAGCCTCCAGGAAGTTCCCAGGAAGAACCTGGTGACCACAATACCTAACAGCTCTTCATGGGCTGCCGTTGTTTTTCTCGCTGGGCTTAGGAAATTGAGAGAAAGATAAAATAGATTCTGGGGTTTATTTCTCAAGGTTCCTTTTTGTTTCCTCTTTTCAGACCCCATCCTCTTGGATGATCTCAAATCCTCTTTATTTGGGCTGCAAAACCGTAGAACCGTGTACCTGTTGTTCGTTGCTGTTCTGTGGCTTCCTACTCATGGCTCAGTGATCTTCGGATCTAAGAAGCGGAACATTTTTCCAAAGCCTACTTCCTGTGAGAGGGCCTCAGGCTTGAAATGATTTGTCCAGGCCTGACTAGCCCTTTCGGTGTCTGCAGCGTGTCTCCATAGCGAGATTTGAGGTGTGTCCACACGGTTATCACATCGAAAAATATTCTTTCCCACTCATGTCTCACAACCTACAGTAATTCCTACTGTTGTCAACGCCCTGAGCCTGGAAAGGAAGGACACCGACAGAAGATGTTAGACGCTTCCTTGCTCATTTTGTTTGAGGACGGCTCTACACCAGGGTCCTGGGGGGATTTCTGACTCTACCAAATGAAATCAAAATATCTTACAGTTATCCCATAAACGCTGTCACGATTCCCTTTCAGACCTCAAGGATTTGAGGAATGGGAGAAAAAGCAAAGAGGTTCTTCTTCACTATTTGTCAGAGTACATATTAACAGTAACGGCCAACTGGGTTTGACCCAATGTAGGCTTGACCATGGCATTTAAGATATGCTCAGTTGAATGTCCTTGTTTGTATTCCGTCGGCCATACATCTGTGTCCATAAAATTACATGTGAAATAAAACTATGCTGGCATTCCCTCATTCTTACTGGACCCCAGGTACTGTAACTATAGTGATTTGGGAGCTCTGCTGAAGTTGTGCTGAGAATTCAAATAATAACTGGTATGCTCTTTTCTGTCTGCCCCTTCATCGTCTCTACTCTCTCTGGCTCATCCCTCTCCCATTCGAGTACACTCTTTCTTCCAACCAGCAGTTCACATATGCACAGTCCACAGCCATCTATATCCATCCACACTGTTCCCTTCTGAGAATCACATTTTCCCCACCCTTGGGCCAGGAGTTATCCCTAATTACAGGATTATTGGAATCCCCAACCAGCATCTATCTTCAGACTTTCTTCCCTTCAATCTCTTCGATTCTCTGCTGCCAGGAAGAGTCACCACACTTTAATTTAGAAACAATTGATTGTGAATGAGGGGGAGTGGGGAGTGGAGACCCAAAGCCCACCTGCAGGCAACTGAACATCCCCTTACAGAAGGGTCATAAGGAAGAGACAGCTAGTCAGGGTGCAGCGTAGCACCAATGAAACATACGGCTTTCCTCTAGTACTTTAATGCTCCCCCCCAGTATCATGACCCCAATTCTACCTTACAAATCAGGCTAGACTTGGGTACAGTTAAGAGCTGAAAACATAGGGAATCCAGGATAGATATACCCCTCAGGACCAATATTGAGAATAGCCATACCAGGAGGTTAAGGAGAAGGTGGGGGGACAAAGAAGGGACTGATCACAATGATCTACCTATAACCCCCTCCCAAGGAGATGGACAACAGAAAAGTGGGTAAAAGGAGACACTGGTCAGTGTAAGAAATAAAAAAAACAATAGTAATTTATAAATTATCAAGCATTTCTGAGGTGGGGAGGGAGGGAAAAAAGGAGAAGCTGATATCAAGGGCTCAAATAGAAAGCAGATGTTTTGAGAATGATGATGACAACAAATACGCAAATGTGCTTGACACAATGGTTGTATGTATGGATTGTGAAAGAGTTGAATGAGGCCCAAATAAAATGATTAAAAACAAAAAAAGAAATAATTGGACAAGGGAAGCCTATATTTCAGTGTGGCCAAGTGGAAACATCTTTGGACAGAGTCACGAGGTTTGGGTTGGGGCTCTAGTTTCACTAACAAGGTGGTAAGAGAGCCAAAGTGTTCTGAAAGATATAGAGGAGTTGGGGGTGGGGGGTTGACATTGGAACTACAAGGGGGCTTTGACAAGTTCGCGGACAAATGGAATTAAAGGATCGTGGAATTTTCCCATGAGTGTCTTTTTTTAAAGACCATTTCTTTATTCCCCCTCCCCATGAGTGTCTTGAAGCCCCCTCAGGAGAGCTTACCCTACAGAGTGGAAATGTAAGGTGGAAATCCACATTGCAGGGAGGGAAAATCCGAGGCCTAGAATCATGAATAAACATAGCTGGGTTAGGAATGGCGACCTAGATAAAGCAAAGGTTTACCCTGCGAGGGTCAGAGTGGCAAACAAAGCTAGGGAAATAAATAATTGTCAGATCAGGAAAAAACTTGTGGGGTGTGCAAAGGAGGATGAGCTTGGCCCAGGGAAGAATTCTTAAGCAGAAAGGATGATTGATGAGATTTTTCTGTCACAAAAGTCATTGCATGCAATGTGACATGTGCGTTCATATTGTACAAAGGCAGCATTGAAAGCAGCAAGACCAGTTAGAACACTACTGGGTTGGTCTAGGCAAGAGATAATAATGAACTCTAGCCCTGGCTCACCACTAACCAGGTCCAGATAGGCACCCTAAGACCCATTTTTACTAACAGCAGGCTCACTAAATTCTTTTGGTTTTTTTACTTGCTTTAAGCCCAACCTTAACCTGTACCAACAGGGACCCACATGTGTCCTTCACTGGGCTCAGCTGGATACCAACCCGTTAAACTGGAGGAAAAAGCTTCGTGATCAAAAGCATCCAAGGGAGCCCTGGAAGCTCTCCCCTCGAAGACCTGGCGAGGTCTTTATAAGGAATTAGGAAAATGTCCTAATTAGGAAAATGAAAGAAGGGGTTTGTTTTGCTCTGGTCTGAGACAATTCTGATTGCCTCTGAAGGGGCTTGCGGGCAGCAAAGCCCCAGAACCCTGCCCCTCTTACACACTCTGGGTGAGCGGCTCTCAGTTCTGAAAGAATGTACTCACTCCGGTAGGCTGGGGCTTCCTGTCAATAGCCCGTTCCCTTTGCCCCTGGATGCTGTGGCTGGACAGGCCTGCTTCTCATTTGGGCCACTGCTCTGCATAGGACTCCCCACGAGTCTTGTTGGTCCAGTTGGAGGCTTTGCTCCTAAACCACAAAGGTTCCTCCCTGAGGAAATGACACGGAAGCCACATGGGATCTCTTCGACCTTCAGGAGGGAGAAGGAAAATCCAACTCTGTAGCAACCCAAAGTCAATGGACACAAGGCAGAAGTAGGACATGCCTCCACCCTCCATCCTTCTTTACCCAATTCTGACACCCACCATCCCTCTCATGGCACCCTGCTTGTCTGCTGGGTTCCTGCTTGTCTGCTGGGTTCAGTAATTCATTGCCATGGCCACACCAAACTCACAAGCAATACTCACAATGATGGGGTTAATCAGTTTATGAAGTTTCCAAAATGGTAAGGATACCATGCTTTTGTCTGTAGTGCCTCTCCTCAGCCATGCTGGCAGACCTGTCTCTCTAGCCCTTGGCTTCTTAGCCACATTATCCATTGACCTTTACCTCCATGGCCCAGGAAGCCTGCTACTTCACTCTTAATCCTCTCAAGTCCCAAATTGACACCAGATTACATAACCACCACACTCAGAGTCTTGGCTCTGTCTCACGGTCGTGGTCGTGGTTTGTCCCATGGTCTTTGTGCTGTAGGCGGCCTCTGCCACTTAGATAGGAATGTCATACATGCTCCACAGGTGGCTTTTCTTTTATGATAGTCACGGAGTCCCTCTACCATTCCAGTAGAATGGCAAAATGACCAATCCCCTCCATTGGTGTTTCACACACCTTATTTGCATGGCCCCTCCCAGTCAGTTCTTGGGAGTTACAAAGACTTGGATAGAAGAGTTATAGCAAATAATTTCATGTCACCATGCTGCCTCTGTCTTCTTTTCACTGGGTGCTTCATCAGCTACGGCTCCTTGATGGCAGTCCCAACCTCTTCCTCTTTGAGAACCTGTTAAAACCAATACCTGGGCTCAGTGGTAGGCTGGAGCCCCAACACTGTATTCAGGAACCTTACATTTATAACTTGACCTCAAAAGTCTTGCAAACACTACCCATTCGAAGCTTGAGTTCTAGAGAGCCTGCTGTCGAACATTTCTGGTCCTTTCAGACACAGGCAAGAAATGATGGACCCCAAGCAATTCAGTCGTGCTTTGCTTCTCTCAGACATCTTCTGGACCCCCACCACCTCAGGAGTCAAGAGAGAGGGCTCAGGGATGTTGTAAACATTGCATCCCACTCAGGTGGGAAAGCTAATTGAGAAGCTGGCTTCATTTCAGGAAAACACCCTCTGCCAGCTTCTAGGGCTTTTATCAACCTCTTGAACTGAAGCTGAGTTCAGGATGGTATTTATGTGCCCCCCCCCAATAATGTAAACCCTACTTCCTTTAATTCTCAATTAGTCTTCCTCTCTGCCATATTACTGAGGTCCCAAAGCAAGAGATACTACCTCTGCAACCCTCCTCCCAAAGCTCATGCATTTCTCCAAGCCTTCCTACGGGAGGCTTCATTGCTAAGCTATCTTACCTTATTCCCCTCCCTGGGGCTGCTGGGAGACCCGGTGGCATAATGGTTATACAGTGGACTACAAATGGCAAGGGAAGCAGTTCAAAACTACTAGCTGCCCCTCTGGAGAAAGATAGAATATTCTACTACCACAAAGAGTTACAGTCTCAGAAACCCACAGAGGCAATTCTATCTCATCCTTTAGAGTCACTATGAGTCAGAATTGAGCCAATGGCAGTGAGTTTGGAATGGGGGTGGTGGGGAGATGGGGTTAACTAGAAGGGCCCTTTCAGTATTAAAGGATATAAAGTTAAGAAACTGTAGTTAGTTTGGGTTTACTCTGTTGAAACTGTTAGGACTTTGAAAAAATTCAAGATTGAAAATGCTATAATTATTCTTGTTCTTGAGTGAATGCGGTTTTTATAATCTTACCCTCTGTATCCCAACCTCTCGCTCCCAAGGACGTATGTACTTTCCTTTGTAACTCACAAAGCTTACAGTTTACAGACAACTATGTCTTGTTAAAGCTGCAAAGATTTTCACATATTTAGATTACTTTTTTAATTACTTTAGAGGGAAAACGGAAATACTGTGTTGGCATCCAAAATTAGAATTAGTCCTGACAACTTAGAAACATTGAAAAATAATTTCAATAAAAATCAAACGACCAGAAAAAAGGAGGAGCTGATGCCAGGGGCTTACGTGGAGAGCAAATGTTTTTAGAATGATGAGGGTAACCAAGTACAAATGTGCTTTATACAACTGATGTATGTATGGATTGTGATGAGTTGTATGAGCCCCCAATAAAATGATAAAAAAAATCAAACGACCTTCCAATACAAACTAACTCATTGCCATTCACTTGATTCCCATTCACAGGGACCTGATAAGGGCAGAGCTGAGCTGACTGCCAGTCACATCGTTCTCCCGCAGAGGAACTGGTGGGCTCAAGCCATTGATCTTGGTTAGAAGCCAAATGCTTAACCACTACGCTACCAAGGCTCTTTCGAATGACCTTCGCGCTGCGGTCAAGTCGATTCCAACTCAGAGCAACCTTAAGCTCTATGAAATTCTGAACCTGTGAGAGTTCCTTGCAAATTCCCCATCACTCTTAGTGGACCAAACGTGGATTTTCCTCCGCTGACAGGTCCCTGCTTTCTCGAGTGTTACTGTCTTTCACTGACATAGAAGCGCTATGCAGCGAACACGGGCCTGCTGATCGTTGTCTGAGTTTTTCTTGGTTGCAACTCCAAGTCCGTCCCTTCGCCGGGGTCTGGGGTTCTTTTGGAACGGCGCCCGCCAGGGGTCAGAGCAGCCTCAGTTTTGGGGTTCTGGTTTCCCACAATGCACCGGCGCGGACACCGGGCGGGGATTTCAGCGAGCAGCGGGCGGGCGGCGGCGGGACCCTGCGGGCGCCGGGCGGGCGGGCGGGCGGACGGGCGCGCAGGGAGGGGCTGCGGGGCGCCGGCTGCCGTCGCCGTCCGCGGCACCCCTTCGCCCGGCGGCCGCCGCAGCCAGGGCGGCCTCTCCCCCCGGCGCTCCGAGCGAGGTAAGGGCGCGCTTCAGCATCGTCCCTTTGGGAGGAGGCGTGACGGCTTTCCGTCGTCGGGCAGCCAGAAGTCCCAAAACTGCGCGAGGGAAGGAGGGGCTCGTCGCTTCTGGGGCACCCGTTGGCGCCAAGGGGAGACTCTTTCAGAACTCTTCTGTGGGTCTCCCTCCCGGCCCCCCACGCCCCCGCTCTCTGCTGAACTTGAGGAAGCCCGAATTGTGCGGCTCTGCCAAGGCCATTCCAAGCCCTGGGCTCCGCCCGCAGGGAGGTGAGCGTGAGCGACAAGTTGTGTGGGCTGCGGCGCGCGGGCGAACCCGGGAACTTGGCGGGGGGTCGGCTTCGCCGCGCGGTGGGGGTCCCGGCCCGCGGCTGTCTCCGGGGTAACGCGGGGTCGCCCCTGCGGGCGCTGGCCCGTCCCACGCGCGCGGGAGGCAGCCGGGCCTGTGGTTAGAGCGCCCCCTGCAGGTCCCGACCCCCACACCTGTGCGCATCTTGCCGCCGCCCTCCCAGAACCGCTCACGGCGCGGCTGCCCTGGGTTTGGGATCCCCCACCTGGAGCAGACAGCAAGTGCCTTCACCTTGGTGTGGCTCCATCCCATCAGTCTCACTGCCTGATTCCCTGACCCCACTCTTGGATGCGTCACTGAGTCCCAGGCTGAAGGCTCCAAGCCGAAACTCGACGGTGACCCCAGCCTTGGCGACCTTTCCAAAAAGAACAAAACGAAACCCACTGCCATTGAATCCATCTGAGTCATAGCGACCCTCGAGGACAGGGTAGAACTCCTGTGGGTAACTCTTTACCGGAGAAGAAAGCCCATTGGTTCTCCCCTGGAGAGGATGGTTGTTTCGAACTGCTGACCTTGCTGTTAGCAACCCCACGCGTAACCACTGCCACAGGAGCCCCATTAGAAAGCTCGAAAGCACTTTGTTCCTTGAACCTATCCCTAAGGTGGAAAAAAAAGACAAAAATATTTTTAAGTCCATTTTCCTTTCAAAAGCTCTTACCCGATATTACATCCCTTTCATTAAACCGCAATTGATTTTACTTTGAAGCCCAAGCAGTTTCCTTTACTGTTTAGTAATAAAGACTGGTTAGGAAAGGTAACTAAGAGAAACTAGTGAATATGACCCTAATTACCAGATAAACTAATAGTAGAAAGTAGAAGATGGGAAATCAGACAACCTCAATTCTAGAACACGTCATCTAGTAAGAAGGCTGAACTGTGACGTTATTTCTGTTGTTCCTTCAATTTTTTGAATGTGATGAACGAATATACTGGTTCCTTTGATGTGCTAGGTGTCCCCTTTGAGTTGGGCTAATAAAGTAAGAACATCCTTTCAACTGCTATTTCTTTGCCAAGGAAAGAAAGTAAATTTAAGAGGTATCCAGGATTCTACCTCTTTTTAAAGCTGAAATTCTTAATGGTCCTAAACCCTGTCTTAACAGCAGTGTTAGTTTTCTGTCAAAATATGAAATTATGACTTGAAAGATTAAAAATAAGAGCAAATGGTCTTAGCTTGTATACATTAGTGATTTCCAGTGTGGTGTTCTTGGTTAACCCAAGTATCCACTGCCATCTAGTTGATTCTGACTCATCGCGACCTTATACCGACTTCCCTAGACTGTAACTCTTTATGAGAGCAGACGACCTCCTCTTTCTCCCCCAGAGCAACTGGTGGGTTTGAACTTCCAATTCTGAGGTTAGCAACCCAATGCCTAACTCACAACATCATGCAAAGATGGCTCCCTTGTTCCTGGGTCATGGCAATAATAAACCTAAAAGATGTAACCAAAATCTATTGAGTAATTAAAAATCACCAACTCTTTAGAGAGGTCTCATAAGAACTAGAGGACATACTTGGAAGCTTCAAAAGAATAAAGATATGTAAAAGTAAGATGACTTTGCCCAGTTGATTACAAGCATTAGTAAGCCCATCGCCAAGATATTAATATGCGATATCCACTGCCATCCATCTTAAGAAATTTAAAAAAATGATTGGGTTTCTCAAAATAAGTAAATCATGATACCAAGGGCTCAATAGAAAGTAAATGTTTAGATAATAATGATGGCAACCTATGTACAAATATGCTTGATACAATTGATGTATGGATTGTTATAAGAGCTGTAAGGGCCCCCAATAAAATGATCTTTTAATTAAAAAATTAAGTAGATCAAATATGTCTGCCTTTAGCCATAAATATAAGAGGGTTTTAAGAAGGCCATAGACAAATGGAATCAAATATGCATATTTTATTAACTTAAACAATGACCCTCTGTTTATTGACTTCAATGCCCTGATTACTTTGGAAAAGTTTCTGTACATGCAGCCATGCAACCTCCTCCTGTGCTATTTTACTAAGTATCTTCCTGTGCACAAACTTGTGGGTTCATTATGCATGTGGGCACAATATTTGGGGAAAAAGATCATAGTTTTAGTAGAATTTGAAATATTTTATTTCTTAGGCTAGCTCCTTCACAGTGATTAAAAAAACCGTCTGAAATGTATCCTGTTAAAAAAGAAAGAACCACCACCACCAGTAAATGGACTGGTTACCACAGGCGGAGCTTATAGGACTTGCGCACACAGGAGACTCCTCGTTAAACAGTCGTTCAGAGGGGTATCAGGCCCCTACTAAGTGCACAATAGGACTCATGGCTGTAGCCCCCTTCTAGTACAAACCAACCACGTGTAAGATCGTTAATGCCACCCAAGTAGGAGCCCAGAATACCCCTCAGAACCTAGGAAGCAAACATCACCCTCTAGAGACTTGTGTGGCTCCATTTAGAAGCACACCATCTATTTCAAAGGGGAAATGGGCATAAAAGTGAGTCCCTTAAAATGGTTTCCCTTCGACTGTAGCTGCGTGGCACTAATTTTAAAAAGCAAACACCTTTTTGGTAAATGATGATACTCTATTTGAATAACATTGTTGTTGTTGTTGTGTGCCTTTGAGTGGATTCCGAGTCTGATAGTGAGCCTGTATGACAGAGTCGAACTGCCCCCTAGGGTTTCCTTGGGCTGTTATCTCTACCGGAGCAGAGTCTTGTAATGAGGGCCTCACCAAGGGGTCACCCCAAAGGAGTCGGCGATCACAACTTTCTCATCGTAAAAAAACAGTACACCCGTTACTCATTCATGTATCTGTTCACTAAACAGCCTGGCACTGTGTTGGGACCAGGAATACAAAATGAATAATTTATTCCCTGACTTTCAGACGCTGAGCTAGTTAATGATGATATAGATGTGTGCTTGGTGCATTGATAGGTATCTGGTCCTGGCGCAGGGACTTCCGTTTCAGGGGGGCGAGGCTGGGAAAGGCCTTGTGGAAAAGTCAGGGCCCGACATTCATCTTAAAGGATGACTAGGTCTCAGGCAGAAGCAGAGTGAGGACGCTCCAGGCAGAGAGGGTGAGCATTCACAACTCACGAGGCAGCACTGCAGGTCGGTGCTGCCAGAAATTAAAAGTCGAGGCCTCTGTTGGTAAGAAACCAAGTTCCTGAGAGGTAAGCATTGGCTTATAGAAGACCTTTGAAGGGCAAAGGGGATTTTGGAAAACTTTAGCAGGAGATGGACGGGGGCAAAGAGGCAGGGAGAACTGTCGAGGGGCTACAGCGGTGAGGAGAGGAATGATTTGTAGCATTATGGTCACCTTTCTTATGTATTGTTTCATTCACTTTTCATAACCACAGTTTGCAGTGGCCAGACTAGGTTGAGTGTCTTCATTTCGTGAGTGCACAGCTAGGTACCTTGTCTACGTCAGCCCTAATCCTTTTGAGAAGACTGCAAAATAAGCACTGTTAGTCCATTTTACCGAAACGGAACCTGTCAGTCTCCTCTTGATGTTTTCAGCGGCTCCTCTCTGCCCTTGCAAGGCACATCTCAGGGCAGGGTCAGGACTAGCCCAAGCCCAGGGCCCAATGCAGGGCTCACTCTGAACCAGAAGGACAGCCTTCTCTAGAGAATAAGGCCAGACAACCCTGTGAGAAAATTTATTGTCGGTGTTGTTAGGAGCCAAGTGAGTCAACGCTAGCTCCAGCGTGAAGTGACCCTGTATAGAACTGAATGAAGCGCTATTGGTCCTGTGCCATCCCCACAGGCGTCATGTGTGAGCCCGTTGTGACTCATGGAGGCTGCAAACCTGTGTAGGAGCTGGTGGGTTCAAATCGCTGACCTTGTGGTTAACGGCCCCACATGTCACCCAGTATGACACCAGGGCTTACTAAAATGTCCAAGTATGGGCGCATCTCCATCTGGCAATGCCTCCCCAGCCAAGCAGGCCCGTCTTCTCATGCCATCTTGTGCATGCGTGTAAAAGTCCCATTGAACATCACGTTCTGATGAAATGATCAAGGACCAACAGCTTGTGACCAATTTGTGATGTGGAAGGGTAGGAAATGCAATTCAAATAATTAAATAATTAAAACAGACATTTCACAGAACCTGGCCCGAGGAAAGAATGCAGGCTGAATTCCGAAATGACAGATCATAGAAACAAAACTGGGTAGTACTAGAATGATTGTTTATTTAGTTCAACTCCCTCATTTTACACACGAGAACGCTGAGGCCCAGGATTATCAAGCGACTTCCGAAGGTTCCAGAGCAAGTTCAGGCAAAAGGAAAATAAACTGCTAAGCTAAAACCTATTTTCCTCTATCAGACAATTTAGTGCATTCTACCAACATGCACTCTAGGCTGACAGACAAAGGTATCGCCTGGCTTTCTTTAAAAAAAAAAAAAAATCATTTTATTGGGGGCTCAGACAGCAATGATCACAATACATACATACATCTGTTGTGTCAAGTACATTTGTATATATATTGTCATTGTCATTTTTTATCATTTTATTAGGGGCTCATACAACTCATCACAATCCATATATACATCAACTGTGTAAAGCACATTTGTACATTCATTGCCCTCATCATTCTCAAAACATTTGCTCTCCACCTAAGCCCCTGGCATCAGCTCCTCAGTTTTCCCACCCTTCCCCACTCCCCCCTCCTTCATGAACCCTTGATAATTTATAAATTATTATTTGCCTGGCGTTCTTTTTAAATAGAGAAACCAGGCTTTCCATTCTTGTTGCCCTGTAACTATCTGAGTGCTGCTGGCAGAGTGGGTTATGCATCGGGCTGCTAACCACAGGATTAGCAATTTGAAATCACCGCTCCGCTGGAGAAAGATAAAGCTTTCTACAGTCTCGGAAACCCACAGGGGCAGTTCTACCCTGTCTTGTAGGGCAACCATGTGTCGGAATCTACTTGCTGGCAGTGAGATTTGGAACCTGTCTTCTAGAACATCTGAGGTGTGGTGGGATATTTGTAACACATAATTGGAAAAATAAGGCACTAGATGGGCTTAAGAAAACAAACAGCTGATAAAAATCATAACATTACACTCACTGAAGGAATGGGAGTTCTCAGAATGTGGTGTCCAATGGCTGGCTTGGGGTGGGCATCAAGGTGGGAACTCAGTTGAATTCATTCATTGTCAGTTATCTGAAGGCCTACCATCTGCCAAATTAAAAATAGCCTCTTCCATTTCCAGCTTTTTGTTTTGTTTTAATCTGTAACAACTGTCTGATAGCTCCATTTTAGTTGCTCTGCTGAGTACCCTTTGTGTTAGTGTGGGTAGACTAGAGAAACAAATCCATGGACACACATATGTGTATAAGAATACAAGAGCATTGAACATCGAGAAAACATCCCAGATCAAGTCCGTAAGTTCGATATTAGCCCATATTTCTGATATCAATATATAAAGTCCTCTTCAGACTCACGAAACACATGTAGTTACCCCAATGCAGGAAGATCACAGGCCAGTGGGTAGAAAGTCTTTGGATCCAGTGTCATTGGAAACATCTCAATGTTGGCAGGGATCCCTCTGTGGCTTCTCCGGCTTCCGAGGACTGGTTGCGTCCATCTGGCTTGCCTTCTGCAACGTCTCCCAGGGTGCAGCAGAGAGAGTGGTGTCTTCCGCCTCCAAGGAGGAAGTACCAGATCTCCCAGAATTCTCAGGAGAAGGCCATGCCCATAGAAGTCTTATTGGCGATCTCCACATTGACAGCCTAGACAGCCCTTACACTCTCAATCCTTAAATTGACACCAGATTAGGTGACTACCCCACTCTTGGACATGAACTCCTAAATTATATAAACCTTCCTTCATAGGCTCATGAAAAGAATTAAATAAAGGGAAAGGTAGGGTTGGAAGGGAAGTGATTTGAGCTGAAGTGGGAAGGCGCCACATGCCAGAGAGAGTTGTGATTCCAAGGAAGAAGCCACTCAGTGCTAACAGATTCTACTTAGAACCTCGGAGTCCTTTCCAAGGACAGGGGTTTCCAGTGCTTGACTCCTGCAGCGAGGCTCAGAGTGATCACACAGCTGAGAACCCAAGCAGAGGCACAAGAGACTCCCCCCAGTAGAGAAAGACATGGAAGGAAGTGCTATCTGGGAAATAATCATTTTTATTATGATTATCTCATAATTAATGTGATGCCATTATCTTGAGACCTTTAAGGAGAAGTCAGGTTGCATATATGAATATGTTATATGCGTAAGTGTGCTTCAGCGTCTTGTTTTCAAGCTGACTCTGGAGCCCTGCGATAGCAGGATACGTGTGTTGGGCTACTGATCACAAGGGCAGCAGTTTGAAACCACCAGCCACTCCTCAGGAGAAAGATGAGGCTTTCTACTCCTGTAAAGAGTTACAGTCTCGGAAACTCACAGGAGGCAGAGCTACTTTGCCCTCCATCGTCGCTCTGTGTCAAAATCGACTTGATGGCAGCGGGATTTAGAACGTGCTTCCTTCTAAAACATCTGAGGTGTGGGATATGTGTAAAACATAATTGAAAAAATTAAGCACTGGGGCGGTTTAATAAAACAGCAGCAGAATTGAAACCACTGATGTAGTTCTATGGTCTTGGACAGACTATCGAACGTACTGTTGTTGGTGTGAGGTGCCTTTGAGTTGGTTTCCATGCGCAGGGATCCTGTGCACCACAGAACAAAGAAAGCACCGCCCCATCCTGCACCATCTTCACTGCCGTTCCTATGTTGGACCAGCCCATTGTTGAAGCCAGTGTGCCGGCAGTCCGCCAGTCTATTTCATTGAGGGTCTTCCTTCTTTTCACCGACCCCCTACCAAACATGATGTCCTTCTGCTGCTCAACTGTTTTTTAGGCAGATCTTAACAACCTTACAGTGTTGTGAGAGTGAGAACCAGTCATTAGTCTGGTCATTCAACCACCACCAAGGGTCCACTCAGTATCAGCATTGTATTTGTACCAGGAAAGGATAAAGCTGAGTAAGATGTGATCTTGTCCTTGAAAGATTAATAATCTATGGGATGGAGGGAGACAAACCAGTGCAGTAAGGTGGTAAAGGGGCTGTGCTGGGAGTGTGGGGGGTGGGGAGCCGCGAGGGCACACAGAAGGAAGAGTACTACATTAGTACCAGGCACAGTGCCTGGTAGATAGTAGGCACGCGGGAGGGGATAACTGTTTTTGTATTATAAAACATAAAAACGATCACAGAGGTAGAGCAGAAATAAATCCTACTAGGGCCTTAGGCTGAGATGATTGGGCAGGGAATTTGGCTGTAGTTTTCTTGGAAGCCACAATATAAAAGGAAACAGGTTAGGTTACATCCTTGTCTTCTGGCAAGTATACAGATTCAATTAGAGAGAGGAGTTTTGTTTTTCTTTCCCCTACCACCAAACCCAAGGAAAGATTTATCCCACGGCTTCTCTTGAACACAATTTTGAAACTCTGGATACGATCCATAAGGACATTTTATGGACAACTCAGAAAGCATCATATAGATGAATGGTTTTTATTCTGTAGCATGGTTTCACCTTCAACGGAAATGATCTGGACTGGAGTCATCACTGAATGAATGAAATGCTTTCTGTTTGAATCCCGTAATGTTAGGATTCCAGGATATTGTAGTGTCAGGGTTCTGGGAAGATCACTTCAAGAAGTTCCCATAAGGGTGAGACATCATAGGGAACCTGGGAAGTGTACAAAATTGGATAGCAGACTGGGAAAAGATGTTTAATAGTGTGTTCGGTTTTTTCATTTTACTGTGCTCATGGGGTAGAAGGTCTCGTGACCAAAAAAGAAGAACTAATTGATCCAACAAGTGTTGAAGCTGTGAAATGAGCATAAAGTAAGTCATCTAGTCTTGACACAAGAGAGCTGGCACCAGGGATGGTAATGGTGGCCATTACCTGCCTGGTCAGGGATTAACAAGCAGCCAGTGAGAATAGTTTCAGTAAGCTAGTGAGGAGATAGCATGATGTAGTGGGGAGAGTATAGACTTTGAGGGTAGATAAATGTGCTTCAAATGATTCTTCTGCTACTCCATGTGTGGTTTTAAAAATTACTTAATTATTCTCTTCCTTAATAGGAGACTAATATTGACCTTGGTATGAGCTGTTGTATAGGTTTGATATAAGGTGTATAAGGAACAATAATACATGATACTAATAATAAAGAGCAAGCAAACTCACTGCTATCAAGTTGCCTCTGACTCATGGCGACCCTGCAGGACAGGTTAGAACTGCTCTGTGTTTCAGGACCGTAACTCTGTAATGGAGTAGAAACCCTCATCGTTCTCCTACAGAGAAGCTAGTGGTTTCGAACTGCTGTCCTCTCAGTGAGCAGCTCAATGAGTAATAACTACACATCCAGGGCTCCTTAATAATAATGTTATGGTTGTTGCTGTTAGGTGCCGAGTCAGTTCCAAACCATAGTGACCCTGTGCAGAACAGAACACTGCCATCCATCCTCACAATGGTTCCCATGCCTGAGCCCACGGGTGCAGCTGCTGTGTCCACCCTTCTCACTGAGGCCCTTCCTCTTTTTAATTTGCCCCTCCACTTTACCAAACAGGATGTCCTTCTCCCAGGATTGGTCTCTGCTGACAGCAGGTCCAAAGTATGTCTTGCCATTCTTGCCTCTAAAGATAAGAAGTACTTCTTCCAAGACTGATCCATTTGTCCTTTTAGCATTAAATTCTTTATTCATTTAGCAATGTTCTTTTCCAGCATTACAATTCAAATGCATCAATTCTTCTTCACCTTCCTTATTTAAGGTCCAGCTTTCACATGCACGTGATGCAACAGAAAACACCATGGCTTGGGTCAAGTGCACCTTAGTCCTCAAAGTAACATCCTTGCTTTTTAATACTCTAAAGAGGTCTTGTGCAGCAGATTTTTAAAAAATGAAATGTATCTTTTGGAATCTTGTCTGCTGTTTCCATGAGCATTGATTATGGATCCAAGCAAGAAAAAATCCTTGATAACTGTAACCCCTTTTCCATTTATCGTGACATTACCTATTTGTCCAGTTGTGAGGATTTGGGTTTTCTTTACATTGACTCAATCCACACTGAAGGCTGCAATCCTTGATCTTCATCAAAAGTGCTTCAAGTCCTCTCTTTCAGCAAGCAAGGTTGTGTTATCTGCACATCTCATGTTGCTAATAAGCCTTCCTCCAATCCTTATGCCACACTCTTCAGATAATCTCGCTTTTCTGATGATTTTCTTAGTATACAGATTGAATAAATATGGCGAGAGGCACACTTCCTGATTTTTTTCTCACAAATAATTTATATTTATTACTTAAATGCATAATATTTGAGATATGAGTTCAATAAACTATACTATAAAATTAATTATTTAAAAATAATTTTATTGGTGACTCATACAACTCTTATCACAATCCATACATCCATCCATTGTGTCAAGCACATTTGTACATTTGTTGCCCATCATCATTCTCAAAACATTTTCTTTCTACTTGAACCCTTGGTATCAGCTCATTTTTCCCCTTCCTCCCCCACCCTCCCTCACAAACCTTTGATAATTTATAAATTATTATTTTGTCATGTCTTACACTGTCCGATGTCTCCCTTCTCTGTTGTCCGTCCCCCAGGAAGGGGGTTATACGTAGATCATTGTGATTGGCTCCCCCTTGTTCCCCCACCTTCCCCTTCCCCTCCTGGTATCTTTACTCTCATTATTAGTCCTGAGGAGTTTATCTGTCCTGGATTCCCTGTGTTCTAGCTCTTATCTGTACCAGTGTACATGCTCTGGTCTAGCAGGATTTGTAAGGTAGAATTGGGATCATGACCCTTCCTGATTTTAAACCTTGACGCACACTCTTCCTGATTTTCAACCATGGGTGTTCCCTTATTCTACTTGCACAACTGCCTCTGGATCCACATACAAGTTCCACATAAGCACAATAAAGTGCTATGGGACTCCCATTCTTCTTAAGATTATCCATAGTTTATTATGATCTACATAGTCTGATGCCTTTGCATGGTCAATACAACACAAGTAAACATCTTTCTGTTATTCTCTGCTTTCAGCCAAGATGCATCTGATATCAGCAATGAGATCCCTTGTTCCACATCCTTTTTCGGAAGTCAGCCTGAACCTCTAGAAGCTCCCTATGTACTGCTGCAGCCATTGTTGGATGATCTTCAGCAACATTTTACTTGCATGTGGTATCAGTGATATTGTTTTATAGTTTGAGCATTCTGTTGGGTCACCTTTCTTGAGAATGGGTACAAATATGGGGCTCTTCCAGTCAGTTGGCCAAGTAGCTGTCTTCCAATTTTCCTGGTATAGACAAGTAAGTGCTTCCGATGCTTCACCAACTTATTGAAATCATTCAGTTGATAGTCTATCAATTACTGAAGCCTTGTTTTTGGATAATGCTTTCAGTGCAGCTTGAACTTCTTTCTTCAGCATCCCTGATTCTTGCTTATATTCTGCATCTTAAAAAATGGTGGAATGTTGACTAGTTTTTTTTTGGTATAGTGGTATTCTTTATGCGTATTCTTTCCACCTTCTTTTGATGCTTCCTGTATTATCAAATATTTTGCCCATAAAATCTTGAAATATTTCAACCCAAGGCTTGGATTTTTCTTGAGTTCTTTAAGTTTAAGATATGTTGAGAATGTTCTTCCTTTTTGGTTTTTTAATTCTAGGTCCTTGCACATATCATTATAATATTTGACTTTGTCTTCTTGAACTGCCCTTGGAAATTTTCCAGTCAGCTCTTTGGCTTCACTCTTTTGTCCATTTACTTTAGCTGCTTATTCTACAATTAACCGCAAGTTTCAGAGTCTCTTCTGACATGTACTTGGATCTTTTCTTTCTTTCCTGTCTTTGTAGTGACCTTTCCTTTTGTCATGAATGATGGTCTGGATGACCTCTCAGAGCTCATCAGGTTTTCTGTCATTAGTGTCCAATGGGTCAGATCTCTTCTTGAGATGTTCTCAGAATTCACGTGGGATAGACTCAGGGTCGTGCTTGTCTCATAATAATAGTAGCTACCAATTAATGAGGCACCATGCCAAACATTTTGTATACATGATTTCATTCCACTCAATTCTATCAGGTACAATATAGCTGGCACTTTGATTGTACCCCGCAAATGGCGTGCTATTAGTAGCAGGTACAGTATTAAACCAGTTAACCAAAAGTGAGAAAGGCCATTTTTTCCTCTGAGAATTAGTGCCTAGAACAGGGTCAGCAAACTAGCCTATGAGCCCAACCTGGCTTTTTTTTTTGTATAGTCTATGAGCTTAAGAATGGTTTTTTTGTTTGTTTGTTTTTAAGAATGGTTTTTATATTTCTTAAATAGTGGGAAGAATTTAAAAAGAATATTTCATGACTTCTGAAAATTATATGAAACTCAACTTTCAGCGCCCAGAAGTGACATTCTTTTGGAAAGCAGCTGTGCCCCTTGTATATGTGGCTGCCTTTGTGCCTTAAAAGCAAAGGTGAGTAGCTGTGACAGAGACTGTATCAGGCCGGGTTGACTAGAGAACCAAATTCAGTGACACTGAATGTGAAAGAAAGAGCTTTATATCAAGAAGTAATTACATATCAAGCAAATATCCCAGCCCAGTCTAGATTAAGTCCATACTAGTCCATAAATTCCTCCTCAGAGTCGTGCAGGCACATGCAGTGATGCAGAATGCAGGAGGAGCACAGGCCGGTGGGTGCAAAGTCTGGCAGATCCAATGGCAGTGGAAGCACCACAGGGCTATCACAGGTACCCATGTGGCTCATCAACAGGAAGGTGAAGGAAGACACAGAGAGAGGGGGAGGTTCCCAGGACCCTCCTTATAAGAAGGTCATGGCCACACAGAGGTACCACAAGGATGTGACCTGATTAACAGGCTAGACTCCACCCCTACACTTTTATAACTTCAAGTTCGCCCCAAAATTGCCAGAGAGACCATATGGCCCAAGAAGCCTAAATTATACCGGCCACTTTACAGAAAATGCATATGCATACCTGATCTAGAACAAGACCCCCAGGGCCAGCTAGATGGCAGAAATTCAGTCAAGTTCATTATTAGTAAGACCACCCAGGAGTTAGTACTAAAAAATGGAGTCTAGAAGGAGGAAAAACCCCATCTGGTCTCATGTTTGGGCCAGTGGATTAAAGGGATGGTAGGCTCTTCTAGTGCCAACATGAACAGGGTTTGAAGAAGTCAGCTTGAGCTCGACCATCTCTGGGCTCTGTACTTAAATCATTCTGGGGCAAGAATGTGGTTAAGTAAGCTAATTGTGAGCTGATCATTTTTCTGCGTCTGTATACTGTCCCCCACACCCTTAAAGAGATTGAACCAAGATACACCCTATCCTAATTTTCACTCATCAACGTAGCAAATGTAATTATAACCACAGGTGTAAACCAAACCCAACTCATTCCCTTGTAGGTGATTTGACACAGTGATACTAGAGAACTTAGTAGGACTGACTACTCCACAGGGATTACAAGCCTGCAAATATTTATAGCAGCCGACTGTCTCATTTTTCTCTCATGAAGTGGTTGGTGGATTCAAACCACTGACCTTTTGTTTATCAGTGAAGCACTTAACCACTGTACTATCAGAGATTAAGGCTAGCAATATTGATTTAAAACTAAATCAAGGGGAAAAGTGATGGATTCACTCCTGGATCAGGATAAAGTCCAAACTTCTTAACTATGCTTAAGCAATATATTGTATAATCTGGTCATTTTTCACTTGTTTAGACTCATCTCCCAGACCCTTCCTACATATATGCTTCACTCATACTATGCATTTATTAATCTATTTGCCTTATTTTTCATTTTTAAAACAATTAAAAAATTGTAAAGTAGATAGGGATTTACATTTCAGATGACTAACTTGGTATTCAACCATTAACTACTCATCAGCTTCCCTGTTCTGTGCATTTAGAGCACCCTGAAATAAGCCTGATTTGCACCTCATGCTTTTTCATACTTTGCTGTGCCCTCTACTTCCCACCCTTCCTCACCTTCACTGACGAAGAAATCTTCATCCTCCCAAACTGCAGAAATGCCACCCCCTCTGCGAGGCCTTCCCCGACTCTTCCTACCCGTCTTGGAAGAAATCCCTTCTGCCTTCTGAGCTCTATTCTTTCTCCTGTCATGGCACATGCTACTCTGCATTGGCAATTGTTTAAGTGTCTGGCAATTGTTTAAGTGTTTAGGGGTAGTGTTAGCACTTTACATTGCTCCCGAGACACGGTCATTTAGAAAGGATGAAAGTTGAGGAGGATCAGAGAACTTCCAAGGAAGGAATGAACTTCCTAGCTCAGAAACTGGGGAATGAAATGAGCAGATCAGTGGGAACTCAGAATAGGAAGCAAGAAAAAAGAAAAAGGAAACAGAGTTCCTGCCTAGGTTTTTTATTTGGTTTTTCTTTACAAGATTGTTGAATAATTTAGTAGGAAATAGCTTCAACAATAAAAGCAGAAAACACTGTTCCAACAGGGTATTTGTGTCAGACCTCTCTGAAGATACATATCCCGAGACAACACAGTAATTAAGAGAAAGTGTTTCAGGCGAGGCAGGGGCAATATAGTCTTAAAACTCTTCTGGTGATAAAAAATAATAAAAGGCTAGCCCTTGAGCTGAGGGCTTTCAAACAGATGTCTCACGTGAGCTCTTATCATTCCTGACTGGAGAGTCGAGTCTTGAGACTGAAGAGACCTTATCTAGTAACCACGTGCGTCTGCTGGATCCCAGGCGTCTATCTGCTTATCAAAGTACTGCCGCCAGTAGCTCTGAGCTCTTTCTGCAGTCGTCACTGCCGACTCTGCTTTTAGAGGCACAATTTGAGGCTCTGGTTTTCCATCTGGATTTGCGATCCTCTTTAGGTGGATTGGATCTTCTTAAGTACTTGATGTTCAGTCATACCATTTTATGAAATCTTCGTGTGGTTTAATGCCATCTGCTTGGCAGTTTATTAAGCAGAAAAGATAAGTGTCCTATCAGCAAACTGATAAGTTCCTTTTTTAGATCATTTTAATAAGAATGTCCACATACTGGTGTGACTCATTTGTAAGAGAGCTTCTTATAAATCAGCTCTTTTGCTATAATCTAACATATATTTTTATATTCCACCTTTTCTTCAACTCTCCAGAGTAGAACTATGGTAGAACTCTGGAGTGATTTCTGTCCTCAGCTTATAGCAGGGGTCTTCAAACTACAGTCCGCAGGCCACATGCAGCCCACTGAGGACAGTTATCCGGCCCACCGGGTGTTTTTGCCCTGTTTTGTTTTTTACTTCAAAATAAGATAGGTGCAGTGTGCATAGGAATTTGTTCGTAGTTTTATTTTAAACGATAGTCTGGCCCTCCAACGGGTCTGAGGGACAGTGAACTGGCCCCCTGTTTAAAAAGTTTGAGGACCTCTGGCTTATAGCTTCCAATCATTCCGTCTGTATTTTCCAAGTTGACTCTTTGTTCAAAGCAGATTTTCAAATGGTTTTTACTCTCCTGATGCCTCCCAAGCTCCCCTCATTCTCAAGAAGGACCTAGCTTTCGGCTTTATGGAGGAGATAGAGCCCATCAGGACTGTAACTTTGTTCAGTTCCTGCAGCCACCCTTCGATCCCTTACTTTTGCACACATCCCTCCCCCAGTCTGTCCTCCCTTCCCGCTGAAGCGTTGCCCAACACTTGAATGAGGGCCAGTCTCTAAAGTCTTCAGACTGGCTTGGGCTCTAGGCTAGGGTATTCTCTCAATTGTTTATTCCCTTCTCTGAATTCTCATCATAGCTTTTAGGCCTTTTTCTATTTCATCCATCTAAAATGTAGGTTCCTCTTACAAATCTGGCTAGACCAGAGGATGTACACTGGTACATATAGGAACTGGAAACATAGAATTCAGGACAGATGACTCCTTCCGGAACAGTGGTGAGAGTGGCAATACCAGGAGGGTGGAGGGAAAGTGGGATAGAAAGGGGGGAACAGATTACAAGGATCTACATATAACCTCCTCCCTGGGGGATGGACAACAGAAAAGTGGGTGAAGGGAGATGTCGGATAGTGTAAGATATGACAAAATAATAATTTATAAATTATCAAGGGTTCATGACGGAGGAGGGAGTGGGGAGGGATGGGAAAAATGAGGAGCTGATATTAAGGCCTCAAGTAGAAAGCAAATGAGGATGGCAACAAATGTACAATTGTGTTCGACACAATGGGTGGATGGATGGATTGTGATAAGAGTTGTACAAGCCCCCAATAAAATGATTTAAAAAATATACGTTCCCGAACTTATTTGACTTACTACCCCTCTTTTCAATAAAAAAAAACCAGAACAAAAAACAACTCAGCGCCCCCACTGGGGATAAAAAATGTTTGTGCTATAGCTCATAATCCATGATAAAATGCTTTTGTAGTTCCTCCTTCACCCCTGATCATTCTAGAACCCCACAGGGTGATATCACCCACTTTGGGGAACACTGGTCCAAAATAATACTCTCCTCACATTACCCACTAGCAACGCTCCCTACACAATTCAACTTCTTGACTTTGTATTGTTCATGTTCAGCAGTGTATAGACCCAGATGGAGGCTAGATTGAGAATAGCTTTAAATTTTGTTTAATGTAGACAAATATGTGTGTTAGTCTGGGTACTTTAAAGAAACAAATCCTCAGAAAGTCATATCAGAGAGAGTTTTATATAAAGGTTAAGTGTGCATCAAAAAAACATCCCAACCCAGTGCTGCTCAAGCCCACAAGTCCAACATTAACCCATATGTCCAACACCAATCCACAAAGTCCTCCATCTCACAAAACAGATGTAATGATGCTGACTGCAGGAGGAAAACTGAGTTAGTGAATGTGTAAGCATCTCAGCGCTGGCAGTGGTTGCACACGGGTGCTCTAGCACTCAAGGCTGCATCAGGGTAGGTCCATGAGGCCTCTCCACAGGGATGTCTTGCAGGAAGTGGGCCTTGCCAGCTAAAGCAGGGAACTGGCTAAGAGCTGCAACCTGGTCCGACTGCACCCTGGCCAGAAAGCAAGAGACCCAAGAACTAAAAAGGCAAGGCTCACTGAGCCATTTATCCCTCCATCCTTCAATTAACCCCACATGTGTTTATCAGCCAGGTTGGCACAATAAACTAACTCAATATGCTTGATGCAATTTATGTATGGAACATTATAAGAGCTGTAGGAGCCCCCCAATAAAGTGAGCTAAAAATAAATAAAAATCAGGGGAAAAAAAGACGTGCAATTATCATCAAAATCAACTTTATAACATTTTCTTCATTCATGTCCTCATCATTATTAGCTCTCATTTCCCCCCAATCTCCCCTGCCATATTCCCAAGGAATTATTAATCCAGTTACTGTGTTAATAGAATTACCTATCCTGGATTTCATATGCAGAAAACATTTGAAGACAGACAGACAAATACACTAATAACAATAATAAAGTAGAACAGATAAGAACCTAATAGAAAAGAAAGCAGAAAATACTAAAAACTAGATCAAATTTAAATGGACCATAAGGGATATTAAATGATAGGGTGCTAAATTTTAACCTAATTACATGTACACCAATTCCCTTTCCAATGCATTCTGCATGCTCGAAAGGCTAATCACATCCCTGGCCCATGGTCGGGGGGTGGGGGTGGGGATTCACCAGGGGCTTAATCCATACGGATTTCCTCTTCACTTTTCCAAACTGAAACCCATGGGGGTGGTGAGCAGGCTGCGCCATGGACGGGAACAACTGGGGTCAATAACAAGGAGGATCTAGGATCAGAGGTGGTGGTGGTGGTGGTGGTGAAGCAACAGCAAACTGGATAAGAGGAGGTACCAAGAGGCAGAAATAAGGGGAAAGTGACAGTGGGGCACAGGAAGGACAAAGGAGGCAATGCAATGGATAGCGGTATAAAAATAGTGGTGTACATATGTAAATACATTAATCCACAAAAATAGAGGTATTGGCCCATGTACCTATATTATATGGCAATACACTGAGGAAGGGGATGGACTTTTGGGCCTTTGCTCAGACCCTCCCTCAATACAAGAACACTTTGTTCTTACCAATCGGTAGTCTGAGATGTTCACCAACATAATTGCTGAAGACAAAACGGGTACATAAGCAAATGTGAAGAAGGCAAATGGTACCTGGCTATTAAAAGATACAGCATCTGGGATCTTAAAGACTTGAAGTTAGACAAGCCACCATTCAGTAGTGGAGCAACAAGTCTACACTGGAGAATCACACTGCCAGTGTGATCATGAGGAGTCACAGGGACCGGGTAAGAGGCATCAGCAGACACTTAACAAGCAAAAACATATTGTTGAGAATGAGGGGAGCTGGAACAGAGATCCAAAGCCCCCCTGTAGACAGTGGAACAATCCCCACAGAGGGGTCAAAGGGAGTCACCAGGGTGCAGTAAAGCATGGATGAAACACACTATATTCCTCTGGCTCCTTGAGGCTTCCTCACCCCCCACTGCCATGACCCCAGTGCGGCTTCTCAATTTACACTAGACCGGAACATGGACACAGGTACAGAAAGGGATGGGAGCTCACGACACACACAATCCAGGAACAGGAGTGGGAATAGTGACACCAGAAGGGTAGGGAGAAGAGGGGGAGAGTAAGGGAGAAAGGGGGAACCAATTGCAATGGTTGACACATAACCATACACCCCTCTCCAGGGGGAAGAACAACAGGAAACCTGGGGGAAGGGAGACAGCGGTCGGTGTGAGAGATGAGAGTGCCGAATCCTAACCACTAGACAACCAGGGAGCGTAGTGAGAGTTGAAAATAATCACAATGTACAATCTATCGGGGGGTTATGAGAGTGGGGGCGTGGAAGAGGGGGAAAGAGCTGATACCAAGGGTGCAGTAGAAAGTAATGTCTAGAAAAGAGTGAGGGCAACATGTGTACAAACATGCCTGATTCAATTGATGTATGGATTGTGGTGAGAGTTGTACGAGCCCCCAATACAATGGTTTAAAAAAATGGGTCAAAGGGAGATCAAATGATAAACTTTTAACTTTTGACCTAAGTACGCCTGCCAGAATGCTCTCTGTATGATAACAGGGTTATTCATCTTCTCCTGAGCCCTGGGCCTGGTGAACATCTCCCTAGAATCACTTCCAAGTCTCAACGTATGCAACACTCTGTTGAGGAAAACCTTAGAACATTCTATTTGCTCCATCTTTACGCTTTCCACAAAACAAATAAACAGCAACAAAAACCCGGTGGTGTTGAACTGATTCTTATTCTTGGCAACCCCGTGTGTGTTAGTTGAACTCTGTTCAATAAGGTTTTCAATACTTTAGATGTAGATCGCCAGCCCTTTCTTAGGAGGTGTCCCTGGGTCAGCTTGAATGTCCAGTCTTTTGACTAGCATCCAAGTGCCTTACCATTTGACCCGCCCCACCCCCCAGATTCTGAACTTACCATACTTACTGTAGTTGCTTCTGAAATCATTGGCATCGTTCTGAAGACTGTAAGGTCCCCGCAGGCAGACATTTCCTCTGTTTTGTAAAAGACCGTATCTGTCCCCAGCATCCCAGAGTAAACATCTGATTCAAAAAATACTTGTCGCATTTTAAAATAAACTACACTAATGCACTAGGTGATTTTCTCATACTTTCCTACCGTTTAGAATCTTTAATTCCACCAACTACTAGAAACCCTGCTGATTCTCCTTTTTCGATGCTTATTGATCCTCCTTAAGGAAGAGTGGGGTCTTAATGTTGAAAAGAGTCTTACCAACCATCTAGCTCTAATCCACTTCATTAGAAAGATTAAACCAGGAGGGTCAGAGGGATTCAGCAACTTGCTGAATCACAGAACTACTTACAGCTGCTTAGTTGGCTTTCCCCACCCCTCCCAAGCGGATTAACACGTTTAACAGACTAAGGGAAAATATTGCCCAGAGCCTCAGATGCTTTACTTATTAAAATGCACTTACTGCCCTTCACATCTCAGTAGATTTAAATTTAAGAGTTTTTCAGGATGAAAATGACTACCATGTCTATGGAGACTGGGTAGCCTCTAGAGTTCCTCCTTTACAGATGGAGTTTATATCGTTATGTAAACATTCACCCTCGATCATATTGCCCATAAATAGCTAGAAGTTACATGTTTTCTTCATTTGTGCCACAGTTTCCCCTCAGAAGGGCAATCACTTAGTAGATGCAATCTGGGTTTGATCATTTGAGAAATGCCCGTGTTACAGAAAAATAGGAATAGATCTCTATTTAACTCTTTGTGTTAAATTAATTTCCCCTCTGAAATTCATTGGTGTCATTTTGAAGTTTGAGTTTGAAAAAGAGGATAGTTTCTAGAAAAATTAAGTTGAGGTGTTGAAGCTACTGAGTAGGAGTAAATTTCTAAAAATAATTATGATAGAATTGAGAAAGGGCAAGACTATTTTTTTCAAATAAATTATTTTATTGAGTGCTCTTACAGATATTATAATAATCCATACATCAATTTTATCAAGCATATTTGTACATATGTTGCCATCATCATCTTCAAAACATTTTCTTTCCATTTGAGCCCGTGGTATCAGCTCCTTTTTTTCCCTCTCTTCCCCACCTTCCCACCGTCAGGAACACTTGATAGATTATATATTATTATTGTTTCCATATCTTACACCACCTGCTGTCTCCCCTCATCCCTGCTGTTACTCGTCTCCGTTGGGGAGGGCTAGATGTTGATCATTGCAATCATCTCCCTCCTTCCCCCACCCGCCCCCTAACCTCATGGGATCACTATTCCCATTGCTGTTCCTGACGAGTTTATCTGTCCTGGATTCCATGTGTCGAGAGCTTTATCTGTACCAATGTACACGCTCCAGTCTAGCTGGATTTGTAAGATAGAACTAGTGTCATGATAGTGAGGGGCAGGAAGCATTGAAGAATTAGAGGAATGTTGTGTGTTTCATTGGTGCTAGGCTGCACCCTGGCTAACTTGTCCCTTCCTTGTTCCCCTTCTGTGAGGGTTTGGGGTCTCCACTCCGACCCACCTGCTCACATTGATGTAATTGTTTGTTTTTGATCTTCTGATGCCTGATACCTGCTCCTGTCAACACCTCATGACCACACAGGTTGGTGTGGTTTCTTCACCATATTTGCTTATGCACCCATTTTATCTTCAGCAATCATGTTGGGAAAGTAAGCATCACAGAATACCAGGTTATTAGAATAAAGTGTTCTTGTGTTGAACAAAAGGAAGGGATGAGCCAGCCAGGGTGCAGTTATACCTTACAAATCCGCTAGACCAGAGTATGTACACTGGTACAGAGAAGAGCTCTCAACACACGGAATCCAGGTCAGACAACCCCCCAGAAACAATATTGGGAGTAGCTATACCAAGAAAGGAGGGAGAAGGTGGGGGAGAAAGGGAGAACTGATCACAATGATCTACATAGATGGACAACAGAAAAGTGGGTGAAGGGAGACATTGGTCAGTGTAAGACATGAAAAAAATTTATAGATTATCAAGGGTTCATGAGGGAGGGTGGAAGAGGAGGGAAATGAACTGATACCAAGGGCTCAAGTAGAAAGAAAATGTTTTGAAATGATAATGGCAACATATATGCAAATGTGCTTGACACACTGGATGGAAGGATGGATTATGATAAGAGCTGTAAGAGCCCCCAATAAAATGATTTAAAAAAAAGAAAAAAACAAAGAACTGTCTAGCCAGATCTGATTCATAGTGCCTCTATGTGCATCAGAATGAAGAACTGCCCAGTCCTGCACCTTCCTGACAATTGTTATGTTGGGGCTCATGGTTGCAGCCACTGTGTCAGACTATCTGCTGGAGGGTGTCCTCCTTTTCATTGATACTCTGCTTTACCAAGCTTGATGTCCTTCTCCAGGGACTGGTCCCTCCTGATAACATGCCAAAGTACAAGAGACAAAGTCTCACCATTCCTTGATTTTAAGGAGCATTTGGCTGTAGTTATTTTTTGTTCTTCCGACAGGCCGCAGTATTTTCAATATTCTTATCTACACCATAATTCAAATGCATCAGTTCTTCTGAGGTCTTCTATTTTTTGGTATTTGTGGCCCACTTTGCACATGAGGCAATGGAAAATACCATGGCTTGGGCCAGGTGCACCTCTTTGGATCAGGATGTTTTCAAAGTAACAGCCTTCCATACTTCAAAGAGATATCCCGTGCAGCATATTTGCCCAATGCAATACATAGTTTGATTTCTTGCCTGCTGCATCCAGGAGCATTGACTGTGGATCCAAGCAAAATGAAACCTATCATATACACAATTAATTGTCCCAATTGTTTATGGAGAAAAACTTGGCCCTATCAATTAAGGTTGCAATGTGCATTCACTCAAAACACTCACTGCCATTGAGCCAATTCTGACTTTCAGTGAACCTTTAGGATAGGGCACAGCTATCCTTGTGGGTTTATGAGACTATAACTCTTTGTGGGAGTAGAAAGTCTCCTCTTTCTCCCACAGAGTGGCTGGTGGTTTCAAACTGCTGGTCTTATGGTTAACAGCCCAACATTTACCTACTAGACTCCTGGGCTCTATATGCATTCACTAGGACCAAGCAATTCCAGCTTCAGGTCAACATCTCAGAGATAGTGCTGACACACCTGTACAAGGGAAAAAGTAGAGTAATGGGCCCTGCAGCATCATGTGTAAGAGTGTCCATGTATGCACATGCAGTGAGTAACGGGTGAAAAGCACTGTAATGATAGCCTCTAATGCAGGATAGTGGCTGTCGCAACAAGAGGAGGAGAGTAGGGTTAGGGTTGGGCAAAGTGTAGCGGGCCTTCAGTTCATACAGATTTCCATTTAAAGAAAGAATTTGGTGTGGGAGGGGGCGGGGAGATGTTAGATGTTCCAATTTGACAAAGCTATGTCTGTGACATTCCTTATGCTTTCTCAATATGTGAACTATGTAAGGTCATGTTTACATCTCCGGTGGTACTGTAGGAGCCCTAGTGACATAGTGGTTTTAACTTGGGCTGTAATCTGAGGTTCAAAACCACCTCGGGGGAAAGATGAGGCTCTCTACTCCCATAAAGAGTTACAGTGTCTTAAATAAACCAAGATGGGAGAATAAAGATGCCAAATGACTTGGAGAGCTCTAAAAAAGAAAACAAACAAACAAACAAACAAACCAGGAAACATATTAAAGAGAGACTTGGCTGCTGCTGAGAAGAGGTGCTGCTCTGGACCAATGACTGTATCCTTAATATTTTCTGATTCTGCCTTATTGTACGTAACCTTTTAATGTCTCCAATAAATCCCCATAATCATGAGTATTGTCTGTGAATTTTCTGTGTGTTCATTGCATTGAATTATCAAACCCAGTAAAGGAGGAGAGGAATGATTAGTATTCAAATAGTGTAAAAAGGATGGAGGGTGGAGGCATGTCTGACCTCTCTGCCTGTGTCGATTGACCTTGAGCTAGGTGGAGATGGATTCTCCTTACTGATGCCAGGAAAGGTCAGATGTGGCTCCACATACCATCTTCTCCAGGGCGATTCAGCATCATCTGTGGAAGCCAGGAGTATTCCAGTGGATGGGCAATTGTAAGAGAGCAGAGGAAAGTTACTGTGGTTGTGGTCAGCCACTGTCAAGTTGGCCCCCCACATGCGTAAAAGAGCAAAATGAGTCCAGCGGTTTTCTTGAGGAATATTTATGGAAGTAGTTTGCTAGGCCTTTAGTCAACAGGAGGGGCTGGGTGGGTTTCAATCACTAACCTTTATTTGGAGTTAATTGCAAACCATTGTGCAACCCAGGCTCCTAAAAGTGAAATGCACATCCTTATATTTAGAATTCCACCACCTGGCTGTCCTACTGTGGTAGCTTGTGTGTTGCTGTGATGCTGGAAGCTATGTGACTATTTCGAATGCCTGCAGGGCCACCCAGAGTGGAGGTTTCAGCAGAGCTTCTAAACGGAAAACAGGCCATGAAGAAGGAATCGGCTGGCCACTTCAGAGAAATTGGCCACTGAAACCCTCTCGATAGCATCAAAACATGGCCGTTACTGTAGACCTCAGGAATAGAAGCAGAACGTTAGGAGAGACAGTACCAGCAGATGAGCCCCTCAGGAAGGCACTCAAAATATGACTGTCTTCTGAAGTTAGAGTTGACCGTAACGATGTGAATGGAGCACATTCTGTGGGACTAAAGCCTTTGGGACCTTCGTTTGCCCATGAGGCAGGACTCAAAGAGAAGAAAACAGCTGCCAAAATCAGTGAATAAATTGGAAAGTGGAATGTAGGAAGAATGAATCTAGGAAAATTTTAAGTTTTCTAACATGCAATGGAACCAAGAATGATTGGTATTCTGGGCATTAGTGAGCTGAAATAATCTGGTATTGACCATTTTAAATCAGACTGGGACTGACATAATCAAGAGGAATAGAGTTGCATTCATTTTCAAAAAGGGCATTTCAAGATCTACCTTGAAGTAAGTGTTATCTGTGATGGAATAATGTCTATCCTCATCCAAGGAAATATAATCAATACAATTATTATTCAAATTTATGCACCAACCACAACAGTTAGTGATGAAGAAATTGAGCATCATCAATTGGAATTAGATCAAATATGCAATCAAGATGTATTGGTGGTTATTGGTGATTGGAATGCAAAAGTTGGAACTAAAGAGGAAGGAATGGTAGTTGGAAATTATGAACTTGGTGGTAGAAAGGAAGCTGAAGGTTGCAGGATAGAATTTTTCAACACCTAAAACTTGTTCATAGAAAATAACTTTTTTAAGAACACAAAAGGTGGAGGGAGGGAAAAAAATAAAAAGAGGACCTGATGCAGAGGGCTTAAGTGGAAAGCAAATGCTTTGAGAGTGATTAGGGCAAAGAATGTACGGATGTGCTTTATACAATTGATGTATGTATATGTGTGGATTGTGATAAGAGTTGTATGAGCCCCTAATAAAATGTAAAAAAAGAAAAGAAAAAAAAAGAAAATGATGAGGGCAAAGAATGTACAGATGTGCTTTATACAATTGATATATGTATATGCATGGATTGTGATAAGAGTTGTATGAGCCCCTAATAAAATGTTAAAAAAAAAAAAAGAACACAAAAGGTGACTTTACATGTGGACTTCTCCAGAGGGGATACACAGAAGTCAAACTGACTACATCTGTGGAAAGGGACGATGGAGAAGTTTAGTATCAGCAGCTAAAAACGAGCCAGGGACTGACTGTGGAACAAATCTTCAATTGCTCATATTTGAAGTTGAAGAAAAATAAAACAAGTCCATAAGAGCCCAAATACAACCTTGATGATATCCTACCTGAATTTCGAGAATATGTTAAAACCAGGCTTGATACCTTAAACACTGGTTACAAAAGATCTAATGAGCTGTGGGTGGACATCACGAACATCATACAGATGAAGAAAGCAAAAGGACAGAGATAGGAAATGAAGAAAAGAAAAAAAAAAAAGAAAGTGGATGTCAGAGGAGACTGAAACTTGCTCTTTTAAAAAATCATTTTATTGGGGGCTCATACAGCTCTTATCACAATCCATACAATCCAACTTACTCTTAATGATAGAGTAGATAAGTCAAAGGGGAAAAATGATGAAGTAAATGAGTTGGGCAGAAATTTCAAAAGGCAGCTCAAAAAGACAAGAGTCAAATATTACAATGAAATGTGCAAAAAAACAAGAAAGGAAGTTAAAAACATGAACAGCATATCTTAAACTGAAAGAACTAAAAAAATTCAAGCCTTGAGTTAAAATACTGAAATATTCTACGGGCAAAATATTGAACGATGCAGGAAGCATCAAAAGAAGGTGGAAAGAATACATAGAGCCACTGGACCAAAAAAACTTGTCAACATTTCACCAAATAGCATTTCAAGAAACAGCATGTAAGAACCAATGATGCTGAAGGAAGATAGCCAAATTGCACTGAAAGCATTATCCGAAAACAAGGCTCCAGAAATTGATGGAATGCCGGTTGAAATGATTCCACAAGATGATGAAGCACTGGAAGCCCTCACTGAGCGATGCCAGATAATTTGGAAGGCCGCTACTTGGCCAAATGACCGGAAGAGAGAGATCCCTATTGTATCTGTGTTAGGCTGGGTAGACTAGAGAAACAAATTCATGGACACACATATGTGTATAAGAAAGAGCTTTATATATAAGAGCAATTGAATATTGAGAAAATGTCCCAGCCCAGTCCAGATCAAGTCCATAAGTCTGAGGTTAGCCCATATGTCCGATAGCAATCTATAAATTCCTTTTCAGACTCATGCAACACATGCAATGATGCCGGATGCAGGAAGATCACAGGCCAGGGGGTGGAAAATCTTGTGGATCCAATGGCAGTGGAAGCAACTCAGCGCTGGCAGGGGTCTCACATGGCTCCTCCAACTGCAGGCTCTGGCTGCATCAGTGTAGCTCCATCAGACATGTCATCAAGTGTCTAGCAGGGAGTGAGTGAGTGTCCCCCCTCCAGCGTGCAATCTATCTCCTTAGCGCCTCCAAATAATGTCATCAAGCTGCGACCCTATTGACAGACTAAACTCCACTCTTTCACTCCTAAATCTCAAATTGACAACAGATTATGTAACTACCATAGTATCCATTCCAAAGAGATGTGACCCAACAGAATGCTCAAACTATAGAACAATATTATTGACATTTCATACAAGTAAAATTTTGCTGCCAACAATAGTGGCAGCGGTACATTGCTAGAGAGCTGCCAGATTTTCAGGCCAGATTAAAAAAGAGGATGTGGAAAAAGGATTATTGCAGTTGATATCAGATGGAGCTTGGCTGAAAGCAGAGAATACCAGAAAGATATTTACTTGTGTTTTATGGACTATGCAAAGGCATTAGACTGTGTGGATCATAACAAAGTATGGATAGCCTTGAGAAAAAAATGGGGATTTCAGAACACTTGATTTTGCTCGTGGGGAACCTGCATATGGCTCAAAAGGCAGTTGTGCAAAGAGCAAGGGCATAGAGAGACTGAACTCTATGAAGAAGAATGCAGTATCAGAATTATTAACAACCTTTGAGATGCAGATGGCACAACTTTCCTTGCTGAAAGTGAGGATGAGGAGAACTTGAAGCACTTTTAATGAAGATCAAAGATTGTAGCCTTCAGTATAGATTACAGATCAATGTAAAGAAAGCTAAAATGTTCACAACTGGACCGACAGGTCACATGAAAAATGGAAACAGGATTGAAGTTGTCAAGGATTTCATCTTGCCTGCATCCTCACAATCAATGCTCATGTAAGCAGCTATCAAGATAACAAGAATATATTGCATGTGTAAATCCACTGCAGAAGACCTCTTTAAAGTGTTGAAAAGCAAGGAGGTTACCTAGAGGACGGAGGTACACGGCCCAAGCCATGGTATTTTCAGTAGTCTCATATGCATGTGAAAGTTGGACACTAAATCAGAAAGACCGAAGAAAATTGATGCATTTGGTGTTGGCCAAGAATACTGAAAGCCCCGTCGACTGCTGAAAACCACACAGAGTTGTACCGGCAAAAGTCTAGCCAGACAGCTCCTTAGAGAGAGACTTCATCTCATCTGCACCGAACATGTTGTCTGTCAGGAGAAGCCAGTCCCTGGAGGTGGACATCAAGCTTAGTAAAGTAGAGGGGCAGCAAAAAAGGAGTAGCTCAATGAGATGGATTAACACCGCGGCTCCAACAATGGGCTCAGACTTCCAAACAGTTGGGAGATGGCGCAGGACCGGGCAGTGTTTCGTTCTGTTATACACAGGGTTGCTACGAGTGGGAACTGACTTGACAGCGCCTAACAACAAATTTAGACTTGGAGAAGTCTTATCTTTCCTGAAGACTCAGAGACAGAAAATGAAGATGATGCACCACAGTGAGGTATATGCAGGAAGCACCCATGATTTCCTTCACCTTCCTCTGGTTGGGTGACAGGCATCAAAGAAATTCTCCACACCCCAATTACACACCTCTCTCAAGATTGCATCCTCAGTAATCTCTAATTACAAACTCCTTTTGTACACACTAGGGAGCCCCGGTGGTGTAGTGGGTACATGTTGGGCTCCTAACTGCAAGGCCAGCAGTTCGAAATCACCAGTTGCTCCATGGGAGAGAGACGAGGCCTTCTACTCCTGTAAAGAGTTACAGTTTTGGAAACCCACAGGGCTAGTTGTACTCTGTCCTAAAGTGTCACTAAGAGTTGGGATCAGTTCGATGGCGGTGAGTTTTTTAGTTTCCTACTTACTCAATAGCTCTGGTAGCACAATGGGTTAAGCACTGGTCCTTAATCAGTGGTTCCAATCTACCAGCTGCTCTTTAGGAGAAAGATGAAACCTCTCCTTCTTAAAGATTTACAGTCTCGGCATCCTAAGGAGTCTCCATTGCCCTACAGGGTTGCTATGAGTCAGTATTCACTGTAGAGCAGTGGGTTTGGTTTTCTATATACGACGGAGACCAAAAACCAAACCTGTCGGTGTGGAGTTGCTTCTGGCTCATAGCACAGGGCAGAACTGTTCCATAGGGCCTGCAAGACTATAATCTTTATGAATGGTGCTCTCAGGTAAGAAGTGGAGCTCATTGTGAGGTTGGTGGTTCAAAGACCCCAGTAGCTTTGTGGCAGAAACCCTATCTAGGGTTACTATGAGTCAGAATTGACTCAATGGCAGTGAGGTGTGTTTTGTTGTTGTTGTTAGTCTTTATGAAAGCAGGCTGCTGCATCTACCTCCTGCAGAGCCACTGGTGGGTTCGAACCGCCATCCTTTTGGTTGGCAGCTGTGCACTTAACCATTGCACCACCAGGGCTTCTTCTGTCTGGAGAATCAGCTCAGTTCCTAAGTGAGTCAAACAAGCATTCTGAGCAGGGCTGCCACTTATTCCTTCTCTGATCATTTCCTGCAGAGATAATTAAGTATTTTAATATGAATGAGAAAAACTCAAAGTTATTTCCCTCACAGTTCCTACTGTGTTGACAAGAATGCCAAAAAGGAGCGGTAAGGAAGAATGATAACCTCACACACAGGCTGAAAGCAATATTCATAAACCGGTACTTCTGTGTATGAAGGTAGTTAGGCAAAGAGGTTAAGTGTGAGCTATAGAATCAGACAGACCTGAATCTGAATACTACTGCCTCAGTTTATTTGCCTACTAAGTTTTTATCAGGGGGCTTCCAAAAGTTGGAGGAAAAATGGATCGAAAAGATAACGGAATGTTTCCACGAGTTTTTGAAACCTCTCTTGGACTCTCTCAATGCTCAGCGATCATATTATCAAATGGCAACAATAATTCCTCACTGGATTAATGATAAAATAAAATGATATATACAATTCACTTAGGCTAGTGGCTTACACATGCATACTGAATTAATAGTAATTTTTAATACCATAGCCATGGATTGTGCTACATTTTATTAATCTTTGAATTTGCTAGAATGTTAAGTGCTTTGAGAATATGGATTTTGTCTATACCAATCAGTTACCTAGAACACTGTCTGGCACATACGAGGCACTCAATAAATGTTAAATGAATGAATTTGAACTTCAGTACTTAACACATATGAGGCACTTGAGAGTTACTCATATTGTATATTTGCTATGTGCTTGACATTGGTACTTTTGAAAAATGAACAATGGCCGGCATTTGTTGTTACGTACTAAGTATCATTATTTCTGTTTTTCTTTCCACTTATGATTGTACATTGAGTGAAGGTTTACAGAATGGATCAGTTTTCCATTCAATAGTTCACACACATTTTTGTTTCATCTCATTCATTTCAATCTTCACAAGGCAACACCACTTATTCCAGTTCCTCCTGGTGTTTCCTATTTACATCCATCTTCTCTCCTAACCTTTCAGAACCTTGTCCTTGGTGCCCTTTTAATCTCAAATGGTTGATCAGTCTAAGGTGTATGTACCTCAGTAGGTTTATTATTCTCGTTATAGACTTGTCTATTGTTCACTTGAAAATCAAGCCATGGAAGTGTGTTCTAGACTGGAAAGGATTCCACCAGTTGGTATCTGACCAGCCCATCTGGTCTTTTTTATCAACAGTATATATGAGTATTTTAAGTAACATTTAATTTGGATAACAACATATTATTATCATGTTATAAATAAGAAAAAAAGGTCTAAAGGAATTAACTTGCTTCTTCAAACTCACATTTAAATGGTTATGATTTAAATCTGTCATCAGTCTTCATATACTTGTGAAATTCATCAATAAGTAATGGCTCAGAATTTACGTGACGATGTCAGTGAATGTCCACATTAGTTATGGTGAGCGTGACTAGGCAACCTAAAGAACTTACTTTCGGTGTTTGGGTTAACCATGTGCCTATGGCTTTGTGGTGGAGATCATCCCCATTATAGCCATCTCTGTGTATCTTCCTAGTCATGTTTGTATTTTTTTTCTTTTACAAAAAAATAAGATGAGAAAGTGCTAGGGCAACTGAATTAACACATGTAAAAGAATAAAGTTGGAGTCCTGTCTCCTGTAATTTTTTAAAAAAACAGAAAAGAAAAATGACAAGTGTTGGCAAACATGTGGAGAAACTGGAACCTTTGCCAATGTTTGTGCAATCACAGTAGAAAACAGTTCGGCAGGTCCTCAAAAAGTTACACATAGAAAATTACCTTTAAGATGTAGCAATTGACAGCAGACTCAAAAGATAATGGAATGACAGCAGACTCAAACAGAAACTTAAATGCAAGTGTTAATTACAGCATTAGTCTCAATAGTCAAAAGATGGAAGAAACACAAGTGTCCATCAACAGATGAATGGAAAAACCAAATGTGGTACTGTGGTAGTTAAATAAGTTCATGCCAACTTGATAAATTGAATGTAGGGATGGAGTCTAGCCTGTCAATCAGGTCACACCCACCAGGAGGATCCTAGGAACTTCCTCTCTCCTGCCTTCCCATTCTTGCTGTTGAAACACTCAGAGAGCTGGAGGAGCCATGTGGAGAGCCATTGCCAACGTTGAAATACTTCTACCACCACTGGATCCACAAGACTTTGAACTTCCTGCATTCAGCATCATTGCATGTGCTGTGTGAGTCTAATGAGGAATTTATGTGCTGTGTGAGTCCAACGAGGAATTTATGGACATATGGGCTAATATTGGACTTATGAACTCGATCTGGACTGGACTGGGATGCTTTCTCAATATACAATTGCTCTTTGATTTAAAGCTCTCTGTTGCACACATATGAGTGCCTCTGGATTTGTTTCTGTACTCAACCTGGACTAACACGTACATCCAACATATGTTGTGATTCCAGTTACGTACAATACCTGGTGTAGAAAATTTCATAATCAACAAAGTTGAATAGTGATGACCATGAACTGGGGAAAGTGGGCGTAGAGAAAGAGGGTGTGTTACTATTTAATGGGAATAGTTTGTATCTGGGGTGATAAAAACTTGTTAGAAATAAATAGTGGTGATAGCAATGATTACACAACATTGTGAAGATAAATAATGCCAATGAATTGTATAGTTGAAATGATAACATTTATTTTTTTAATGATAACATTTATGCTGTATATATGTATATAAACATTTCACCCCAGCCAAAAGAAAACAACGAGACCGTACACACTCTATAGCTTGTTATAGCTCTCTCTCCATCTCCTGGTCTTAGGAGGCTCTCGGTGCAGGGACAATGGGTCCAAAGGGCATACTTCATTCCCAGCTCTTCTTGACAGTACTGAAGCACCTCCCTGAGGAAATGGTGTGGGGGGCCAAGTATGACCCTCTTTAACTTCAGTCGGGAGAGGCTGATCCACCTCCACACCAGCCCGAGGCTAATTGCCACAAGGCAGAGGTCAGATCAGAGATATGCCTCTACCCTCCATTCTTCTTTACTCCATTCTGACACCAACCATCACTCTCATGGCATGCTTCTTTCTCTGCTGGGGTTGATAAATTGCTGCAATGGCCACACAAAACTCAGCAGAAAATACTCATGATGGTGGGGGTTTACTAGGGAAGCTAACAGATTGCAAAATGGTAAGGGTATAGTTCTTTTGTCTTTAGTTCTTCTTAGCCATCCTGGTAGGCACGTCTCTCTGGTCCTTGGCCTCACATCCACATGGTACCTCAGCCTCTGGCTCCAGGGCTTGCTCTACCCCATGGTCTCAGAACAACTCAGCTCTAGCTCATGGGTGCAGTATGTCTTCTCATGGTCTGCGTGCTGTGGCCTTGAGTGTCTCTGGTGCCTCCACCGCTTCAGCCAGAGATCTTACACACGTTCTACTAGTGGTGGTTCTTTCTTGATGGTCATAGGACTCTCCCTCTCTGTTTCTGAGGTGGCTCACTCATACATCCAGACAAAACTGACCAATCTCCTGTATAGTGTTTTACACATCCTATTTACACGATCCCTTCCAGTCATCTAGAGGGAGTTGCAAAGATTTGGCTAGAAGAGCCATATTTAACCAATTTCACTCCAACATACCCTCCAATTGCTGGGACAGGTAAAGTTGATCATGCCCCTACAAGGGTTATATATGTACCTTATTGCCATGATCCCCCACCCACCCCAACATGGCTTCTGTACACCTTATTTGGGATAGTAAGTTGTCCAGTTCCCACAGTGGCCACAACCATCTAGTTTTCATGGCCCCACCAAAGTATTTGGTTGGTGTATTTTTTTTAAACATCTTATTAGGGACTCATACAACTCTTATCACAATCCATACATACATCAATTGTATAAAGCACATCTGTACATTCTTTGCCCTCATCATTTTCAAAGCATTTGCTCTCCACTTAAGCCCTTTGCATCAAGTCCTCTTTTTTCCCCTTCCTCCCTGCTATCCCTCCCTCATAAGCCCTTGATAATTTATAAATTATTATTTTGTCATATCTTGCCCTGTCCGGTGTCTCCCTTTACCCTCTTTTCTGTTGTCCGTCCCCCAGGGAGGAGGTCACATGTAGATCCTTGTAATCAGTTCCCCCTTTCCAACCCACTCACCCTCTACCCTCCCATTTTCGCCCCTCACACCCCTGGTCCTGAAGGTATCATCTACCCTGGATTCCCTGTGCCTTCAGCGCCTGTCTGCACCAGTGTACATCTGCTCTATCCAGACTTGCAAGGTAGAATTCGGATCATGGTAGTTGGGGGCGGGAGGAAGCATTTAGGAACTGGAGGAAAGCTATATTCTTCATTGGTGCTACATCGCACCCTGACTGACTCATCTCCTCTCCTAGACCCCTCTGCGAGGGGATATCCAGTGGCCAACAAATGGGCTTTGTGTCTCCACTCTACACTTCCCCCTTCATTCACTATGGTAAGATTTTTTTTTTCTCTGATGATGCCTTATACCTGATCCCTTCAACATCTCGTGATCGCACAGGCTGGTGTGCTTCTTCCATGTGGGCTTTGTTGCTTCTGAGCTAGATGGCTGCTTGTTTATCTTCAAGTCTTTAAGACCCCAGACACTATATCTTTTGATAGCCGGGCACCATCAGCTTTCTTCACCACATTTGCTTGTTCACCTGCTTTGGCTTCAGCGGTTGTGTCGGGAGGGTGAGCATGATAGAATGCCAGTTTAATGGAGGAAAGTATTCATGCATTGAGGGAGTGCTTGAGTAGAGGCCCAAGGTCCTTCCGCCACCTTAATACTAAACCTATAAATATAGGCACATAGATCTATTTCCCCATTCTCATATATATATTTGCATATGTACATGTCTTTGTCTAGACCTCTATAAATGCCCTTTGCCTCCTAGCTCTTTCCTCTATTTCCCTTGACTTTCCTCCTGTCCCACTATCATGCTCCGTCCCCACCTGGGTTACAGCTATACCTCTTCATTACCTTACCCTTGATCATTCCCTACCAGGTCTGCTACCCCCACGTCACCACCAATTTGGATCCCATATTGTTCCCTTGTCCCTGGGTTTTTTAACATCACTTCATTACCCCCCACACACACACACCTCCCCCTAACCCATGTACCCCCGGAACTGTCGGCCCCGTTGTTTTTCCTCCAGATTGTTCATCCAGCCTGTCTGATTTAGACAGACCTGCGGAGATAATAACATGCACAAAAACAAGACAGAGGAAAACAAAGCAACAGTTTACAACAAAACAACAACAACAAATCTCTGACAAAGAACAAAACATATCAAGAAAGAAAAGCTTGTAGTTAGTTCAAGGATCATTTGTTGGCTTGGTTGGTGTTATGGACAAAAACTAGGACCAAAAACCAAAACCAAACTCATTGTTATCAAGTCTATGCTAACTCATAGCAACCCAATAAGACAGGGTAGAACTGCTTCTGTGAGTTTCTAAGACGGCCACTCTTTAATTTTGTTGTTGTTCTGTTTTGTTTCTGTTTTTTAATTGCAGTCTGGTAAAGACTGTAACTCTTTAAAGGAATAGAAAGTTTCTTCTACCTCCCAAGGAGTGGTTTCAAACCGCTGACTTTGCAGTTAGCTGCCCAACGTGTAACCAGCCCAGTGCATTACCACCACACCACCATAGCAATTTACTGCACTGTATATTCCATTTTATTTATATAATAAGTCCTCATGGACAACAATTTCTAATGTTTTCCCACTATAAATAATGCTGAGAAGGGCATCCTTAGAGCTAAATCTTTCTTCCTACATTTAATTATTCCCATAGGGTAAATTTCCTAAAGTAGACACAATAGGTCAAAAGGGTGCTTTTCGAATTTTTAATTTAAGCACAAACATCTGTTTTACATATATATATATAAACTATATATATAATATAGTTTATATATATATATATATATATATTTAAACTTGTCTTCAATACATTTTTTCCAGCGTTGTGGGTGATGTTTTTTCAATATCAAACTCTATAACAAAAACTTGGCAAGCCCACAACAGAGATTCATTGACTGAGTTTCTCCTTCCTTCTAAAATTCTCTTCCTGTCTCCGTTCCAGAAGAACGATATCGCAAAGTTAAGAAGGGAGAAAAAAATGGAAAGAAGGGGTGCAGATGAACACTGAGCAGCAACGCTGACCCTGCATAAGGAAGAGTAGTTGGCTCCAGCAGTAGTTGGGAAAATAAAACTCCATCACCAAAGGTATATGCAGATCATGGCATTAGATGCTATGATAAGTTCAGAAGACATAAAGTATACAGGTCTATCTTAGCTCTTGAGAAGCCTTAAACTCAGCTCAAAAGCAAAATTCAAACTACCTGAAAACTGCTTGAAATTCAAACTGTTCAGAAGCATAAAACCAAACCACATGAACACTGTAGAAGAGGTATTCAATTAATTTAAATGTTAGTTAAAGCTGAGAATCAACGTGAAAAGACACAGGAACTTAAATTTTAGCTTAAAATACTTGAAGACCCTTTTTGGACACTTTGTTTTGTTAATTTTATAAATATATTTTAAATCATTTTATTGGGGGGCTCTTACTGCTCTTATAACAATCGTATGTCTATTGTGTCAAGCACATTTGCACCTATGTTGCCATCATCCTTTTCAAAACATTTTCTTTCTATTTGAGCCCTTGGTATCAGCTCCTCATTTTTCCCTAACTCCAACACCCTCATGACCTCATGATAAATTATAAATTCTTATTATTTTCATATCTGACACTGTCTGCTATCTCCCTTCACCCGTATTTCTGTTGTTAGTCACCCTGGGTGGTAGTTATATGTCAATTATTGTGATCAGTCTCCCCATCCTCTCCCCACCTTCCTCCTACCCTCATAGTGTCACTACTCCCTTTACTGTTCTTGAGGAGTTTATCGGTCCTGGATTCTACATGTCCAGAGCTCTTATCTGTACTAGTGTACATGCTTAGGTCTGGCCAGAACTGAAAGACAGGGCTGGGGTCATGATAGTGGAGGGGAAGAAGCATTCAAGAACTAGAGAAATGTATGTTTTGTCAGTGCTATACTGCACCCTGGCTGGCTCATGACCCTTCTGTAAGGGGATGTCCAATTGCCTAAAAATGGACTTAGGTTTCCACTCCACGCTCCCCCTCATTCACCTTGATATTATTATTTGTTCTGGGTCTTTGATGCCTGATATTTGTTCCCATCAACACCTCATGATCACAGAGGTGTTTGTGCTCCTTCCATGTGGGCTTTGTTGCTTCTGAGCTAGATGGCCACTTGTGTATCTTCAAGCTTTTAAGACCCCAGAAGCTATATCTTTTGATAGCTGGGTACCATCAGCTTTCTTCACCACATTTGCTTATGCACCCATTTTGTCTTCAGTGATCATGTTGGGAAGGTGATCATCACAGAATTCTGGGTTATTAGAGCAAAGTGTTCTTGCATCGAGGTACTACTTCAGTGGAGGCCCAATGTCTATCTGCTACCTTAGTACTTAACATATAAATATGTGTACATAGATTTATGTCCCTATTGTTATATATAAATATATTTACATATGTACATGCCTGTATTTATACTTCTATAAATGTCCTTTGCCTCCTTTCAGTAATTCCTCTTGGTTATATTGCCCTTTATCAAACCCCACCAGGCATCCTATGCCCTCCTTGCCATCGGTTTTAGATCACTTGTTCCCTTGTCCCTGGGTGTGTTGACACCCCTTTCCTTTCCCCCAGCCTCTCCCTCTCCCCTGTCTCCCCAGAACCGTCTGTCCCATTGTTTTCTCCTCTGGATTGCTTATCCCACCTATCTTATCTAGCTAGACATGCAGAGACAACAATAAGCACAAATATAAGCCAGAACAAAGCACAATGCCAAAAGAAAAGAAAACAATAACAACAACAAAAAGACAATAAAAACCTGTAAATAGTTCCAGGTCTGTTTGTTGACCTTTATGAGTGTTTTCTGGTCAAGTCTGATGGGATGCCACAACCTGGCCCCAAAGTCTATTTTTGGTATTCCCTGGGGACTTCATTGCTTTGCTCCGCTTGCTGCTCCATTGAATGCCCTTAGTGTTTCGCCCCGGTGTGGTGGGGACTAGACTTAACCACAATAACAACATGATAGTTCTTGCTTCTCCATAACTTCAATACTACTTAATATTGTGGGGTTTGCTTGTACTTTGTGCCAATTGGTTATACGTGAAATGATGTCATATTGTGTGTATTTTCTTGATTGCTGATGAGATCAAACTTCTTTGTGTATGCTTATTGATTATTTGCATTCTCCTTCACTGAATTACTTGTTCATTTCCTTTGCTTCTTTGTTTATTGTGGTATTTTTCATGTGGCTTGTAGTAATTCTTTATATTAATTTAGTTACCAGTTATATGTAATATAAATAACTTCCTTAAGTCTTGCTTGTCTTTAAAATTTTTTTTGGAGGGTGCTCCTACAGCTCTTATCACAATCCATACAGATATCCATTTTGTCAAACACATCTGGACATATGTTGCCATCATCTTTTTCAAAACATTTTCTTTCTACTTGAGCCCCTGGCATCAGCTCCTCATGTTCCCCCTCCCTTTCCCACACTCCCTCCCCCATGTCCCCTTGATAATTTATATATTATTCTTTTTTTTTTTTATCTTACACTGTCTGCTGTCTCATTTCACAGCAGTCTTGCTTGTCTTTTATGGTGTATTTTGTTGTACAAACTGAGATGTCTTCATTAATGTTATCTATTACATCTCTCTAGTTTATAATATTCTCTTCCTGTCTACGTGATCTCTCTGGGTTCTAATATCCATTGTGATGACGACACAGAACTCACAGACAAAAATCATGATTAATATGTTTACTAAGGAAGTTAGCAACTTGTAATGCCAGTGAGAAATGCTCAGGGTTGAGTTGTTTACTAGGACAGGTTACAAAATTTTGTCAAGTGGACTGACAAACGCCCAAAGAGCAGACCTGTGAGCTTCAACCCAAAGGCATTGGGTTATCAGCATAGCTCCCTGAATTAGGTGCCCAGACTCACCTACTAGCCCCACCCACCACTCCACTTCCCCGTGTCAAGAAGTCCAATACGACATTTAAATGCCCAGAGACACCCCACTCAAGCCAGCCTCCTGCATAAACACACACAACTTAACTTGCTTCATGGATTGGGAAGTCCACCCCTCTTTCCCATGCTGCCGCCCCTCTGATAGTATACCTGCCTTCTGGACCCAGGAGGTCACTGCGCAGGGATCTCAGGTTCTGAGGTCTGAGTCCGCTCACACCTCTTTCTAGTAATGTGATCCCTCCTCTTGCTTCTCAAAGGGATCGTTTTATGTACAGCAGGATGGCAGTCCGGGGAGCCTACTCACAATGCCTCACAAGTGAATCCTATCAGTATGTTCCCCTACCTTCTTACCATGCAGGGAAAGGTCTTTTCGTTGAAATTACAGACTTTGACTAGAAGAGCCATATTCAATGATTCACTGCCCCTGCAGGACAAATTTGATTTTAATGTAGCCAGCTATTTCATAATCTTTTCTTTATTGTTCATGCTTTTGAGTCTTACTTAAAGCTTTCTTCCCTTACTCCCAAGTTATAAATATATTTTTTTCTGTGTCTCCTCTCTAAAAATGTTTGAACGTTTCAATTTTCACATCAAGCATCTGTATTCTGCGGTTACTGTAACATGGGGGCGGGTGGGTGGTGGGGGAATCCATTTTTATTATTCCCATTTGGAGAAACTCCAGCACATCTGTTGCATAGCCTAATCGTTCCGTATTAATTGGCTACGTCTGTTTGATGCCAAGCCTCCATAGCAGCAGGGGCTTCTTTGGAAGTCACTGTTGTTTAGTCAACCTCATTATCTATCCCTGGGTTGATATCACACTGTCTAAAAGCTATCATTTACTTTAAGTCTTGATGTTTCATAGAGAGACTTGGCCTATCTTGTTTTTCTTCTTTCAATATTATTTTTGTTCATCTTTGTTCTTCCGTCTGTCTTGTAGAATGGTTCCTTGAAAACTACTACTGGATATTGGATCTTGAGTACTTTCTAGGGCTCATCTAGCTCACCATGCTTGTGTTTGCCCTAGACATGTGCCATCATCCTTCTTCATAGATGTTCACAACAACATTTAATTCCTCTACTTATGGGTCAGTTGTGGTAGTTACATAATCTAGTGTCAATTTGGGACTTGAGAGGATTAAGAGTGAAGGGGTGGTATCTAGTCTGTCAATTGGGTCATAGCCAATGAGACTTCGGTGTGTGCATGGCCTTCTCCTGAGAATTCTGGAGATTCCTGGATTACCTCTTTGGACATAGGAAAGACTCTCTCTCTCAGCTCACTTCCTTGGAGACTCTACTGACAAGGCTGACTCCCTGAGAGACATCCTTGAGGAGAAGCCACATGAATCTACCTGATGCAGCCAGAACCCTGGACCTGGAGAAGCCACATAGAGACCCCTGCCAGGGCTGAGATGCTTACAGCACCACTGGATCTACAAGACTTCCCATTCACTGGCCTGTGATCTTTCTGCATTCGGTATCATTACATGTGTTTCGTGAGTCTGAAGAGGACTTTATATATTGGTATTGGACATATGGGCTAATATTGGACTTATGGGCTTGGACTGGACTGGTTTATGATGCTTTCTTAATGTTCAATTGCCCTTTATATAAAACTCTCTCTTGTACACATATGAGTGTCCATGAATTTGTTTCTCTAGTCTACCCAGACTAACACATCACATCAGTTTTCATCTATTACATTGTGAATTGGTTGTTAACTTTATGTTCTCCAGGAAAATTCTGCAGGATGTCTCTAGAAAACAATTTAAGAAACTCCTTCTGAGATGGAGAAGAGTGTCTATTTTATCTAGAATAGGAGAAAGAAATCCCTAATCATGATCTTTAAGGATAGTTGGATAAGGTTAAAAAACTTGGAACTTCACCTAGTTGACTGTATGCTGAACTCCATTCAAAAGAAACACACACAGTTTTTCAGAAGGATATTATTGAAGTACAACATTTTCTTTTGCTCTATATCCTTTGTCATGTTCACCTTAATAATCAGCATCTCATAATAAATACTAGGGAAATATTTATAGTGTTTGCTTCTCTAAAGTCTGACCTTCTTATACCCAATATAACACGATGGGGTAATAGTCACAGTAGTGGAATCTGCTCCATTTCAGGGGCATAATGAGAGTCAAGATCACACAAGGATGACTCCCCTGAGGTGGAGGGCAGACAGACCTCTGCTCTCCTGAAGTTCTCCCCACAGCGCTGTTTCTCTGGTGGTTTGATGAGCTGTTTCAATGACCACACAGAGCTCATGGGCCATACTTATAGCTAAGTGGTTTACTAAGGAAATAACAGGCTACAATTCAGGATCAGAAACCATGTAAGCAAACTCTTTTCCCAGTGCAAGACAGCACTCTCAGCTCCACTTCACCCTTTTCTCTGCTGTGTATCCTCTCTTGGCCTAAAGGGCTTTCCCTCAGCCCCCCAGGAGAGGCTCTCTTGGCCACTTCAAAACAGCTGCTTAGCCACCTGAAGACAGACCCTTCTTGGTTCCTTCCGAACAGGCACCTCTTGGTCCAGTCATCTGTCACCACTAATTCAGCTTCTGGGCCAAGCTTCTCTGCTTCTGATCCAAGCTGTTGCTGTCTTCAGCAGTACAGTTCTTGACCCATATTATAGTTGTTTTAGAAAGTTCTTTGCCTCCCCTCTCTCTTACTCTCTTCCATTTGTTTCTACTTCCTAGATGATAAACCTTTCCAGGATTGCTTGCTTATATATATAAACTCCTCATCAGTTTCAAGAGATGGCCTTTCTACCAGGGGCAAGAACCAATCAATCTTTCTTACAGGTCACAGACACTTCATTTGCATAATAGGCAATTGTCACTTCATTTGCATAATATGTTGACCAATCCCTTTAAGGTGCATATCAATCACAGGGTAGGCTTCAGCCTAGCATTTAGACCAAAAGTATCAAACCAAGTGGTTTATTGTTTACCTCAAAAATGCAACAAACCCTCTGGTGTAGAAATCTAGAGCAAAGGTATATTCTCAGAGCTGACAGGGAACATGTCTCAAGTTGTGTTTACAAAGAACCAAGGCAGAAAGTCACTGCAAGAAACTCACCTCACCACACCCATTTTAGTCACAATCCTTCAGCGCATTCAAAGTGCCTGGCAAAGGCCAAGCTCTCCTCGACTTCCTCTTCTTTGAGCTCAAGCAGGTGCTGTGAAGATCCGTTACTCCAATTTTACTGAGATATAAAAGGAATTGGCATTCTTAAAATTTTCCTTTTTCTGTTTCCTTTAATACAAAGCTTGTCTATTCCCAATCCTAAAATAGAATGTCTCTAGACCAGTGGTTCTCAACCTTCCTCATGTTTAATACAGTTCCTCATGTTGTGGTGACCCCCAATCATAAAATTATTTTCGTTGCTACTTCATCACTGTCATTTTGTTGCTGTTATGAGTCCTATATGACATGCAGCATGTATTTTCATTGTTCTTAATGGAACATAATGAAAGCATAGTGATTAATCACAAAACAATATTTATTTATAATTACAAATAAATGCAATTTTGTTCTTGAAGCATGGTGTAGCATGGGTAATAGTCTTTATGCCTGATACTTGTATGTGGATGTACCTGCATGTGAGCGGACCCGCCTGGAGACAGATAGAGGAGCGGTGTCTCAGTTCCTAAGACCAGCAGAAATATGTGTTTTCCGATGGTCTTAGGTGACCCCTGTGAAAGGGTCATTCGACACCCCAAAGGTGTCGAGACTCACAGGTTGAGAACCGCTGCTCGATATCTTTTCTTTCAGATAACGGTTCTTCGTCCAAAAAGTACTTATCAAGGTACATAAAAAAATAAAACCTCACTGCCTTCAATCCCTGTGGGTTTCCAAGACTGCAACTCTTTACTGTGAGAGTCAAAAACCCAGTCTTTCACAGAGCTGCTGGTGGTTTCGAACTTCCAACTGTGGCGTTCACAGCCCTACGCTATACCACAGGGCTCCAGTATCAAGGAACATAGAGAACTATTATTTAGTCAAACCTTTCAGGCTTAGCAGGAAATTATAGATTCTGTTTAGGGGCCAAAGCAAAAAAAAAAAAGAAGAAAAAGGAGTGAGATAGTTAAAGTTTATTGTGACAACCTGGCTGATAAATACATGTGGGGTTAATTGAAGGGCGGAGAGATAAATGGCTCTGTGAGCCTCTCCTTTCTAGTTCTCAGGTCTCTTGCTCTCTGATGTTCGGACCAGGGTGCTGCTGCCTTAGCCAGTTCCCTGCTTCAGCTGGCAAGACCCACTTCCTGCAAGATAACCCTGAGGAGAAGCCACATGGACCTACTCCAATGCAGCCCTGGGTGCTGGAGCAGCCGTGTGGAGACCCCTGCCAGTGTTGATTCGGCTTTCCTCCTGCAGTCGGGATCATTGCGTCTGTTTTTTGAGATGGAGGAGGGCTTTGTGGATTGGTGTTGGACATGTGGGTTAATGTTGGACTGTGGGCTTGGGCAGCACTGGGTTGGGATGTTTTCTTGATGTGCACTATCCTTTATGTAAAACTCTCTCTTATACATACGAGTTTCTGTGGATTTGTTTCTCTAATGTACCAGACTAACACAGAGGAGGTTTAATTTTTAACTTTCTGCACTTGACTTGTGGGTTTATTGACCTTTGAAGATTAGCATGAGACCTCTAATATTTAGCAGCAATATGGAATATTCTCTGAATCTTCTGGGAATTTAACAATTCATTCTGTGATTTAAGATTCATCTGAACTCTGTAAGATAAGTATTAATATGTTTATCTTATAAGAAACTCAGACTTTGATGGGATAATTTTCCATGGTCTTCAGAAAGTAAGGGATAGGGTTGTATGCAAGTCAGAACTATCTGAATCCGGAACCATTTCCATTTGTCAGTTCTTTAATCTTATACTTTGGAACTAACATAACCATTCATTCTCAATATGTATTTGGCAAACAAGGGACTAAGGGTCATTTCTCTCTCTCTCTCTCTCTCTCTCTTTCTCTGCAATACATGGAATAATCTGATCTGGTATAATGAGAGACTTGGTCCAGGACCGTGATGGACAGAGAGGAAGGGACTAATTGGAGAATTGCATTGAGGTAGAAACACTAGAACTCAGTTGGTGACTGAGTGTGAAGGAACAGGTGGTCTCAAGATGAGTCAGAATGCAAGCTCATTGAATACCCTTCTGCCTCTTTTACAATACATTTATTCTTTTCAGAAAACACCTGGCATTAAAAGTACCTTTCTCTTAGGTCTACAAAGCCCATGTCATTTTAATTTACCATCTGTGAGCAATTGGAAGTCCATGACACATAATGATGTGGAATTTGTCTAAGGTGGGATGATTTTGAATTGTGTCTACCCGGAAACCCCACCTCTGCCATCACCAGTTGCCATAGAGATGATTCTGAATCATGGCAACCCCGTGTGGGTCAGACTAGAACTGTGGCTCCTTAATTTTCAACAGTAGGCACCCTCACCCAAGGTAGATCATCAGGCCTTTCTTTCACGGCACTTCATCCTTTCAGTTGGCATCCAAGCATGTTAACCATTTGCACCACTCGGATGTCACTGAGAGAATAGAGCAGAGGATGGACACTTTGGGCTAGTGGCAGAGCTTAGATCGTTCATCTTACAACAGCTGTATGGTATTAAAAATGATGTCCAGCATGCTGTGAAACATCACTTACATTTTATAGCTTTACATGATTCCTTTTTACTAGCGTGCAGAGGACTACTATGTACTAGTATGTCTGTATTTCTTAGGTATGTGTGCATGTCTGACACTCTCCATGCTGTGAAACTGCTGCTCCTTTATTTTAACCTGGTGATATTGGTGGGAACTGCTTGCTGTCTTCTTACAGCTCATTGGTCTAGGCTGGTCACGACCTAAGCTGGCCAATTAAAGACTCTTCTCAGGAATTTTAAAGTTACTACCAGAAGAGGCTTGGGGAACTCCTTGCCAGTAACAGCTCTTGATCTCCTGCCCTGTGGAGAAGTCCTTGGAAATGTCTTTCAGGGAGATGCACACATGAGCGATGGAGGGAGCCCAGGAGTGATCATGCTCCTGGATCCTGTTTTGCAGAGACTTAATGGTATCCTTGTCTTTCTCTAGGTTTGTTTGTATAAACCAGTCCTTGAATTCTGTCCCGCAGTAGCCTCCCCTTTCAGCCATGCAAGATTCTGCAATTTGAGATCAAAAGAGCCCTGACCAAAAAGTGGGAGAGTTTTATGATGTAGTGCTAGTCACAAGTCGGGCATGCAGGGAGGGTTTAGGCCAGATCCTGCCATAGTTCATTGTATGTTTCAACTTGCCTGTGATGCCAAGTGCTGTCATCAACATGAGTCTGGTTGCCTTTATGAAGGAGTTATGTGTGGTGAAATCAAGTGGCACTCAGTACAGCAAAGTTCCCTCTGTCTGAGGATGACCCTCAGTCCATAAAAACCAACAGGGAGTTTTCTCTAGCATGTATTCAGTAGACCTTTTACCAGAACTCTCTTTTCCTTCCCTTTGCCTGGCACCTGAACTACAGATTTGGAGACACAAGACCACAGATTGAATTTTGTTTTCAAGCCTCGGGGAGTTTGGTTTTGCATCTAATTCTACGGATTTTCCTTTAAACAAAGCTGCTTGTTAAATTGTGAAACAACCAACTTTGCTGGCTAGCCTCAGTGACCCCAAACCTACGCGAGTCATTTAGATATTAGCGTCCTTTTCCCATAGTCAAGTAAGAGCTGGGAGAGGGAGATAGGGACAGGAAATTGACAAAGTTTCAAAGTTTTTCAGTTGAATATGACCATAATCGTCATTTGTGCTTAGAGAGTGTAAGGAGCAAAGTGGTTGGAAGCTGTAGCGATTGAGTTACAAGCCCAGGGAGAGGAAGACTGTAGGGAGGAGCTGACTTTTGGTCTGGCGAACTACCAGCTAAGGCAGTGAGTCTTCCCTTCATAGACTGCCCCTTCCGCCCAGTTCAGCTCTGCCCTGCCCGCCTGACCAGGGTGGGTCTCACTGACCTACAGCCAGATGCCCTCCGCAACATTCTAGGAAATTATCTCTTTTATCTTGGCCACTGCTGTAAAATTTGAATCTTGACCATGTGAATCCTTCCGCTCTATCCTTCAAGGTTTCTGGTCTACATAAGAACAGTGGTTTAACTTTTGTGTGGCATTCTTTGTTTAGTTGAAAAAAAATATCACGTGAGCATACATTTCTCAGAATAATCTTCAGAAAGAGAAAACTAGGTAATATTTTATTTTTTAAATGTCAAAATATGAACAAGTTATCTCTTTTTTATTTTAATAAATCATTTTATTGGGGGCTCTTACAGCTTTTATAACAATCCATACATCCATTGTATGAAGCATATTTGTACATATTTGCCATCATCGCTTCAAACACTATATAAATTGCAACAGCGATTCCGTTTTGAAGTTTTCCACATTTTTGTATTATTTTTGGTTGTGATACTAACTTGTGCCCATTGAAGTATTTTGGGCAGGCACCCCATAATCTAATGCCAGAAGGGCAGGCAAGGGCAGGGGGATCTCAACATGACGCATCTTAAAGCAAGAAGCACGGACACGTTGGCATATTTGTCTGTGGTATCTCTAGGGAGTGTGCTCCAAGTTTGGCTTGGCAGCAGGCCACGCATCTGCCCCAGGCTTTGACCTCCACTGCAGCGCTCCTCCCTTCATGGGAGTTTGCTCAGCCAAGGTTGTTCCCTCACTTCTGCCCTTTAATAATAAAATGAAAGCCAGCTGCTTGGGGCTTTTGGTAACTGCTGAGGGTTACTGGTCACGAGCATCATGTCAGTACAGCAGGCTGGGAGGGACATGACGCAGGACTGTGGGCCAGGGTAGGACCTGATGAGGCTCAGGAAGCCACAGGATGTCATTGTGTTGGCAGAAACGGCTCAGCGTCCCAAGTTCAGACGCTGTATGCTCTTCACTCTCTGTCCTTTTTGGTGTTTTTGTAGAACTGGCCAGAGCTTGAAGGAGCCCTGGCGGCATCGGGGTTACGCCTTGGGCTGCTACCTGTGAGGTCTGCAGTTCCCAGTCATCCTCTGGAGAAAGAGCTTCTACTCCCTTGAGGAGCCACAGTCTCGGAAGCTCACAGAGGCAGCTCTCCCCTACCCTATGGGGTCGCTTGAGTCACCATCGACTCGATGGCACTCTGTTTTGGTTTCGCCAAAGCTTTAAATCTGCCATGAGATGAGGAAAAGCCCACAGGAACCGGCATCCTCATTCTACTAAACCTGTGTGTGTGTGTCATTGTTTTCTTTCACATTTAATTGTTATGAATAGAAGGACATTCACCTGGTTAATAGAAAGTACCTATTTTAGACAAGCCATAGTCTCCACTCTGTTCTCCATCCATTTTTCCTTCCTCTCTCCCTGAATGCACTCTGGATACTTATTAAAAATGTTGGGTGTGTACCTTGAGTTTACTTATGAATTTTAAAGTCAGTACAAATAAATTCCATATATATATATATATATATATATATATATATATATATATATATATATACATGCCTTTTAAATTTAAAAGAAGTGTCCCTTTCATCACTTTGCTGTGTGTATATACATACACATGTGTGTGCATAAATATATAATATAGCTCAGATTTTAAAAAAAAATTCAAACATTTAAGCTTGCTTCATTCATTTTTATACTTTGAAAATATTCCATTCTATACATGGAGCATAATGTATTTACCTGTCCCCCAATTCAAGGATATTTGAATTGCTTCTGATCTTTTGCTGCAATGATTAACTTTGTATGTATGTTTTTCTTAAGTGTAGCTGTAGGATACATTCCCAGAAATCAAATTTCAGGTCAAGGGAGATACTCATTTGTAATTTTGATCTCTGTGGCTTTTTTCTCTCCAGAGGGACTTAGATCCATTTATACCCCAGCAGCAAAGTACGAGGGCTGGTGTCGCTTGGAGAGGTTTTACATACTTCTCAGAGGTTGCATGGATTGTTTATCAGCTGTTTTAATTTGTATATGTCCCCCCAGTTGTCCCCTCAGTGTTGTCCCCTCAGGTCAGTGTATTGGAGCAAAGGCCAAACATGCTTCCATTTTTGCATTATGAATATAACATGGCAGCTAGGAGCACAATAAATACTAGTGCTCTTGGTATACTTTAGGAGAATAAGCCATTAAACCTTAATGGGAAGAGGATCCTTTGACTCAGTTGGAGTCCAGGTGCACTGGTCCCCCGCCCCTCGAGTTACCAGGAGGTCATGTAGTGGTTATAGAATGAGACCTAAGGTAAAGTGTTGACTTGGGCTCACAGCAGATTCGCTTAGTACTCACACGTCAGCCTTTATCCTCATCGCCAACTGCTGGTCACCAAACATCAGCAACAGCCTAATTGCATGCTTGTGCTGTCACTTACTTTCCTCAATGCGTGCCAGCACCTGCCCCAAAGCAAGCAAGAGAACAAAGGGCTGCTTTGAAAACACGCTTTCTGTCTACCACATATGTAAACATGGTCTCACTATATTTTAGCTTGCCTCTATCCGAGTGGCATGATGAACTAATTGTCTCTTTGTTGTCTCAGCTTCTACTGGTCGGATTCTGTCATATGTATTATGCCAGCGGTCTTCAAGATTTTTGGCATACATATCCTTACAATAATTATGCCAAATTACATTCCCCTTCACCATCTATCAGTAGACAGACATGAGTATCTACAGGGCAGTGGTTGTTTATTGGTAGAGTTCTCACCCTCATGAGGGAGACCCCTCACCTCCGACCAGTACACTTTACTGCAACTGTGACCTGCCTGTCAGTAGAAACTGGTGGTTGCTGCGTCCAAGTTTGTGTGTTGCCGTGATAATGAACAGGTGTCATGAGAGCTTCCACACTGAGATGGGCTAGGGCAGTGGTTCTCAACCTTCCTAATGCCACACCCTTGAATACAGTTCCTCATGTTGTGGTCACCTTCCCCAACCATAAAATTATTTTCATTGCTACTTCATAACTGTAATTTTGCTACTGTTATGAATCAGGCGACCCCTGTGAAAGGGTCATTTGACTCCCCCCAAAGGGGTCGTGACCCACAGGTTGAGAACCGCTGGAATAGGAAGACGAGCCTAGTAATCTACTTCTGAAAATCAGCAAATGAAAACACCTAGGTCACAATAACCTGATCCACAACTGATCATAGGAATAGCTCAGGACTATGTAGTGTTTCCTTCCATTGTGTGTGTGTGTGTGTGTGTGTGTGTGTGTGTGTTCTCTGAGTTTGGAGCTGGCTCACTGGCAGGTAAGCACAACCTGTGTGTATATGTGAATGTGACTGTGTGTGTGAATATACACATAATAGTTACATCTACCTCTATCTATCTATCTATCTATCTATCTATCTATCTATCTATCTATCTATCTATCTATCTAAAGAGGCCTGGATACATAGTAGATTAAGCATTGGACTGCTAACCACAAGGTCAGTGGTTCAAACCTACCAGCCTCTCCACGGATAAAGGATAAGGCTGACTGCTCCTATAAAGGTTTACAGTCTCATGAACCCTAAGGAGCAGCTCTGTTCTGTCCTTTTGGTTTTCTGTGAGTCAGGAGTGGCTCGATGACACGGGGTTTATCTCTCTGTTCTACTCTGGTCATCGAGTCAGAACTGACTTGATGTGAGTGAGTCAGTTATTTGTTCCTGAACGTGCAAGGAGGAGCCTTGTTGACCTGTATTTTTAAAAAGTAGATAGCAACCCATCACAAGGTTGGATATATAGCAACCCCCCCACAGGGGGACAAATAACAGAAAGGTGGGTGAAGGGAGACAATGGACAGTGTAAGGCGTGAAAAAACCATAATAATACATAATTGATCAAGGATTCACAGGGGCGGGAGGGTGGGGGAAGGAGGGAAAAAAAGAAGAGCTGATACCAAGGGTTCAAGTAGAAAGAAATTATTTTGGAAATGTTGATGGCAACATACGTACAAGTGTGCTTAATACTATTGAATGATGGATTGTTAAAAGATTTATCAGAGGCCCCCCAGTAAAAGGATTCATTAAAAAAAAGTAGATAGGAAGGGAAAGAATTTTGTTCTAGTACTATCTTTTGATTATTTGAACTCACTCTGAAATCATATTGATCTCTCATCAAAACATATTTTCAATGCCTTCTCAGTTTTCGCTCTCCTAGGTTCTCTTTCAATGGAAAGCAAAGAATAGGAAACTATCCAGCGTACAAAAGTATGCTTTCCTCAGTCAGCGCTGGCACGCACGCCGGCATCTCCAGCCTTCTTTCTATATCACGCTGCAGATTAGGGGCGCACTCCTCTTTGGTTCAGGGGGGGGCGGGGGAACACTATTCCCTTTCCTTCCAGGGGAAGGAGGAACCGGCTCCTACCTCACAGGCAAGATCTCTGGCAGATGACTCGTTGGGAAGAGTAAGTCTGGACCTTAACTATCTGAAAACCAATTCCCTTAAAAACCTCAGTGTCCTTAGACCACTTAGAAGGTATCCATATTCCCTGGTTTGGAGACCTGTATTCCTTGCAACCCTTAATTTCTTTCCTTATCCAAGGCTGCGTTCTCAAACCCCCCTCAGCTGACCCGGTCTCCGAGAGGGGCTGTGGTTATCTCCTTTCCGTCTCTCTAACAGGGCTCAGGAAACAGCTCTTATTAACTTGGCTGGCCAGACACTTCAACTCGATATCTGACTGAACCCTAAAAGTTTGGCTGAAAACTCAAGAATTGGGCTGTTAGTAGACAAGTTATGAAGAATATAGACTCATGGGATATGAGGAAGAAGATAAATGAGAAAAGTACTGTCTTATATTTAAAGTACAGGGGGATTTTAAAAAATCATTTTATTGGGGGCTTGTACAGCTCTTATCACAATCCATACATCCATCTATTGTGTCCAACACATTTGTACGTATGTTGCCATTGTAATTTTCAAAACATTTTCTTTCTCTGTGAGCCCTTGGTATCAGCTCTTCATTTTTTTCCCTTTCCTCCCCCACCCTCTCTCCCTCATGCACCCTTGATAATTTATAGATTATCATTTTTTTCATGTTTTAGACTGACCAATGTCTCCCTTCACCCACTTTTCTGTTGTCCATACCCCTGGGAGGGGTTTATATGTAGATCAGTGTGATCGGTTCCCCCTTTCTCCACCTACCTTCCCCTTAACCTCCTAGTATTCCTGCTCTCATTATTGGCCTTGAGGGGTTTCTCTGTCCTGGATTCCCTGTGTTTCCAGTTCTTATCTGTACCCAGGTACATGCTCTGGTCCAGCTGGATTTGTAAAATAAAATTGGGGTCAATAGTTGGAGGGAGCATTAAAGAACTAGAATGTATGGATTGTGATAAGAGATGTAAGAGCCCCCAATAAAAGTATTTTTTTAAAAATCCAAGATGGATTGTAAGAATCAAATGAAAAATGTGCGAGAAATTTCCAGTGTTGTGCAAACATATTAAAATGAAAGCACATGACACAATGGATGGACGTATAGATTGTGCTAAGAGTTGTATGAGCCCAAATAAAGTGATTTTAAAAATTAAAAAAAATAACTATAGGAAAGTAATACAAGGGGACCTAATTTTAGCTCCATTTTTTTCTCTTAGCTCTATCAAAAAATTAAGAGAATGTGTCTTGCCTTGAAGATATGCATAAGGGTTTCTGTGCAAAATCATTCAGCTGGGTGGACCACAATAAACTGGATAACCTTGAGAAGAATGGGAATTCCAAAACACTTCATTATGGTCACGAGGAACTTGTACATGGATGAAGATGTGGTAGCGTGAACAGAACAAGGGAATACTGAATGATTTAAATTCAGAGAGGTGTGTTCCTGCTCACAGTACTTATTCAGTCTATATGCTAAGCAAATCATCAGAGAAACTGAATTTTATTAACAACCTGGAATAAGCAGATGACACAGCCTTGCTTGCTGAACGTGAGGAGAACTTGAAGTACTTAGTGAGGAAGATCAAAGATTGTAGCCTTCAGTATAGATTATGAATCAATGTACAGATGACCAAGATTCTCACAACTGGACCAACAGGTAACATCATAATAAATGGAGAAAAGGTGAAAGGATTTCTTTCTGCTTAGATCACAATGTTCCTGGAAACAGTAGTCAAGAGATCAAAAGACGTATGACATTAGGTAAATCTGCTGCACAAGACATCTTTAGAGTATGGAAGAACAAGGATGTTACTTTGAGGACTAAGGTACACCTGAACCAAACTATGGTATTCTCCATTGTCTCATTTGCATGTGAGAGTTGGACATTGAATAAGGAAGACTGTAGAAGAATAGATGCATTTGAATTGTGGTGCTGGAGAAGAATGCTGAAAGTACCGTGAACTGCTAAGGGGACAAACCGATCGATCTATATAATGGCAGAAGTAAGGTCAGAGTGCTCCTTAGAGGCAAGGATAGCAAGATTTCATATTACATACTTTGGAGATATTATTAAGAGAGGCCAGTCTCTGGAGAAGAATATTATATTTGGTAAAAAGAGAAAGGTCTGCAATGAGATGGATCTCACAGTGCCTGCATCAAGAGGCTCAGACATAGGAACAATTGTGGTGCTAGGGCAGTGTTTTGTTCAGTTATACATGGAGACATTATGTGTCGGAGCCCACCCCATGGCACCTAACAACAACAACAGCAACAACAACAACAACAACATGTATTTTGTGTTTGCATTTAAGTTAGCTCTCCAAACTCTCAGTAAGAAATAAAATTACATTTGCTTGCACACATACTGATTTAAGTCATGAATATTTTCAGAAAAGTGAGTGTGACATTTAAAACTCAGATAGATGTTTTATTGAATGATGGGTAAATGGTCACTTTACCATGAATCTAAAGAACCGTTTGGTGAAATCTGATGGAAATATAGTGAGAGAGAGAGAAAGCTAATACTAGAATATGTTATACATGTATGGGGTCTATGAGAAACACTTGTGAAAAAGCGGAAACCAAATAAATCAGCTGAATAAGAAACCAAATAAGCAGGCTTTACTCCCTGCCATCGAGTCAATTCAGACTCAGAGAGACCCTATAGGACAGGGTAGAAGTGCCCCTTGTGGGTTCTTGAGACTAACTCTTTATGGGAGTAGAAAGCCCATCTTTCCCCTGTGGAGCGGCTGGTGATTTCAAACTGCTGGCCTTGTTAGCAACCAATGCATAACCTCTACGCCCCCAGGATTCCTAGAAGGGGTTTACTACGAAACGATAAACGTTTACTTGGCCTAAGGAGTCACTTGGATTCAGTTATGACAGATCAACCACGGGCAACAGTGCACTTGATGAGACGTGAGACTGCATGTGGCTGGGAGTTAGGATGGGAGGTTCTATACTTGACTCTGCATTAAGAGGCTATGATTGTGAGGGACATGCCATCTGAGTGTTTTCTTGGCTCCAGGGGAAATGTTTCTGATCATGAGCAAAGACCGACTTCGTGGTAATATAAGATCCTGAGTTTAAGAGACAAGCTCCATTTGGCTCATGGTGGTGGTTAGGTACCATCAAGTAGGCTGTGACCCATAGCAACCTTATGCACGACAGAATATAACACTACCTGGTCCTGTGCCAGCTTCATGATAGTGTTCATGCTTGATCCCCTTGTAGCAGCCACTGTGTCAATCCATCTCGTTTAGCTTGGTGTATAATTACTCAGCCAAAATAGAAGATACACACATTCAGAAAGATTTCTAATATAAACATTGCAAGGGCATCAAGAATTGTAAGGCGTTAGCAAGAAAACTTTTATTTTCCATAGAGCCCTCTGGATAACTAGTACTCTCATAAAGAGTTAAAATCTTAGAAACCCACAGGGGCAGTTCAACCCTGCTCCCCAGGGTCGCCTTGAGTCGGCGTGAACCCCAGGGCAGTGAGCTTGTTGTTTTTTAGTGAATCCTAGTGAGTTGCATGTTGAACTGCTAACTGCAAGCTCCCAGGGAGGAAGGTGAGGCTTTCTGATCCTATACAGATTTAGTGTCACATCCAAACCCCAAAGTGCAGTTCTACACCGTCCCGTAGGGTTGATATGCGTCAGAATCAACTCGATGGCACTGACTTTGGCTTAGGGAGAGCCAATAGTATCAAGAGATACGTGTGGAGAACTGACAAGATTAAAGGAAAGGTAGATGGCCAAAGTTTGAGTCTGGTACCTGATATTTTAGCCAGCACCAGGAAGGGCAGACATTTTCACAGAGTCTTGCGATCTCACCAGAAGAATGCAACTCTGCGTCTTTTTTGCATTGCCCTGAACATCAGCCAGCAAATCTTTTTCGTTGGAATACTTGGGGCTCTCTTCAGCTCAGGGGAATTTTCTCTTCTTATATCTTTGGCGATTTCTTCCCTCTCATTATTTCTTTTTCTCTTTAAGCGAAGTGCCTTGTGCATTAAATATAGCTAAGCAGCAACTGAGTGTTGTGTGGGTTTTAAGTTTTATGATTAAACTAATATTGTAGCACCTGAATCTATTGTTCACGATTGTCTTTTGCTTTCTACATTTTTGTCTGTTTGCTCCTTTCTGAGAGTTATCTTTTACTTCGAGATCATAAGTGTGGTCTTTACCTGTGCATCTTATATAATAAATTCAATCTTGCTATTGGATTAAAAAATCTTTCATCCTATCTTAATTAGCACTCTTTTTCATTATTTCATAAATTGGTTGGCGTCTTTAGCTGCAGGGCACACACTAAAGTGGAGAATACAGAAGTCCCAACTTGCCCAGCGACTCAGTGCTTGCCACCCAGCTTCAAGCTTCCAGAAGCCTCTTTTTCAAGATCAGTTCTCCTCCCCCTCCCCCATGGGGCTTGGGCTGTGGTTTCTTCATCTTGCTCTTACTCCTACTGCCTCCTGCCCCTTAGGCCTTCTGATCGGCTGACAGAAGCCTTTCTTATTTTGTAATGCTGTTATTTCATCTTTTAAAAAATAAATGAATCATTTCATTGAGGGCTCTCACAGCTCTTATAACAATCCATACATCAATTTGTACATTTGTTGCCATCATCATTCTCAAAACATTTGCTTTCTACTTGAGCCCTTGGTAGCAGCTCCTCATTTTCCCCCTCCCTTCTCCCTCCTCCCTCCCTCATGAACCCTTGATAGTTTATAAATTATTATTATTTTGTCATATCTTACACTGTCTGACGTCTCCCTTCACTGACTCCCATCAGTTTTTAAACTGTCTTTTTCATCATTTTAAGGGAGTCTTGGATGGTAGCAAGTGAGGGTAGTAGTAACTGCTACTAGCCTGGTGGTATCGTAGTTACTTATTCTGTAAATTGCAAGGTCAGCAGTTCAAAACCACCAGCCACTCCTCCGGAAAAAGATGAGGTTTCTACTCCCATAAAAGAGTTACAGTTTCAGAAACCTACAAGGGCAGTTCTACGCTATCCTATAGGGTCACTATGTGTCACAGCCAACTCAGTGGAAGTGATTTTTTTTCTTGGTTTGAATGAGAGAGGGAAGTTTCTTATACTCTGTTCACACTGTAAACAGAAAGGCTCTTCCCTTCTTACATGATACCCCAGGCCTCTCAGTTGGGCTCCCACTCTCTAGCTCATCTCATTGCAATAGTTCGTGCTGTGAGCCCTCTCAGGCGCGCCACAGTAGAATTACGCACTGTCCACATAACTGGTGTTATGCCTGAACCTACTTCTGTAGCACCTGTGCCAGTCTCTCTCTCAGAGGGTCTTCTCTTTTGGTTGGCCCTCTGCTTTACCATTGAGGGGCAGTGAAAAACAGAGGACGGCTCTCATTGTCCTTTGCTTTCTTTTGTTTATTAGTAAATCATTTTATTGGGGGCTCTTACATATAACATAATAATCCCTACATCCATTATATCAAGCAGACATGTATACACGTTGCCATCAACAATTTCAACACATTATCTTTCTTCTTGAGCCCTGACTTCTTGTTTGTTACTTTCATGAGTGTTGAGTATAGATCCAAGTAAAATGAGATCTTAAAAATAAATAAATAAAATGAAATCTTTTACAATTGTAATCATTTCTCCCTTTATCATGATAATGTCTGTAGGTCCAGTGGTGAGGATTTTTTATTTTAACATTGAGTTGTAGTCTATACTGAAGTCTGTCGCATTTCAACTTCGTCAGCAAATGCTTTAGGTCTTCTTGGCTTTCAGCAAGCAAGGCTGTGACATCTGCATTGAGCCTTCCTCCCATCCTGATTCTGTATTCTTCTTCATGTAGTCTAGCTTTTAAATTATTTGCTCAGTCCAGTTTCAACAAGCAGACTGAGAGTGTATGCCTGATACACACCTTTCCTGGTTTTAAACGTCACAGTGTTCCCTTGTTCCATTCAAACCACTGTCTCATAGGCTACATTCATACAGGTTCTCCAGGAGCACAATGAAGTATTCTAGAATTCTCATTCTTCTCCGTGTGACCCACAGTTTGTTGTTATCCACACAGTCCAATGCCTTACCATAGTAAATTTTAAAAAGCAAGTTTTCTAGTACTCTCTTCTTTTCTGTCATGAACCGTCTGAGATGAGCAATGATATATCCCTTGTTTAATGTCCTCTTTCTGAATCAGGCTTGAGTTTCTGACAAACTCCTTTTCGATATACTGCCACTGCAGCTCCTTTTTTAATGCTGTCAATAAAAATTAACTTCCATGTGGTATCAATGACACTGTTTGATCACTTCCACATTCTGTTGGTTCACCTTTCTCTGAAATGGACACAAGTCTGGATCTGTGCTAGTTGCGTGGTCAAGTAGCTAGTCTCTGTTTGCTGGCATAGACGAAGGAGTGTTTTCAGCATCACGCCAATTGTGCTGACTTTGCTTTGTTCTGTGACTATTTATGCTCATTACTGATAGTCTAGGGTCCCTGCCTGGATAGCTACCACGCCAAGTAGCCTGTTTGTCTAAGCTTATATGATCTCTCTGTATTTTTCCTAGTCTTCATGGGTAACATTTCCTAAAGATTTGCTATTCCTTTGGAAGACAGAACTGAATTGGGATTACTTGTGGCTTTGTGGATAGATCACAGTTCTGTGACTTAGTAGCTGTGTGACTTTGGTCAGGCCACTTTAAAATACCTGGATCCCTCAATTGTTAACTATTAATTGTTATAGCTCACCAAACAGAATTTTTCATTACCATTATCATTATTTTCCCCAAAACCTGGCAATTTAAGACTACTATATAATCACTATTTTCATACACTCTTTGCTTTTTTTATGACATGTCTAAGTCCAGTAGTCGTAGTGCTGCCTTAGTAACTGAGTGTCAAAGAAAGTTTTGCCCTCTCACCAATTCTCATTGTTTGCACAAACAGCATTTAGTCACTTAAGTTTTTAATCTGTACACGTCAACAATCCATGTATTTTATTCTAAAAAGTGGTCCTATACATAGATATTTTCATTTCTTAATAGCATTTTAAATTCTATACCATTGGCTAAATTATGATACTATCAATAGAATTACCATATACTGTACTCCACGGGAGTGATTTATAGTATTCCCCCATAAAATGATAACAATGTATCTGAGGAGCCCTAATAGTGTAGTGGTTATGCATTGGGCTGCTAACCATAAGGTCAGCAGTTCAACAATACCAGTCACTTCTTGGGAGAATGACAGGGTTTTCTATTCCCGCAAAGTGTTCCAGTCTTGAAAACTCACTGGGAGCAGTTCCACCTTGTCTTATAGGGCAGCTATGAATTGGCATTGACTCAATGGCCGTGAATTTAGTTCAAAGTAGAACAGAGACATATATCAACTATAGATATATGAATGAGTTTTGAGCTATCACTTAATCTTAAACCCTAATGTGAGAATAATTTCTTCTTATGACATGACCCTACTAGCTTCTTGCCCTCATTAAGAGACCATGATACAGATGCTATATCAGAGTGTGGTGAAGAAATCAGACAATGTGTGAATATCAGAAAGAATTGAGTCTGGGGTCTTACAGACTTGTCTTAAAACAAGCAGCCACCCAAGTGAGGGCTCAGCCAAGTCTGCATGGAAGAAACACACCAACCTGTGTGATCCAAGGATTGTAAATAATAAAATCCAAAACTGGAGAAGGGAACAGTATTAGAGCTTAAATTCAGAGAACCCAATTGGCAGAAGGCTGTGGATGACAGTGGAAACCCAAATCAATTTTCAGAGTTCCCACATGGATTAAGCCACTGGAGAATCCCCTTGAACCATTTACCACATTGACCCCTTTCTACTCATTTTAAATTTGTTCTAGTTTATATTATTTTCTGTTTTCTTTTGGATTGAGGTTTTTCTATGTTCTATTTGTTTTTTGTTGTTGGGAGTTTTATGGTGTTTTTCTTTTTTTCCAAGAGATTTCCTTTTATTTATTTTATTCTAACAGTCTTATTGACATATAATTCACATACTATACAATTTAATGCCTTAAAAATATTTAAAAGAGTTGCACAATCATTACCACAATCAATTTTAGAGCATTTTCTTAGTCTTGTACTTATTATTAGCCTCCTATTTTTCAACAACCTCCCCTGCTATAGCCCTAAGAATCTGTTAGTCCAGTCACTGTCTCTACAGATTTACCTATCCTGGCTTTCATATAAGGAAAAGCATACCAAAAACAAAACCCCAATTACAATAACAAAATAAAACACAGAAAAACTCAATCCACAAGATAACAGAAAATGATAAAGACTAGTCCAAATTTAAAATACATCAAAAAGGAGAATAAGGGACAAGGTGTGACGTTTTAGCCTATCTGCACCTGCACTGACCCATTTTTTCGTGCACTCTATCTGACCGCAAGGCCATGCACAGTTTCAACTACTGCTCAGAGGGCATTCTCTGGAGGTTTTACCCACGTGAGGACCGTACAGATGGATCTGGGGCTTTCACTATCACCCGTCACCTTCTGCAAACCAGGTGTTCAGAATTTAAGCGCAAATACTGTTCTCTCTTCCAGTCTTGGATTTTATTAATGATCCTTGGATCGGTGTGTTTTTCTTTATGTGAAATCCAGGTTAGGCACATCTATAGAGATGGCAACTGGATAGTTTTCTAGGGTCATGACAGGGGAGACTGGAGGGAAATAGGGATCTATTAGTGAATACAAAAATGAAGAAAATATTTTAAAACTGATTGTAGTGATGATTGCACACTTTTTTGATGTGTTTAAATCACATGGTATGTGAATTATATGTCAATGAAACTTAAAATTTTTAAAATTAGCATTATTTTGACCTATAGGGACACAGCCTGGGGCAGCTGAAGCTAGTCCCAGCAGTACTACATAGCCTGTGAGTAACATGCAAGTTTATCTGGCCTTGGCAGGTTCACAAGCATTTAGCAAGTCGGCAACTTTTAGCGTGGCCGTTTTTCCATAGTCTAGAATCCCTGAAGTCCTCAGTGGTATTTCATCTCGGCACTGCAGTAACTGTAAGGAGAACACCCCAACTTTAGTTTCAATAGCAGTGTGCATCCAGACCATTGGGATTTTGTTATGGGAGATTTATTAAAGGAAATGCCTGAGGAGGGAGGGAAAAATGAGGAGATGATACCAAGGGCTCAAGTAGAAAGAAAATGTTTTGAAAATTAAGATGGCAACATTTTTACAAATGTGCTTGACCCAATGGATATATATATATATATTTATGATCTGTAAGAGCCCCCAATAAAATGAATTTTTAAAAATAAAATAAAATAAATAAGACCATATACAAGATAAATAAATAATAAATAAAGGAACCGCCTACATCAGTATTTAAAATGGGGTGGAATGTTCATGATACATGGGGGAGTTCAAAAAGTTTGTGGATCAATTCCATTATCTTTTCATTCCATTTTCCCATAGACTTTTTGAAGCCTCTCTGTACAGTTTGTCAGCTCCTTTTCAAGTTCCCATCTCCTGCACGATGCTATGATTCTTAGTAGATTAATTGGTATGCCCTCTATAGCCTCTTCATGTTCAGAAGTATGTCTGAAAGCTTTCAGAAGTTTGAGAGAGCAGTTGTCTGATGTGTGAGGAAATGGCCTGTGAGCCACATCTGACCTTCACTGCAGAGAAGCAGAATCTAACGCCATGGCAGCCCAAGGCCGACTGCTGTGTGTGGAGGTCAGACATGCCTTGAGACTCCAGCCCTCTGCATTCCAATCTGCTCCCAGCTGTCCCTCCCACGGTACTCTACTTCTCTGTGGAGCTCAGTAATTTGTTGCAAGGACCACACAGAACTGCACAATACTCACGTTATGTGACTTATTAAGGAAGTCAACAGGTTAGGAAATGTTAAGGATACAGTTCTTTTTTCTATAGTGCCTCTTCTCAGCCATGCTGCCCTTCAGCCACTTGATCCCTTGGCTTCTACCCTGTTCAGGAAAGTGTTACAAATCTCCTTTTTTGCTGACAAATCCCCCAAGGACACCCCACTCTGCAGCTCGGCTCGTTGTATGCACCACTCTGCCTCACAGTCTTGGCCTTGCTGCTCTGCTCTGCCTCCTGAGCTCCCTGCTCTGATGCCAGCTGCCTCCACTGCTTCAGGCAGGGCGCTCACATGCATGCTGCTGAGAGCTCTTCTTTCCGGATGGCCATGGGATTCCTCATGCCCATTTCTGAGATGGTTTATCTTGACACCCAGTGACATGACAAAACTGATCAACCACCAATTTGAGAATTCCCTACGCCTTATTTGCATGCTCCCACCCAAAGACCATGAATACAAGAGCCCAAGCAAGTAATTTTGTTTTACCACTCGTGTGTGTGTGTGTGTGCTGTATAAAATAAAGGGGAAATGATGGCGAGGAGAAACCCTGTCATTTCTGTAGTAGCATACATGGAAGGTTGAGCAAAAAGGACAGAAAAGGCACATCAGGGAGCCTACAAAGTTGTTTGTCGCGGGCCATGCTGATAAGTCACCAGGATGTCCCTCTCCAGCAAGTCTCCCCACTGACTTCATTTCCAGGCAGGACTGACAGCACGACAGGGCTGAGGTCATCACCGAGTCACGGAGCCTGAATCACCGCCATGGGAGGCTGAGCTGCAGATGTCCTTTCCAGGGGTTCTGGACAAGGGTGCCAAGTGTCCTGTGGATATTAAGCCAAATCGAAAGGGACTCAGAAATCAGGTTATTTGGAAGGAAAGTTTTGACCAGTGCCTCCTGTGCATTTTGAGGGTATGTGGATACTCTCTCCAACTTTCAGGAATTTACAGGAACAGAGAACAGGAGAGCAACTCCCGAACCCTTCGGCACCGGCAGCACCACAACACGTGCAGCATACACCTGTGCTGGGGAGAGTTGCTGGCCCCTTCCGACACGGCAGCCCACGCTAACACCAGTTACCGTCAGCCAACTGAGGTGGAGGTGGTCGTGACTTGAGTCCTTCTTCCCTTTGCCACCAACTGTAAGGAGAAGGGAGCCCCAGGGGAGTGGGAGGTAGGTAGGGGATTTCTTTATTGTAAAGTCTAGTCTATCTTGACCATCATTGTTTTTCAGAAGGCAGATTTCCGTGTTTTTCAGAGAATGAAATTTCATGTTCCTTCCACTTTTCCACACCCATCTAATGGTTTCCTCCCTTAAGTCAGCAGTTCTCAACTTGTGGGTCGTGACCCCTTTGGGGGTCAAATGACCCTTTTACAGGGGTCACCCGATTCATAACAATAGCAAAATTAGTTATGAAGTAAAAACGAAAATAATTTTATGATCGGGGGTTCTGTATTAAAGGGTCACGGCATTAGTTGAGAACCACTACTTTAAGTGGAATAGAGGAGAATGGGGCTTGTGGACGTGTGTAATTGAAATGATAATTTGCTTACCTGATGAGATGGTTTTATTAAGGCAGAGTAGATGAAGCTGTCTTGGTGGTAAACATTGCCGGGTCTGGCCACAAAATAAACTCTTGATTTCAGTGATTCTCAAACATGTAGTTTCTGGGATCAACAGGATGCATCTCACCTAAGACTGAGTTCAACATAGCAATTCTCCGTCTACTGCCAAGCCTACTGAGCGGTAGGGTTTCCAAATCTGCATTTAGGAAGCCTGCAGAGGTGATTCTGATGCACACTAACATTTGAGAACTGTGGATATGATATGTTTGCAGCCAAGTTATTGAGTGGTGATGTAAACAAAAACTAAATCCTTGAGAACTTCAAAACTATATAGACAATGTGATTCCCTTTAGCAGATATTTTCATCAATCATTAGGTATGACTACAAGTCTCCTTACTCCATTTCACCATATGTATTTTAATAGATTTGTGTTGGTCATCAGTTTGTGAAGAAGGAAGGATTGGATTGAATTCATCTTTTTTTAAAATCAAGAAATAGTATTTTTTTATTTAAATGGAAACTCTTTTTTCTTTAATATATAAATCATTTTATTGGGGGCTCTTACAGCTCTTATAACAATCCATGCATTCATTGTGTCGAGCACATTTGTACATATGTTGCCATCATCATTTCCAAAATATTTTCTTTCTACTTGAGCCCTTGGTATCAGCTCCTCTTTTTTCCCTCCCTCTCCCACTCTCCCACCCTTGTGAGCCCTTGATAAATTATAAATCATTATTATTATCTTCATATCTACACAATCCACTTTTTCCTTTCACCCACGTTTCTGTTGTTCGTCCCCCCATCCCCCGGGGAGGTTATACATCGATCATTGAAGTCAGTTCCCAGTTTCTCCCTCTCTTCCCCTGTCCCCTTTCCACCTTCCCTCATGGTATCGCTACTCCCATTACTGTTCCTGAGGGGTTTATCTGTCCTGGGTTCTGCGTGTCGAGAGCTCTTATCTGTAACAGTGTACATGCTCCGGTCTAGCCAGATTTGAAAGGTAGAACTGGGGTCATAATAGTGGGGGTGGGTAAGGGAGGAAGCATTAAAGAACGAGAGGAATGGTGTGTGTTCGTCAGTGCTATACTGCACCCTGGCTGGCTCGCCCCTTCCTTGTGACCCTTCTGTGAGGGGATGTCCAATTGCCTACGTATGGGCTTTGGGTCTCCACTCTGGCCCCCCTCGTTTGCATCGATATGATTGTTTGTTGTGGGTCTTTTGATGCCTGGTCCTGATCCTGTGGGCTCCTCATGATCACACAGGCTGGTGTGCTTCTTCTAAATGGGAGCTCTTACAGATGTTGTGCTACTGCCGTCCGTTTCGATACATTTTCCTTCTTGACCTCTTCAGTATCAGTTCCCCTTTATCCCTTCCCTCTACAGGAACCCTTATTATTGTAGTAAATAGCATTATTATTTGCCATACCCACCACCATCTGATGTATCCATTCACCTACAAGTCTGTTGTTTGCTCCCCTCGCGTGGGGCTACCCAGTCACACAGTTAGCATGTGCTCCTTTGACAAACAGCATCGGCAGCCTGGCATTGCTGAACATTGACACTGTTCCGCTGGACCACTTACACTTCCTGTGGTCCAAGTGGTCGGTGTGAGGTGGATAAGGGAGAAAAACCTTATGCAGGTAAGTGTGCTATTGTGGTTGTGCCTCTTAGCATCTTTCCTGTCTACTGACAGAGCTTCTGAAGATCGGGTGAGGAAGCTCGTGAAATGGCAACAGTGATTAAGCACCCTGCGTGTTAATGCCAGCAATCAAAGATTTACTGCTTCCCCAGCGCTCACTGCTGAAAAAGAGCCGCCAGAGGAGCCTGCTACTTACGTACCTGGCTGCTGCTCTGGAGAAAAACCACGTGGAGAAAACTATTGTCATCATTTCCTTTTGAGAGTCGAGGAGATGGAGGAAGATTTACTTCAGGACAAGAGACTGTAAGCCTTGGACACAGTTGGTGGGCTTGGACCACTGTGGTCCTCCTCAAATAGCATGTGACCAAGCAGTCCCTCTGTGGGGTATGTAGCCTAGAGAAATCGGAGCCGCAATATGAACAGACACATGCACCTCTCTGGTGATTGCAGCACTGCTCACAATAGAATGACATCTGAGTGAGATTTTGGAGGGTGAGTAGAAGGTGGGCGTGTTTGGAGAAGGGGAGCATATCAGAAGCAGACAGGATTATGTGCAGAGGTAGTTGGATGTGAAGCAGCACAGGCAACTTCAAGAACTCCATCTACCTTCATGGAGTCAATTCCGACTCATAGGGAGCTTATAGAGCAGTGGTTCTCAACCTGTGGGTCGCGACCCCTCTGGGGGTCACCTGACCCTTTCACAAGAGTCGGTCTTAGGAATCAAGACATGACTCTTCTATCCATCTCCAGTCGGGTCCGTCCACATGCAGATACTCCCACATACAAGTATCCTATGTGAAGACTGTTACCCATGCTATACCTTGCTTCAAGACAAAATTGCATTTTAATTTGTAATTAGAAATAAATATTTCACTATCTATAATTACATATTGTTTTGTGATTAATAGCTATGCTTTCATTATGTTCAATTTGTAGCAATGAAAATACATCCTGCATATCAGATATTTACATGACGATTCATAACAGTAGTAAAATGACAGTTATGAAGTAGCAACGAAAATAATTTTATGGTTGGGGGGTCACAACATGAGAAACTGTATTAAATCATTGCGGCATTAGGAAGGTTGAGGGCCACTGCTCTAGAGGATGGAGCGGAACTGCTCCATAGAGTGGTTTTTTGTTTTTAGATTGTGCATTTTATTGTGAATTGAGTGGGGGTTTCCAGATCAGATCATCATTTATTTGCATTCAGTATTTTGAATAACTTCCCCCTCCTTTCCCCCATTTCCCTCTTTAGTATATTATCTTCCCTTCACTGAAGTTCATGTCTCTCTACCCTCTCGCCTAATTGCTTCCCCCTTCCATTCCCTACCCCCACCCCTGGGAACCATCAAAGTCTCGGGGGGTGGTAGGAAAACCTTTTCTTGATTAAAAAAAATAATGATAGTAGCCTCATACAATATTACCCATTTTTATTTTACTAATATCACTCAGTATAGCGTCCTTTAAGTCTACCCGTGTCATGAGTTGTCTCACAGTTTGCTCATTATTCTTTAAGGATGCACAGTATTCCATTGTGTAGATGTACCAGAGTTTACTTATCAATCCTTCCACCGAGGGACACTGAGGTCTTTTCCAGCTTGCAGGACACATCATGCTGCCATGAACATGAGTGTTGCTCCACATGGTATGCCAGGTGGTCAGTCTTCATGGGAACAGACAGCTTCATCTCTCTCCAGCAGAGCAGCAAGTGAGCTTCAACTGCTGACCTTACCGTTAGCAGCCCAATGCCTAACCCACCATGCCACCAGAACTCCTGAGATTTTAAGAGCTGGAGATAATTTGATAATGGCTGAAATATCTGTTGTGTGTGTATGAGATGTAGTCAATTAAAATGGCCCTTCTGGAGAGAGGAACCTGATCTCAACTTGGCATGCCAAGCCTTGAGGGCAACATACTGGCATGAAGCAGGAAACTAACAGAGAGGTCTGGAGGGCCAGCCTGAACCCCAGCTATGTTGACCACCTCCCCAGAAGATTGCACTACAGCGGCCAGCACTGAAGGTACAGCCCAGGGAGAGTGGTGGGTCTGCCCAGACCACACGGGAGCAAACTAAGAGACAGAGATAGAGATAGAGATAGATTAGATAGATAGATAGATAGATAGATAGATAGATAGATAGATAGATAGATAGATAGATAGATAGATAGATAGATCTACATCCTGACCCACCCAGCCCGGAGGATGATATTCCTGCTCAGCGCAGCCAAGGCACAGAGAGGACCATAGGGCCAGCCCCACCATAAGACATGACATTCCCTCACTGACACACAGCCATGCAGGGGACAGCACTGCATTCACAGTTCAGCAATTGTGCCTGGTCTGATCCCCAACACCAGAGCAAAACACAAAAGGAGCCCAACAGAGCAGCAAGGGGAGCAAAGCAACGAACTCCCTGAGGAATCCCCAAAATAGAATTCAGACTCGAAGGACTGGGCTTGGCACCTAATCAGACCTAATTGAAAAACATATAAGGGCCAGCAGACAGAACTGGAACTATTTATAGACCCACCTTTTTTCCCCCTTCTTCTTTTTTCTTTCTTTTATGTCTATATTAGATAGGAAAAATAAACAATCCTGAGAAAAAAACAACAGGAGGACAGGAGAGAGGGAGATGGTAGAAAGGGAGTGGGGAACCAACAAGCCAAGGGACAAGTGATCTAAAATCGATGGCGAGGAGGGTGTAGAATGCCTGGTGGGGTTTGATCAAGTACAATGTAGCTGAGAGGAATTACTGAGAGCCAAATGAAGGTTGAACAAGATAGTGGGATAGGAGGAAGGTAAAAGGAAATAGAGGAAAGAAGTAGGAGGCAAAAGACATTCATAGAAGTCTAAATGTAGGCATGTATATAAATAAATATATTAATATATAATGACAGGGATATAGCTCTATGCACATATATTTTTATGTTAAGTATCAAAGTAGCAGATGGACATTGGACCTCTACTCAAGTTCTCCTTCAACGCAAGAACACTTCATTCTAATAACCTGGCATTCTGTGATGCTCACCTTTCCAACATGATTGCTGAAGACAAAGTGGGTGCATAAGCAAATGTGGTAAAGAAAGCTGATGGTGCCTGGCTATCAAAAGATATAGTATCTGGGGTCTTAAAGGCTTTCAGGTAAACAAGTGGCCATCTAGCAAAGAAGCAACAAGCCCACACGGAGGAAGCAAACCAGACTGTGTGATCACAGGGTGTCAATGGGATCAGGTATCAAGCATCAGAAGACCCCAAACACAGTCATGTGAATGAGCGGGATTGGAGTGGAGACCCAAAGTCCATCTGTGGACAGTACATATGGCAACATGTGCTTGATACCATTGATGTATGGATTGTTATAAGAGCTATAAGAGCCCCCAATAAAATGATTTATAAAAATAATAAGATAAAATGGCCCTTCTGGATTTTCAGCACTGATGACCACCCCAGTGATCGTGCCTCTCACAAAGGCTCTCCCTCATCCCTCTCCCGAAGAGGAGAAGAGGAAACACAAGAAGCGCCTGGTGCAGAGCCCCAGTTCCTACTTCATGGATGTCAAATGCCCAGGCTGCTGTAAAATCAGCAGTCTTCAGCCATGTACAAACAGTAGTTTTGTGTGTTGGCTGCTCTACTGTCCTCTGTCTGCCTACAGGAGGAAAAGCAAGGCTCACAGAAGGATGCTCCTTCAGACAGAAGCAGCGCTAAAAGACCCTGAATCGAGATGAGTGGGAAGCCATTCTAATAAACCCATTTTGGATACATCAAAACAAAAATGGCCCTTCTGGTCATAATTCTTTAATATGTAATTCTGGACTCTGTGGTTGTAATGGGCTATAATCCCACTTTGGAGGGAGTTCTGTACAGGCTTAAGGTGGGATGCATCTACAGAATCTCCTTTACTAGAGGGTGTGACTTAAGTCACCATTCCCAGTTTCCTTGTGGGTATGCCCTACTAAAAGACAAACAACACACCTGCACAAAGTCATTCCTCTGTATAAGAACCATCCTAGACACAGAGAGAAAGCCCAGGACCATCACAAGAGCACATTCCAGATTCCTGTCTGAAGGGGTGGAGGCCGAGACCAGCTGCACCAGAGACTGTGGTATGAAGACCATGGGACTGTGCCAGAGAGCAGGTGGGCTGACTGGCCCAAGAAGGCAGAGGCCAAGGGACCAATGGACCTATGTGGCTGAGAAGCTGAGGACCAGAGAGACACTAGGCTACTGGCTGAGAAGTGTTTCTGTAGAGGAATGATTGTATGCTTCTTGTTCATTGATCCTTTCTTGGTAACCTATTAACTCCCCTAAATAGCCTCTTAATCATGGATGGCAAAGAGTATTGAAAGCACCATGGACTTAGTCTTGGAACAAGTTCAGCCAGAAAGCTCCTTAGAGGCAAGGATGGTGAGACTTAGTCTCATGTACTTTGGATGTGTTATTAGGAGAGACAAGGCAGTCCTTGGAGGACATGGTTTTTTATAAAGTGAGCACGAGCGAGATCTTTGACGCGATGCCTTGACACAGTGGTTGCATCAGTGGGCTCAGGCATCAGAACGCTTGTGAGGAAGGCACAGAACTAGGCAGTGTTTCCGTCTGTTGTCCACAGGGTCGCTCTGAGTCAGTACTGACTCAATGGCCCCTAACAACCGTCATCGTGAGTATTGTCTGTGAGTTCTGTGTGGCCATTGCAACAAATTGCTGGACTGAGGGAGGAGCTGTTCATGTCAGAGTAAGGTAAAGAAGGATCGCTCCTGGATGCTTGTCTGACCCCTGCCTTGTAGAATAGAGCAGGTCAGATAGGGCCACCTAAGTGGTAAGTGTGTGTTTGTGGAGGGGGCGTTGGTAGAGTACACATTTGGAGTTGAGTTGGTGGAGGAGGTTGGGGCCACGTTAAGGGGCTTAGACATTGCCATGTAAACACTAGGGATTCATTGAAGAGTCCCAAAGAAGTGATGGGCAGCATCATGAAGGATGAGCTGAGGAGGAAACAGGGAGAACAGCTGAGAGCTTTTGGATGAGAGATGACAGGGTCCAGTCCACGCACGTAGTGAAGACACAACAGTTCTACTTGGAGATTGGCCGGAAGTGGGGTGAGAAGCAGGTGGGAACTGCAGAGCTGGTGATAACTAAGCGGATAGATTGTTGATAAAGACGTACAGTGGGTTTAGGTGGCAATATTGAGTTCATTTGAGCCTGAGTTTAGAAACAGTAATGTTGTGATAGAAAAGTCCAGGAAGCAACGGGATATTTTGAGGGTTCAGAGAAGAGGCCAGGGGTGGAACCCACTTTTGGAAGCCCTGGTGGTGCCATGGATTAGGCATTGGATTGCTAACCACAACGTTGTTAACCACAAGAAGAAAGACTGAGGCTGTCTGCTCCCATACAGATTTACAGTCTCAGAATCTTACCCTATAGAGTCTCTGAGCTGATGAGCCAGCATCAACTCAATGGCACAGCTTTTGGTTTTCTTTAGTATAAACCTGCATGAGAGAGAACAAGTAACCAACAGACTTTGGGGCCGGATAAGATCACATGGAGAAAAGATGCAGTTGGAGAAACGAAGTCTCTTAGGGAGTGCAGACATTTAAGGGACAGAGGAAGAAACATAAAAAAGGGAGGAAGTAGAGACATAAAGTATAGGCTGTTCTCCTTAAACTTGAGGGTGCTGAGAATTTATGTGACAAATAACATCTGATTTAAAAAGCAGCGCGCGCGCACACACACACACACACACACACACACACCCCTCTTAGACTCCCATCCACAGAAATTTTGCTTCGGTAGGTTTAGGATGTGGCCTAAGCACTACATTTCAAGTACTCTCTCATCTGATGCTGATGCTCCACAGACTGCACTTGGGAATAGGCTATCCCCTGGCTAAAAGAGGAGGAGAGGGTCATTTGTTGGTGGGCTGAGGTTTGTGGACATGTAGGAAGCTTGCACATGTTTGTAGGTGGTGGTGAAGGAGGCAACAGGGACAGTGAATGTGTTGGGGAGAAGAAGGATAAATCAACTTCATGGAAGAGAAGAACAGGGTAAAGACTGAGGCACCAGAGATAGTTCCAATAAAAACAACAACAACAACAACAAAAGGATTATGTCCCCTTTAGAGATCAAAGTCCCTTCAAGCAAAATGATTTTCCTATAGCTTCCCTTTTGATCAGGATTTTTGGTATTTTGTAATTTTTTAGATCGCTAGCTCCTTTCAGCTGCTGTTTACCTGCACCTCTCTGGCTTTCCTACTGTGCCTGGGAACCTTTGTCTCTCTGCCAACGGCCTCCCAGTGCTGTCACTTCCGTGGACAGATACACAGAGAGACGACTTGCAATAGATGAATGAACAGTAATGAATAGATTTTCAGCAACGCAAAGCATTTCAAGGATGAAGAACACTTTCAAACAAATGTTTGATCATTATTGCTAAAGCGGAGTTTCTACCACCTTCCTGCCAGACTTGCTGTCACGCTGTTTGACAGCTCCCTGGAGATGCCATCCCTTGCTATTGCAATCATAGCAAAGCACAAAGATACAGCTTGTGCCCCTCTGCTAACTGAAGCTGCATCCTGTGGCCTCCGAGCCCTCGGATGCTCTAGAAAAGCTTCAAAAACCACTTTGTACGATTGAAAAGAAAGCCTGATAATAGCAGCCTGTGTGGTGCACTTTCCGAGTTCAAGACAACACACATTTATTGAGAGCTTTTAATAGAACAAGTGCTGTGGGAGGCACTGGGATCCAAAGATTAGTAAGAGACTGTTGGGATTGCAGGTGACGGGCTACAGGCCCCTCCCTTTTCTGTCCTGAATCATGTGGCATGGTCTGATTGGGAATAAAGTGCAAGCTTAACTGTTGCTACTGCTGATCTGGAGAACCCAGGGCTTGGACGTGGGCTCAAAATGGGTTCTTATTTCTCCCTCCTTGATGGAACTTTCCCCACTAGACATCAGCGAAGCAGCTGGAACTGCTGTGCCGGTTACAACAGAGTATGTCCCGTGAGGCAGGTGTCTCTGGAAGAGAAAGTCAATGTGTGTGCCATGACCTTGTTCCTACTCTCTTCAATCATCTTGAAGAACTTTTTTCTCCAGGGAGGAGTACATTCGGGTGTGGGCAGAGGGAAGGCTTGAAGCGGTGCCCTCTGCACACTGGAGAAGAGAATGTGTCTTGTATTCTTGAAGCATGGGCGAGAGGAAGTGTGTGGCTTCTCCTGTCCTCTCCAGCTGTGTGATCCCTTTACCTCTGGTATGTGTGCTGAGGGTAATAAGACAGAAATCGCAGGGGGTAGTGGCCCAGGCTCCGACTTTCCTGGGACTTCTCCCCCATACAAACTAGAGCTTTGTTGGGTACCTGCCTGGGGCCAGTGGTGCCTTCTCCAGGTCCGCCTGCAGAAGGTTCTGTAAAGCGCAGGACAGTATTTTGATACATTTGATCCCATTGCTATACCCTGTTCCAAACCTAAGCTCCATTTGTATTCTAGCTTCCATCTCAAAAATGCCTGTGGTTAAGTGCCGTCGAGTTGGTTCTGACAGAACTAGTGTCTGGTCCTGCTCCACCTCACTGCCTTTGAATCGATGAGGACTCACAGCAACTTTATAAGGCAGGGTAGAACTCCCCCTGTAAGTTTCTGAGATTGTAATTCTTTTCAGGAGTAGAAAATCTGTCTTCCTCCCATGGGGTGGCTGTTAGTTTCAAACTGCTGACCTTGTGATTAACAGCTCAATGCTTAACCACTGTGCCCAAGGAGCAGCATAAAAATTGAAACTGTTGGCACAAATTAGAATAAACACAAACAAAACAAACCAGTTGCCACATGTGATTCTGACTCATGGCATCCTCGTGTGTCCAAGTAGACCTGTGCTACATAAGGGCTTCAATGGCTGTTTGAGGGAAGCCTATCATCTAAGGCTTCATTGAATGTCCAACTTTTGGGTTAGCAGCCATGCTTGTTAACAGCTCCAGCCAGGAACTCTCGAATGAGAATACCTTTCATCATTAAATTAAATGTTTCCTTTTAAGTTTCCTTCCTCAGGAAATGCTCAATCTGAAAGAAGAAGATAAATGTTTAAGCAAACAATTACAATTGTGCATGAGCATTTTATTGTGTAAATAAAAACGTTTAGAGCAATGTAGAAGAGACAATATTAGCTGGATGTGAGAGTAGGAAAGTGTTTCATGTCATAACATTTTAAGCATTTTATTTTGATAGAATGTCAAGTTTACACAAAGTTGCAAAACTGGCTACATTAACCAACTGTTGGCATTTTGCCGAATTTGCTTTCTCATTCTAGACAGACACGCACACCATTTTCACTCTTATTTTCTTGTCAAAATGCTTTAAAGTCAAATGCTCATGGCGCTTTGCTCTTAAGTATTTCAGCATGTATTTCTTAAGCACAAGGGCATTCTCTGACATAATCACAGTTCAATTTTTAAGTTTAGGCAATTTATTATTGCTATAGTGGTGACACTGTGAGCTGCTAACTGAAAGGTCAGCGGTTCTAAACCACCAGCCACTTCATAGGAAAAAGATGAGGCTTTCTACTCCCATGAAGAGTTATAGTCTTGGAAACCCAAAAAGGCAATTCTACCCTGACCTGTAGGATCACTGTGAATAAGAAACGACTCAATGGCAGTGAGTTCAGTTTGGGTTGCTATAATGGACAGCCTTGGACCCTACAGAGCAGTTCATTTCTGTCCTATAGGGTTGTGATGCGTCAGAATCAATTCAAAGACAGTGGGTGTTGGTTGATAATGTTATTATATGATGGAACTACCACAAAAAAGTGAGAAAATTAAATTAAAAGGTAATGAAAATTTCCACGAACATTTTGAAGCCCCTTATATACTAAAGAGTCCCTAAGGATCCACAGTGACATAGTGGGCTGCACACTGAGCTGCTAACCACAAGGTTAAAGGTTCAAACCCACCAGTTGCTCCACCGGAGAAAGATGAGGCAACGTGTTTTTGTAAAGATTATAGCCTTGGAAACCCTGTGGGGTTAGTTTTACCATATCCTCTGACCCATATTGAATTACATGCTGGGTTGTTAACCGCAGGGTCAGCAGTTCAAAACAACCAGCTGCTCCACAGGAGAAAGATGAAGTGTTTTATAAAGAGTCACAGCTTTGGAAAGCCACAGGAACCGTTTTACTCTGTCCTGTGAGGTCGTTATGAGTCAAAATTGACTTAGCAGGGAGTTTTAAACATATTGTTTGTTGTTATTATTGTTTTCTTTTGTTGCTTTGTTTTGCTCTGTCTTGTTTGTTCTATTAAACTGGCATTTCCATGATGTTCACCTTCCCAGCACAATCCCTGAAGACAAAGCGGGTGTATAAGCAAATGTGGTGAAGACAGCTGATGGTGCCTGGCTATCAAAAGATATAGCGTCTGGGGTCTTAAAGGCTTGAAGGTAAACAAGCTGAGAAGCAACAAAGCCCACATGGAAGAAGCATGCCAGCCTGTGTGATCATGAGGTGTTGATGGGATCAGGTTTCAGGCATCAAAGAACCAAAAATCATATAATCGCGAATGAGGGGGAGTGCAGAATGGGGAACCAAAGCCCATCTGTAGGCAGCTGGACATCCCCTTACAGAAAGGTCATGGGGAGGAACGAGCCAGTCGGTGCAGTATAGCACTGAAGAAACATACAACTTTCCTCTAGTTCTTTAATGCTTCTTCACCCCACTGTCGTGATCCCAATTCTACCTTACAAATCTGGCTAGACCAGCGCATGTACACTGGTACAAATAAGAACGGGAAACACAGGGAATCCAGGACAATAATGCCTCAGGACCAATCATGAGAGTAGTGATACCAGGAGGGTAAGGGGAAGGTGGGGGAGAAAAGGGGAACCAACCCAAGGATCTATATATAACCCTCCCTGGGGGACGGACAACAGAAAAGTGGGTGAAGGGAGACATCAGACAGTATGACATGACAATATAATAATAATTTATAAATTATCATGGGAAGGTGTGGGAGGGGGAAAATGAGCGGATACCAATGGCTCAAGTAGAAAGCAGATGTTTTGAGAATGATGATGGCAACAAATGTACAAATGTGCTTGACACGGATTGTGATAGTTGTATGAGCCCCCAGTAAAATGATTTTATAAATACTTTTAAAATAGGTGATTTATTAAAAGGAAAAAAATGAATCTACTCAATAGCAATGGGTTTGATTAGGATTTATATTAAGGACCTACAAGTCAGAATTGACTCAATAGCAGTGGGTTTGGGTTTGGTTATTCACATTTTTCCACTTATTCCAACAATATCTTTTGTATTTGTTTCCAATTTAGTGTTCAGTCCTGGAGCACACATTGCATTTAATTGTTTCATTTATTTGGTTTCCTTTAGCCTCAATTCCTCAGCCCTCCTCTTTCTCCCTCCTTTATTTTCTTTCTCCCTTCTTCCCAGGGTCCCTCCCTTTATTCTTCTTCTTTCTCATGGCATGGTTATTTTTAGAACACAGGCCAGTGATTTGGTAACAACCACAGAACTCGCTGAGAGTCAGTCAATTCTGACACATAGTGACCCCATAGGGCGGGGTAGAGCTGCCCCTGTGCGTTTCTGAGGCTCACTCTTTACGGGAGTCCAAAGCCTCATCTTTCTTCTGAGGAGGGCCCGGTGGTTTCTAAGTGTCCCTCCATTCGAGTTCATGCGATTGTTTCCTCATGGCCAGACTGCCTCATTCTTTCTTTTCTTTTTAAAATAATTTTTATTTTAAAATAATTTCAAATTTATAGAAAAGCTACCAAAATTATAGGGGGTTCTTGTAACTTTTTAATGTATGTTTGAAATTCTTTTCCCAGATTCAGCAATGTGTAACTTTTCCCCCATATTCACACGTTTAATAATTCTTTTATTTACATATGTGTTTATATAAAAGAATTAATTTTTTAAACCAGGTACGAATAGATAGCTCCCTTAAATGACAGCTTTTAATTTTTGTTTTCTAAATTATTTTCTTGGGGGCTGTTACAACTCTTATCACAATCCATCTATCCATCCATTGTGTCAAACACACTTGTATGTTTGTTGCCAACATCATTCTCAAAACATTTGCTTTCTACTTAAGCCCTTGGTATCAGCTCCTCATTTTTACCCCTCCTTCCCTCCTTTATGAACCCTTGATAATTTATAAATTTTTATTATATTGCCATGTCTTACACTATCTGACATCTTCCTTCACCCACTTTTCTGTTGTCCATCTCCCAGGGAGGAGGTTATATATAGATCCTTGTGATTGGTTCCCCCTTTCTTCCCCACCTTTCCTTAACCTTCCCCATATCGCCACTCTCACCACTGGTTCTGAGGGGTTTATCTGTCCTGGATTCCCTGTGTTTCCAGTTCCTATCTGTACCAGTGTATATCCTCTGGTCTAGCCAGACTTGTAAGGTAGAATTGGGATCATGATAGTGGGGGAGAGGAAGCATTTAAGAATCAGCAGAAAGTTGTATGTTTCATCGTTGCTACAGTGCACCCTGACTGGCTCGGCTCCTTCCCACGACCCTTCTTTAAAGGGATGTTCAGTTGCCTACATATGGGCTTTGAGTCCCCACTCCGGACTCCCCCTCATTCATAATGATATGATTTTTGTTTTTTTGATACCTGATACCTGATCCCATTGACACCTCATGATCACACAGGCTGGTGTGCTTCTTCCATGTCGGCTTTGTTGCTTCTCAGCTAGATGGCTTTTTGTTTATCTTCAAGCTTGTAAGACCCCAGATGCTATATCTTTTTTTTTAACAATTTATTAGAGGCTCATACAACTCTTATCACAGTGCATACATATATATACATCAATTGAATAAAGCACATCTGTACATTCTTTGCCCTAATCATTTTCTTTTTTTCTCCTCTTTTTTTTTTTTTACATTTTATTAGGGACTCATACAACTCTTATCACAATCCATATGTATACATACATCAATTGTATAAAGCACATCCATACATTCCCTGCCCCAATCATTCTCATAGCATTTGCTCTCCATTTAAGCCCTTTGCATCAGGTCCTCTTTTTTTTTTTCCCCTCCCTCCCCGCTCCCCCCTCCCTCATGTGCCCTTGGTAATTTATACATCGTTATTTTGTCATATTTTGCCCTATCCGGAGTCTCCCTTCCCCCCCTTCTCTGCCGTCCCTCTCCCAGGGAGGAGGTCACATGTGGATCCTTGTAATCAGTTCCCCCTTTCCAACCCACTCACCCTCCACTCTCCCAGCATCGCCCCTCACACCCTTGGTCCTGAAGGTATCATCCACCCTGGATTCCCTGTGCCTCCAGCCCTCATATGTACCAGTGTACAACCTCTGCCCTATCCAGCCCTGCAAGGTAGAATTCGGATCATGGTAGTTGGGGGGAGGAAGCATCCAGGATCTGGGGGAAAGCTGTGTTCTTCATCGGTACTACCTCGCACACTGATTGACCCATCTCCTCTCCTAAGCCCCTCTATGAGGGGATCTCCATTGGCCGACACTTGGGCCTTGGGTCTCCACTCTGCACTTCCCCCTTCATTCAATATGGTATACACACACACACATATATACACATACATACACACACATAGATATACATATACACACATATCAGATGCTATATCTTTTGATAGCCGGGCACTATCAGCTTTTTTCATCACATTTGTTTATGCATTGCTTTGTCTAGCGATTGTGTTGGGAAGGTGAACATCATGGAATGTCAGTTTAATAGAATAAAGTGTTCTTGCATTGAGGAAGTACTTGAGTGGAGGCCCAATGTCCATCAGATACCTTAATACTAAACCTATAAATATATGCACATAGATCTATTTCCGCATTGTCATATATACATATATTTACATATGTACATGACTGTATTTAGACCTCTACAAGTGCCCTTTGCCTCCCAGTTCTTTCCCCTATTTCCTTTTACTTTCCTCTTGTCCCACTATCATGCTCAGCTTTCATTTGGGTTTCAGTAATTCTTCTCGGTTACATTGTCCTTGATCAAGCCCTACCAGGCCTCCTACACCCTCCTCGCCACTGATTCTGGATCACTTGATGTACCCTTGTCCCGGGGTTTAACACCTACTTTCCTTTTCCCCGCCTTCCCCTCTCCCATGTTCTCCCGGAACAGTCAGTCCCATTATTTTCTCCTCCAGATTGTTCATCCCACCTATCGTATCTAGATAGACCTGCAGAGATAATAATATGCATAAAAAACAAGACAGAGCAAAACAAAGCAACAAAAGAAAACAACAACAACAAAAAACAGTGACAAAAGGAGTCAAAAGGCATTTATGGAGGTCTAGACAAAGACATGTACATACAAATATATATAGGAGGATGGGGAAATAGATCTATGTGTCTATATTTATAGGTTAAGTATTAAGGTGGCGGAAGGACCTTGGGCCTCTACTCAAACACTCCCTCAATGCATGAATACTTTCTTTTATTAAATTGGAACTCTATGATGCTCACTCTCCCGACACAACTGCTGAAGCCAAAGTGGGTGAACAAGTAAATGTGGTGAAGAAAGCTGATGGTGCCCAGCTATCAAAAGAGATAGTGACTGGGGTCTTAAAGGCTTGAAGATAAACAAGCGGTCATCTAGCTCAGAAGCAACAAAGTCCACATGGAAGAACACACCAGCATGTGTGATCGAGTGGTCCCGAAGGGATCAGTTATCAAAGAACAAAAATCATATCATTGGCTGCACACCTCCATGATAGGATCGCTGAAGACAAATGGGTGCATAAGCAAATGTGGTGAAGAAAGCTGATGGTGCCCGGCTATCAAAAGAGATAGTGTCTGGGGCCTTAAAGGCTTGAAGGTGAACAAGCGGCCATCTAGCTCAGAAGCAAAAAAGCCCATATGGAAGAAGCACACCAGCCAGTGCGATCACGAGGTGCCAAAGGGACAAGGTATAAGGCATCATGCAAAAAAAAAAAAAAAGATACGTGTGTGTATATGTGTATATATATATAAGTGTCTATGTGTATGTGTGTGTGTGTGTATATATATATATATATATATATATATATATATATATATATATATATATATATATACCATATTGAATGAGGGGGGAAGTGTGGGGTGGAGACCCAAGGCCCAAGTGTCCGCCAATGGAGATCCCCTCATAGAGGGGCTTAGGAGAGGAGATGGGTCAATCAGTGTGCGAGGTAGTACCGATGAAGAACACAGCTTTCCCCCAGATCCTGGATGCTTCCTCCCCCCAACTACCATGATCTGAATTCTACCTTGCAGGGCTGGATAGGGCAGAGGTTGTACACTGGTACATATGAGGGCTGCAGGCACAGGGAATCCAGGGTGGATGATACCTTCAGGACCAAGGGTGTGAGGGGCGATGCTGGGAGAGTGGAGGGTGAGTGGGTTGGAAATGGGGAACTGATTACAAGGATCCACATGTGACCTCCTCCCTGGGAGAGGGACGGCAGAGAAGGGGGGGAAGGGAGACTCCGGATAGGGCAAGATATGACAAAATAACGATGTATAAATTACCAAGGGCACATGAGGGAGGGGGGAGCGGGGAGGGAGGGGAAAAAAAAAAGAGGACCTGATGCAAAGGGCTTAAGTGGAGAGCAAATGCTATGAGAATGATTGGGGCAGGGAATGTATCGATGTGCTTTATACAATTGATGTATGTATATGTATGGATTGTGATAAGAATTGTATGAGCCCCTAATAAAATGTAAAAAAAATTTTAAAAAAACAGTGACAAAGAGGAAAGCCTGTAAATAGTTCAAGGTCTGTTTATTGACCTTTAGGAGTATTTTTTGGTTGAGTCTGCTAAGGTGCCAAGGCCTGGTCCCAAAGTCTATTTTTATATTCCCTGGGGACTTCCTTCTCTGCTCCCCTTGCTGCTCTGTTGCACGCCTTTAGTGTTTTGCCTTGGTGTGTGGGGTCAGATAGGGCGCAATTCCCACACTGTCTCTCGTGTTGTCCCCCGTAGGGCTGTTGGGTCAGTGAGGGATGGAATGACAAGGTTTGAAAGAAGTCTTGCAGGATGAAGAAGCTTGCAGGTTGAATTACAACCAGTGCAATTGGTATGTGCAGCGATGTCAGCCAGGACCAGCATGACCCCAACCCAAACTCTTTGCCTTCAAGTCAATTCGACTTAAAGAGCCCCTGTCAGAGAGTAGAACTGTTTGTGTAGGTTTCCAAGGCTGTAAATCTTTCGGGGAGAAGAAAGCCTCATGTGATGTTTCCACCTTGGACTACTATGAGGTTTTCAGCTTGGACTGGTGGACTAGATTGTGACATTGCTATTTTGGAAAATGATTACTAGAAAAGGGAAAAAATACTGAGAAAGATAGAGAAAATAATGACTTTGTTTACAATATCTGTAAATGTGGCTTGGATGGCTATTAAAAACAACAACAAAGCAAACCAATCAACCAAATTGGTTGATTCCAGTTCCTGGTGGCCCACCATGTGCAGAGTCCAACTGGGTGTTCATGAACGTATGCTTTTGGAAGCAGATCACCAGGCCTTTCCTTTGAGGCACCTCTGGGTAGGTTTGAACTTCCAACCTTTCAGTAAGTGGCCTCATTCCCTAAAGTGTATCACATGCACCCCATAGGCTTATGAGAAAGCTAAGGAATGAGGCCTCGTGGGCAAGTTTGACTCAGGGTAAAAGATAGAGCTGTGGCTGCTAAAGCCATCAGTGCATCCAGGCAGACAGTGTTGGCTGAGACCTGGAGATGGGTGGGAGCCGGCTCCTGGGCACACTACCCTGTGAAGGGTGGCAGAGAAAGAAGAGGCAATGATAGAGAAGCAATAGTGAGAAAGCAACATCACAGAAAAACCGAATATTGAACCAAACATCAAGAAGGTGAGTGACTAGGACTGTCGCACTGCCGAGGAGTTCCAAAAGGAAGCCTGAAAAGATTCATGGGGACTAGTGACCGTAGGCAGTCACTGATTACTTCAATGGGAGCAATTTCAGTACAGCATCGCAGGCAGGAGCCAGCCTTCAGGGGGTTAAAGAGTGAATAGTGGAGGACGTGGAAGCTGAGCAGCGATTGCTCTTTGAAGGATTTGGGTGAATGATGATGATGGTAGTCTATCAGATTTACTGAAGGCTTATTATATGCCGGGCACTGGGCTAACAATTTTATATGCATTATCTAGGATAGTTCTTATATTCATAACAATCATAGGAAGGGCTGTTATCCCCAGGCAGTCCTGGTGGCAAAGTGATTTAAGTGTTTGGCTGCTAACACCCAGCAGCTGCTCCGTAGGGGAACAATGATGTGGCAGTCTGCTTCTGTCAAGATTATGGCCTTGGAAGCCTATGGGGCAATTCTACTTGGTCCGATTGGGTTGCTATGACTCAGTGGTAAGGTGTATTATTTGTTCTCTGAGGAGGAAATTGTAGCTCAGAGGGTGAAGTAACATGCCCAGGGTTATAGCAGTGCTAAACAGTCGACAAAATATCCAAACCTCAATCTGTCTGAATTCAAAGCGCATGTTGAAATATGGTGGTAACTTGGACTTGAGCCTGTTTTTAAGCAGGAGAGGCAAAGCCTGCAGAGAGGAGGATATTGACTATCTGTATAAAGAGAAGGTAATTGATGGAGCACGGTCTAAGGAAAGGATCTTGGATTACCTACACAAAAAGAGAACACCTAGTTTTGAAAAGGAATCAGTTATATCTCTCTCAAAAGCCGGACTCGGGGAAAGAGCAGTGACTGGCTGCCCAGATGCCAGCTAAGGGGTAGCCCTCTTTTTCCAGATATAAGTCGAATTGGCTTGAGCCCCATTCCAGCTCCACTGGGAAGTTCAACCCCTTCTCCAAGAGTCCTTTGAGTCCCTGAGCTCATGGTAAGGTTTCTTCGGCTTTGAGTTTCTGCTCCCCCTAAATTCTTCATCTCACTGCTACATTGATTCCCATGGCAGCTCTGATTCCTTGCTTCTGAGTGACCGGTTGGGGAACTAGCCTCTTCCCCCTTTTCTTGGTGCCTCTTCCTACACGTGCCCCCAAACCACTCACACAGGCATTGGAGCATGTGGCATATATTACTGAAGACTTGGAGGATTTTATTTCCTTAGCAGTACAAACTACATAAACCCAACAATAGACATCTGTATTTGCAAGTCTTTCCGCTCTCCCATCACTGGGAACTTTCTCTAGCCATCCACACTGCTTTCTGGACCTCACTCCTCCTCACCTCTCTTTCTCTCTCCTCTTCGTACTTTTTCAGTCCCAAATCCTCAGAAATTATATTTTATGTAGATTCGTTTAGCTACCTCTGTGTTTCACAGTTTTATTCTAAGCCATGCTCTCTTATTCTATAATGTCAAGCATTTGAAAGTCATTTCCCCAAAGAGGCCTGTTTGATCTCTAAGAGGAACTGCTCAAATAAGAATTTTTTCACTACTTCTTATAGATAGGTTTAACATTGGGAAGGAGAGAATTTGATGGAGAACATGCGTATTGTCTTCTGTTTTTTCAGTGAAATCTGAGATATGTTGCTCTGTTGAGTCATAGGTGGATCTGGTAAAGATTTGGACAGCTGGGGCAAGGAATTCTGTCAGTAGCCTTCTAAAATTTCATAAAATACCATATTTACCTAGAATGATTACTTTAACTGAGTCTACAAACTTGAAGAATTGGTTCCCTTGCAGGAGATGGATTATTTGGTTTCCTGAGTCCTCTGGTCAATATGAGAAAAGTAGAAAAGGCGATTGGAAACTAAAAAGCCAGAGTAGGGAATTAAAACTAGCGCAGTGGAGATCACAGTCCTAATCCTTTTTCTTTCCACTTACCAATAACAGGCATTCAACTACTGGGGCTAAGGATAGTTCATCTTCACTTGCAATAGAATAAAGGAGTTATATTAGTAATTTAATGTTCCATAACAAATGACCTCAAGTTTAGTGCTTTGAAACATAAATATTTATTGTGTCACAGTTTCTGTAGGTCACGAGTTCAGGAGAAGTCTAACTGGGTAGTTCTGGCTCAGGCTCTTTCATGAGCCCACAGCCACCTGAAGCCTTGATGGGGCAGGAAGATCTGCACCTAAGTTCACGTACATGGCTGTTGGCAGGAAGCCTCAGTCTGTAGCCACACGGGCCTCTCACATCACTCATCCGTGTAGCCAGGGGAGTAGCAAATGAGACTGTCCAATCCCCCCTGTTACTGTTGTAATACACCTTATTTGCATGGTCCCCCAATCAGTTGGTTGAAGTTATAGTTAGAAGAGTCATATTAAGAAATTTCATTTTACCACAGAGAAGAACCTCTGGAAGCCAAGTGGAAGTCTAACTGCTTTTTATAACTTACCGTAATCTTGGAGAGTAGAGGGATTGTTAGGGCCATTTTAGAGGCTAGTTTCCCCAAAACACACGTGTGTGTGTGTGTGTGTGTGTGCATGCTCCGACTTTAAAATGCCTTGGAGGCGGTACAAATGAAGAGCATTGAAATGGCAAGTGTTTTGTAAATGCTAGACTGGCAGTTTTCAGACTTTTGGATTTAAGGGACCAGTAAAATTTTAAAAGCAGGGATAGGCTACCAAAATAATTATGTTTCAATAGTTTGTCAAGTAAGAAAGATAAAACACTTTCATCTAAAATCACCACAATTTAATAAAATGGCATTTTAACATCAAAAAGGGGAAGGAATGTACCGTAGTCACAGAATAAAGGAAAATTCTTCAAATTGAATAAATTGAACTTTATTAAACACGCATCAACTTGAACCATCTCCCACCGGCATCATGGCTGCCCTCAGACCCTTGGTGAAGCCTAAAATTGTAAAAAAAAAAAATTTAAAAAAAGAGGACCAAGCAGTTCATCCGGCACCAGTCCTACGGTTATGTCAAGATTAAGCGCAACTGGCGCAAGCCCAGAGGCATTGACAAGAGGGTTCAGAGAAGATTCCAGGGCCAGATCTTGATGTCCAACATTGGTTATGGTGGCAACAAGACAACCAAGCACGTGCTTGCCCAGTGGCTTCCGCAGGTTCCTGGTCCACACCGTCAAGGAGCTGGAAGTGCTGCTGATGTGCAACAAGTCTTACTGCGCACAGATCGCTCATAACCTTTCCTCCAAGAATCGCAAAGCCATCGTAGAAAGAGCAGCTCAGCTGGCCATGAGAGTCACTGATCCCAACGCCAGGCTACGCAGCAAAGAAAATGAGTAGATGGCCCATCTGTGAGTTTTATTTGTGCTAAATAAAACCATAAATGAAAAAAATAATGCATTAACTTCTGTTTTCCTTTTTATGATCTGTGGCCAATGAAAACTTCATTGTATCTTGGGCATACAAACTGCCGTGTGGAATCCACTGAGATAGACTATGAAAGCTCCACTGACTTTAGAAATGAGTATGAGAATCGTGTAGCCTCACATACATACGCCCCAAGCCCAAGCCCACTGCCATTGAGTCAACCCTGCCTCATAGCAACCCTATAGGACAGGGTCGAGCTGCCCCATGGGGTTTCTTAGGCGGTAATCTTCAGGGAAGAAGCCCTTGGTTGAGCTCTTGGCTGCTAACTGGAAGGTTGGTGACTAGAACCCACTAGCTGCTCCACGGGGAAAAGATGTGACAGTCTGCTTCCTGAAAGGTTCAACCTGGGAAACCCAGTGGGACAGTTCTACCCAGGGTTTAAAGGTTGCTAAGAGTTCGAATCAGCTTCGTGGCAATGATCTTGGCTTTGTTCTTTCCAGTCCTTCCAGCAGTAGACTGCCGCATCTGTTGCCTGTGGACTAGCTGGTGGGTTTGAACCGTAGCCCTTTTAATAAGAAGCTGGAATTTAACCAGTGTGCCACCAGGGCTACGGGAAACACGTAATAGCCCATTCAAAATATGAGGAAAAAGAACTTAAATGGCAGTTTTATAAAAATATGACCATGAGTTGAGAGGAAGCCACAAAGTAGGCAACTAGTTAATTGATCATTTTGTGTCATTTTGGGGGGCTATGAATTTGTATTTATACAAATATTTAGATATCTTTATTAACTAAATATGAAATAAAAGAAAAATATGGAACATTATGATACACCATATGTATATGTATGAGGTTAAAATATGCAAATATTAAAATGGTAATGGTTTTCCTATCTGGTTTATCTATTTCACATTTGCTTAATATATTTTAAAAATTATTTGCATAATTTGTGTCAAGAATTAATATTCTTTATAATCTTCTTTATTTTACGCCTATTCTTCACTTATCCATTATCTCTTCTTTGGCCATTTTCATTTGTGACAATGGTAAAAAAAAGCACTATTTGACTATTTTGGGCATTGACTATGTATGTATGTGTGTGTGTCAGTCAGCATGCCACCATGCAAGGTTGGAGTAAAGCTGGTGCCAACTTGGTTAGCCCTTGATTCTCAGTGGTTTGGCAGATGTATAAGAATGAAGTTTGGCAGATATGTAATGATGTAATTTAGAGTTGTATAATGATGTAGTCATTTTCCATTTGTGATCTGTTACAGTCATCTTCCTTTTTTGTGTAAAGCTTATTATTGCATAACCACCTGGTCATTAGATATTCTCACCATGTTGATTAACATACATATCGAAGACATACCTGCTATAATTGTGGCTCTTTTTTACATGAAAATGAAATATCTGGCACATTAGAGATGAACTTTGGATTTTCCCTTTTCTTGCCTGTAGAATTAATAGACTTGTAGCAATGTAGTTGCTTTTCATTGGTCCTGATTTTTTTCCTCTGGTATATTATTTGCTATACCAGAGGCTTGGATTAGTGGAGGAGTCAATGATTATTTTGTTCTGGGATTGATTAAATCATGTTAGAATCTTGCTCTGATCATTTAGGGAGATAATGAACTTTGATCAATATTTAAGAAAATAGGAAAATCTTTTCTTTAATAAATTCTTATTGTAAACATTCATGAATTGACTTAAAACCTACACAGATTTTTTTTCTCCTTCTGAAAATCCTATAGATAGACACAACTGTGTGTGTGTTTCCAATACCTAAAATCCAAATGTTATTAACAAGCTATGCAGTTTTAGAAATTTTTAGCATCATTACTTTTGGAAATTGCTCTTTCAATTTTGAGTTTTACAGCAAAAATTATTAACTGTACAGTTAATTGATGTTCTTTCAGATAATCTATGCTATTTTTCCAATTTTCAGTTGGAATGTTTACTTAAAAAGGAGCTGATATTTTGAGTCTGTGGATAACGTTTTTGGAGTAAGGGAAATTCTGGAGTCATAGAGCTGCATACAAATGTGATAATAACACTTGGTCATCGATGCTATGCCTAATTTTATTTCTCTCTTCTGGTTAGAGCTCTCATTACACCAAGTTCTCCGAACAATCAGACCATGCATGTTGGGTCAAAAGCCATTTTTCCTATGTGCTGGCAGAGGGTCAATATTAGGTGTCTTTATGCTTGCTTAGGGAAGATATACATGAGTTTATGGAGCTTCTAGGAGCAAGCTTAGACAAAAATTTAATAGCATTTTAATATCTACTGTTTGTCAAACATGACTGCCCATGCAAAGCTGTACCAGCACGGTAGGCATAGAACCACAAACTCTTGGGCTGAAGGGCCCTGCAAGGGAGAAGAAACCTTACAGATAGCTACATTGTGTTGTGTTTGGGGGGGAAAATAACCTAATTTGAATCTTAACTAGTTATTTCAGGTTAGGTGTCTCCTGTAGATAAAATTTTAGATCAGGTTAAGCTTCCTGATAGGAAACTATTGCAAAATTCATTGGTCACAAGACAAGGCAAGGTAGTGATCACTGTGACATTGAGTAATGATCAACAGGTACTTTAAGAAATATTTATTATGGAGAAATACATAAAACAGTCTCCATTTCAACCATTTTATGTGTACAGTTTGTAGTATTAATTACACCGCTTTGTTGTGCATGATTTCTACTCTCCATTTCTAAATTTTGTTAGTCCCCCTTAAAAGAAACTCAGCTTAAGCAATACCTTTCAACATCCCCCTCTTACCTTTTCCTGGCAACCACTAATAAACTGCGGTCTGTATGCATTTGCCTGTTCTATATATTTCATCTAATTAAGCTAATGCAATGTCTGACTAATTCACTCAGCATAATGTTTTCAAGGTTCACCCCGTCTTACTATGTATCAGAATGCCATTTCTCTTTATGTGTGAATAATAATCAGTTGTGTGTATATATATGTATATATGTTATTATGTATAAACACATACCGTGTGTGTGTATATATATATATTTCACCTTTTATTTTTTCCATATATCTATTGCCGGACCCTAGGTTGTTTCCACCTTTTGATTCTGATGAATACTGGTCATTAACATTGGTGTACAAGTATTTGCATTCCTTGGGGTATTGTCATGGAATGAATTTTATCTCCTCCCAATTATGTGTCAACTTGGCTGAGCCATGATTCTCAGTGGTTTGGCAGTTACATAATGGCGTGATTTGGCAGTTTTGTATGATGTGATCACCCTCATAATGTGGTCTGATGTGACTAACCAATCAGCTGTAAGGGGAGTGTCCTTGGATTATGGCCTGCATCACCTTCTATCTTATGAGAGATAAAAGGAGAGAGAAATGAGCAGGGAGAGAGGGATCTGAGTATTGCCAAGGAAGAAGAGTCTGAAGTGGAGCCTATTGTCCTTTGACCCAAGACCCTGCATGGTGAGCCTACTAGGCCTAGGAGAAGATTGATACCATGACACGTGCACATCTTCAAGGAGAGCCTTGTCCATAGATGTTGAAAGGGTATAAGGACCCTCCTCCAGTGGTGACATAGTGCGAAAGTCTTCCTCTAGAGCTGGTGTCCTGAATTCAGACGTCTAGCTTTCTACACTGGGAAAGGACAGATGTTTGTATTAAAGCCACGCACTTGTGATATTTCTGTTATGGTTGTTGTGCTGGTTAGGTGCCGTTGAGTCTGTTCCAACTCATAGTGACCTTGTGTACAACAGATCAAAACACCACATGGTCCTACTCCATCCTCACAATTGTTCTGTTTGAGCCCACTGTTGCAGCTGCTGTGTCAATCCACCCCATTGAGGGCCTGCTTTCTCGCTGCCCTTCCACTTTACCAAGGATTGTGTCCTTTGCCAGGGACTGGTCTCTCACATTCATGTTCAAAGTATCTGAGAGTAGTCTCGTTATCCTTGCTTCTAAGGATCATTCTGGCTGTATTTCTTCTAAGACAGATCTATTTGTTCTTCTGACAGTCCTTGGTACTTTCAGTTTTCTTTGCCAGCAGTCTAGTTCAAATTTTTCTTTTCATTGATTTTATTTGCATTGATGAAATTCTTTGAAATTCCAAAATTTTTCTTTAGTCTTCCTTATTTAATGTTCAACTTTCACATGCATATGAGGCAATTGAAAATACCATGGCTTAGTACTAGATAAGTAAGGCAAGATACACTAGGAATGGAAATGTTGGTCACCTGGTAATTCTATATTTAACTATTTGAAAAACCAACAGACTATTCCACAATGGCTAGACTATTTTACACAGTGCCACCAGCAGTGGATAAGGGTTCAGAGTTCTCCACAACCTTGCCAGCACTTGCTATTTTCCACGTTTTCTGATAATAGCCAAACTAATGAGGGTAAGATGGGCTATCATTGTGATTTTGATTCACATTTCCCCAAGGAGCCCTGGTAGTATAGTGGATTATGCATTGCAGTGTTAACCTTAAAGTCAGCAGTTTGAAACCACCAGTTGCTCTTCAGGAGAAAGATGAGGCTGTCTGTTCCAGTAAAGGTTTTCAGCTTCAGAAATTCACAGGGGCCATTCTACTCTGTCCTATAAGGGTGCTATGAATCAGAATAATCTCAATAACAGTGAGTTTGACTTGTTTGAGTTCTGGAGGAGCCTTGGTGGTGCTGTGAGGTAAGTGTCAGACTGATAATCACAAGTTCAAATCCAGCAGCCACTACAGAGGAAAAAGACGAGTGAAGCCTGCCCCCCTGAAAGCCTTGCAGCCTTGGACACTGTAGGATTGCTATGAGTCAGAGAAGTGTCTTAGTCCTTACACTTAGGTCTTTGAGTTATTTTTCTGCAGGCACTTTTGGACAATGTATTGTTTGGGAGCTCTTGTTAACCTGTGTTCTTTCCGCAAATGACTGGTGGACCACTCAAACAACCAACCTTTAATACATCAAAAAATAGCAACTTTCAAAAGGAACATCAAAGCCAGGACTCTGAGAGGAAGCCATTTAGGAGGGAAAGGAATGCTATTCATGGGCTTTCGAAGATGACCTTTTGTCTTTTTTGGCACTGATAGACCAAAGGGAAGAGCAACCTTGGAGCCCCAATCTAGAAATTGTCATGCGTTGTTCTAATTATAAACCACAAAATCGCTCAATCACTTATATATAGAAAAGATCTTGAATATTCGATGTCAGCACTTTCTTTAAAATCAAAGCATTTCAGAGAAACAAGTTCTTATCTGACTTAAACTCACCGATAATTACTGAATCATGCCTCGTGAAGGTTGTTGGGGGTCACCAGTGATTGATCGAGAAGCCTTGCTGGGTGGATTGTGGATCTGGCAGCCATCATCATAGAAAGTGACCGCTGGCGCCTCCGTCCCTAGTCCCTAACATTTCAAATAAGTCCTGTCATCAAATTCTTCTTGTATAGGATGAAACCCCCTCCCCTGGACAGTAAACACTTTGGGAAACATGAATAATCAGTGGGGCTCTTTAAGAAAGCATTTTGCTGAAATCTGTAAAATAAACAATTTTATGATATAAGAACACGGTCCTGTTCAGTGTTATTTGTCACACTGTAGACATTTTATATTTCTCTAACATCTGTAACCCAAGCCATAATTTTCATCCATAATTTAATGTATAACCCAAACCATTACCTTAATTTACTTGTGAAAGGATTAAATACCTCTTATGAACTTTTCTACATAGCGAATCTTTTATATAATTTCTACAGTTGGGCTTGTTTAATAGAATCAAATGCTTTAGTTTATGCACCTGCTGCTGTGGAGTCTGTTCTGACTCTTAGCCACACTGCAGGATGGCGTGGAACTGCTCCCGGGGGGTTATGAGGCTGTAAATCGTTCTTGGTGCAGACAACCTCATCTTTCTCCCTCAGAGCAGCTGGTGGGTCTGAAAGCTGACCTTTCAGTTAGCGGCCCGTGCTTAGGCCGCTGTGCCATCAGGGCCCATGAAATCACTACTAAAACATAATCTGCATGACCATTTTCAGCTTCTCTCTTGCAGCTTTTCCATGTTTGTTGATAATAGCCAACCTAGTGAGGGTAGGTTGGTCTGTCAGTGTGGCTTTCGTTTGCGTGTTCCTAAGGCAGGAGCTTTGGGAGTATGGTGGCTTATACATGGTAGCCTGGTTGTTAGAGGCTCCAAAACTTATTGACCCTACCACCCCTTTCCAGAGACAGAATTACTCAGCGCCCAGAATTACCCAGCGCCCGGCTGGCAACTAAAGCCTTGTGTGTGGTAGTCCATAATCCAGGCTAAAGTGTAGATTTCTGCCTCAGTGGGAGGGTATCACCTACTTGGGGAAACACTGCTGTAGAACGAGGTGGATTGAATCTAAATGGCACTATCACTGCACTGACCAAGGACAAGATTTGGGCAATGTGCTTAGCCTCTCTGGACTAAACGGTTCTCGTTTGTGAAATAGAAACGAGGATGTTATTTATAGTGTAGATCTGTTAAAAGGAACAAATGAGGTAATAGATTCAAAGTATGTCGAGCAATGTCTGGTGCATAATGAGTACAAATTGTCTTAAGGGAAGACTACTGTAGCTTTAGTCAGGTAAGTTTGGGTGTAAGCTGTGCTAGGTTTTATGACACCTTGGGTGGGCTGCGATTCTCTCGTGATCTAATCTAATAGAGTGTAGTCGACGTCATGATGGAATCTTCTGGGAGGCAGCCAAGCAGTGGTGCGGAGAATAGGTAGAGTGCCACCTCCTGGATCTCGCCACAGCCTTGAGACAAATGAGGGAGGCTTGTTCGGAGTGTGGCCTACCCAGTATAGACTGACTTCACTTCTGCTGGACCTGGCTCCCAGTATATCACCTGTCAATCCTAGGAACTATCAGCTGGCTGCAGACCTTGGATTCGTTCAGCACTACATCCACTAGCCTGTGGTCTTCCTGTTGTATCTTCATCAGCCCTGGCCGGTAAATGAATCAGAAGCCTCTAACTGACATCTGACCCATCGACTGAGCCAGATTGAATTTAGCCACTTCTACAACCACGTGAGCCATTTCTTGAGATAAATCTCTCACATAGACATATATACACAAACATACAAGCATCACTTTAAAAAATTAAATAATATTTTATTGGCATATCTTACTCATTCCAATATAACTCTTCTCTTCCCAAACAGTTCTGCTGTTCAGTCCCATCAGGTGGCGTTAGGCAGTCATCAATGCTCTCACCTCCCCTCTCCCCTCCCTTTCCCACTCACTTCCCATACCTCAGGGAACCCTTACTCCTGTCAGTGTCTCTGAGGGGTCTCTCTCTTGACTGTACAAATGAACATACGCAAATCTAACATAATTAATGAGGCATAGCACGTAAGAGTTTTAATAGTAAGGGGAGGAAATCTTAAAGAACTAGAGCACAGTTATGTGGTTCATCCATGCCACACCGCACCCTGGTTGTGTCCTCCGTTCCGACAAGCATCACTAGTTCTGCTTCTCTGGAGAACCCAGTCTAACACACAAGGGATGTAAATCTAATCAAGTTGGCTTAAATTAGAGAGCTTTTTTAGACGAAGGCTACACAAGTGACCTCCTAGACACACAATGACTGCTGCTCCCGTGGATACCAGCCATGCAAAGTCAGCACCAGCTGACACTTCTCCATCTCTCCATCTCTCATGGGTCCATTTGCTTCTCTCTGTGTCGATTCTGTGATCCTCACTTTTCTGCAAACCAGTTTTCTTGGCTTACCATTGTGCAATATGTCCAGAAAGCTCCGCCCACCGGTGCCACTCCTCCAATCTATGCAACTTATTAGCTCCAGCAAGCATCATCGCCTGAGTCAGTTTCACACTGACTTACTTCAAGCATTCAGTCTGCTGGAACTGAGGGGATGGGGTTGCATGGTAAGTACAGTGGGGTAGTTAGATGGTGAGGGTAGTGTTGGCAATAATTGGGAATGCTAAGATAATCAAGATGAAAATATTCAAGGATGATCAAAGGCTCTTTGATTAACCATTGTGGAACTATGAGTTGAGCATTGGACTGCTACCCACAAAGTTGTCAGTTCAAGCTCATCATGGTTTCTGTGGGAAAGATGAAGCTGCCTACTCCCATAAAGATTTAGAGTCTTGGGAACCCTGTCGAAGTTTGCTATGAGTTGGAATCAACTCAGTGGCTGTGGGATTTAAAAAAAAATCTACCTACTTTTATTGAATTATACATCTATGAAAGGGCACAAACACTCCTTAAAGGTAAACTTTTTTCACATTTTTTATAAACAGAATCATACACTATTTGAAGGAACTTTGAAACGTTGGTGGAGAAATTCTACTAGTTTTAGTTTCAGTTTTCCACCAGCGTTTTGAAACCCCTCGTTTTTTGGGGGGGGGTCTCGTTTCATGAGGTTCATCAGCATTGGTGACCATAGTGTAGTGCGTTCATTCTCATTGCTGACGAGTGTTCCATGTATGGATCCACCATACTTGTTCTCGTCTACCATTGATGGGCATTTGGATGACGATCACCTTTCCGTCTTTTCCCAATGGTGCTGCTGAGAGCTTTTGGTGAACTGGTACACGTTGCTGCTGATGACATTTACCACAAGGGGACTCTGGATAAAGCTCTCTAAACATGACCACCGTTAAGTAACAATGCAAAACTATTTTAGATTAAGTTCCAGATGCGAAGAAGAGAGAAGTAAGTACTGTAAAGCATTCTGAGATGCCAGTGAAGATGGGTTTGTGTGGCTTGTTTCTGGGGGTAGAGCAGTTGTGAGTGGGCTTGTATTTTCTGAGCCCCAAATTGAGGTATTACCACCACAGTCCAAGGAGGAGTAATGAACATTTAAACCAGGAAAGTAGGCATGAAAGTAGGCAGAGGAGGGATAGCAGAGATACTACAAATAAAGGTTTTGGAGCCTTGGATGAGTGTGTTGTGGGATCTATTGTTTATGGTCCTGGTGACACAATTAGGTTGGCCTAGTCAAACCTCTTGGTGTGACTTAATGATTTCCAAACATTGGCTTTAGAGTTTGAAATCTATGCTTTGTCCCCCACTCTGTCATCCTTTGGCACCTTACATATGTAGCTTTTTAATGTGTTAGCTCCCTCAACCGTAAGTTCACCCTGCCAGGCTAGGATTAAAATCAGACAATACATATAAAAAGTGTTTTGGTTATCTAGTGCTGCTGTAACAGAAATACCACAAGAGGGTGGCTTTAATAAACAGAAGTTTATTTTTCTCATCAGTTAGGTGACTAGAAGTACATATTTATAAAATACGTAGTAGTAGGATGCTGATGACGTGTGGATGTCCAGAGCAGAATTGGAAACAGGGAGAAGCAAGAGACCGAGTACAAGCTCGCAGCATTCAAAGGAGCAGGCGACCAGTGGCAACCATGCCTCCTGTGAAGGCAAGTATGTGTCCAAGTGTGGACTACCTTTTTCCTTCCTAAAGCTTGGCCATCATTAAAGTTGAATACATTGGTTGTGGTCATGGTTGCACAACTCTTCTTGATATTATCAAACTATTGAATCGTATGATATGCAGATTGTGTGCCAGTAAAACAGTTAAAAATATTCAAATACTTTGACCTTGGCGAATACGATGTGTTGAGTTGTGGGAGAACAGCCTCCACAACCGAATGCATCCTGTGTTAGTCCAGGCAGACTAGAGAAACAAATTCATAAGCATGAATGTGTGTGTAAGAGTTTGATGTAAAGAGTAATTGTACATTAAAAAAACATCCCAGCCCAGTCCAGATCAAGTCCATAGTCTGATATGTGCGATACCAATCTATAAAGTCCTTTTCAGACTCAGGAAACACATGCAATGATACTGAATGCAGGAAGATCACAGGCCAGTGAGTGGGAAGTCTTGTGGATCCAGTGGCATTGTCAGCATCTTAGCGCTGGCAGGGGCATCCATGGGGCTCCTCCAGCTCAGAGCACCAGTGTAGTTCCACGTGTCTTGTCAGTATAATGTCTCCAAGGGAGTGAGCTGAGAGAAAGGATGTTTCCCACCTCCAAGGAGGAAATACCAGAGTTTCCAGAATACTCAGAAGGCTATGCCCACACAGAGACCTCATTGGCTATGACCTGATTGACAGGCTAGACCCCTACACTTTCACTCTTAATCCTCTCAAATTGACAATTATATAACGACCACAGATTCTAAGGGGGTGGTTGTGTAATTGAAGGGTAAATTAAAGAAACATCAGACAAGGCATGAAAGGGTGCACCTTCGCCGATGGCAGGAACAATAGAGAGAGCTAATGTATTTTCTAGCTGCTTATATAATCTCAGGCATGCAAGCCACATCATACACATGTAGCAGGAAGGGACTGTGTTAGAGGCAAATACATACAGGAAGGGGATATGCCAGGGGTACGAAGATGGGCGGTTTTTAGAGTTCAAGTGGTGGTTTAACGGTGGGGTGGCTGTCCCTGAGCTCTTCTCCCGGGGAGCAATCTATGATTTTTACCATAAGGGAGTGGGCTGTATTTAGGGAAGGGTGGTCTGATCTGCTCTTTATGGCAGACAACCTTCAAGCAGTTAATCTTCAAGGGTATAGTAGCAACCATGTGCTTCCAAGCAGCATCTTAAAATTGGCATTATTACAGGGGACTTGTGGGGAATAACTTTTAGTTATGAGAATGTAACTGGGATTCATCTCCAACTCACAAACGTGAAGGGCTCCCTCCACCAGAGTCTGCTTCCTTAAATATGAGCTTAGAGAATTTGTCCGCATATACTCTCTTCATGGTTCTCAGTTCCCACATTGGCCTATTCAGGTGCATAAGAAGACATTTAGTCCAGGTCTTCCAGGTGGCAGGTATCTGCATGTCCTCTCCTGTGAGTGTGGAAACCAACACCTGGTAATTTTTACCATGCCGTTGTCTGTGTGTCTCCTCCCACACAGCTAGTCTGCTGCCAGCTGCCACAGAACTTTGGCGGTAAGCCATGTAGATGACCTGGAAAAAAGGAAAGAAAAGAAAACAATACAATTTTAGGCTACTCCTGAAACTTGGGGGATAGTCTGTCCATATTTGTTTACTAGAATGATTTAAACAATTTGTATCACTCTGTTTCTCCTCAATACATTGAGGAGAATGAAAACAGGGTACTTTCTGAAAGTGGTTGAGTTTTGCAAGTTTCTATTTGTTTATAGTAATCAAAGGGAAAGGAGAGGGAACAAATGCCCAGAGAGCAGAGTAAGATGTCAGGAAAGAGAAGAGGAGGAGGAGGAGGAGAAGCAAGAAGAGAAGGAGCCTAATTGGATGTGAAGAGTGAGCTCTCTGGAAAGCAGGTTGCTAGGCATTCCTTTATTTATTTTTTCTTTTAATTTAGGTTTGCAAACGGAATCCTTAGCCTGAACTGTCCCTGGTGGGAAACTAATCAGTCTTCAGCGTTTTTCTCAGCCCTGCAGTTTACACTTTATGCCTGGGTTCCCCTAAGAAGAGTGTGTGGTGGGATAGGCCAGCTGCGGAGCCTTGTCTCTGGGGATGAGTTTGGCTAAAGGTACCAGACCACCCAAGCTCTGGAATAAGAGCAGGCCCTAGCTTTGGCAGCTCCAGCTACCAGACAGCCTAGTATGTTTGGGCTCCCGAGCTAGGAAAACTTGGATTAGAAGCCTTGCATTTTGAGGATTAAAAAGTTAAAAAAAAAAACTATACATAGAAGCAACTTGAATTTTAGCTCACCACTGCAGTTATAGCTGCTTAACTAATGGGTTTTAACTCATTTCTGAGTTACACTAGTGAACAGGTGTTTGTCAGGATTGTTTGAGTACCCCCCCACCCCATCCCATCACCTGTTTCAATTATCCGAAGGCTTGCCTGATTGCAAGTATGGAAGTAAACAGTATTTACATGTTTGCTTGTTTGACGGTGTGTGTGTAGAATATGTGCAATTTTCTAGTTCACAGGGGCCGGTTCAATTTAAAACGGGGATCCTTTCTCCCCTCCCGGGGCCCTTAGTTTTGGTTGCTCACTGCACACGACTGAATTAACCTGGCTAACAAACCTGTTGTTAAAATCTCAGTTTTTCATAAACATCAGGGCCCCCCAGCTGGTCTTTGATAGTCATGAAAGTGTTTTATAAAAACTGGAGACCGCTGGTGGAGATTGGTCACCCTGTTTAGAACGAGCTCTTCGTCGGGCACAGATTGAATTTTAGAATCGAGGGGGGCTGACTTGAGTTTCACGGGGCCGGTTTTAAAGTGCCCGTGACATTGTTGGAGCGTCAGAGGCTCAGGAGTTTTAACTACTTCCAGAGCTCCCGGGAACATTTTCTTCGCCCCGTGTAGATATGTCTTTTGTGCTTTTGAAAGGCTGAGCTGGCATCTACAGACCGTGGGCTTGCAATCTCAGAAAGCTGCCGGCGCGTCCGTTCTCCCCCTGGCCCGCCTCCCCTGCCGTGGCAGCGCCCGCGCCGGCACCCGGAGCGGTGCTCTTCCCGCAACCCGCGGCAAGGGGGCCCGCCGCTCCCGGAGCCGCTCCTTCCAGAGCCTCGTCCCTTCGGGCGCCTTTCCGGAAAATCCCGAGCGCCTCCTGCGCGTTCCCGACCGCGCGAACGCCTGGGTTCGGCTATTTCCGGCCCGGCGCACTTCGGCAAGTTCCGCCGTCGCTCGTCGGAAATGGCTGCCTGCCGGCAGGGGGAGCGGAGGACTCGGCGCGGCCTGGAAAGCAGGCGGCAGGCGGCGAGAGCGGCTTTTGGGAACCCGAGTTTCGCGCTGGCGGCGGCGGCTCTTTCGTGAGCTGGAAGCCGGTAGGACTCCTGGCGGCGGCGGGAGCCCCGAGGACTGGGGGGCGGCGGCCTGGGCTCCCGCTGCGGCCCGGAAGGGCTCGTGGTACGCCTCCCGGGGCTTCGCCCGAGGGCTGGGCGCCGGGCGGGCTAGAGCGGGTCGGGCGGACGGGGCTCCGTGGGAGCCGGGTGGAAGCGGCTGCCCCGGGGCAGCGGGAGGCGGGCCGCCTCGGAGTAGGCCTTCCTAAACGTCTGGTGGGCCTGGGCAGAGGGCCACGGGGGAGTTGGCCACTAGCTTTGAGGGGTTAACGGGTCTCTTTGTAGCTATAAACACGGCCTCCCCACCCCCACCCGTACCCCCTACCCCCCCATCCCGTAGCCCCAGTTTGGGTTTCCTCAGACACACCTCCACGCCCATTCTTGCTTCGGCTGCCCAGCCCTTCTCCCTCCCCCCCCAAACCCTCCACCCTTCTCCCCCGCGGTGTCTGTCCAGCTGCTGTGTAGAGCATCCTCTGTAGACGAAGGAGCAGCTCCCGACTGCCCCCCATTTTCCCGGCGCACAGGCTCCCCGGCTGCTTTGCGCTGCATTCGCACACCGCCGGCTGCTGCTGGTTATTTTTACTGGGCAAACTGGAGGTCCAGCCGGCTCGCACCTTCTTTCTGGATGAACCCATGGTCAGAACAATCACTTCCTGTCCAGGGGTCCAGGTGCTGCTGTCCACTGGACCTAGGGCTTCGGCGCCCAGGTTCGTGGCGGTGGGCCTAGCCCCGCTTGGAGGCGAGAAGGGCCAAGGGAGTGCGCGACCACCCCACCGCAAGCTGCCCAGTGACCTGCCGCGCTGCGCCCCGGGAGAGCACGCCAACCCACGGCCCTTTGGAGACCAGGCAGGGCTGCAGGGCAGCGAATGGCGTGTTTATCCCTTACCCGCGTTGAGCAGTTGCTCAGTTCCTTTTCACCTAGCTAGGGCTCTCAAAGACTGGAATTTGGTGAACATCCCAAGTCCTCTGTCGATTCTTTCCTTTAAAAAATGATTTCCAGTGGTTTCATGAAGCCCTGTTGGTCTGACTTATTTGAAAAGTAATCGCTCTTGTCTCTCGTCTGTCCCTCCCCGCTTCCTTATGCGATTGACTTAAGCAACTGTATCATTCGTTTTCCCCATTTCTTCCTATTCTTCTTCCAATTTAGGTTGCTTTACTTTTGAAGGCTGGGCTCCCCATCTGATTTGTTGTTTGTTCTGTTTTCTAACTCTTGCTAGCTGTCATGCAGACTGTGCCGTTTTCCTGGATTTTGCTCAGGAGTTCGACTCGCATCCTGGTATGATTACTATAGCTGCAAACAGAGAGCCTGGAATAATAAAGTGTGGGCATTGATAGTCTTGAATGAAGCTAAGCACTCTTAACAACTTACTTAGCTGAGGTACTTTTAAATATTTCATGATGAAAGAAAAGCAGTTTTCTTAAACTGTTACTTTGGATGTTAAAAATACCCTTCCCTGTGGGAATTTCCTGATCTTCTGCCGGGGAACCTGGGGAATCATGAGTATTCATAAGTATGAATGAAACTAGCTTAAATGCCTTCCGAAAGAGAATTACAATTGTGGATCTTCAGAATACCCAAAGCATTATTTAATTAATACCCAAAGATGTGATTGATGGTTTGGAGGGGCAAACCAACCAACAAAGAAAACAAAAACAAAGATAAACATTGCCCTGCACTGTTTGCTTTTCTAAGGGAAAAAAAATTATTGAATGTTCATATGGATCAGGCCTCAAAGTTTTAATCTATACTTTAAAAAACTTTATGGACACAGACAAAAATATGTTAGGGGCACAGTTAACCTGAGAAGTGGATTTCTAGACTAGAGAAGAAAGGAAGGTTTGGAGGATGGTTTGACCGTTGGAAGAATGTAGGGGGGACTAAATAAGGAGGTGCTCTTTCAGGGCACACTAGGCATTAGTGTGAAAAGTCAGTGAAGGGTAGTGTGGGGCTGTGGCGGTGGAAGTTGTGTGTCGGGTTCCTAGCAGGTATGGAATTGCTAACTCTTTTGGAGAAAGTTGGAGTTATTATCTGTTGTAGTGTCAGTTAGTCAGAGAAAAGCTGAGATCTCACTAAACCAGTAGGAAATGTTTGATAATTCCGAGCTTCCCCAAAACAAAAACAAAGCAATAAACTGTTTTTTCCCTTAATCACTTCAGAGTGAGGCCAGAGAGAAAGCCAACGACTTTTCATGGAATCGTAAACAGCCTGCCAGTGTCTGCTGGAGAATAGATTTTGCACAGAAAATTTGTTACCTCAATGCAACTACTTCTCTTTTAAAACATGTAATGATAGGGCAGCTAGAATGAGTAAGAAGGAAAATTGAGTTTTCATGAGTTTGTGGAGTTTTGAGGGTCAGAGGTAGACTTCCTGAAGCACTGGGCTTTTCCCAGACTCACACTCCTCTCCAGTTTTCAGTGTTTCAGAGCTCTTTGGTGATGGTACTAGGTGGAAGAGAAGTGGACTTGAAACTATATGTATATGTAAAATCTTGAACAGATAAGAGGAATGTGGTGACTTTGTTTAGTAACATATTTACTGGTCCTACACTTAACGTATATACTGGAGTATAAGCCTACCTGAATATAAGCCGAGGCACCTAATTTTACCACAAAAACTGCATTAAAATTGTGCTGAAAAACTCGGCTTATACACGAGTATATACAGGTATGTCTAACGTATAGTGTAAGATATCATTCCCATGTACTAAAGATCCCATTACAATCTCAGGGATTTTAATAACTACATCCCATGGGATGGAGCCGTAGGAAGAGGAATGATTCAACCTACCTGAGATTTGTGGTTTTTTGTAATCTAAGATCTGGGCATGTAGATGTTTCAAAGGACCAGATGGTAAACAGTTCCGGCTTTGACTACGTAGCTCTGTCATTGTGGCATAAAAGCAAGTGTAGACAATATGTGATCGAATGAGCCAGGCTGTGTTCCAGTGGGTCTTAACAAACACAGGCAGTGGGCTGTCGTTTGCTAGCGCTTGCTGTCGAGTGTCTCACACACACACACACACACACACGCACGCACGCACTGTTGCTAGGCCCTCTCGGAATCAGCAAACCTGTGCACAGCAGATCAAAACTGCCATACACACAAGTGTTATCCTTTGAGTCAGTCCATTGTTGCAGCCGCTGTATCAGTCCATCTTGTTGAAAAGGGTTTTCCACTTTTTCTCTGACCTTCTACCCTTATTATTTTTATATACTTCTGTTTGATTTGATCTCATTTTAAATTCAGGAGGAGCCCTGGTGGGGTAGTGGGCTGCTAACTGCAAGGTTAGCAGTTTAAAGCCACCTGGGCCCGCCTCTGGTCGGAAAGAGTTAAGAGCCTGGGAAGCTCACAGGGGCACTTCTACTTAGTCTGATAAGGGTCACTCACATTGAGAATTGACTGGATAGCAGTGAGGGGTTTTTTTTTGTTTTGTTTTGTTTTGAGTATCTTTTAGACTGGGTCAGGAGTATTAATGATTAACATCCTGGATGTTTGTTTTATTGACTTCCTTCACTTACATTGTTACTTTAACTGTCTTTTGATACTTCCTTTTTAACATTCCTTCAATAAATATTTCAGGAGTCTGAGGGAGGCATACAGAAATTCATTAGATTGGGAATATGTCCTTACTGAGATAAGACATGCGTAAATATATTATGGCAGTGGTTTACAGTATCTTCAATTGCTATCATATTTTGCCATTATACAGTGCTTTCTTTTTTTATCAAGTAGATTTTGATCTTTATAGTAACATAGAGATAGGAGACTAAAAGTTACAATGTTTCTTTTTGGTGGGGAGGGGAGGTCGGAAAGAAAACTAAGGCTTAGGGAGGTTATGGTGTTTGAGCAAGATCTCAGGTTGTAAGTGCTAGAACTCTTGAGCCAGTCTGTAAGATTTACCTGCCCTGCGCAATGGAAAGAAACCCTGGTGGTGCTGTGCTCCAGGCAGTGGCTATTAACTGCAAGGTCGGCTAGTTAAACCTGCAAGCTGCTGCAAGGGAGGAAGATGCGACTGTTAGCTATGGTAAAGATTTAGTTTTGGAAACTCAAAGGAGCAGTTCCACTCTGTCCTGGATGGTCACTATGAGGCAGAATTGACTGGATGGTAGTGGGTTTGCCCTAATTAAAAGTCTATAGAGTTGTAAAGCTCCCCTGGCAACCCATTAAAAATTGTAGACTTTGAGGTTGTAGTTTGCCCCCTTAAGGCTGTCACCATTTAGGGCCATCGGGAACAAGTCTGTTCCTAGTCTCCGTGACAGTTCCGTTATTTGAAGGTAGACAGCATAGTTTCCCAAGTCATAAGTTGCAAACTGGTGTGCATGAATCACATAAGGCCAGGATTACATTAGCTTGTCCATCTTTACACAAAACCTACATTGGTAGTCAACTTTTAGAAATGGAGAAATTTTACATTAGACTCTCTCTTGGGAAATAATTGAAGGATTGGCAACGAAGAACTCATATCTCTGATGGTACTAATCCTCTTTAGATGCTAAATTGACTCTCACTTTAGCTGTAGTCTCGAATTGCTCATTTATGTCATCTGCAGGGCCTCTGAAGACCTTGAGAAGGGACTCCCTTTCCTAGGCCTTCTGTTCCATCAAACTGTCAAAGCACACTCATTGCCATTGAGTCCACTCTGACCCGGTGACCCCAAGGGCAGAATAAAATTGCCTTTTAGGATTTCCAAGGCAGCCAATCTTTATGGGGGACGGTGGGTTTGAACTGCTGACCTTGTGGTTTAGCAGCCCAATTCGTAACCCACTGCTGCCCCACAGGCTAAATATTTTTAATTTATTCAGATGTTTCCCGCCTGACATTTTCAAATCTACTCCCAACTGCTTCTGTAGTTTCTCAAAAGTGCCACTTGCTATGGAATATAATATATATTATTAGGGAAATAGGTTACCACAAGTCAGGATCGTAAACATAGCAGTGCCTTCTCTTAGCCAGCAACCAAGCCTTTCTCCGTGGTCCTCAACCTCTCAGCCATGATGTGCCCTGGCTTCTAAACCTGTGGGCCAGCAAGCCTGCCTGCCACTCCACCTCACTGTCTCTGGTCTTAGGAACAAAGCTCCTCTACTCTGGGCTTGGTTCCTCTGCACTGTTCCATGTCTCTGCTGTGGCCTCTGCTCTCAGTGTAGTATGGATTTTGGAAGAACATGTTTCATTGGAGACTCTTCTTCCTTGGCCATCTCGGAACTCTCATGCTACTTCTGAGATAGAGATTTTATAAGAAGATGTGGTTTCAGCCAGCCATATCTTCAAGGAGTCAAAGGGAGTTGACCTGGTTCATTCTCTGATAAGGTGGGAGACTCAGAATAAGGTCTACCAATAAACCTGTCCATTAGCACAGCAGAAAAAATCCAAACCAGACTCCCTGTCATCAAGTTGAGGCTGACTCATAGCAATCCTCTAGGAGAGGATAGAACTGCCCTGTGAGTATCTGGGTCTATGACCCAGTATCTGGGAGTAGGAAGTCCTGCCTTTCTCATGCTGAGTGGCAGGTGGTTTGGAACTGGGACTTTACGGATCCGCAGCCCAATGCATAACCACTACACCACCAGGGCCCCTGCACAGCAGGGAACCCCCTCCAAGATGGGATTGCAGCCACGGGCATAAAGGCTAGAATTTACAGTATGTTACAAAAAGGATTGTAGACAGAAGAGCCATGATAAGAAATTTCACTTCACCAGTGTTGCCTTAAAGAAAAAGATTAAGCTTGGAGGTGAAATCTTAGAGGTCTTACGTCTTGCTGTCTTGAATTGATGTGTTTAAATCCATCCCTCTCCCCCAAACAAAACAAGGCAACAGTAAGCCAAAACAAAAGCAAGTGTGTATATACTTACTATGTGAAAGAATATGTGTTTGCGTCTAAGTGTCTAGAAGCTTAAAGAATCGTTGAGGGTTGAGGTTATCTAGTCTAAAACTTTGGTGTACACCTTAAAAAAGCAAGTGCTTTTGAATAAAGGAAAAAGGTGTGGAGTTAGAGGACCTGATGACTCAGAAAGATGGCTGCGAGTGATAAAGGGAGGGGAAAATGTGAGTCTCCAGTTGAATCCACCCTCGAAGGTGTGGGTTGGTGTCCTCTTCCTAATTTATGTATGGCCCAGCAAACTTTAACTTGGGTTTCTCTGTATCATAGTGCGTTGGGCTGCAAACCAAAAGATCAGCAGTTCAAAACCAGCTGTTTTCTACTCCTGTTAAGAGTTACAGTCTCCGCAACCCACAGGGGCAGAAGCTTACTGTGAATGAGTTGGAATCAAGTCTATTTCAGTGAGTTTGCTTTTTTGGTTTAGGCGCCCTGGGGGCACTGTTGGATTGGACTGCTAACTACAAGGTCTTTGTTTCAAAACCCACCAGCCACTCCCCAGGAGAAAACTGAAGCTGTCTGCTCCCATAAAATTTCCAGCCTTGAAGACAAAGCAGTGCATAGGCAAATGCAGTGAAGAAAGCTGATGGTGCCCAGTTGTCAAAATATGTAGAATCTGGGGTCCCATGGGCTGGAAGATAAACAAGGGGCCATCTAACCGAGAAACAACAAAGCCCACATAGAAAATGCACACCAGCCTGTGCGATGACAAGTTGTTGAAGGGATCAGGTATCAGGCATCAAAGACAAAAAAAAGTTATAGCATTGTGAATGAGGGGGAGTACAGAGTGGGGACCCAGGGTCCTTCTGGGGGAAATTGGACATCCCTTGCAGAAGGGCTGTGGGGAGGTGACGAGCCAGTCAGAGTGCTTTGTAGCAATGATGAAACATACAATTTTCCTCTAGTTCTTAAATGCTTCCCCCCCCCCACTATCATGATCCCAATTCTACCTTACATATCCTATTGGACCGGAAGATGTACACTGGCACAGATAGGAACTGGAACTACAGGGAATCCAGGACAGATGAACCCCTCAGGATCAGTGGTGAGAGTGGTGATATCGGGAGTGTGGAGGGAAGGTAAGGGAGAAAGGGGGAACAGATTACAAGGTCTACATATAACCTCCTCCCTGAAGGACGGACAGCGGAGAACTGGGTGAGGGAGACGTCAGATGGTGTAAGATATGATAAAATAATAATTATAAATTATCAAAGTGAAGGGGGAAGTGAGTGGAGAGGGAGGGGGAAAATGAGCTGATACCAAGGGCTCAAGTAGAAAGCAGGTGTTTTGAGTGATGATGGCAACATATGGACGAATGTGCTGGACACAAATGATGTATGTACGGATTGTGAAAAGAGTTGTATGTGCCCCCTAATAAAATGATTATATATATATATATATATATATATATATATAAAAGATTTCGAGCCTTGTAAACCTTTTGTAGGGTAGCTGTGACTGGAAATGGCTTGTTGGCAGTGGGGTTAGTCTTGACGGGTTGGAAACTGATGAGGAACTCTGCTAGAGCAGTGGTGACGTGCTTGCACGAAAGTCTTCGGTCGGAACCCACCAGGTGCTCTGTGTGACAATCGTTCTGTAAAGAGTTACACTCTAGGAAATCTCTGGGGCAGTGGCTGCTAGTTTGGAATTGCTGACCTGTGGTTAGCAGCTCGTGGTGTAACCCACTATGCCACCATGGCGCCTGTATACCACCACAACATAAAATACAAGCCATGTTTTCTTGACTAAATAAAACTTAGAGAAGTTAATTTACACTTAAGGTACTTGCGGAAGGTGATTGTTGTAGGAAGATACTTTAGCAAAGTTTGTATGAAGACCTTATTAAAAAAACGGGTTCTATTCTCTTCTTCCCCAACTTCCACATCAATGATTTCTATAAATAATATACTCACTAACAGGAGATATGGATAGAGAAATGTATAGTTCACCTACACTTCACCTACAAGTTAGAAATACCATTGTTGGTGCTTTTGCGCCTCGTATTTATTCAGAAATATGTAAGCATACATTGGAAACATTTTGCATCGTACAGATTATATGATTTCAGGTATGTCTTCCACTTAATATATTGTAAACATGTTTCTATTTTTAAATTATTGAGAAGCTTACCAAAAGAATATGGTGGTCTTCATTAATGACATGGATTTCTGATACGTTATATTTAACCTTGCTCTAATTCTTAAAATTTATTTACTGAAGGAAGTGTGATGTGGAGGTGGCATCTGAGCCCCTCTGACCACACAAGGAGGGAGGTGGAGAACCAGTGTCAGCTGCCCGAGGCTGATTCCTGTTCTGCTGAGACTGATGAGCTCCAGCCTCCAGCCTCCCTCTCCTTTCTGACACCACTGTTCCCTCCACAGCATTTTCTACTTCTCAGTTGGCTCTGATAATTCATTGCAGTGGCCCCACAGAACTCACAGCACATAGGATTATGCCCTCGGTACAGATGCTGAGGATACAGTCATTGGAACGGGACAACTCTTTTCAGCATGCCCGCAGGCATGCTTTAGTTTTGTAGCCACATGATCCCATTTGGCAAAGCTCTTCCGTTGCTGCCGATTAATGCTTAGGGGGCATGCTGCTCTGCCATCAGCTGCAGCCCTAGACACTCCGCTCTAGCTGCCCCCCACTGCACAAACCAGCCTCCTTCCCGAAGGCACTCGACTGAACTTCTTCCATGGGCTGGGAGGTCCATTGCTTTCTCATGCTCTGGCTCCTGGTTCTGCTGCTGTTGCTCCTCTCAGGTCACAGCTGTCTCCTGGATCAAGAAGGTTCAATGTGTAGGACTCTGAGGGTCCAAAGATGTGCCCACTCCTGGCTCTTTTCACTCGCTGATATTGAGATCCCTGTGGAAAAGACTTACTGTAGTTTATACCCAGCGGGATGGCAATCATGATGAAACCTGTTAATCATCACAGGTGAATCCTATCAGTATCTTCCCCCACCTTCTCCCACCTGCACTCATCAGGACATAGTCATTTGGTGGGAGTTACAAAGACTGGCTGGAAGAGCTATATTAAATAGCTCAGGACTATATTTGCATACAAATGTCAATGTTAACATGTTAGTTTGTTATGGATTTTAATTTATTTTCATATATGTAGCTATTGGTGTTATAAAATTGCTGTGCTGACACCATCTCTGATCACTTACAATACATTCTTCAATTCCTTTGGGTCGATTTTGATTTATTGCAGCCCTGTAAGACAGTACAAGTGTCTTCTGTCGTTTTACCAAGCTTCAAGTCTTTATGGGAATAGAAAGCCTCATCCTTCTCCTGCCAAGCAGCTGGTAGGTTCGAACTGCAGACCTTGCAGGTAGCAGCCCGGTATAACTTACCACCCACCAAATTACTAAGTCAAAGATTGTTGTTGTTAGGCGCCATTGAGTCTCTCTGACTCATCGCGCCCCTTTGCACAACAGATTGAAACCCCGCTCTGCCTGTGCCATCCTCTTAATTGTTCTTATATTTGAGCCCATTGTTGCAACCACTGTGACTTTCCGTCTCCTGGATGGGCTTCCTCTTTTTGCCTCATCCTTCATTTTACCGAACATGATGTTCTTTGCCTGGGATTGGCCTTTCCTGACAGCATGTCCAAGATATGTGAGATGAAGTTTCACCGTGCTTGCTTCTAAGGAACACTCTGGCTGTAATTTTTCTAAGACAAGATTTATTCTTTTGGCAGTCAAAGTAAGAACATTTTGAAGACGTTAATTGCAAATGGTCAAATAATTTTTCAGTTTACCTTCCTAGTAGCAAGAGAGAAGAGTAATTGCCACACTGTACTCTTGTACACATAGTGTAGCTAATTACTGCAATTTATTAAATTATAGCCTTTTTAATATTTCACTGTGAACATTCTTAAAGTTTATTCTTTTTTTCTCCTTCATGATCCTTAAGACTAATTTCTGGAAACGGAATGGCAAGATAAAAAAAGAAAGAAGCCATTTTAGGACTTAGTAATTTATTACTTAATGCCAAATTATAATCCAGAAATACCATATTCCTTTTCACTCCCACCAGTAGAGTATGGAAATTTATCCTCTGCCCTGGTTAATACCAAGTGTGCAAGTAGTATTTTTTGCTTTTTTGTGTGCTTGTTTATAGGTGGAAAATTACTTTGATTGCTAAGACTAAACATTTAACTCTTTATCAAATGAATACCTCTTTGGGTAACTTACTGTTTTTATCCTTTGACCATTTTTGGTATTGCTGTTAACCCAAATATCTGCCCACCAACCCCCAGTCTTTTAATTGAATCTAAGCTTTCAAAAAATTTTTAAAACGAGCAAAAAAATGCATGGGGGCCTTTGATTCTTATATAGTCAAATCGATTGAACTGTGATCTATAGGTCCTGCTTTTGCTTGGATGTTAAATAGTGCTTGTACTGAAGGAGAAATTATATTCATGTTTTTAGTTTCTTTTTATGGTTTCAGCGATTGCAGTTAACTCTGAAGTCCATCTGGGATTTGTTTTTTATTTTGGTTTATTATGTAGAAATCAGTCTTATTTTTTTCCAATTGTCACATTGTTTATTAAAACCTAATGTGGTGTACTTCATTTTTACAATGACTAGCAGGATCATTGCCAGCATTTTCTTAATTATTAAAAGTAATATACTTATTGTAAAGAAAATTAATACAAAATCAGTCTTCTAAAAAAATCTGTCTTCTCAACAAAGCCCACATGGAAGTAGCACACCAACCTGTGTGATCATGCAGGGCAGAGGGGACCAGGTTTCAAACAACAAAGATGGGAAAAAATCACATCACCGTGAATGAGGGGAGTGCGTCATGGGGACCCAACGCCCATCTGTAGACAGCTGGACATGCCTTGCAAAAGGGTAGTGGGGAGGAGTTGAGTCACTCAGGGTTCAGTGTAGCAACAATGAAACTCAAAACCTTCCTCTAGTTCTTGAACGCTTCCTCCCCCCCAATTATCATGATCCCAATTTTACCTTGCGGACCTGGTTAGACCAGAGGATGCACAGCGGTGCATTAGGGATCTGGAAACATAGGGAATCTAGGACGGATGAATCCCTCAGGACCAGCGGTGAGAGTGGCGACACTGGGAGGGAAGGGGGTGTAGAATGGGAGAACCGATCTCCGGGATCTACATGTAACCTCTTCTCTGGGGGATGGGCAACAGGAAGGTGGGTGAGGGGAGACGCCGGGCAGTATAAGATAAGATAAAATAATAATTTATAAGTTATTAAGGGTTCATGAGGGAGGGGGTGTGGGGAAGGAAGGGGAGGGAAAAAAGGAAAAGGAGCTGATTCCAGGAACCCAAGTGGAAGGCGAATTTTGAGAATGACGAGTGCAATGAATGTATAAGGGTGCTTTACTCAATTGATGTATGTATGGATTGTGATAAGAGTTGTATGATCCCCAATAAAATGATTTTTTTAAAAAAAATCTGCCTTCTAAGTAAAACAAGAATAAAAAACAAACACCCCAGTATATGGGGTTTTGGGCAGATTGGTCTGAATTTGTATCTCTGATCTGTATATACAGATATATTTGCTGTATTGCTTTCAACACATTACCTAGCCCTCAGTGACTGACAACTCCTTATCTGTAACATCACAATAATACTATCTATCTGTATGGAAGGGGCTCTGATGGTAGAGTGGGTTCAGTGTTGGGCTGCTAACTATAAGATTGGTGGTTCAGACCCACTAGCTGCTCTGAGGGAGAATGGTGAGGCTGCTCTGCTCTGTCCATTCTGTTCAAGATCTTTATGGTTCTTGTTTCCTGGTGCTTGGTATGAGTGATTTTTGATTCACACTTGGTCATTTTTATAAGTCTGCCCTATAGGCTCACATGTGACTTTACAGCAGTGTGTTATCCCTTTATGGTTAATGTGAAGAAGGAATGAGATAATATATGTGAAGTGTATCATTCAGAGTACTGTATCTGGCACATTATAAATACAAAACAATAGTAGTTAATAAAAAATAAACAGACTCCTTTCTGTCCATATCGAATGTCTTCTCCTCAAAGATAACCATGTTTAAATGTAAGCCAGCCATTCCCTCAGGCGTGTGTAATGTAACTATACAAATAAAGGTAAATATTGTTATTTACCTTTTTAGTTACTTTTAATTATATTGATTCAGCCATCATCAGAGTGGGGATGGTCATCAGTTTTAGTTAAGGTAGCTTTTTAATTCCTTTCTACCTGTTTTTCAGATTTTTTGTGCTTACATGGCGTGGGTTTCTTTGAGTTTATCCTATTATTTATTGACTGATTTTTCATCCCGCCTTCTTCTGCTTCTAGGACTCAGATGATACTTTTGCAACTGCTTTGTTAAGGTTTTACATGCCTCTGAGGCCGGGGTATTTTCACCCCTACTCAGTTTTCTCTTTCTTGCTCAGATACAGTAATTTATCATGGTTGCTCTGAAGTTTTCTGTCATATAATTCTTATGTGTCTGCCATTTTGGTGTTGCCATCTATTGATTATCTTTTGCCTTTCAATTCAAGATCTTTCTGGTTCTTAATATGATAAGTGATTTTTAAAATTCAGACTTGAACATTTTTATATTATATATTAAATAAATATTTAAACCTTTGGTTTCAGCAGCTTTTTTGACTACCCTGCCTGGGTTGCTCCCTGTTAATGCTAAGTGGAAGTGAAGCTCTAAGCTCTCCATTTGGCCTCTGTTGACCCCTGAGTTGGGGTCCCTTTTTACTCATTAACAGGAATAGAGTTCTAGCTTCCACACGATCTTGGCCAACATTAGGGTTGGGTGGTGGCCTTAAATACAAAACACCAGTAAAGGATGCATATTTAAAGGCCTGAGCCGTCAGTAAAGGATAGGTAGGTAAGGTAAAGCAAACAAACAAACAAACCAACAAACAAAAATCTGTCCCAGCGTACATGGAGATATCTCTTTAGGCTTAGATTTTGTTATTGTAAGGTGCCATCAAGTTAGTTCCAACTTATAATAATCCCATGTACAACAAAACAAAACATTGCCTGGCCCTGTGCCATTCCTATAATTGGTACGTTTGAGCCCATCGCTGAGCCAGTGTCACTCCATCTTATTGAGGGTCATCTTTTTGCTGCCCATTACTTTACCATGGCTTTCTTCCGGGACCAGTCTCTGCTGATAATGTGTCCAAAGTGTTTGCGATGATGCCTTGCCATCCTTGCCTGTAAGGAGTGTTCTGACTGTGCTTCTGATACAGATATGGTTGTTCTTTGGACAGTCCTTGGTACTTTGGTTATTCTTCTCCAGCAGCATGATTCAACTGCCTCCAATTTCCTTTGGTCTTCCTTACTCACTTTCTTTCACAAATGCTTGGGTGGGGGAGGGCAACTTTGTTCTCAGAGTAACAACCTTGCTTTTCAGCACTTTAAAGAGGTCTTCTGCAGCAGATTTACCTAGTGCAGTGTGTCCTCTGATCTCTTGACTTTGACTTCCAAAGTGTTAATTATGGATCCAAGCAAGACAAAATCATTGACAATCTAAATTTTTTCTACATTTACCATGAGGTGTTACCTATTGGTCCATTTCTGAGGAGTTTGGTCTTCTTTACATTGAGTCATAAGCCACGCTGAAGTCTGCAGTAGTTGATCTTCAGTAAATGCTTCAAGTCCTTACTTTTACAAGCAAGGTTTGTGTATTTCAGGTTGTTAACAAACCCTCCTCCAATTCTGATGCCAGATTCTTCTTCTGATTATTTGCTTCTCTGATTATTTGCTCAGCAAAAGATTGGATAAATAGGGTGAGAAGATACAACTCTGATGCATAACTTTACAGATTTAAAACCATGCAGCATTTCCTTGTTCTGTTTGCACAACTGCCTCTTGATACATGTACAGATTCTGCATGTGCACAACCAAGTGTTCTAGAATTCCCGCTCCTCTCAAGGCAATCCATAGACTGTTCTGGTCCTTGTAGTCGTATATCTTTGCATGGTCAATAGAACACGTAAACATCTTTCTGGTGTCTCTGCTTTTTAGTCAAGATCCATCTGACATCAACAATGACGTTGCTTGATCCACGTCTTTTTCTGAATCTGGCCTGCACCTGAGGAGCTCCCTGTCAATGTACTGCTGCAACCATTGTTGACTGAACTGCAGCAGAATTTTACTTCCATGTGATATCAATGCTATTGTTCTACAGTTTGAGCATTTTGTTGGACCACTTTTTTCTTTGGAATGGGTTCAAATATGGATTTCTTCCAATTAGTTGACCAAGTAGCTGTTTTATATATTTCCTGACATAAACCAGTGAGTGCTTCCAGTGTTTCAGTGACTTGTTGAAACTTCTCGTGGGTGTTCCATTAATTCTTGAGCCTAGTTTTTGGCTAATACTTTCAGGGCAGCTTTATCTTCTTCCTTCATTACCATTGGTTCTTGCTCATATGCAAGAAATGGGTGAACGTTGACTAGTTCTTTTCGGTACAGTGTTCTTTTGATGCTTACTTCACTATTCAATATTTTGCCTATAGAACCTTTCAGTATTGCAACTTGAGGGTTGAATTAAAAAAATCTATCGGGCACTTGTACAACTCTTATCACAATCCATACATCCATCCATTGTGTCAAGCACATTTGTACATCTGTTGCCATCATCCCTCTCAAACATTTTCCTTCTACTTAAGTCCTTGGTGTCAGCTTCTCATTTCCCCCCTCCCTCCCTTCTCCCCCTCCCTCATGAACCCTTGATAATTTATAAAGTATTATTTTGTCATGTTTTACACTGTCCGATGCCTCCTTTCACCCACTTTTCTGTTGTCCATTCCCCAGGGAGGGGTTTTTATATAGATCCTTGTACTTGTTTCCCCCTTTCTACCCCATCTTCCCTCTACCCTCCTGGTATCTCGACTCTCACCCCTGGTCCTGAGGGATTCATCTGTCCTAGATTCCCTGTGTTTCCAGTTCTTATCTGTACCAGTGTGCATCCTCTGATCTAGCCGGATTTGTAAGATAGAATTGGGATCATGCTATTGGGGGTGGGGAGGGGGGAGGAAGCATTTAAGAACTAGAGGAAACTTGTATGTTTCATCGTTGCTACACTGCAGCCTAACTGGATCATCATCTCCCCACGACTCTTTTGTAAGGGGATGTCCAATAGTCTACAGATGGCTTTTGGGTCCCCACTCTGCACTCCTCTTCATTCACAATGATACAATTTTTTTTGTTCTTTGATGCCTTATACCTTATCCCATCAACACCTCATGATCACACAGGCTAGTGTGCTTCTTCCATGTGGGCTTTGTTGCTTCTCAGCTAGATGGCTGCTTGTTTACCTTGAATTCTTTAAGACCCCAGATCCTATATCTCTTGATAGCCGACACTATCAGCTTTCTTCACCACATTTGCTTATGTACCTGTTTGTCTTCAGTGATCGTGTCGGGAAGGTGAGCATCATGGAATGCCAGTTTAATACAACAAAGTGTTCTTGTGTTGAGGGAGTACTTGAGTGGAGGCCCAATGTCCATCTGTTATCTTAATACTAAACCTATAAATATATGCACATAGATCTATTTCCCCATCATCATATATAAATATATTTACATAAGTACGTGCCTGTATTTAGACCTCTATAAATACCCTTTGCCTCCTAGTTCTTTCCTCTATTGAGATTTGAATTTTTTATACTGAATGTGTTCTCTAACTCTGGGTCTTTGCACGTTTCATTATAATATTTGGCTTTGTCTTCTTGAGCTTCCCTGTGAAATTTTCTGTTCAGTTTTTTCTGTATTGTTCCAATTTTAGTATATGTGCTGCTGAAGCGAGCACCTGTTCAGTTTTTTTACTTCATCATTCCTTCCATTTGCCTTAGCTACTCTACAGTTAAAGAACAAATTTCAGAGTCTCTCTTGACATCCACTTTGATACCTTCTTTCTTTCCTTTTAGATCACCTTTAACATTCTTCATGTATGATGTTCTTAATGTCCTCCCACAGCTCATCAGGTCTTCTCTCAATAGGGTTTAATGGATCTAATCTGTTCTTGAGATGGTCTTGAAATTCAGGTGAGATATACTTAATGCTGTATTCTGGCTCTTATGGACTTGTTCTAGTAGTCATCAGTTTCAACCTGAACTTACATGTGAGCAGTTGCTAGTCTGTGGCACAGTCAGCCTCTGGCCTGGTTGAGCTGCTAAGATTGGGCTCAATTGTCTCTGTTTGTCAATGTGTTGTCAGTTTGATTTATGTGTATGCAATCTGGGGAAGTCAACGAGTATAGTCACCATTTGTATTACTGAGAAAAGGTGTGTGCTGTGAACAAGTCGTTGGTCTTTGCACCATTCTATCATTTGATCTCTAGTTTGTTTCTTTCACCAAGATCACATTTTCCCACTACTGTACCTTCCTCTTTGTTTTAAATGTTTGCATTGCAATCACCAATAATTATCATTGCATCTTCATTGCATATATGATCAGTTTTCTACCAAAGGTTTTGGTAGAGGTCTTTAATTTCTGCATCACTAGCTTTAGTGGTTAATGTCTTTCCTGGCACAGTAAAGCATTTACTTTTCTGATTCAAGTGACCAGTAGTAGTCCACGAATGCCCAGGATAGCTATTTTTATGTGTTCCAGTTCAACGTGTGACCAGTCCAGTTTTCCTATAGTCATACCGCGTGCATTCCAACTTCTGGTTGATAGTAGATTTTTGCAGCTGTTCTCATTTTGAGTTGTGTCCCATCAGCAAGTGAAAGTCCCGAAGACTTTACTCCCACAGGCGTTCTGGTTGACTCTACTTTGAGAAGGCAGCGCTTCCTCAGGCATATTTTGAGTGCCTTCCTGCCAGAGAGGCCCATCTTCTGGCACTCTCAATGTTCCGCTATTTATTAGTCCTTCAGTATCTGACAGTGTTTCAGTGCTGTCCAGAAGGTTTCAGTGGCTAGCCACTGTGTCACTCGGCTCCTCTTGATGGTTCACTCACTGCCACCCAGCCAATGCCTGGGTAGAACTGCCCCCTTGCCCCTTTGAGTTTCCAAGGCTACAGATCTTTATGGGAGTAGAATGCCCTGTCTTTCTCCCATCAGATGGTTAAGAGGGGGTAAAGAAGATTAAAAGCTTGACTAACTCAGTGGAAAACAAGAAAGGGGGTGGAAGCTTAGAAACAGGAAGATGAATTACATAGAGATAAGATTACTGGAAGCAAATCTTAACATAATAAAACACGTGGAGTACACATCCTGGTTGAAAAGAAAAAAATTGCTTGGTTTGATTTAAAACCAAACACAAATGAGATATCACTCTAAAACATTTAATACACATACCTCAAGTATGAGAATATGGAAAATTTGTAAGAAAAATAAACGGAACAAGTAAAGGTAGCCAAATGTAAGTAGTCCCTGGCTTATGATGAGGATCCATTCGGAGTACTCCATTATAGTTTGGTTCTAAGGTGAATATCTCATTTTCAAAATCCCCTCGCCAAGTGCATTAGAAAGTGAATTGGTGCAAATACAAAAACCAAATTTGGCATCAAGTCTATGTTGACTCACACAACACCCTGTGGGTCTTGGAGACTGTAACTTACAAGAGTAGAAAGCCCAGTCTTTCTCATATGAAGTTGCTGGTGGTTTTGAACTGCCGACCCTGTGGATTGCAAACCTCTACACCACCAGGGCTCCAATGCAGATATAGTTAGGTTAAATTTAACGTCTTATCATTGGTTTACCCTTTTAACCCACTTTTAATTCTAGTTTTTATTATTTTCTGCTTTCGTTTGGATTGAGATTTTTCTGCTTTGTTGTTGTGGGGGGAGGTTTGTATGATTCTCTTTCGGTGAAATCTAGGATCGTTAAATCTATAGAGACTATAACAAGTTAGGTTCTTAGGGTTATTGTAGGGGAGGTTGGGGAACAATAGAGAGCTAATAGTAATGAGTACAAAAGTGAAGAAAACGTTAAAAATTGTTGACGAATGCTCAACTCTGAAGTATATTCCAACCATTGCAAGTATATGGTACGTGAATTATTGTCATTAAAAAATCTGACTTTGGGGGATAGAAATATTCTATACTGAATTAGAGTTTAAATTTTGACTCCCTGGTTTGCAAAAGGCTGTGGGAAGCAGTGACAGTCCAAGTTAATGTACAGAATCCCTACGGATATTAAGCCTCCATTGAATGCTTTCTGCTCATTAAACCAGGATGTAGGATAGTCTTGCCCCCAGACAGACAGAATCTCTTGGATTGCCTCCACCCCTGCCTGGCCAGCCCAGGAAGGGACAGTCTCTCAGGGGCTTTCGTAGGTGTGTCCTCGATGGAGGTCCTCATTCTGAGGACAGTACCAGGGTTGCAGAGTCTCACCAAACCTTTGGAGGCCATTTTAACTTTGTGTTAATGACCTCCCTCCTCCAGATGATGTACCTGTCTTTGTGTTTGTCTGTTTCAGGGGACAGAGGAGACCAAGCTTGGTGTTTGTGTTTGTTATTAGTCTCTTTCCAGACTTAATAAATGTTCTCTTTAAGTTATATTTGAGATGGGATATCTGTTATACTCTAAAACAGAGCTAATATTAAAATTTTAACAAAATTCCAGTGGACATCCTTTCACATCACAAGCTTATGGGAATATGGCCTCCCCTAAAACACAGTTTTAGATGGATCAATGATTTTAAAGCATCAGGAAGACCTCGAAGATAAGCCAATAAGGGAAGATTGTTAACTTGCTGAATTTCAGAAACCAGTGGAAGAACACGGCAAATACTGTTGATGTTGGGATCTCACATGGCTCAGGATTTTACATTTTAATTGAACTACTACTTGGTCTCAGCTTGAAGGGTTGCACCTTGATCAACTAATTCAAAGAACTAATTTTTTTCCATCATTCTTGAAAGCAAGACTGAAGCTTTGTTAGGGTACAGAAGAGACCTCATTTAGAATATAATTTAAAGAGAACATTTATTAAGATTTAAAAGAGACAGAGACGATAGAGAGTTCACAGTGGAGACTTGAGATAAATAGGATATGGCCAGAGGCATGGGAAACTCACAAAATCATGATTGGTAGCACATCAGTACAGCACAAGTACAGGTGGGACTGTAGAAGTAGGCGTGAGACCGTGATCGGGACACACATATCATTAATATAGAAGGGCTTACAAGATAGGTCCAAGGAATTCCAACTAAGGCAGGCAGGGCCAAACTTTTAGGGTGTGACTCATGACTTTGCAACCCCTATACTGTCCCTAGAATGGTGACCTCCATCAAGGACATGCCTATGCAAGCCCCCCTAAGAGATTGTTTCTCCCTGGGATAGCCTGAGGGCAAGATTTTCTACATCCTTGGTTAATGAGCAGAAGGCATTCAATGGAGTCGTAATCTCTAGGGATTCTGCTTATGGATTTTGGGCTGTCACTGCCTTTCACAACCTTTTGCAAACCAGGGTGTCAGAATTTAAGCTCTAGTGCAAAGCTTGTTAATGCTATTTTTTGGCATGAGTTATGAGTCTTACTATTTTTCAATGTGATGAAGAGACTAGTGGATTTCAAGGGGATCTGCTGAAATAGTTAAATTCAAGACAGGTCAGTTTGGAAAGCTGTGGCAATAGTTCTTCTGGGATCACCAAGGGACTGATGATTAAGGAGATTTACCATGAAGATGCTGTAAGAAAATTAGACTTCATTGGTGAGGAAAAGTCCAAGAAAGCCATGTTGAGGGATTCCTTTTCCATCAAGACAGTGTATTTGGTTCTTCTTCAGGGGGGTAGCAAGGAGAATTTCCTTGGGAAAACTTACATCATCATCTAGCCTACAAGCTAGATGGTGCCCCTTTAACCTTTTTATTCCTAGAACTCAAGGGACATTTAAAGAGAACACAATTTGAATCCCTTTAGGATATCCAAACTGCTACTTTGATGTGTGTAAATAGAAATGTGTAGAATTCTCCCAGAAAGCTTTAGAGTGACAGAGACACCACCTTTTGAAGCAAATAGGCCTGGATGGGACAATATATTAAGAAACAGTTTTAAAATTAGGAATTTTTGTATAATAAGGGTGTCTATGTGAAGACAGACGTGTGTGTAAGCAAATGTGGTGAAGAAAGCTGATGGTGCCCGGCTATCAAAAAGATATAGCATCTGGGGTCTTAAAGGCTTGAAGGCAAATAAGCGGCCATCTAGCTCAGAAGCAACAAAGCCCACAGAGAAGAAGCACACGGCCTAAGCGAATACAAGGTGTTGAATGGACCATGTAGCAGATACAAAGGAACAAAAACAATCATTGTGTGATCACCTTCCTCACATAATTGCTGAAGACGAAAGTGTGCATAAGCAAGTGTGGTGAAGAAGGCTGATGGTGCCCGGCTACTGAGAGATATAGCGTCTGGGGACTTAAAGGCTTGAAAGCAAACAAGCGGCCATCTAGCCCAGAAGCAACCGAGCCCACACAGAAGCAGCACACCAACATAGGTGACCATGAAGGACAGAGGAGACCAGGTCTCCAACAACAAAGGTGGAGTGGTGGTGAGAATCACATCACCGTGAAAGAGGGGGAGTGCATGATGGGGACCCAATGCCCACCTGTAGACAGCTGGACACCCCTTCCAGAGGGGTAGTGAGGAGGAGATGGGCCACTCAGGGTTCAGTGTAGCAACAATGAAACTCAAAACCTTCCTCTAGTTCCTGAACGCTTCCTCCCCTCCCAATCATCATGACCCCAATTCTACCTTGCCTTGTGGACCTGGTTATACCAGAGGATGTACAGCGGTGCAGTGGGGATCTGGAGGCACAGGGAATCTAGGACAGACGAATCCCTCAACACCAGCGGTGGGAGTGGCGACACCAGGAGGGAAGGGCGTGTAGAAAGGTAGAACCGATCTCGGAGATCTATGTGTAACCTCCTCTCTGGGAGATGGGCAATGGGGAGGCGGGTGAGGGGAGACGCCGGGGAGTGTAAGATAAGATATAATAATTATTTATAAACTATCAAGGGACCAGGGATGGGATCGGGGAGGGAGGGGGATGGGGGGAAAAAAAGGGAAACTGAGCTGATTCCAGGAACCCAAGCTGAAGGTGAATCATGAGAGTGACGAGTGCAACGAATGTATAAGGGTGCTTTGCTCAATTGATGTATGTACAGATTGTGATAAGAGCCTTATGAGCCTCAATAAAAAGATTAAAAAAACTGATATAATCAGTAATTGCCCTTTTAAAAAAATAAGGGAGTCTGATTTTGTAGTGATATTTTTTACATCAGACTCTATACAATTGAGTTGACTCCGACTCATAGCCACCGTCTAGGACAGGATAGAACCGCCCCTGTGGGTTTCTGAGACTGTAACTCTTTATGGGAAGAGAAAGCCTCATCTTTTTCCAGTGGAGCAGCTTCTGATTTTGAATGGCTGCCCTTACGCTTAGCTCAGATAAGTGACCCGCTACACCACCAGGGCTCCTTGCATAAATTTATAGATATAGTTTGATGCAGACATATAAGGGGGTACCCCCCCAAAAAACCAAATTCTTTTTCAAAGCTATGTATTTTTAAAAAATCTTTTTATTGGGGCTCATAAGGCTCTTATCACAATCTGTACATACATCAATTGAGCAAAGCACCCTTATACATTCGTTGCACTCGTCACTCATAATTCAACTTCCACTTGGGTTCCTGGAATCAGCTCGGTTTCCCTTTTTTTCCCCCCATCCCCCTCCCTCCCCAATCCTACCCCTGGTCCCTTGATAGTTTATAAATAATTATTATATCTTATCTTACACTCCCCGGCGTCTCCCCTCACCCGCCTCCCCATTGCCCATCTCCCAGAGAGGAGGTTACACATAGATCTCCGAGATCGGTTCTACCTTTCTACACGCCCTTCCCTCCTGGTGTCGCCACTCCCACCGCTGGTGTTGAGGGGTTCGTCTGTCCTAGATTCCCCCCACTGCACCGCTGTACATCCTCTGGTATAACCAGGTCCGCAAGGCAAGGTATGTATTTTTTTTAACGAAACAACTTTATCACCTTCAAAGGACTTTCCATTACACTTACTACATTTGTCAAATCTGCTATTCCATTCTTGCTAGATGTGTGTAACAGGAAACAATATTAACCAGAATATACTTTAAGGTAAAAAAGTATATATAGGGAGGAGGATCTCTACATAATTATATTATTTTGCTGACAGAAAAGTTACACCCTCTCTTGGGAAAGTGATATTTACTGCAGTCTTTATGATATCAATAACCTTAATATTAATCATAAAATGAAAATTTTCAAAGATGCATGGAAATTTGTATACTTAAGAGAAAAAATGGGGGGGCAGACAACAGAAAAGTGGATGAAGGGAGACATCGGTCAGTGTAAGACATGAAAAATATAATTTATAAATTATCAAGGGTTCATAAGGGAGGGAGGGAGGGAAGAAGAATGAGGAGCAGATAGCAAGGAGGGCTCAAGTAGAAAGAAAGTGTTTTGAGAATGATGATGGCAACAAATGTACAAATGTGCTTGACACGATGGATATATGTATGGATTGTGATAAGAGTTGTACGAGCCCCCATTAAAATGATTTAAAAAGTAAAAAATGGCACTAGATCCACAGTTGGCTCAGATCTTGGAATTAGCAGATAGATTTAATTCCTATAAAGAAACTACAGAAATAGAGGAAAGATGGGAAAAATTGAATCGAGGGGAGAATTTCAATAGAGAAATGAAATCTCTTTTTTTAAAAAGGGGGAACTAGTAGACATTGTAAACCCAAAACTAATCCCACTACCATTAAGTCTTGGAAAAATAACATAGTCCCATCAGGCTCTGCTTTTCACCATTATAAATAAGTAAATTAAAATAAATCATGAAGGGAATCACTGACGGGTCTCTGCCAGAAAGTACCACGGTTAGAAATAGGCTGCTGTACCTGGAAATTGGAGTATAGTTATACACCACCTTTTGTAAGTTGAGTTTATGCCATTTTGCTCTTACCAAAGATCTACATTAATCCCTGTTTTCCAAAACTGACAGAAATTGGAAGAGGATTTTTTTGATCTTCTGGAGAAGGCAAATGTGTGACACTAGGCTTGAGCATTTATGTTGAATTGAAACAATCCTTGAAGAATCTGCATGCCCCCTGAGCAGCTGCGCTCCTGCCCCTGGAACCACACTGGACATCTCAGCATCACACTGAGAGCGTGGACTTCAGTCTGTGAATACTATATGGTACAGTGTTTTTTGGTATAATTTAGTAGATTATTTTGTGGACTGGAAACACGAAAAAAAAATTTTCCCATGTAAATTAATGGTTAATTGTTTATATGAATTTAGACTTTTTGGCTTATGAAAGTCATTAAAGGAATGCTGTACTTTCAGGCAATGGAGGAAATTTGTATCAAAGACTTCACCACATAAAGGATGAGGAGTCAACTAGAGAAAAGCCCAGGAAGAGCATTTCAGATCAAAAGAACAGTAATTACAAAGGCTGAGAGGCAGGAAATAGTTGATGTAGTTAAAGAACCAAAAGGAGGTCAGTGTAGCTAATTTTGCAGGAGCTTAGGGGAAGGAACAATAGTGGCAAATGAGATTAGAGAGCTCATTAGGAGTTAGTTATGAAGGGCCTGCAGGACAGTGGGAATCCAGTGACTTTATTTTTTTACTCTTTATTGCGAATTTGGGTGAAGGTTCACAGAGTGTTTCATCAGGTTTACATTCAAAGATTCTTAGCCATTTTGTTTCATCTCTGATTGCAGTCCTGTCAATGTAACATCATCTATTCATTAATCTTCCATTGATCCCGCCTCCTTTCCTAACCTTCTGAACATTGCTTCCCCCCCCCCCCCCCCACCTCCTGGGTAAATGCTCCCTTCATCCCAAATGGACAATTCTTCTGAGGTGAGTTCAGTTCCTGAAGAGTAACCAAGTTCTAGTCTTGGTGGTTGCACCAGATTCTATTCAACCAGCATGTATCCTTTCATCATGTCGAGTTCCACATTTTTCTCCCCCTCCCCCCATATGCTCCACCACATCCAAGCATAGTTTTGCAGCAAAAGTAAATGATGTTATTTGGTGCCATTGAGTTGCTTCCGACTTGTTGCCATCCTATATACAACAGAGCGATGAGCTACCTGGTTTGAGGCTATCTTCACAGTTATTGCTATTTCAGCGTATTGTTGCAGCCACTGTCAGTTAATCTCTTCGAGGGTTTTCTCTGACCCTCTACTTTACCATGCGTGATGTCCCTTTCCAGGGACTGGCCTCTCCTAATAACATTTCCAAAGTCCATGAAGCAAAGTCTTGCTATCTTCGCTTCTAAGGAGCATTTTGGCTATAATTCATCCAAGACAGGTTAGTTTTGTTCTGGTAGTTTCAGTGTTTTTTGCCAGCAAAATAATGCAAAGGCACTTCTGTAGCCTTCCGTATTCATCGTCCAGCTTTCACATTCATAGGACGTCATTCAAAATTCCATGGCTTGAGTCAGGGGCACCTTGGCCCTCCGTGGCATCTTCAGTAGCTTAAAGAAATGACACCGCATGCAGCAACTTCTTCCCCATTCTTTAACCCTTTCTAATCTTTGTCCTTGGGTAAATGGTGCTCCTTTGATCCCAAATATGTTAATATCCTCTGTCAAACGTTTGAGTGTGTGTGTGTGTGTGTGTGTGTGTGTGTGAGAGAGAGAGAGAGAGAGAGAGAGAGAACGCCCTTTTCCTCCTACATCTGCTCAGCCTGCTCGTCTCATTACACTGTTCAGTGTTCATGCAGCGGGACTTCGTTCCCTTAACTCCTGCCCTCTTCTCATTGTCCTCCTTTGCCAACGCCCTCTTTCTGCAGAGGGGCTCTCCCTCATCCCAGTCGTGAAAGCTCCTTGACCTGCTCTTCATGTGGAAGTTCTTGACCCGCGCGATTCCTTGTATTTACTTTGTAGTTGTTTCCATTGTTAATTAACATCTCTGGTTATTTTTAATCTTGGAGGTTTGTTTTATTTTGGATACTGTTATATCTAGGCTGACTTCAGGGAGGGATCATCATGTATATTAATCTCAGATTGTTGTTTTCCAATGTTGACTCGCTGTCTAAAGAACTGCCTTAATCTTCTTTATATGGTTCGTCTGGTTTTTATGAATTCCTTAAATTTCAGTTTCTCTGGTAAAGTCCTAATTTTGCCATTGTATGTACAGTTTTAATGAGTATATAATTCTTGATTGGCCGTTGTTTCAGTTTTATATATGCTATCCCACAGCCTTGTCTGCATGGTAGTTTTTGCAAGAAACCAAAGCTTATCTTATTGGTTCTTTGTAGATAACTTTTCCTTTTTTCCAGAATTGCTCTTGGAATTTTTACCTTTCCTTGGTTTTGGGAAGTTTGCTTATGTTATATCTTGGTGATTTTCTTTTGAGTTTTATCCTCTTGGAAGCTTGTTGGATGCGGATCTTTTTGTTTCATGATGTTAATGACGTTTTCTTCTAACAACTCATCAACAGTTTTCTGTGCACTTGCTTCTCTTCCTTTTCTGCAATTACAGTCACATGTAATATATTCTTGTGCCCCATGGGTTAATTTTTTAGCCTTTCTTTGAATTTTGATTTTTGTTTTTTTTAATGTTCCTCCAGCAGTGTTTCTGAAAGTTGGTGTTATCGCCCTCTCAGGGATGCTGGAACAATCCAGGAAGGCTACAAAACTAGATACTTTTATTTTATCCTAGATTATGGGCTATTGTACAAAGATTTTTAATTGCCAGGAGGTGCTGAGTAATTTTTTTTAATGAAAAGGAAACAGTAAGCAAATAAATTTGGGGACTTACGCTTTCAACTCACTGCCAGTGAATTGATGCCGACTCATAGTGACCCTATAGGACAGAATAGAACTTCTCTTGTGTCTTTCTGAGGCTGTAAACCTTTATAGGAGGCGAAAGCCACAGCCTGCTGTGGAGTGGCTCCTGGTTTTGAACTGCTGACCTTCTGGTTAGCACCCCAATGTGTAACCACCACACTGTGCTCTAGCAGATTAATTTAAAAACAATTTGTATTCAAGCTCACTAATTCAGCCTTCTATTTATTAAATTTAACTCTTGTCCTTTTAATATGTTATCTAGTTCTGAAATTTGAGCATTAATCTTTTGGATTTTTGATTTCTATGGTTTCAAATGTTCTTCATTTATTATAGTTGGGTTATTTTTTTTTAGGTCAAACCAGCATACATTTATTGAACACCTGCTTACTATGTGTCAGGTACAGTTGTAGTTCAGTTCCTACTTTTCACACACACACCCCTCCACCATTTTATTGGAGTTAATATGGATACCATATTGTTCTATATATCAGTAGCATTAAGCAATATTGTACAATTACTACCTCAGTCAGTTTCAAAATATTCTCTTCCTCTTGAACTCCTTGACATCAGCTCCCTTTTACTGCCCCCTTCCCAATCTGTATCCCTCCCCTCCTCGAAATCCTTATTCTACTTGCTGTCTCTGTAGGTTCACCGATCCTGGATTTCATGTACTGAAAAACATATAGCAAAAATCAAGAGTTACCCCCAACGACAAAATACAACTGAGATAAACCCCAGTATGAACAACAACAACAATAACCCACAGAAAATGTTGAAAGCCAGATCAGGCCCAACGTGCATCAGAGTGGGGATCAACTGACTAGGCTGGTTGGTTAGTTAAGTCAGGTTTCTCATTCTGATCTCCCGTATTCATCTCTCCAGTGCACTCTGTTTGGTAACCAGTTTCTTCTCATCCCTCTATTGTGGATAGAGGGAAGTCATTGGAGGCTTAGTTCCTAGGTAGATCTCACAAATGTTTCTTGGGCTTCACTGTCATCCATAGCCTTCTGCAAACCAGAATTTCACACTTTGGGCTCTGATACTATTCACTCCTTCAATTTAAGAGTATATGATTTACAATCCTTCGATCAGTGATGTTGGTGTGCTTCTTCCATTTGGTCTTAGTTGACATCTTACTTAGATGAGTTAGTTTATTCCTGTAGAACGTTTTTCTAAAGCTTTGTCTGTGTTTGCTTTGATTTTGCTTGCAGCATTCCTGATCTTGCTCAATCTATTGAAAGAACCTAACTACCATTCATTTGTGTTACTTACCAAGTAGGCCTACTGTCAGTTCTTCAAAAGGTCTTTTGATTCTGTGTTTCGTTGCTTGTCTGAACCCCCTTGTCTGGTTTCTTTGTCTGAACTGAAATTTTTGTCTCCGAAACATTGTCTTGGTGTTGTATTTGTATTGGTGAGTATATGTTTGTGTGTGCATGTCCATTCACTACCTATCTCCTGGTGGATGTGAATAAAAGTGTGCCTTCTTTGTTTGTTGTTTGTGTAGCACAGTTGAGAGTGGGTTTGGTTGATGCTGTCTGGGTAGACTAGAGAAACAAATTCATGGACACAATATGTGTATAAGAAAGAGATTTATATACAAGAGCAATTAACCATTGAGAAAACAGCCCAGCCCAGTCCACATCAACTCCATAAGTCCAATATTAGCCCATATTTCCTATATCAATATATAAAGCCCTCTTCAGACTCATGAAACACATGCAGTGACGCCAAATGCAGAAGATCACAGACCAGTGAGTGGGAAGTCTTTGGATCCAGTGTCATTGGAAACATCTCAGCATTGTCAGGGGTCTCTCTGTGGCTTCTCTGGCTTCCGAGGTCTGCTTGCGTCTATGTGGCTTGCCTTCTGCAATATGTCCCAGGGAGTAGCAGAGAGAGTTATCTTCCGCCTCCAAGGAGGAAGTACCAGATTTCCCAGAATTCGCAGGAGAAGGCCATGCCCACACAAAAGTCTCATTGGCTATTTCCAGATTGAGAGCCTAGACTCCACCCCTACACTCCTAATCCTTTAATTGACCCCAGATTAGGTGACTACCATACTATCTGCTGTCTATTGTTTATCAGGTGGTACAGGAGTGCAGAGTGACCCTCCCCCAGAATGTGGGACTGCAGGAGGTGTGAGTGGTACTGCATGCATTCTCTGGCCACGCAAGTCGCCTGTGGGTGGGACAAGAAAATTTTAAAGAGAGGAAAAAAAGGAAAAACAAGCAATCATTTTTTAAAAAGAAAGAACAAGCCAGAGAAAGCAGATAGACAACAGCAAGGGGGGAAAAAAAGATTAAATAGAAAGAAAAAGGAAAATAAAAATAATGCAAGAGATAAAAGAAAAAATATAACTAGCAACACTAGGCAAAACTAAGACAGACGGGAAAGAAATAGAAGAAAGGCAAAAGGAAACAAGGTAAACGGGAAAGTGGGGTGGGGGAGGTGTAGAAAAAGCAAGAAAAAATTGTGGAAGTTCGAGCACCAGTATGTGTCAATACCCTTTGCCTGCCAAGGGGCTCATAAAGGAGGTATGATGGATGGAACACCCATTCCAGGTGGAATTCCAGCAGGCCTTTGTATCTTCTAGAGCCAGGTGAGGGCACCTGGTCTGGTCTGGAAGTAGATGGTGCTGGCTTAGATGGTGGCAGAGAGGTCAGGGTGCTTATTTCTGGAGGGCAGGATGGTTGGCTATGGAAGTGATTCTTGCTGGTTCAGGAACCTGGTACTGCATGTTATGTTCGTCTGATGAGTTAGAGTTCGTCCAGTGCAGTTCATCTATTGCATCCTAGGCCTGATCAACCTTAGGTAGACCAGGGACTGTGCAGGGTGGTAGCTCTTGGCCACTGGTGGATGAGGATAAGGGCTGGCCATGCTCTTGGCAACAAGAGGGTAATGAGGACAGGGCAGGGTGCTCTACCTTTCTCATTGGTAGCCACTGGTGCGACATCAGTCTTCATAGAATTCTGCTTGCAAACGTGCGAGATGGTAGAGCAGTGTTAGGCTAGCCAACAGTTTTCCCTCTGTCACCTTTTGCTACATTTGTTTACCTTCTCCTAATTGGTAATCAGCCACTTCTATGTCCTTTCTTATGAAGCTTAGGGTTCCAGTATTATCATCTGTTTCATTTGTTTTCTCTTGTCTTTGTTGTAGATGGCCTGTGTAGTGTGTCTTCCTACTTCTTCCTGAACCCCCCCAATAGTTTTTAGCGAGAGGAGGGAGAGACAAGGTCAGTGCATGATTCTGTTTACTGTGTGGAGACTGCACTGTTTAAATGCAACCTTAAACTTGCTGAGTTGGTTTGTACTCATGGTGAGCCTAGAGGACAGAGTAGAACTGCCTCCTGGGATTTTCTAGGCTGTAATGTTTATTGAAGCAGTGCCACATCTTGTTGAGTTTGAACTGCCAACCTCTTAGTTAGCTGCTGTGTGTTTAGCCACTGTGCTATTAAGGATTCCAGAATGAACTATAGGGGCAAGAGCAGAAGGAGCTAAGCAAGCCAGGCATGAAATGTTGTGGCAGATGGCTGAGCATTGACATGTGTATATTCTAATTGTAGTAAAAATCTCTAGAGATTATTCCTTATCAATCTTTCAGTGAGATTTAATTCTAGATCTTAGTACCCTCATTGGCATTGTTTTTCCAGAGATTGGCTTAAGAAATTGAGTTGGTTTTTGTTTTCTTTTTCTCCTTTTGTGCTTGAAAGAATTTGGCTGTTCAGGAAGGACATTTCATGCTACTGGACATAAATGGCACTTTTGCCTTATTCCAGTAAAGCACTTAATGGGAATAAATTATTTTTAACTCATTTTTTTACTTAATTGGTCTTCATTAGAATACTTGTTTCTGTTCCCAATTCTGTTCATTTATAAGTTGTTGGCACTAGCAATCTTAAATATACCTAGTCTCCACATAACTAAAAAATAATTGTTCATATTCTGTGTTTTTTTTGAGTTTTTAAGCATGAAACATTTCAACATACCAAAGCAGAGAGCATAGTATAATAATTCCTTAGTGTATACCCATCACTTATTGTCAACAACAGCTAACTTTGTTTGATCTACATCTTTGAATATGTTTATTTTGAAGAAAATGTCATCTATAAAATTTCTGTATATAACTAAAAGGTACAGATGTTTCTACATTTTAGTGTTTTATAAATAGATAACCATGTATTGGCTTGTCTCCCAGAGTCCTAATTTATGTTTTTGTCCGAATGTTTATTATGTATTCAGATCTCTTCACTTAAAAGAATGCCTGTGTTTGGATGATAAATTAGGAGTTCACCTTGTATACAGAAAAGAATCTGTTTCTTAGTAAATGGTAAATAAAAATTTTAATGGTCCCTTCAGGATTGAGTATTTTTCTTTTCTTTCTTTTTTTTTTTGGACCCCCTCTCTGGATAGAATATTTTTCTAATAGTATGTTACTTTCCTATATCCTTTTTTATCAGGAGAGTGCTTTCTGGAACTCATTATTTCAAGACCTGAGATACTGATGTCTAATGCTACCCAGTCAGAGGGAAGGGATCCAGAACATCCGGTAAGGAGGAAGGAAGGAAGGAAGGACTGGAGCAGGGTTGCTTGGATTGCACCATCTCCTTTTGAGTTCACGCCTTTCTCTCTGTGTTAAAATTTTATAATAACTAAGTACAGAGAATATTCTTTTTGGAAACAAACTGATTTGTGTATTCGAATAAAAAAGATAATGCTAATGCTTTAGAAATACTGTTCTACATTTTTTTTATATCCAATCATCTGTTATCCAAGTGTACTAAAAATATAATTGCCATGGAGCCCATTTTGACTCTTAGAGACTCTTATGGGGAAGCCTAGATCAGCCCCTTTGTGTTTCTGTGGTGATAAATCTTGACAGGAGAAAGCCTCTCCTTTCTCCCGTGGAACAGTGGTGTGCTCAAACTGCTGGCTTTGTCAATAGCAGCCCAACCTATAATCCACTCCTCTACCAGGGCTCATTTTTCAAGTATAGATTGCTTAACTTTCAGCTTTTCCAAGGTAAGTATTCAAAGACACGCCACACCCACTGCCATTGAGTTGATTCCGACTCGTAGGGACCCTCTAGGGAACATCCTCTGTGGGTCTTTTACCTTCATGGGAGTAGGAAGATGGTTGACCTTGGACCATGTAACCCACTAATCTACCAAGGATCCAAGGTAAATATTACTTTATACTTTTTTGTTTTGCTTAGGACTTAGTCAAGAGGAGCCCTGTGCCATGGTGATTTTTTTGTTGGGCTGCGACCCACAAGATCCACAGTTTTAAATCACCAACTACTCTTTGGGAGATAGATGGACTTTCAATTTCCATAAAGATTTATCTTCTCAGAAACTCACAGGGGTAGTTCTACTCTGTTGTATAATGGTCCCTAGGAATTAACATTGATTTTATAGCAGTGAGGTTCTTTTTTTAATCACTTGTCCTACTTAATCAGACCTTTTGTTAACTTTGTTTTCAACTTTTTATTTTTACTTAAAGGGAAACAATCTAGCAAGTTTTAAGTACATCCTTAGCAAAAGTAGAAACTGGAAAGAGTGATTGGCTGCCTGTGAAGTATTGTTTATTTTGTATGACCTTCTAGAGGCCCATTTGCTCTTTGTTTATATCTCATCTTTTATACGGTTAAAGGTTATTGTACACTCTAAATTCTTTCTGTTATCCTTAGACATGTTAAGTGTGTACTGAATACTTTTTGAAAGAAATGAATGATAGAACTTGGGAGTATTCTTTGGCACGGATAATTATGAATTCAATTCTAGCTTTGTTGAGTTTGAGGTCAAAACAAGTAGGAACCTTCTGTAGGCTATGATGAAGTTAAGAAAATTTGAGAAGGCTGCTTTTGGAAGAGGTGAGTAGAAAGTCTGTTTGTGGCCGCAAGTGCTGCACAGTGCGTCATTGTCTTTATCTGGATGCATTTATCTTTGCCTCCCTTTTAGAAGATTAGGGAACTGAGGCACAAGGTCTGATACCAATTCTTGCTCAAGATATAAGAAATAATGTTTCTAGGTATAGGATTCTAGCTGAAAGAAGAAATGCATGATGTTGGCTAATGAGATAAGTGGAGAGGTTAGCCTTCAGTACTTGTTTAAGTATCTGCTTGGAGTAGAACAACCCTCTAAAAACTGTTTGTCTCCTCTTTCAACTTGACCAGCACAGAAGCTGCATGTGCTACTGGATTTCATCCAAGTGTTCTCTTCAACTCTTAGTTTAGCAAATTGAATTGATCAGAGTCCTGGTTTTTTGTTTTTATTTGAATAGTTCTTAAGAAGACTTACATATTAGGAATGAATGTAACTAATGAGATTGGACAAGAAGACGTTTCTCTAAAGATGATTCCCAGAGTCAGTATTAACAAATTATTATAAACCTCTCTGTCCTCTGGTATCAGAGTTTGATCATCATTTTATAGGGCTTTAATGCTGCTTTAGACCCAGTTAAATAGGAGGATGTGCATGTTGGTCAAAATCAAGTTGATTTTGTACACCTACCCTCACCCATGGTTTATTAATCATGGGTAAAATGCCTCTGTTAGACAAAATCCACCTTGGACTTAAAATGCTCTGGGGCATGGATGCAGTCGTTTCATCTTATGGACTTAACAGATGTAGAAATGTACTGGAGGATTTGTTGAGTATAATCTCTTCAAGACTGATGCGGTTCTCTCTTTTGCAGGCCTGGTTGGTGATAACGACTGCAATTAAGAGGCCGGCATTACTACTGTTCTAACAAATCTCGGTGTAGCTGTGAATATGAACTATGCATCTTTGTTGGCCTGCAAAACCAAGGAAGCAGAGCAATGGCAGTTGAAAAAGACACTCTGATTCCACAGTGTTTCTCCTGGGTTTGGTCCTCAGAGACCTCCTCTTCTTCTCGACAGCAGTGTGGTGGTACCTTTTACTTTTTGATCAAGATTAAGGACATGTTCTTTGCTCACCAACCAGAGCTAAACATCTGCTGGGATAGAGTCAGAGACCATTTCAATTACAGCTGAGGAAAATGAAATTTCCATTTTACATGGTGCCTTGTACAGTGAGAATACTGACTCTTAAGGAAACTTTGTATGAGTGAAAAGAGGTTGCCACTTGTCCATTAGAAACTCGTGGTTATGGCGAGTGATCCAACGTGACCAGAGGGGGCACAACCACAAAGGAACTCATGACAGGCTATACCATGTTACGGAATGGGGGAGTGGGGAACGGAGGTCAAACCTGTATGTTACGGTTGTCCAACCGCATCCGACTTACATGGCTCAGTTTTACACTCGTCATCATCCTGGTGTTCTTTCCCCTCATCGCTCACTATTACCTCACCACTCTGGATGAGGCCGATGAGGCAGGCAAGCGGATTTTTGGCCCCCGCGCTGGTAATGAGCTGTGTGAGGTGAAGCACGTGCTGGATCTTTGCCGCATCCGGGAGTCTGTAAGTGAAGAGCTCTTACAGCTGGAGGCCAAGCGGCAGGAGCTGAACAGCGAAATCACCAAGCTGAATCTGAAGATTGAGGCCTGTAAGAAGAGTATTGAAAATGCCAAGCAGGACTTGCTCCAGCTCAAGAATGTCATTAGCCAGACTGAGCATTCTTACAAGGAGCTGATGGCCCAAAACCAGCCCAAACTCTCTCTGCCCATCCGGTTGCTCCCAGAGAAGGATGATGCTGGCCTTCCCCCTCCAAAGGTCATCCGGGGTTGTCGGCTGCACAACTGTTTTGATTATTCTCGTTGCCCTCTCACCTCTGGTTTCCCAGTCTATGTTTATGACAGTGACCAGTTTGCCTTTGGCAACTACCTGGATCCCTTGGTCAAGCAGTCCTTTCAGGCTACAGCACGAGCCAACATTTATGTTACAGAAAATGCCGACATAGCCTGCCTCTATGTGATACTAGTGGGAGAAATGCAGGAACCAGTAGTACTGCGACCCAGTGAACTTGAGAAACAGTTGTCTTCTCTCCCCCACTGGCGGACAGATGGACACAACCACGTCATCATCAATCTGTCACGGAAGTCGGATACACAGAATTTACTCTATAATGTCAGCACAGGCCGCGCCATGGTGGCCCAGTCCACTTTCTACGCTGCCCAGTACAGACCTGGCTTTGACTTGGTAGTATCGCCACTAGTCCATGCCATGTCAGAGCCCAACTTTATGGAAATCCCACCACAGGTGCCAGTTAAGCGGAAATATCTCTTCACCTTCCAAGGTGAGAAGATTGAATCATTGAGATCCAGCCTTCAGGAAGCGCGCTCCTTTGAAGAAGAAATGGAGGGTGACCCCCCAGCTGACTATGATGATCGTATCATCGCCACTCTAAAGGCAGTGCAGGACAGCAAGCTCGATCAGGTCCTGGTAGAATTCACCTGCAAAAACCAGCCGAAGTCCAGTCTGCCTACCGAGTGGGCACTGTGTGGGGAGCGAGAGGACCGCCTAGAGCTACTGAAGCTTTCCACCTTTGCGCTCATCATCACTCCCGGGGACCCTCACTTGGTTATTTCGTCCGGGTGTGCAACACGGCTCTTTGAAGCCCTGGAAGTTGGAGCGGTCCCAGTTGTGCTGGGGGAGCAAGTGCAGCTTCCTTACCAGGACATGCTGCAGTGGAATGAAGCAGCCCTGGTGGTGCCCAAGCCACGGGTGACCGAGGTTCACTTCCTCCTGCGAAGCCTCTCAGATAGCGATCTGCTGGCCATGCGACGGCAAGGCCGCTTTCTCTGGGAGACTTACTTCTCGACTGCTGACAGTATTTTTAATACCGTGCTGGCTATGATTAGGACTCGTGTACAGATCCCAGCTGCACCCATCCGGGAAGAGGCAGCGGCTGAGATCCCCCATCGTTCAGGCAAGGCGGCTGGAACTGACCCCAACATGGCTGACAATGGGGATCTGGACTTGGGGCCAGTAGAAACAGAGCCCCCTTATGCCTCACCCAAATACCTCCGCAATTTCACGTTGACCGTCACTGACTTCTACCGCAGCTGGAACTCGGCTCCAGGGCCTTTCCATCTTTTCCCACACACACCCTTTGACCCCGTGTTGCCCTCAGAGGCCAAATTTTTGGGCTCGGGTACTGGATTCCGGCCTATTGGCGGTGGAGCTGGGGGTTCTGGCAAGGAGTTTCAGGCTGCGCTTGGAGGCAACGTTCCACGAGAACAGTTCACTGTCGTGATGTTGACTTACGAGCGGGAGGAAGTGCTTATGAACTCCTTAGAGAGACTGAATGGGCTCCCATACCTGAACAAGGTGGTGGTGGTGTGGAATTCTCCCAAGCTACCCTCCGAGGACCTTCTGTGGCCCGACATTGGCGTCCCTATCATGGTAATAGATAAATGCGCAGTTTGTTTTACTGCATGAAGTAATCCACTCTTAATCCCCTTTCCATCTTTCTGATGTGACTTTATACTAACAGGGGAGGCAAAACAAGAATATAATATGATTTTTTTCCATGAACATTTTGAAGTCTGTTTGTGTGTGTGTGTACCTTTGTATGTGCATGTACAAATGACCTTCAGACATTTGTGAAAAATACCATTGGCGTTTTATAATTCCATGAACTTTGTGAAACCCTGGCATGTCCACACACACAGGGTAAGTCACAAGGCATTGCTACGAGGATTTCAGTTCATACATGTATCCCTTTCATTACTCCTGACATCTCTGCAAGTAGTAGGTGGCTACAGACTATTTCTTTCGGTAATTTAAGGGCTTCAAAAAGTTTATTTTTAAAATTCCATTATCTTTTTATTTCCATTCTGAAGTGCCTTTATACACGGTTAGTGTGCTTTTTAACAAGTCCCTTCAAAGCGCTGGCTTCCAAGGGGATCTGCTAGGCCCGTTTGACTGAAAGCAGAAAGTTGGCTCTCACGGTTCTGGCAGTCGCCATTAAGACTGCACAGGGATGATCTTCATGCATTTCCTGACAGACACAGGACAATCATGAGGACGTTTTAGGAAGTTTTATTTTAAGAGAATTAAAAACTGCACTGGTGAGAGAAAAGCCAGGAAAGTTGTGCCAAGGAATTTTTATTTTCAATCGTGAGAGTGCACGTGCTGGTTCCTCGAGGGTAGCAAGGACTGTCCGAGGCGACTTTCATTGAGAAACCTCATTCCCACCCGACAGCCCTGATTCTGCTCCTTTCGACTTGTTCGCACAACTTGGAGGACTTTTAAAGGGAACATGAATTGAGTGTCTTGATGCCACAGAAGTGCTGTTGGACCTGGTATAAATCGAATAGTACAGAGTTGTTCAGGGAAAGCTTAGAGAAATGGAAACACTTCCTTCAGCAGTATATTGACCTAGAGGGAGGATGCATCAATAATATATGACTTCACATTTTGATATTTTTGATTAATCAAGGTTTCTGTGGTTTTGTAGCAATACTTTTGACTTACCCTAGTGTGTGTGTGTGTGTGTATACACATACATGCATGTACACATCTATCTAAGGGGGCTTCAAAAATTTTGTGGAAAAATTGCGTCTTAATTTTCCGTGAATTTTTAAATCTTCCGTGTATGTGTGTGTGTGTTTGAGCTTGTCTAGATCGATAGATACCTTTGCCTCTAAAAATTTCAGTTTTGTTTCTATTTCTCTTGCTAGTTTTAACTTTCAGGATGCTTTCCACAGCTGAAACAGATGTTGGGCGCATGAAGTTTACTAATCCCTTTAGTTATCCTATAGATGTTTTCAATGTCTTAGCAAGATATTGATGATAACACTATGATTTTTGAAGCACCTTTGAGCCAGGAAAAATAACAAACATTATAAATGGCTACTTCTTCATTTTATATATGTGAACAGGCTTAGGCTAATTAATTTGCCCGACATTAAGGTCAGCAATGGAAGTGGTGGACGTTAGTATGTCTTATTCTAGAAGCTGCACTTTTAAGATCCCCTGAGGATCCCTGGTGGTGGCCTAGTGAATGATGAGGTGGGCTTCAGAACCTCCCTCTGCTCTGCAGGAGAAAGACGACGCTTCTACGGCTGTCAAGAGTTAGTCTCGGAAGCCCACAGGGACAGTTTTACCCTGCCCTGTATGGTTGTTAGGAGTTGAAATAGACTCAGTGGGTTTTTTTGGTTAAGGGGTTTACAAAGACGATGTGTCATTTCCCAGCCGATCGACTCATTTTGGAAGGATAGAAAGAGAGTTTAACATGTGTAAGTTGGAAATCCCTAACCACTTCTTGTAGAATCTTGAAGATTCTCCTGTCCTGGTTAGGATGCTGTATTTTATACTAAGAATAATAACCAAATATACACGATAAAACAGTTCCTAGCACTTTATCTACTTGCTGAATGAAATTTGGCAGCCTGACGCAGATCCGTTACCCTTTCTTTCCTGAGAGGTGTTAGAGTAAGTCTTAAGCAAACAGCCACTTATTGTATATACTTGAGTATAAGCCAACCCGAATAGTAGCCAAGGCACCTAATTTTACCACAAAACTACATTAAAAATGTGCTGAAAAACTGCTTATCCACGAGTATATATGGTGTTTACCTGGCAGTGTGGGTAATTCACAGAAAAAAGATCCCAAAGAATGCTATTGGCTAGGAGCTTGTGTAAAAATATTACTATAGTTTTCAGGGAAGATTGTCTAGAAGAGGAATGTTAGGGCTAGTGTAGTTTTTCAGAGATTTGTTTCACCAGAAAATGGTGTGAAATATTTTCTAAGGCAGCATAATCTGGGGGAAAAAGTGAGTTTTGGAGTGATACAGACACAGGTTTAAATAGCTGTTTTGTGAACTTTGGTAAGTTACTTTCTATGAGCTTAAAAAATCTTAAAAATTAAAAAAAATCTTAGATGATGTAAGTATGGAATCTAGAAAAGTACTTATTAATTATTTGAAACCTTTTTACCCCTTTATATCAAAGGAGATGATAGCCAATATGTGATTAAATGATGATGTGTGCATTAGAGAGCCATGGTCACAGAGTAGGAACCCTGGTGGTGAAGTGATAATGCTTTGGGGTGCTAGCCATACGGTCGGTCAGCAGTTCTAAACCACCAACCACTCTGTGGGAGAGAGAGAGACAAGGCTCACCTAAAAAGTTACTGTCTCGGAACCCACAGTGGGGTTGCTATGTGAGTCAGAATTCGCTCGATGGCAATGAGTTTAGCTTTTGGTGTGATGGTGCAGTGGTTAGATGCTTGGCTGCTAACCAGAAAACTGGCTGTTCAAACCTAGCAGCCACTCTGTGGGAGAAAGGTGTTGGCTTCCTTAAAGATTCATAGCCTTGAATCTCTATGGGGCAGTTCAACTATGTCATTATATGTTGAAATTAACTCTACTGTAGTGAGTTTGGTGGTTTTTTTTTTGAGTATTATACATATTAATGAGTTTCCACCCCTTGCTCACCCCTGGTTATAGAGTTTGAACTACCTTTGTTAAAGGATGTAAACTTCTGTGTTGTGGTTAGGTGCTGTCAAATCCATTAAGACTCTCAGCAAACCCGGTGTCCAACAAAGTGAAAGGAAGTCCTGTGCTGAACTACATGTAAACTCCTTTTCCGGATACTTAGAAAGGCTTTCTGTATTCTCTGCTCTTTCTCTTTACCTTATAGCTGCTACCACCTACTCTATTGTACAAAGTGCCTAACTACATTGGTTTATTTTTTTCCTGACTGGTGCTGATTTTTCTGTATTTTATTTTTTATTGAACCTTCAATCTGAGGGTATTCTCAGGATTTTTGAGCACATTTGTCATGTGTTAAGAAAATGTTATAAATGGGGAGGCTTTATAGACTACTAAATAATTTTTTTCCTTTCTCAATTACAATTTAATGGGTGTCATTACATTTTTAAAAGAATTTGTTTTTTCAGAGAACCATATTGTTTACATAGTAGAATAATAAAACAGCCATTCAATTTTCCTTAGTTTCTTTGAATTTTATAGAAATGTCGCGAGAGGTGCCATGCCTAGGTTAACAATGTTTGAAATTCATCGGACAATTTACCAGGACTAGTATAACTTTATTGGGAATGAGTAGTCTTCTTTGATTACGGCCATTGAAATAGGACAGTGCCTTGCTGAAATGTGCCAGAAACTTTCCCAATGGGGACCCATTCTGAATTGCTTTTGCGTACAAGAAATACAAGTTTTCTTCCCCCTCTTAGTTCTTCTAAAAAAGAATAGATTTAAGCTGGAGGTTCTCATTTTGTCTCCTAAATATTTTGACTGTTTTCTATTTAAGAAAGGCATTGTTATGGGTGGCGGTTGAAATGCCTGGCCTTTTGGGCATAGAGCCAGTACCGCTCAAGGGTCAGGCAGAGAGAGGCTCGGGATAGGGAGCCCATGGTGCAGTGGTGCATACTATCTATTAAAAGCCTCATAGCAGCTTTCCCACTCAGATACAGACTTGCCCATCCCTGGGATAGGTTCACGGGTCTTTATAAACCTTATAAGCAGGGTGGCTTTCAGGTAATCTCTTAGATTTCAGTCTTGGAGGAGATTTCAGTCTTGGAGGGAAAAGGATTTGAAGTTAGCATTTTGGCCACATGAATTAGCCCAGGAGGTTAGATGCCATGTTAGAAAATACTTGGCCATTTGTACTTCTCTTTTGCTCAGGTTCTCAAGTACATAATTGGCATAAGTGCTTGATACCGCTGAACTGTCAGTCTGATAGATAAGCCAGAGGTGGCCGAATCATGAGGAATTAACTTAGAGGTATCTAACAGGATTTGGATACTAGAATTTTCATTCTTTTCTGTTATTTCTACACGGCAAAGGGAAACAAGTATCTCATCTGGCTTCAAGTGACTGTAGTCTTTACTGCCACCATCCTTGGACATTTCTGACACAAATGCTCTGTGAAAGAGGGCTAAAACAAAAACAGAGCCCCAGCTCAAGCAGGCTAAGTGCTTGGGCGAGATGACAGTACTTGCACAGAGGAGGAATGCCACCTGTTGCCATAGGTCTGTCATCTGAATGGTGTAGGGCTGAACAGTGCTGCAGATGGTGGATGACTTTGTAAACAATTAAAATCAGACTCCTTACCTTCTACAGTGTAACAGCAAACAGTACCTAATGGAAGTCTCATAATATGACTGTGCCAAAGCACCCGAAATGTAGGCTTTAGAAAAGCTTCCCACTCAGCTGAAGCCTGCCACTTTCATGGCACTCCAAATATGTTTCTTTACTGCTTTCAATTCTCCATCATTCCTGGTGATAGCCAATGGCTATTTAAATTGCTCCTCTGCATGTGATGTGCCATATCGCTCTGGCTGCTTTTAAGATGATGTTACTTCTTTTCCACCAGTGTTGACTAAGACATGTCCAGGTTTGGTTGTCTTTGGTTCTCTAATTTTTACTCGGCTTCAGCTTCACTATGCTTTTAGACACTGTACTTCCATGGCTTTCTTAGTCTTTGTTCCTTTCCCCCAAACTCCCTTTTTTCTCTTCAATTAGGGTAATTTTTATTGATCTGCCAAGTTCATGTACTTCTGTGTTATCGTCATTCCACTGACATGCCTACCAGTGAATTATTAATTTCAGATTAGTTTCCAGTTCTAGAGTTTTTAATTTGGTGTTAAAACATAGTTTCTGTTTCTCCATAAGATTTTTTTCTGTATCTATTTGGAGAAAACACTTAGGCTTCTTTATCTGCTAATTCCAACATGGGAGATACTGAGGATTTATCTCGACTAATTTTCTTTTTCCTTGAGGACTCACCAATACATTTTCTGATTATTAATGTATCAAACAGTTTTATATTAAATCATCCGTGGTAAGGGCCCACTTTTATATTGGTTATCTAATGAGTCTTGCTATTTTTGTTTTAGCGCGCTATTCCCTTCCCTTGATTCAAACTGAAACCTCAGTTTCTGGAGCAGTAACTCATGTAAGTGTTAGTAAGATTCTTTTATCGGAAACTGATCTGCGTGGAGACTGCCCCACGCATGGCAGGCCTGGGGCTGTGTAGTACATACATAGAACTTGGACCCTCCTCCTTTAGGGCTCTTCTTTCTGAAGTGTCCTCCTTCCCAAGGGCTGTGGTTTCCTCTGACGCCATCCTCTGGTTCTTCAGGCCAGAAAGACTGTGAGCTGTGTCTGAGCGCGTTAGTACCCTCCATGGTTTGTCAACTCCCCTTTGTTACCTTCCATCTTTTGTTCCTTCTCTGATGTCTTCAGATAATTGCATTTTTGGTGTTTTGTTGAGAGTTTACAGTTATCTTATGCAGGGGGATGGAGTCAAACAGGAACTTATTTGGCTAAACTGGAAGCGGAAACATCTAGTTGGTGACATTTTTTATATGTAGCCCCACTTAATGGTTTGGTTAGAGTTACTACTTTATTCTGACCAGTTAGCACAGTTTCCTCATCCTCCTTTATGTTTTGGAAAATAATATTAGGTGCAGTAGATTTAATGAAGCATTCTGTGGTAACAAAACATCAAAATCTGCCAATTTGGGCAAGGTATTGGGATAGCCTCATAGAAGAACTGACATTTGAGTCAAAGTGGAGTGAAGTGAAAGAATGGGCCATGGGAATTCTAGAGGAATCGGAAGAGAATGGCAAGTGCAAGAAGTCTTGTCTGGGGTGCAGTGATGGAGTGGGGGAATTTGAAAGGAGGTTGGAGAAGATGGCAGAGTCCAGGAAATGTGGGGATTAGGATGGTGCCAGGATAAGTGTTGAGATTTTACTCTAAGTGGGTTCGGAAGCCTAATATTAGAAGGTTGAACAGGAAAGTGACATGGCATGTGTGGGGCCCTAGGGAACGAATGGAGATCGTTAAAAGACTATTAGCACTTGTTTAGGTTAGAGGCCAGAGCGGTTGGGACTAGAGATGTAGTGGTGGAGTGGTGAGTTCAGAGAAGAAGCATATCACACATTACTAATAGATTCTAAGGTCTCTGTGTAAGTGGTGAGGTCAGAAAGCACCATTTTTTCCAAATGAAAAATGTAGAGCAATGAGATTGCGCTTCCCTGGCCTTTATTTTCCCCTCCAGCCAATGCTATTAGAATTGAACAGAAAGAGCTCTGTGTCCGTGGACTTGCACTTCCTGCTAAAGGAGTTATTTTCCTATTTGCCAGGAGTACGTAGGGACAAAGAGGAAAGACTGGGCGAGTAGTGAGCGGATGTGCTAGTGAACTGGGGCATCGTTAATGTTCAGCCTTGGGGCTCTGCACCTCAGGATATTGAAGGCCTTCTCGTGACGAGGCCACCGGCAAGAGTAGAGCTAATCCTAAAGGCGCAGTCTTTAGGAAGTTTAAACACAGGACTTTTTTATCTGTGTACCTTGAATTGAGATATTACTTGAATGAATTAGATTTTTAAAAATTTTCCTAAATTGTAGTTTATAGACACAGCTCATAAGAAAAACCTATTTAGGTCATGAAGGTGCACAGGTGTGCAAGCTTTTGTGCTATCTGATGTTTTTGCTTTTCTCTCAGTAGCTAGAGCTATGGCTCTTGCTTCTGTTTTAGATGGGGTAAATGGCTGTAAAGGAGAACTCTATCACAGAAAGCTACCAGACCACAGAAATGAATAGCAAACATTTTAGAAATTTAAAGGATTTGCTGAAAAATCTTTGTTTTCATTTCCTAGGGCTCCTGTAGCAAAGTGCCATGAATTGAGTGACTTAAAGTAACAACAGTGTGTCTCAGTGGTGGAGCTAACTTGTTGCTGTCCAATTGACTCCATTCTGACTTGCCAAGGCACGGGAGGGCAGAGGAGAGCTGCCCCACCGGGTGTCCAGGGTTGCAATCTTTACAGAAGCAGACTGCCACGTCTTTCTCTCCTGGGCTGGCTGATTTTAGTAACCACGCACTTAACTACTTCGCCACTAGGGATCCTTTTCTGGAGACTTAGTTCTGTCCATTTAGACATTCTTTTTAAAAAAAAAAAAAGTTTTAAAATCATTTTATTGGGGACTCGTACAACTCTTATCACAATCCATACATCCATCCATTGTGTCAAGCACATTTGTACATTTGTTGTCATCATCATTCTCAAAACATTTTCTTTCTACTTGAGCCCTTGGTATCAGCTCCTCATTTTCCCCCTCCCTCCCTGCTCCCCCTTCCCTCATGAACCCTTGATAATTTATAAATTATTATTATTTTGTCATATCTTATACTGCCCGACACCTCCCTTTACCCACTTTTCTGTTGTCCATTGCCCCAGGGAGGAGGTTATATGTGGATCTTTGTAATCGGCTTCTCCTTTCCACCCCACCCTCCCTCCACCCTCCCAGTATCACTTCTCTCAGCACTGGTCCTAAAGGGATTATCTGTCCTGGATTCCCTGTGTTTCTAGTTCCTATCTGTACCAGGGTACATCCTCTGGTCTAGCCAGATCTGTAAGGTAGAATTGGGATCATGATAGTGGGTGGGCTGGGGGACGAAGCATTTAGGAACTAGAGGAAAGCTGTATGTTTCATCGTTGCCACAGGAGACTGGCTTCTCTCCTCCCTGAGGGGATGTCCAGTTGCCTACCGATGGGTCTTGGGTCCCCAATCTGCACTCCCCGTCATTCACAGTGTTTTGATTTTTTGTTCTTTGATGCCTAATACCTGATCCCTTCGACACTTGGTGTTCACACAAGCTGGTGTGCTTCTTCCATGTGGGCTTTGTTCCTTCTGAGCTAGATGGCCGCTTGTTTACCTTCCTTTGGACACTCTTGGACCACGTATATGTCCATAGCTCCATACTTTTTTTTTTTAAGGGAACACAGCTCTCACTTTATTATTTCTCCTAAATGATTTAAAAGACTCAAAACCCAGATGCTTGCAGCACTGGACCACAAGTGGGAAACTGCCAGGTGAGGCAGAGGACATGGCCCCAACATGGGCTCTTAGGTGTGGTATGGTGTGCAGGCAGTGGCAGTGGAAATGGTGTTGGCATTGGGCTGCTCTTCTCAAGCTGCCAGAACAGCAGTGGGGCAGGGCACATCTTGGCTCTGATCCTGTTGTCGCTGCCTCTTGTCAGTTTCTCTGACCTCCACTAGCAGCTCCAGCTTCAGCATCAGTGGTAACGAGGACAGCTGGAATTGGACAGCCATAAAGGTTTTTGGTTGTGTTTATACCATCAGTCAGCAAGCCTACCTCCGCTCATGGAGTGCACAGAGGCACACCACTGCACAAGCCAGCCTCCTGCCCCCACACACTCACTTTACTTTATGCGCTGGGGAGTTTCACCGTTCTCATGTTCTGGCTCCCTGGTTCTGCTGTTGCTTCTCTGATGTCACAGCGGTCTTCTGGATCCAGGGAGGTTCACTGTGGAGAGATTTTGGGGGTTCCGGAGGACATACTCCATTCCTGGTTCTTGCTATAATGAGATGGCTTTCTTTGGCTCATCACAAAGATTACCTTTCCTCCCTTTTTCAATAACATGTTCCTCATTTCCATGTTCACCAAAAGCACCTTTAATGTTTATATTTTCAGCACTATTCTATTCAAGATAGTAAATGTAGTTATAACAGTATATGGTATGTATTCATGGCATTTTTTCCCATGAACTTCTTGAAGTCCCTCATTTAGCAGTCTCTCCTCTGTGTCTTTTTCAAGAGAATCCTGCACAGATGGGGTGAGGGCCTACCATAGTCCAGTATGACCTCATGGTAACTGATAGTATCTTCAAAGACTTTTCCCCAAAAGATCAGGTTCATAAGTAGAGTACTGTACATACTCAAATATAAGCCGACCCGAGTATAAGCCGAGGTACCTAATTATTACCTGGGAAACCAGAAAAACTGATTGACTCGAGTATAAGCCTAGGGTGGGAAATGCAGAAGCTATTGGTGAGTTTCAATAATCAAAACAAATGAAAATAAAATCACTGAAAAATGAGACATCAGTGGGGTAATGTATTTAAATATTTATTTTAAATAAAAACATAAATAAAAGGATAACAAGTCATTTAACATTAGTAAACCAGCAGAGTAAGTGGAAAATAAGTTCAACAAAAGCAATACCTTAAGAGTGCTATTCCCTGTCTCCATCAGCAACCAAGCTAAAATGTAAAGAGTTAAAATCCTTCAAAACTGGATTCCTCATCATCACCCGTATCCCAATGCAGAGCTTCAGCTGGTGTGAGGTCATCATAGACACTGTCCTCACTGAGGTCACCGTCATCACCATCACTGCTGTCATTTTCATACAAAGCGCAGTCTTCACTGCCATCCATAGCATTACTAATACTACATTTCTGGAAGGCACGTCGCACCATGTCTTCTGGAATGTCTTCCCACACATCTCGAACCCACTTTGCTATTGACTCTATGTCAGGCTTCATGAGATTTCCTCCTTTTGCTAGTCGGGCTTGACCAGATGACATCCATTCATACCACTGACCCGTGTATAAGCCGACCCCAGTTTTTCAGCACATTTTGTGCTGACAAACTCGGCTTATACACGAGTATGTACAGTACTTTAAAAGCAAGATTTCAAATGCTGCGCTGAAACACATTTGATATTAAACCTCGGGCTCAATTGCCCCATCTTTGGTTCACTTTGTAAACTGGACAAATATGTATCAAATCATCATCACTTTAGTTTTATTGCTATTGCCGTCCTTTGTTATTTAGTTATTTATTTTTCACGGCTTAGGGCTTTTTAATTTGTCCCAAAGTCACTGAAGCAAAATCCACCCCCAATGTAAAAAAAATCCAACCCCCCAAAACAAAAAACTATCTGTAGGAAAAACATGGATTTATACATAAGATGAAACGTCGTCTCCATGGGGCTCTCTCCTACTGGGAATGTCCACCGAAGGCTCTGTCTGGATCCGGTAACAGTAAAACCCAGAGTCCTTTCTTTCAAACAGAAGCAGGAAAGGCAGGAATTGAAGAGTTACTGAGACTTCGTCTTCTTTCCTTGTGGCTCATGGTCTCCTCCTTCTCCTCTGTCTCCCTGGAAGCCACCTTGCCCTCCAAAGCCTCCTCTGCCGTGGCCACTTTGACCTCCAAACCCTCTGCCACCAGCTCATCCCCTGAAGCCATCTTCACCCTTGTGCTTGGCCCAGTCTGTCCTTTGTCTTTAGATTAAAAGCTTGGTTATTTGCCTAATTGCAGTCTCAGTTTTTGCAGGCAGTGGAGAAATTCTCATTTGAACTCAAGCTTTCTGATTGATGCCAGAGACCATGCTTTTCCTTCTGTGTCTGTGTTGCTCAAGATTGAGTGTGTGTACGAGTCACCTTGGGACCCTGTTAAAATGCAGATTTTGACTGAAGCTCGAGTCGGCATTTCTACCAAACTCCCAAATGATGCCAGTGTTCCCCGTGTTGGGACGACCACTCTGGTCCGGGTTACTTATTTTGAAGTAGGTGATAAACCCACAGCATTCACCACCGACAAGTAACTATCCAAGCATTGCCATTTTCACTTCACGTTTCTTCAGTCAGCAGTGTGTATCCACGTGCTAGAGTTGAGGAAGGGCTTTGTCCTGTTCAGCTGGCAGGATGGCAGCTCTTTACTGAGTGGAGGCTTTGCTGTTGCTCTGAGGCTAAGCTTTTTTCCGCAGAGCTTCCAGATGGCCTATGGTGCATGGGGTTGCCAAGAGTTGGGGCTCAATTTGGTGGCAGGTGTACAATTAAAGTGAATTCTAGATCCTCTAGGACGGGAGAGTGGATGATCCGAGGGTAGTGTGCTGGGGGTATTGAGGGGAAAAGTGTACATTATTGTGTATCATTTCGGAAATTCAGATGTGTCTTACAATTGAAGGACATTCACCCTTCTAGAGCTTGGCATTTGATGCCTGCTACTTTTGGCCACTCTCCCATTTCATCCAGCAGCTAAAAAAAGTATGGTACTTGCTACTTTTCCACTTCGCTACCTCTTTCAATGTGTTCCTGGCCTACTCTGGAGAGCCTGGGACACCCTGGGCTACTAGTGTGGGGATTTTGATATGGGTCAAAATTGCTGCAAGGCAAGATGGATTTCTTTTGTCCATGACTTGACTTCTGTTATCTGTCATCTGTAGTAGTATATTTATTACAGATTCTTCTGTTGTCTTGAATAGGAACTTCTTTGAGACACATCTTTAATAAAAGTAAACATTCTCAGGGATAAGTATATCCCATGCTGACTTTCTGGGCAGTATCCTCCCTTCATACAAATAAGTAACGCATTTTCCAAAGGATGGTGGCTTTGGTTTGATGAGATTTATAAAGTTCACAGAAGTCTAGCAGGAAAAGGACTGGATTTGGACTCGGGGTCTGAGTTAGAGTTCCGACTCAGCTGCTTGCTAACGTTCCTCCGGCTGCTCTGGGCTTCACTTTGTCTCTGTCCAATGAGAGCTGGAATGGCCGCTCTTCGGTCCCTTCCAGCTCTGAGGGTATAGGCTGCTCAGTGCTTTGTTGAAATATGAGGACTGTGCTTGAAGAACAGAGCAGAAGGGATTTCATCCATTCCAGGTGGAATGCAGAGGGAGGCACTCGGGTGGGGTCTGGAGGGGAAAGATTAGAGTTGGCAGCAGAGTTGGAGGAATGGCCATTTTAAGCAGAACAGACAGTACTAGTGAGGACATGGAGCACTTTTGGAGCCATTCATAAACTTCAGACACTTCATATAATTACGTTCATTTTTCTAAGTAGACATCAGATAGAGTACAAGTAAAACATGGCATTGAAAGACAGTTTCTAAAAGAAATGATTCCTAAAGAGGGTCTTTTTGCTTGGGGTTTTTAAGAATATATTGATGAGTTCTCATTAGCTGGATTAACCAGACGAGATATGATAAAAATAGAATGAGCTATAAAGTGACTGCTGATTCTCGTTTGAGTATTAAGGAGACAAGATGAGTAACAAAGCTGCCTCCTATTACTGGTAAACAAAGTGGGTTTCAGTGGATTTTTGCCTTGGGCTTCTCTCCACCAGCCGTTCTGTGGGAGAGCAGTGGGCTCTCCGCGCCTGCCCAGCGCCATGGAGCAGTTCTGCTTTGACCTTGGCAGGGGGGTTTGGCATTCTATTGCCTTGCATACAGGAACCATTTTGGCTAGAGGTTCTGTAAGTTGGGATTTGTCATGAACACAGATTTTTGTTTTACTGAATAGACTACACCTTGAAAAGGAAAAAAGACATCTTTTGTATATCAAGTCAGCAGTCGTAGGTGGGAGTTGCAGAGGTGAAATAATTAAACTCCATTGGATGGTCAATGCTACTTATTTTGGCATAAGCAACAGAACAGAAAGGGCACTGGAGGGGTTTCTGGATTTGCTTTAAAGTTAATGCCTATAGGCACTGTCAGTTGGGAGATTCTGACACTGGGAATTTTAATCTCAGCCTGCTCTGCCACCATGTGTTCTCTCGGGAAAATACAAACTTCCCTGGACTGTGTTTAGCACAGTGTATAAGATAAGCTAATCCTCAGCGTTAGCATAGCTAACAAAAGAGTGACGCTTAAATGTGATATCCTTACGCATTCGTAGAATGATAGAGCCAGTTTCTATTCTTTGAAAATAGAAACCAGCACTTACAATCAGACACAGTGATTCTAGTGACTAGCTATGGTCTCCATCGACCCCGACCCCGAGACAGTCTGATGCTGCATTCAGTTTGCAGCGCTGGTTTTCAGTGCATTTCTCTTTGCCGCTTCCTCGTTACAGGTGGTCCGTACTGAGAAGAACAGCTTGAACAATCGATTCTTGCCCTGGAACGAAATTGAGACCGAGGCCATCCTGTCTATCGATGATGACGCTCACCTCCGCCACGATGAAATCATGTTCGGCTTCCGGTGAGACCTGATTTTCCATCGAGAAACACTGACATTCGCAAGTGACAGAAAACTAACCCCAAATGAATCCCATGACAGAGACAGTCATGGAGAAAGCCACAGAAGTGTAGTAAGGCTAACTGGTCACTTGGCATAGGGAGACCAAGGTTGGAATTGAGGTGGAGGGCTTCGTTTCCTCATCTCCTGCTTTGCTCTTGACTCGCTTTTCCTGTGGACTCTCCTGGTGAGGCCACCCGGGATATAAAATTGTGTGACTATCTAGAAAGGGATCTTTTCCTGCTCCTGGAGCAGGGGGTAGGTCATCCTTAAAGGCCACACCAAGTGGCCTGAGAGGAAGGGAGAGGAAAGTTGAGGTTTAGGTATTAGAAGGGGAGTACTCCTGGCAGGCAGAAGCAGCTCGTTGCTACCTGTTGGGGTAATAGCATATTGTCAAAATCCTGAGAGCCCAAAGACATGGGGAGAGATGAAGGAAGAAAGATCCAAAAGGAAGACAGAGGAGGTGCTGATGGGAGTGGTGGGGTGACGATGCTTTACTTGATGATGCCATAGTATATGCCGGGGACTTTCCTAGTTTATCTCATCGAGTCCGTTTCACCCTTGATGGTGTCAGTAGCCTTCCTGTTTTATGTAGGAGGATGTTGAGAGCCAAGAGAACAAAGCCATGGAGCTAGAAAGTCAGTGGCAGGCCTGTATAACTCCAGGACTTCCACTTCACCTCTTCCTTTTTATGATTTCTTTGAATCGTAGTAGTTCTGGTTAGGGTTTAATTATCCTGCTTGAGGAGGCATTTCCAGTTCAGAGAATGGAGTAGCCCAGGGCTGCCCAGTGGCCCATGGACTGCTGTGCTGACCCACGGGCACTGGTTACCTGCCCACTGGAAGGTACGGTAAGTACAAAATTGAGAGAAAGCATTTAGAAGCTTTTAAAGCAATTTGACATTTATCATGACTTTCAAGTGTGTGATCATTTTTCTCTGTAACAGTTTTAATGAACATGGAGTTCACAACACATAGAATTCCTCCATCAGTAGGTTTTTGGTGTATTCACAGAGTTGCTCAGCACAGCTTAGTCAATCTGAGGACATTGTCTTCACCTTGAGAGAAACCCTGTACCTTGTGGACTCATCTCCCGATTTCTCCACAAACTCTCAAGCCCGGGCAATCACAATTCTTCCTGTCTCTGCAATTGCTTCTTTTGGCTGGACATTTTACCTGAATGGAATCATGTACCATGTGGCCTTCTTTGCTGTTTCACTGAGTGTACTGTGCTTTTATGTAATGGCACAGAATCACTTTTTTGGCCAACCCCCGCATTTCCTTAAGTGTGCTATAATTTATTTTACAGCAACTTGCAAAAAATTTAGGATGAATATTATTTGCTTTTTTAAAAGGGTAATGTTTTCAAAGTTGGCCTGTGTTGGAGCATGTTTGAGCACTCCATCCCTTTTTATTGCTCATGAATATTCTGTTATATGGAATATATATGCCACATTTTATTTACCCATTATGGGCATTTGAATGGTTTTGACTTTTTTTCAGTCAACAATAATCAATTGTGAACTTTTGTGTACAAGCTTTTGTATGAGCGTATGTTTTTATTCTGCTGGGTATGTGCTTTGGGGTGAAAATAAGTTTATACACAAATATTAATGTTTTGATATTTTGAGAAGCTGTCAGACTGTTTTCTAAAGCGACTACACCATTGCTATTTCTACTAGCTGTGCATGAGAGTCCTAATTTCTCCACATCCGCTCCACTGTTTATTAGTATCTAATTTTTGATGTGAAAGTTAGGTATTGAGTCATGAAGACCGAAGAAGAATCTATGCATTTGAATTGTGCTGGAGAAGAACACTGAGAGTGCCATGGACTGCCAAAAAGACAAACTGATCTGTCTTGGGAGAAGTACGGCCAGAGTGTTCCTTAGAGGCCGGGGCTGGGAGACTTCATTGTACATACTTCGGGCATGTTGTCAGGAGAGAGCAGCACTGAAGAAGGATGCCGTGCTTGGTGAAGCAGAGGATTTCGTGAAAAAGAAGATGTGCAAAAAGTTACTGTGGGTTGGAATGAACTCAATGGCAACTAATGGCAGCAACAGCTTTGTAATGACGGCTATTCTAGTTGGTTGAAGTGGGTGTCTCATTTTGGCTTGATTTGTATTTCTCTGATGGCTAATGATATGAAGTGTCTTTTTATGTGTTTACTAGACATTTGTGTATCTTTGGAGAACTGTATTTTTATGTCTACATTTTTGTCCATTTAAAATGCATTACATGTCTTTTAAATTATTAAATTGTAAGAGTTCTTCAGGAGGAACATGAGGCTTTCTACCCCTGTAAAGAGTTACAGTCGTGGAAACTCACAGGGGCAGTTCTACCTGTCCTGCAGGGCCGCTGTGAGTCAGAATTAACTTGATGGCAGTGAGAAGTTCTTTAGGGGCCCCGCTGACTCAGTGGGCTAAGCACTGGCTGCTAACTAAAAGGTCAGAGGTTCCTACTTAGCAGTTCTGGAGGAGCAAGATGAGGCGGGCGGTCTATTCCTTTAAGGCTTTATAGACTCGGAAACCCTAAAAAAAAAAAGGTACTCTGTTCAATACGTTTCTGAATTGGAATCAACTTTGATGACTGTGGGTTTTTTTTGTTTGATTAAGAGTTCTGTTTGATTCTAGGGCCAGAGCCTTTATCAAATACATGATTTGCTAATATTTTTTCACCAGTCTATGGATAGCCTTTTCATTTTTTTTTTTGATAGTAACCTTTGAAGCATAAACGTTTTCAGTTTTGATGAAGTCCAATTAATCTCTTCTTTGTTGTTTGTACTTTGGTGTCATTCTAGAAAAACCATCCTATTCCTTTTGTTACGTTGCATGAAATTATTCACAATAAATTTTGGGAACTCATTTCTTCACCAGACATAATTTGAGAAGTGTGGGATTGGTTTTCAATAGAGGGATTATGCGGATTAAATCTGCATCTGTGCTGGAGAATTACTCTCCTTTCATTCCACTCACGGAAGGTGAGCCTGACCTCCCTAGCTCTAAGGGCCTTTTGGCTTAGGTTTATCAGTGGAGACTTTTAGGTGAAAGTAATTAGCATTCTTGCTTTGTCTTAAATCCACTTGTGGGAAATAAGTTGCTACATTCCTGGTACTCTGAGTTTCTGCTCCTCCTCTTCCCATCCAACTTCTCACGTCTCCTTTGACCTCCATCAGGTCTACTACTGAAGCAAGAATTTGTTGCTAGATGCTATGAAAAAAGGAGAAGGAAAAAAGAAAACTTGCTTAAACTCAGAGATGTTTCTTTTGTATCTTTTGTATAGTTATTAGCTCTCTCCACTCATTTTCCCCCTTAACATTTTCACTATATTTCAAAATGTGTGTGAATACGTGAGTTTTTGAAAACTAGATTCGTTATAAACAGTTAATAATACTATAAATTTTTATGCTCAAATCATTACAGATTTGTTATTGGGAGGCTCTCTGAACTAGTTCCTCTTCTGGACTTATCCTCACTCCTGTCTTCGTGCTTTAAGGAAAGGCAAAAATCCATGTAATGATTCAAAAAAGTGTAAGCAAATCCAAACGTCTGTGAACTGGGAAACGGATGAACAGAATCTGGTATGTCCAGAGAGTGTTTTCTGATTTTACAATAAGAAGAAACAAAACATTCCCACTCTTTTTCACACGGGTAGGTTACAGAGACCAGGTTGTTACGCAGGAATCAGTAGTATGCAAAAGTGCATAATGACTATTGGATCACTAGATGGAGCCTGACTACGACATTATCAAACTTCCACATTACCTCATTACGGAACCACCAAACCGCTGCAAATTATGGCCCAGCCAAGTGGCAAGCTACAGCGCAGCCAGTGTAACTCTTACTTCCTGAGACCCCTGTGTTTGTTACTGCCAGATGTCCGTTGTTAGTGTGCAGAAGAGTCCAATGGTAGATTGTTTGACTACTGTCATAACTGTGAAATGTCGGATCACAAAATAGTCCATAAGTAAGGAGCAGGTGTGGTGTTATATGCGGCATTACAGATGAGCTTTTGAAAACATTCAATGAAAGAAGCTAGATTCAAAAGGCTAGTTGGTACAGGACTCCACTGATGGGGATTGTCAGAAGAGACAAATCCATAGAAACAGAAGTATGTTAGTGGTCATAGGGACTGGGAGGAGTGGGTGGTAACAGATATGGGATTTCTTTTTGGAGTGATAAAATATTTTGAATTTAGATAGTGGTGCTGGCTAAACAGCTCTGTGGCTATCCTAACAACCATTTAATTGTGGACTTCAAATGTTTTGTCGTGTATGCTTTGTAGCCCTCTAAAGTAGGAGGACGCCTCAACAAATTCATGAAAAATGGAATCGAAAGGTAATGGAATTTTTCCACAAACTTACTGAAGCCCCCTCATAGTGCAAATCTTACCCTTATATCTATGCTGAGCAAATAATCCGAGAAGCTGGATTATATGAGAAATAATGTTGCAACAGATTGAAGAAAGGCCTGTTAACAACAACCTGTGATGCGCAGATGACACAGCCTTGCTTGCTGAAACTGAGGAGGCCTTGAAGCACTTGCTGATGACGATTGAATATTGCAGCCTCCAATTTGGATAACAACTCAATGTAAAGAAAACCAAAATCCTCACAGCTGGATCAATGGGTAACATGATCAGTGGAGAAAAAATTGAAGTTGTCAAGGATTTTGCCTTGTTTGCATCCACAATCAATGCTTGTGGAAGCAGCAGTCAGGAGATCAAATGACACATTACACTGGGTAAGTCTGCTGTAGAAGACCTCTGTAAAGGGTTGAAAGGCAAGGATGTTACTTTGAAGACAGGTCCACCTGACCCATGCCATTGTATTTTCACTTGCTTCATATGCATGTGAAAGTTGGAGATTGAATGAAGAAGACCAAAGAAGAATCATTGCGTTTGAATTGCGGTGCTGTTGAATATCGAAAGTACCATGGACTGTCAAAAGAACAAACAAATCTAAAAGGAGTCACGTCTCACATACTTTGGATGCGTTTCCAAAAAAGGACATCATGTTTGGTAGAGTAAGGGCAGCGAAAAAGGGGAAGATCCTGACAAGATGGAGTGACTGTTACTGCAAAGACGGGCTCCAGTGTAAGAACAATTGTGCGGTGCAGAGGCCCAGGCGGTATTGTGTTCTGATGCGCATTGGGTCCTATAAGTCGGAACTGACTTGAAACCACATAGCAGCACTGGTGATAATTCCATGAAAGTTTTTAATAAGGCACTGATGGGGGAGGGTGTGTCTTAAATCCTTTGACTATAGAAGAGCAGATGAAGGAACCAAGGAAGGCCACACAAAGATCAACAAGGAGTCCAGGAGTAGAGTGTAAAAAGAGGCAAGGGCCTTTTCCTTGAGAACAAAGAGAGAAAACCTTTCTTTGAAAACAGTGTCCTGAATTTGGACTTCCAACTTCTTAAACTGTGAAAATAAATTTGCTTGGTGAAGTCACAACTTTACTTTTTTTACTTTTAGTACTTGTTGGGATTGGGGCCAGCACCTCAGACCTCTCCACTGGTTACTTTTAGTATTTGTTATAAGCAAAATCTCACTACCATTGAGTCGATTCCGACTCATAGCCACCTTATAGGACAGAGTCACTGCCCATGTAGGTTTCCCCGAATAATTCTCCACAGTAGTGGAAACTTCATCTTGGCAACTTCCCCTCCCACAGAGTGGCTGGTGGTTTCAAGCTGCTGACTTTGGAGTTAGCAGCCCAATCCATAATCCAGTATGCCCCCAGAGCCCCTGGTATTTATGATCCCTGCACAAAAATAGAACAGAGCCCCAAGCCTACACAAGTAGGCTTCCTTGTATCTCTTTAATAGAACACAGGGGCCTTTGTCGGAATGGATTGTTAGAAAATTACTGGGATGATATACCCGTGATTTACCAGTAAGCCCCAGCATTGCATAGTGTAGTTAAGGGGTTGAGGTGTGGTAATTGATTGTTGTGTTTTGTTTTGTGAATTGCTCTTCCCTTTCCTAAGTGCATAATTGCTTTCATAGCAATGGGTGATGTTATTTAAGTTATTTACTTGTAAACGTTAGGATATGTAAGAAGCATATTGTGTTTTAGATGTAAAACGACACCTCACCTCCCTTTCTGTTCATTCTTTGATTTTTAATGGATTGTATCTGTTTCAAAATGGAATTTTCACATGACTTCATTCTTCATGAAGCAGAAGGAAAAAGAGGCTTTTTTTTCCTTTTTATTTATTTTGTTGTTGAGTCCATATTTATTTTTGTACATTTTTAACAGTTTTGGTTTTATTGGGATATAATTCACGTATCATACAATTCAATAGTTCAGTCATATTAAAAAGAGTTGTTCAATCATTTCCACAATCAGTTTTAGAACATTTTCTTTTTTGTACTCTTTGTTTTCAACTCCCCATTTCCCCCCAGGTCTATATTACTTTGATCTCTGATAATATCCTAATGTATTGACTGATATTATTTATAACTATTACCCAAATTTTAAAGAATAGGAAACTTGTTTTAAATAAAGCAGTAGTAATAATAGTGACTTTTGCTTCCATCAGGCTCACACATTAAAACAAAAGATTGAGTGACAGACTTTCAGGGCTGTCACTAGTTTCTATTTCTTATTTAGCTGACTTTGCTAATGTGGAAATTAGGAGTGAGTGATGCGCCAAAAAAATGGAGTCAGTGAGCTTGTTTAAAGGAGACAGTTTTAAATGTGAAATGTTAACAAAAGATATGAACCATTTTAGATTCGGATTCTTTAGTCTTGATTAAAAAATATTCTCCATTTGTCAGAGTTAGAACTGTAGAAAGATGACTTTGTTTTCATGTTTGAGCTGTAAAATTAACTTTGAGACCTTTTCTATAATGTAATTAGAACATCAGTACATTTAAAGACTACCGTATATACTTGTGTATAAGCTGAGTTTTTCAGGACATGTGCTAAAAGACTGGGGTTCGGCTTATACACGGGTCAGTGGTACCCCAGCGAGGTGTAACATCTCGCTGGACCCCCCCTGAAGTAATGGCGCAGTTATCTCTCGGGTGATTGCCGTTTCTCCCCTGTTCATCCAAAGCCCCGCTGACACTGCAGAGCTTTGAATGTTTATTTACTCACATCTAACCAATCAGAGCCGTCCTATGACTTGGACGGCTCCAATTCGCAGAAGCACCCGTAGTGATTCACTTACGCTGGAAGCTGAACTGGTAAGGATGTGTCTGTGGCTGCGCTCTGTCTCTCCTCTCTGGTCTCTGTTAATTCACATCCTGCATCCCCCGCTCCGTCTCTCCCCTCTGGTCTCTGTTAATTCACATCCTGCATCCTCCGCCTGCATGGACTACCCCACCTCCTCCAGGCTAACACGTCTCAGGGAGGTGGGGGGCATTACCATGAAAGTTCTTTTTCAAAGTCTTATTTATTTTAATCCTATTAGAAATGGATACTCTTGAACCAAAACAAAAACACAAGTCATATGAGGCTGGTTTCACAATGAAGGTTGTGTCAAGAGTGGAAGAGAGCAATAACAGTATTGCAAGTAGGGAATTCTGTGTTGATGAAAAGCAAGTGAGGGAGTGGCGGAAAATGAAGGCTAACTTGGAACGGATTCCAGAAGCTAAAAAAGCTCGTCGTCGTCGTGGCTTAACGTATTTTTATGGGGCTCTAGAGAGTGAATTACATAAATGGGTTATGGAGTGTCGTCAAAATGGTTACTGCATAACACACATGGGAATCCGCATACGTGCTCTACAAATGGCTAAGGATGACAAATATAAAGCACCAGGCATTGAAAAATTTGCTGCGTCTGCAGGATGGTGTACCCGCTTCATGAATAGGTTTGGCCTACTATGTTTGAGACAAAGAACAAAGATTTCCCAGAAATTGCCACAAGACCTTGAAGAAAAAATTTTGTCATTCTAATCATTTATTATAAAACAAAGAAGGATTTATAATTAGACCTGGAAGATAGTGGGAATATGGATGAAACTGCCATGACTTTTGATCTTGCAAGCAACAGAACCGTGGCAAGTTTAGGAGAAAAAACAGTTTTCTCAAAACCACAGGACATGAAAAATAAAACCAACACTTTACAGTTGTTCTACCATGTTTGGCTAATGGAACTAAGCTGTGTCCTGTCATTATTTTTAGAAGAAAGACCTTGCCTAAAAAGATCAATTTCCCACCAAGAATTACTGTGCGTGCACATGTTAAAGGCTGGATAGATGAAGACGGAACAACAAAATGGCTGGAAGAAATTTGGAACCGATGACCAGGAGCAGCCTTAAAGAAAAAGCCATCGTTACTTGTTTGGGATATGTTCAGAGCCCACCTATCAGATGGCATAAATAATTTGGCAAAATCTAGTAAAGTTACTTTAGCCATTATTCCAGGTGGGCTTACATCTGTACTGCAGCCTCTGGATGTATCTTTGAATAAGCCTTTTAAAGACTGTGTGTGAAGGATGTGGCATGAATGGATGTCATCTGGTCAAGCCCGAGTAACCAAAGGAGGAAATCTCATGAAACCTGACATAGAGTTAATAGCAAAGTTGGTTCGAGATGCATGGGAAGACATTCCAGAAGACATGGTGCGACGTGCCTTCCAGAAATGTAGTATTAGTAATGCTATGGATGGCAGTGAAGACTGCGCTTTATATGAAAATGACAGCAGTGATGGTGATGACGGCGATCTCAGTGAGGACAGAGTCTATGATGACCTCACACCAGCTGAAGCTCTGCACTGGGATACAGATGATGATGAGGAATCCAGTTTTGAAGGATTTTAACTCTACATTTTAACTTGGTTGCTGATTGAGCTCAGGGAATAGTACTCTTAAGGTATTATTTCTTGATACCTTATTGTTTTTGGTGAACCTATTTTCCGCTTACTGTGGTGGTTTACTAATGTTAAGTGACTTCCTTTTATTTATGTTTTTTATTTAAAATAAATATTTAAATACATTACCCCACTGATGTCTCAATTTTTAGTAATTCTATTTTCATTTGTTTTGATTATTGAAACTCACCAATAGCTTCTGCATTTTCCACCCTAGACTTATACTTGAGTCAATCAATTTTTCTGGTTTCCCAGGTAATAACTAGGTACCTCGGCTTATATTCGAGTGTGTACGGTAACTCATTAAAGGTGCAGAGTGACAAATACATAAGTTTGACTAAATTATGTATAATAGTTTTATGTTGAAGTTGATAACATTGATTATTAATTTTATAGTTTTAGATACCTAACTTTTCAATCTCCATGAGAACATATTATCTAACTCTTAATTCATCCCTTTAGGAATGGATTTTTTGCCATCATTTTGAATTTATCACTTACCAATTCTTCCACTTTGACTTTTTCCCCTTAGTATTGGATAGATAATTGACCATCTTATTTTTTAAAATTAATAAATCTTTTTATTGGGGCTCATACAGATCTTATCACAATGCATACATACATCGAGCAAAGCACCCTTATACGTTCATTGCACTCGTCATTCTCATAATTCACTTTCCACTTGGGTTCCTGGAATCAGCTGTTTCCCTTTTCCCCCCCTCCCCCTCCCTCCCCACTCCCCCTTTCCCCCTGGTCCCTTGATAGTTTATAAATAATTATTATATCTTATCTTACACTCCCTGGCATCTACCCTCACCCACCTCCCCATTGCCCAGAGAGGAGGTTACACATAGATCTCCAAGATCGGTTCTCCCTTTGTACACCCCCTTCCATCCTGGTGTCGCCACTCCTACCGCTGGTGTTGAGGGGTTCATCTGTCCTAGATTCCCTGTGTCTCCAGATCCCCACTGCACCGCTGTGCATCCTCTGGTCTAACCAGGTCCACAAGGTAGAATTGGGATCATGATAATTGGGAGGGGAGGAAGCGTTCAGGAACTAGAGGAAGGTTTTGAGTTTCTTTGTTGCGACACTGAACCCTGAGTGACTCAACTCCTCCCCACTGACCCTCTGCAAGGGATGTCTAGCTGTCTACAGATGGGCATTGGGTCCCCATCACACACTCCCCCTCATTCACGGTGATGTGATTCTTACCACCACCCCGCCTTAACAAATTAGATATTAGTTTTTGAAATCAGATAGCTAATTATACTGTCCCAGAGAGGCAGGAGGTGTGAAGTACCCCGCCCTTCAGGCTCTCTGGGAGAAAGGCGTGGCACAGTGCTGCTGTTCTGTGATGAAAGCAGGGGAGGAAGCCCTCCAGGCAGGTCTGCTCTGACACTCAGGCTGGGTCACTCTGCGTTGAAAATTGGCTTGGATGTACACAACAACCTGTTATAATGACTTATAAGTAACCAGATCAGACAACTGAAAGATTTTCCACTCTTTTGTTGGTGTTTCACGATGAGTTAGACAATAGGTATTTGAGGAAATGAGCATCTATTTATAGGAGGACTGATTAAACATTTGGGCATTGCTACTTATGAAGGGACTCCAAAATGTTCGTGGCAAAATTCTACTACCTTGTAATTCTATTTTGACACATTCCATAAATGCCAAAATGTGCTCCAGAAACGTGATAGATTTTTGTATCAGGGATTTGGAGGCTGTTGAGATGGGCTAGAGGGGGAGTTGGTTAATGGGTGGCAGAAATCCTGTCCAGAGGCTGTTATTGCGATAGGAGATGTGGGTTTTCAGCTATTGATCTGAATTAGTTTTATTAGGATAGGGATCTTGTGAAATGACAGCTGTGTTAGGAATCAGCTTCATGCAAGTGATGAGGGTGTTTCTTGGGCAGATTAAGTCTTCATTTGAATGGCTGGGTATGGGTGGGCACCATCCTTCATTTTTTGTGTGTGGTTCCCTGAGGGTGGGCGTTTATTTGTTTCCTGGAGTGGTCCCACATTGGTTGCTAACTATGAGCCTTTTGACTCCTGTAAAGAGTTAGTCTTGGGAACCTACAGGGACTGTTCTGAGTTCTACTGCGTTCTATGTGATGGGTCTCTGTGAGTCAGAATTGTTTAGTTTTTTTTTTTAACAATTTATTAGGGGCTCATACAACTCTTATCACAGTTTATACATAAATACATACATCAATTGTATAAAGCACATCTGTACATTCTTTGCCCTAATCATTTTTTCTCCTCTTTTCTTTTTTTACATTTTATTAAGGACTCATACAACTCTTGTCACAATCCATACATGTACATACATCAATTGTATAAAGCACATCCATACATTCCCTGCCCCAATCATTCTCAAAGCATTTGCTCTCCACTTAAGCCCTTTGCATCAGGTCCTCTTTTTTTTTCCCCTCCCTCCCCTCTTCCCCTCCCTCATGTGCTCCTGGTAATTTATACATCGTTATTTTGTCATATCTTGCCCTATCCGGAGTCTCCCTTCCCCCCCTTCTCTGCTGTCCCTCTCCCAGGGAGGAGGTCACATGTGGATCCTTGTAATCAGTTCCCCCTTTCCAACCCACTCACCCTCCACTCTCCCAGCATCGCCCCTCACACCCTTGGTCCTGAAGGTATCATCCACCCTGGATTCCCTGCGCCTCCAGCCCTCATATGTACCAGTGTACAACCTCTGCCCTATCCAGCCCTGCAAGGTAGACTTCGGATCATGGTAGTTGGGGGGGAGTTTTGTTTAGTTTTTGTTGTCTGTAAATTTGAGGATGATATAAATATTTTTGCTGGAAGCATGTTGAATTTTCACATTTCTTTCTTGTATTTAGTGAGATCATTCCATTGTTAGTCCCAAAGCCTACTTCTTACAGGTGTCTTCCTTAGCACTGTTCAGCATGTGGGGTAACACTCGAGGTATTTTACTGCTGTAGTCAACAGTATCTCGCGGTATAGATCGAGTTAAGCATTGAGTGTTCTTGAAGTACAAACGTGTTCTACTGTAATGATGTGGCATGGTCATTTAAAAAACATTTTAAGAGATTTAGTAGATTATTGTGCATACTTGACTTGAGACCCCTGACTTACTAGCTCCTTCCTGTGTTATCGTGGTGGCCTGTTTTTCCTGTGAAGGTTGGAGAGGTGTTGCCGCTGAAAAGTTAGAGGACTAAGAGCGGGCCCTTGTTAAGGAAGCGGAGTGTGTACCCATTTGTTTTGATTTTTTGTGGTTGTCAGACCCTGCAAAGTAGAAGCACTAATTTTAAAGTCTCTGGTAATCTTAGCACGTTGTATTCAGAGGTGTGTGTGTTTATTTGTGTATTTTGAGGGTGTGGAGAGAAGCACGGGACCGCATTGTGGGTTTCCCAGGCCGGTATCATGCGTGGGACATTCCTCATCAGTCCTGGCTCTACAACTCCAACTACTCCTGTGAGCTGTCCATGGTGCTGACAGGTGCTGCCTTCTTCCACAAGGTAAGGAAAAGAAAGCATCACAGAATGCAGGTTATTCTTGTGTTGAGAGAGGACTCAAGTCGAGGCCCACTGTCCATCTGCTACCTTGGTACTTAACATATATATATGTGTGTGTGTGTGTGTGTGTGTGTATATATATACACACACACCTATATTCCTATCGTTATATATTAGTATAGTTACATCTGTACATGCCTATATTTATACCTCTATAAATGTCTTTTGCCTCCTAGATCTTTCCTTTATTTCCTTTTACTTGAGGGTGGGGGTGGGGGAGGAGAGAAAGTGGGAACAGATCGCATTGATCACCATATAATCCCCCTGCCCCACCCAGAGTGATAAACAACAGAAACGTGGGTGAAGGGAGACAGCGGTTAATGTAAGATATAAAAATAATGATAATTTAAAATTTATCAAGGGTTCACTAGGGTGGGAGGGTGGGAAAAAAGGAGAGCTGATTCCAAGGGTTTAAGTAGAAAGAAAATATTTTGAAACTGATGATGGCAACATGTGTGTTAATGTGCTTGATTCAGTTGATGTGTGGATTATTGTAAGAGCCCCCAATAAAATGATTATTTAAAGAAAGGAAAATAAGGCGGGGTTGGGAGAATGCCGTCACCTCACTGTTCCTCTCTGCCCTCAGCAGCATGCGCTGCCCCAGGGTCAACTTTCCTGCTGTTCTGTATTTGCCATTTCTGTGTCAGAGAGGCTGGATGTGCACCAGAGTACACACACAGGCCTAGCACGATAAATGAGTGAACACTTAAGCCATAGCAGTGGGAGGAGGAAGTTTTAAAGAACTAGAGCAGAGTTACATGTGTCATCAGTGTTCTCTGGCGCCCTGGAGATATCTTCTCTTCTGTGTGGCCCTTCCATGAGGGACTGTCCAGTTATCTTACAGGTGGGCTTTGGGTCTCCACTTTGTCCATGCTCCTTCATGTCAGTTTGACGGATTATTTTTGAATTTCTGATATGTATTCCTGTCGACAGGCTTGAAGTTTTTCCCCTCTCTCAAAGGCATTTGAACGGGACCTGCACGACGAGGGGTTGGCACCCTCAGCTCCGACTCCTTAAACGCTAGCGATTATCGTCATTTTTATCACACCCTGTTTTTATGGAAAGTTACAGAGTTGTGGCCTCTAACAGATTCTGTGATGCTTTTCTTCCCCCAACAGTATTACGCCTACCTGTATTCTTACGTGATGCCCCAGGCCATCCGAGACATGGTGGATGAGTACATTAACTGTGAGGACATTGCCATGAACTTCCTGGTCTCCCACATCACTCGCAAACCTCCCATCAAGGTGAGGGCCTATTTGTGGCAGGGCTCTGGGTGCATGCATGCTGACATCTCGGATTTGGCCAGAGTACAGTATTTAACTATTACCGCACCTCTAAAGTGGAATAATTACATCACCTGCCTGGTAAGATTTTTACTATTGTTCAAGTAGGAGCTCTTCTCCCAGAAGACGTCCGTGGATCCATGTCAGAGGGTTTGTAATTGAGTGGGGACCATGTTCCATCTTCATTTTCTCTAATCTCTTAATTGGAATTTAGCACTTCTTTTAATTATGAATCATGCTACACTTGCTTCATAAGTGCTGATAAGTAAGTATTAGACATGGTATTTAAGGAAACCTGGTGGTCCCGTGGTGAAGCATTGGGCTGTGGGGCAGCAGCTCAGACCGCCCGGCTGGTCCGTGGGCAAAGATGAGGCTGTCTGCTTGCAGAAAGACTTGGAGTCTTTGGAGAAGTTCTGCTCTGCCCTGCAGGATTGCTGGGAGATGGAAGTGACCCAGCAGCATTGTGTCTACAGAAGGTATTTGCTCAAAAACAAAGTAGTCTCAGAATTTTAGAATATTGGGTTCTGTTTTTTCCCTGAGTTTCTGAATAGGCTTGGTTCAGAATGTACCGGCTTCACAATGCACGGAAAGGCCCGTTCCATCCCCCTCTCTGTTCCTGTCAGTTAGGCAATGGCTCAGGTGTAGGGAGCCGTAGCCCCTTCAGGAGCTGGCATCAGGCCTGCTCAAGGCTTGTAATAGTTCATACAAGAGAATATGTTTGTTACTTCAAAAGAGTATTACTGTGAATAGGCTCTGTCTTTAGTGTGCATGTAATGAATTCACACCTCTTGTCCTTGGAAAAGTCAGCAATGAGGTTTATTTTCATTGTTAAAAAGGCAAATGTCTTAATTTTATAAAATAGTAACTTTGCCTTCAGAGACCAAGAGTTAGTACCACAGTAGATTTTAGAAATAAAAAACACTTCTTTGTAAACTGTAAGGTAGAGGAGGCAAGAGGGAATTAATGGTGGGTGGAGCTTTCTATTTCCTAGGTAGCCAGGTGAAGTTCAGCTAAGCTATATGCTTCTATTTCTGCCTCCTCAGTGGAGCAGAAGATGCGAGGCCATGCAACTCTAAGGAGCCGAGTGAAGATGCCTAAAGATAGCATCAGTCACCTGGAGAACTCACCGTCATGATGAATTTTTCATCTGCATAGGAAAATGCGGTTTTTCCTCGTGTCTGTATTATTAGACCAGTGTTTCGTTAGCCAAACCAACTCTTCAGCATGGAGACTTTGGTAAAGGTTTCAGAGCGGATGATTAGCTTGCATTCAACACGTCGCACACATTTTGTTTCATCTTCTCTGCTGTGACCCTTTTTCCGCCTCCTGGGCTTCCTGCTTTCACCCCTCCTTTTTGTCCTACCCCTCTTTCCTTGGGTGAAGGCTGCCCTTTGATCTGAAATGCTTGACTATGTTGATACGAGAGTGAATTCAATTATAGACCTGAAGGATGACTCAGGGCCATAGTTTTGGGGGGCCCACCCGCCTCTGTCCCACCAGTCAACCTCCTCTCCTCATTTTATGGCTTTGCGGTCTGCTCCCCGTGTCCCTCCCACTCCACCCACGGCAATTTGTGGAGCAGTTGGTAGCAGTCACCAGTGATTCCCCTCGGCTCAGGCTTGTGCAGACTGATGTTTGTGTCACCCTTTAGTTCACTGGACTGGTTGTTTCCATTTCTGTGACTCCTCTTTTAGCATTCCTTGAGAGACCAATAGTTTCACCTCAGATGACTGCTCATGACCTTCTAAGGCCAAAGTATTTACCAAAGTAGGCTGTAGGACATTGTCTTTGTGGATGATGTTATGCCAGCTGACCTTGGGGTCCCCTAAGACTGGTCCTGATCCTGGGCCAGTGAGTGACTCACTCATTCCCTCTAGGTGTTTGGTTAATTTTAAGAAGTTTTTGTAACTTTGTTTCCTCTATGCTCCACCACATTCATGGACAGATTTGTAGCAAAAGTAGATACACCTATAATTATTCCTTTGTGAAGTCTATTTCTGTTCATGGGTCTCCTCCCACGGTTCCACCCACACCTGTTCATCTGTAGATCACCACCACTACTGCGGGAGCATGTAACCACGTTTGCTCTGTCATGTAACCACGTTTGCTCGGTGCCTTTAGCTCCTGCAAACCTCCCCTACCAGCATATTTTCCTAACCTCCTTCTTCCTTGTAAGCTGGGATCAGGCAGAGTTAGTTTGGTTGTTCTTTGGGTTGCCCTGAGCTGGGGGCCCGCTTGAAGAATGCTAACCACAAAATGACTGAGGATAGAAACTAAGGACTGAAAACATAAGAAGGCAACCAGTCCCCATGAAAGGGACTTGCAGACGTGTAGCTATCACTTCTAGGGATTACAGTTAGAATTTCAGTTGAGATTAAAAAAAGACATTTTAAATTGGAAATATTGAAACCATTGCCATTGAGTTGATTCCAATGCATTGTGACCCAGTGGGCCCAAGAAGAGCTTGCGTTCCCAAGACTAATCTTTGCAGATGTGCACTGCCCCGTGTGTTTCTCATGGCGAAAATGGTGGTTCCTAACCTCTGACCTTTTGGTCAGCTGGTGAGCAAAAGCGTTTTCACCACCGCAATGCTAAGCCTCTGTTAGACCTTGCTGAAGAAAATATGAATGATAAATGTAAAGGCATTTCCCCAAAGCTATCACAGAGATGTAAAGAGAAAAAAATAAGAGAGTTAAGAAGCCTGGAGGATATAAGTATATAAATCAAATAAAAACCAGTAAGAGTACCCCTCCTACCCCCCAACCTAAGCCTATTGCTGTCACTTTGAATCTGATTCATTGTAGCCTGCACTGCAGGACAGAGCAGAACTACTCCTGGGGTTTCCGAGGCTGTATGTCTTTTTGGGGAGCAGACCGCCTTGTCTTTCATCGCACAGAGGCTTTGGGCTCTGTCAGCCCTGCCAAACAGCCTCCCACTTCACCCAGTGTGCTCCCAAGGCTCCTGAATTAGGGTGCAAGAAAGGACAAACTCAGAAAATGTAGGAGAGGGAAATTTATATTAGAAAAATAGAGTGTGAGAGTTTCCCAGACTGGCTACCTCTCTGAGCTCTGTGTGTCCATTGTGGATAGCTACTGAACAGATGTCATGTCTTTCATGGTGATAGGCCTGTTACAGTTACCAGTGGATTCGTTGCCTGTACTTCCCCCAAAACCTTCAAATTGTGGAATATAATGCCTGTATGCTTAAAAATCACATGTACAGTTTCTGGTAGAGAAACCTTTCTCATGCTGGCTGCAGAGATGCCCAGACCACTGTCGTGGGCTCGCGGAGGGCACTCCTTGTAGCAGTTGTCTTTGGGCATCTTGGACTTGATGGAGTAAGCGGTTTGATGTATAGGATCCCGCCACCTGCAGACAGGCGGAGCCTCACTCACTCCGCCACCTTGCTCTGCCTCTGATGATATTAGTCTGAACACTTTTCAAATTGTTTCAGACGTCCTTAGAATAACAGTAGTAAACTGCATTATAATATATTTTGTCCTGTAAACATCATCTTTTCCAAACGTTGACTTGAGGGATGTGTGGTAGCTTGTAGCTTGAAAGCGCGCTCCTGTAATGGGTGCAGCCCTGGGGACAGGTGGGTGGGTGACACGTTCAACTGCTAACTGCAAGGTCAGCAATTCGAAACCACCAGCTGTTCTGCGGGAGGAAGAGGAGGCTTTCCGTTACCAAGTTATAGCCTCCAAACCCCAGAGGGTTCCACTTTGTCCTTCAGCGTGCATAAGAGTCCAGATGGACTTGATGTCTTGGGCCTTTAATGGGTAACTTCAATAGTCTGCTCTTTAGAACATTGCTTAAAGAAGCACCTCTGTGCTTACTAAGAAACATTCGTTGCAACCAAGATACGTACTACGAGTGGCATTAGTGAGACAGATACCCAACACTTTAAGAGTATCGGTTAGCACGAGCCATTTTGAGAGAGCACCCTGAACTGTGCTGTAGACAGATGTGTGGTTGGAAGAGAGCCCTGGCCTGGCTCTGGCTTCCCCCTGAGTTCCTTTGTGAGTCTGGAGAGGCCCCGGGGTTCAGTGTCCTCAGTGGGAAATGAGGTTAAGCTACAAGGCTGCTACAGTATTAGTACCTGTGATTCTCACCATGACATCTTTCTTCTCTGTGTCCAGGTGACCTCACGGTGGACTTTCCGATGCCCAGGGTGCCCTCAAGCCCTGTCACACGATGACTCCCACTTTCATGAGCGACACAAATGTATCAACTTTTTTGTCAAGGTGTATGGCTATATGCCCCTGCTGTACACTCAGTTTAGGGTGGACTCTGTACTCTTCAAGACTCGCCTGCCCCATGACAAGACCAAGTGCTTCAAGTTCATCTAGGGGCGTTGCACGTTTTGAGGAGAGGGACAGGCAGTGAGGAAGACGGCTCCTAAGGTTCCTGGGTGGTGACGGGCCTTGGGGCCATCCACTGGCTGGGCGGCCCAGACCTGCTGCTGGGAAAGCTGGCAGGAAGAGTGGAGGCGAGAGAGCTGCCTATACCTTGGGGTTGGTCACCTTGGGCCCAGGCAGCAGATTGGAAGCTGCGCCACTGGAACCCCATGGAGAAGACACTGGGTCTCCCTCCCCAGGGCACTGACCGATAGCGTACACTGAGGACATGGGCACTTTGGTTCATAAGCCCAGGACAGCTGGCTCGTGGTTTTACCTTCAGTAACAACTATTATTATTATTTAAAAAGAAAAGGTTTCAGATTTGCCAACAAGGCTTATTTATATATGTGTGTTTGTGTGTGTGTACATGTCTGTATATACGCACGTACACTCATACTCATATACACATACATATATATATATTTTTTTCTTTTTGTGAAGATGGAGTTGGAGATTCTCGCCTATCTCACTAAGTGAGGGACCCACCTAGCTCTCGATGGCGTGGATTTCCGTGGGGGTGGTGCCTCGCCTTGTGTGATCTGGCTTGTCCCTTGGGAGGATCTGTGTGCAGAAACAAGAAAGGGATGAGCCTGGCTGTGGCCTGGTGACTGGTGGGATTAGATCTGTCCCTGTCCTGTTCTGTCCCTTTCCTGTGGCTAATCAGTTGCCTAACACAGCTTCTCTCGCCTGGATCTTCGGGGAGGGCCCTACCTTTTGAGCCACTGAGCTTCCTTTTGCCGGATTCTTGTTTTTGAGCACTCAGCATTAGGCTCTGCTTGCCCCTGTACGTGGTGCAGTGGACTGAGCATCAGGCTGCTAACCCCAAGGTCATTGGTTCAAACCTACTAGCCTTTCCGCAGGATAAAGGGGCTGTCTGTGCCCATAAAGATTGACGACCTCGCAACCCTAAGGAGCCATTCTACGGCATTGTCCATCCAGTAGGACCGCTGTGAGTCAGACTGAGCTCAGTGGCAGTGGGTTTGGTTTTTGGTTAGTTTTGTCCCAGTACTTATCCCTGCTGCCCTTTCCTGCCCTGGGAAGAGGATGAGGATGCAGAGTGAGGAACGAGTAAGTCCTGCGGACTGCACTCAGACTGAAATGACATGTTTGTCTTCCCCTCCCATTTAAGAGCAGGTTGTGAATTAGGCTTCAGGCTTCCCTGCAGTGTTGCCTTCTGGATATGAGGACAGGAGCACTGTGGTCTGGCCTCTTTTTGGCATCGAACAACCTAGCATTCTCTAAGGTTCCCCACCCGGCAGGCCGGGAAGTCTTACAGCAAGGCACCTGCCTTGGGATTATGCCTTGGTGAAATTCACCATCCTCCACTTTTGTCTGGGCCCATGTGCTATGCACCTGTAGTAGTACTATTAATTATTATTATTTTGATTCCTAATGCCAGGGTGGCCCCAGGACCTCTTGAGACTCAGTATGTGTCAGAAATACATGCGGTCCTATGGTTTGCTGGGTAAGCTCGACACCAGTCTGGAAATTGACACCCCACTTTGCCATGTCCCATCTGTTCTAAATTTCTATTTGGAATGAAACAGAAATCACATGTTTTGGTGGTGATGGTGGAAAGGAAACCCTGGGAGGGAGTGAACGGTATTTTTCAGGGGGCGGTTAGCACATGGTTTCCCCTGTTTTCCCAGAGCCCAAGTACTTCCAATGGCATTGAGCATAGGAGGTTTGTAGCAGGGGAGTTAAACTGCTTGGGTTTGCCCTGGTCGAGCACATGCCTTAAGCTAGTTCTGTTGTCTTCCCTGGGCCTGACAGCCTGTGCTGCTGTCTGGGGTTACATCCGCCCCTTAGCTGGCCTTCACCAGATTCTCTGGAAATACTTCTTTGAAGCCAGGCGTGTTCTTGTGGCTACTACCCTCTGTAGGCGAAGCCTTGCTCTCAGGAAGGCCGCTCAGCAGGAAGGAGCCAGGCTTCTTCTAGGGCCAGGTGGTCTCTGCTGAGCCTTCCCTGGGCAGCTTGTAGCCGCCTGCCTGAGGCAAGCACTTACACATCTCAGCAGCCCAGCCCAAAGGTCCTAACTGCCTCTAACTTACTAATTACCCTTTCCTTGAGTTCTGAGCTTGTCCTTTTTAGCAGTGGCCCTCCTGGGAACCAAGGAGAGCAGTGTTTTGAGCTGGCTCCTAGGCTGCTGTTTTGTTTTGTTTTAATGCGAGGAGCTCATTAACTGACTGTCAGCAGGACCTCGAGAGGAAGGGTGGTCTGAATGTAAGGATCCCTACGTGGAGCCTGGCTGCTGGGTCCCTGATTGTACTGGCCGATCCATGAACTGCTGGAGGCTCAGAGGCTACTAATGACAGAAAGGTGTGCTGCAGGTAGTGTGGGGACGGAAGGATAGCACTGTCGGGGCTTGACAGAAACACTAACTCCCAGGCCTACCCCGGCTCTGGGAGCCCTGCCTGTGTTCTGACAGGACACGCTGCAGCACGAGCCTGGGCACTCAGACTTTGCAGGCAGTGGGGCTTCCTTGGTGCCCCTGAGAGTGGCTACCACTCTGCCAGGTGGACGAGGATGAGTCCCAGTGCCATGCTGGCCACCATGGAGAACCCAGTGTCACCTACACCTAACCGACTCACCTGAAACTGGAATCAGCTCAGTCCACCCACGTGGACTTCCTTCGCTGTACACAGGGGAGAAGAGGCCTGGTGGCCCAGGCGTGGCCTTGCTCTCTGCTCACTGGTTTGTTTTTCAGCCTCCAAGGTCACAGCATGCCATCCTGATTGTTTAGGTCCACACCTGGCCTGCCCTGCAGCGAGCCAGGCCCAGCAGAGCTGTCCGGAGGGAGGGGCTGTCTCTGCAGCAGCTGCCTGGTGTGTGCTCCAGGGGCTTCTGGTCTAGCAGGGGAGCAGCTCTCTGGTATCCACACCATATTGCCCCCCCCAACCTACCCCCTTTTCAGTCGTGAGCACAATGGTCTTACGTTGGAATTTTGTAAAGAAAAAAAAATGAAATAAATGGAGACTTTAAATTAAGCAGCTTGGAGTTCTTTTGTGATTTTCCTCAGCAGGAACGGAAGAAACCTGAGAGAGGGTGCCTGTCCGCCTGGTCTGAGGCAACCCCCAGGGCATGGCTGGACTGGGGCAGCTCTTGTCAGAGGACGCAGCCTGTGTAGCTGAACCCAGTGATGCTGTGAAAGTGCACTCAGCCGGACCTGGGCAGGCCTGCGAGCAGTTGCTTTGACAGGGTGCTAAGTGATTTAAATGGATATGCGATGACATGTGACAACACGAACAGTTGTTTTTTTACAGTGAACTATATTTTCATAATTTTTAATGTTTCTTTTTGAAATGTAACCTTGACTTAAAGATGCGTTTATCCTCTGTTTAGAAATATACAATACTATACAAAGTTTGTAGGAAAAATTCTCAAGAATTCCTGAAGCATCTTTGCATTGTGTCTGTGTGTGTGTGTCGAATTGACCCTCTTATTAATTAATTAATTTATTATTGAATGGGAGTTCATCCATATATCACTTCATAGTTCAGTCACGTCAAGGAGAATTGTACGATTGCTACCACAATCTGTTTCCAACATGCACGTTTCAGTTTTGAACACTAACTTTCCACATAGGCGCTGCGTGGTGGGCAGTGAGCGTACAGGGCAGAGGCCCGGCAGCTCACGAGAGCCCCGCACCCATGGTGTCATTGCTCCGCATCCTTGAGAGCCCATCTCTGGTGTTCTGTCTCTTGGAACTGCTGCATAGTTACAAGGTCACTGCATTTTGAAGGCATGAGTTGGTTGCTCCTCTGGGCTCTGGAGGCGGGAGTTTAGCGTTTAGGGACAGTGAAGAATGAGAAGGATCCGGTGGTCATTGTCATTGGAAGCGTGGGCATTCATTCCTATAGTAGACCACAAGCCACTGGAGGACTGAATCTCGTGTCCCCTGGTACACCAAAGTCCACTGGCTGCTTGCATGCCTGATATAAATGCTGTGGTTATTTGCAGATAGCCTAAGCATACCCGTCCCCTATGTAAGTCACCCATAGATTTCTTTCAATACCTGATCCAATGTAAATGCTATCAAAATCGCACTTTATACTCCCTCTTAGCCATTGAGGGATTGATTTGACTACTTAACTGCATTTATGGAACCATTTTATACCCCATGGGATATTCTGACTCCACGGCTGGTGGAATCATGGCTGGAGGGGCAGGGCTGACTGTACTTGCTGGACAGCTACAGCTCTCCATCTAGCCAGCCTCTGGCTGCCTGTTTACCATCCCGGTTTGGGTGTACTTCAAAGGAAATTACGACAGCAGGACATTTCTTTCTAGAGATGTGCACACACAGCATTAATTAGAGATCAATATGTGTTCCCATATCAATGTAAAATTTACTCTGCAAGTTTACACACTGTAATGCCCAAATCTTAACTATCCTAGAGTTCTACCAAGTTCATACGCCCGTAGAACTCAGGTACTTCTCACAATGTGCAACACCGCCAGCAGCCCAGAACTCCCCTTCTGCTGGTTCCTAGTTCAGTCCCCATCTCTACCCCGCAGACACCACCAGCGCCTTGCTGCTTTTTGTTTTTCTCTTCCTTGAGTTAATTTTGAAAGTGCTGGGTGATGTAGTGGGTTATGTGTTGGGGGCTCACTGCAAGGCCAGCAGTTGGAACCCACTCGTTGCTTCATGGGAGAAAGATGAGGCTTTATGTCCCCACAAAAAGTTACAGTCTCAGACACCCAAAAGGGCAGTTTGAGTCTATTCTATGGGGTCATTGTGAGTCAGAATTGACTTGATGGCAGCCAGGTTTGGGGGTGTTTTGGTTGGTTTTCCTGTTCTAGATGGATGCAGAAAAGATCTGCAACGTTTGTTCCTGTTGTGCAAGGAAGGTCTCTAGAAACTCAGTGTCTGAGACTCATCCAATGCTGCTGCATGTATTAGGAAGTTGTTCCTTTTTACTGCTGTGTAATATTCCCTCATATGAATATGATACATGTCCTTTCTATTGATGACACCTGGGTTGTCTCCAGTTTTTGTCTATTATAAATAAAATATCTGAATATTCACATTAAAGTATGCATATATGATTATTTTTTAGGTAAATTCTTAGTGGAATTGTTGGGTGGCAGGACATGACTATACACAGCTATAGATTTCTTAGAAGCTACCGTTTTGGAGGAAGCTTCAAAAGTTCATGGAAAATTGGAATGAAAAAAATTGCACACCTTTTGAAACCCCAAGTGTGTGTGGTGTATGAGAATTTTCATTCTGTTTTCCATTTCCTTCCATGTAGGTAAAACCTTACCAAAAACCACCTCTTCCAGAGTGCTGGTGCCATCCATACTACCAGCAATGTCCAGGAACCCAGCGGTCCCACATACAGCATGGGCGCTGTCAGTCTTGTTAATTACAGCCACAGCCAATCTCACGGGTGCACCGTGGCATCTCATTGTGGGCTTTCTCTGCTGCGTTTCCCGATGTCTAAGGATGTTGAGCACTTTTTCATGTGCTTACAGTATTATTGCCTTTGTGAAATGTCTGTACAAATCTTTTTCCCTTAAAATATTGGTTGTCAAAAAAAATTGGTTGTCTTTGTTGGGGTTCTTTATTCTGGGTAAAGTTCTTTGTCAGACTATGTTTTGTGAAATATTTTACACCAGTTAGCGGCTTGCCTGTTTTGTTTTTAATGGATCTTTTGAGCAGCGTTCTACGTTTCTATGTTTATAACTTTTTTCAAGTCATTGCTCTCTGTAACCTAAGAAACCTGTACCTGTCCCAAGCCTCTTATGTTTCCCACTAACAGCTTTCTGGCACCTTTAGAATTAGGTCTATGACTCATCTAGAATGGGAATGTGGCCAGAGGGGTTTTTCTGCTTGTTTTACAGTTTGCCATCATTTGTTAAACAGATGTCCCGTGTGAGAGCGTATCTTTCTCTGAGGTCTCCCTTACACTGATTGGGCAGCACCACACTGTCGTAGTTATGTGTAGCCTTGATATAAAGTGTGCAAGTAAGTTCGACAACTCTGTGAGCGTGTTAAGGTCGCTTTGCACATACGTGCTCTATTTCCATGCGAATTCTAGAGTCAGTCAGTGATTTCTTAGAAAATACGCTGAGCTTTTGATTGAAATTACATTGAATTTATAGACTGATGGGTTAAAAAGCAATTTCAACAATATGGAATTCTAATCCTTGAAGATGGTGAACGTAATACATCTCTCCCTTTATTCAGGACTTCTATAATTTCCATCAGCCATGTTTTTAGAATTTTTGTGTGGAGAACTTATACATTTTTTAGTAAGCTTATGCCTAAGTATGCTATGTTTTTTAAATGCTATTATGACTGGAATTGCTTTTAGAACAATGACATTTTTTCCAGTTATTACTAGTTTACAAAATACAATGGATTTTTGTACATTAACTTTGTATTCTGCTGTCTCGTGAACTTGCTTTACTCCCATCGCTTTGTAGATTTCTTAGGAATTTCTAAACAATCTTGTCATCTGCAAGTAGACATTTTGACTTCTTTTTTCCCTCTTTGTTCATTTCCTTTGCGCTCCCCCTTTTGCCTGAGTAAAGCAGTGTTACCAGGGGCGATCCCTGGGGGAGGGGCGTGGGGGTGGAGGAGGATTGAACATTTCATTTTGTTGTACTTGGTGGTTTTTGTCCGAGCCCTTTACCAAAAAAGGAGTCCTATTTCTAGTGTGTGACTAGTTTGCTGAGAGCGTGTATATTTGCATGCTGACTTTGACGCACGTGTTTTCTCCAGGCGTGTTATTGTGCACTACTGTTTACTGTGTAATTTTCCCTGCGTCTCAGGGACAAACTGAACATGGTGACAGCATACTACCCTCTCTTGCTAATTTCAGTGTGCTAATCTGAATATTTTCATAACGCTTCTTAGAAAGGACATTTACCTTTAGTTTATGTTGCAATATCTGTCAGGCCGTGGTATAAAAGTCGTGTGTAAAGGAAGTTGAGAAGCATCGCTCTTCTGCTCTTGAGGTTGTTGGTGCTGTGCATTCTCGTCCAGCTGACAGGGGTCCAGCGGGACAGACTAGTCTTTACCTTTGGGTTGTAGTCCTTCCGGGAGAAAGAGGCAGGGCGGGAGAAAGATCAGACTGTCTGCTCCTGGAATGATTTAAATCTCCGGAACCTTCATAGACGCCGCATGGGTCAGAATCCACTTGATGGCCTCATATGGCCTTGTCTTTCTCCTGTCGTGTCACACGGGGAGTCCAACAGCGCAGCATCCACCACCAGGGCTCTTTGGACCTGACTCACTGCCATCGAGTCAGTGCTGACTCATGACCCTACAGGGCAGGGTAGAACCATCCCTGTGGATTTCCAAGACTAACTTAAAAAAAAAATCATCTTATTGGGGGCTCATACAGCTCTTATGACAATCCATATATGCATCCATTGTGTCAAGCACATTTGTACATATGTTGACATCATTTTAAAGACATTTTCTACTTGAGCCCTTGATAACAGTTCCTCATCCCCCCGCACTCAAACACTCTTGATAATTTATAATTCCCCACCCCCCATGTCTTACCACTGCCTCCCTTCACCCACTTTTCTGATGTCCATCCCCCTAGGAAGGGGTTATATGTTGATCATTGTGATTGGTTCTCCCTACCTCCTTCCACCTCCTTCCCCTCCTGGTATTTCTATTCTCATTGTTGGCCCTGAGGGGTTTCTCTGTCCTGGATTCCAGTGTTGTGGGATCGGATCTGTAGCAGTGTGCATGCTCTGGTTTGGTCTGGTTTGTAAGGTCATGATAGTGGCGGGGGAGGGAGGACATTAAAGAACTAGAGGAAAGTTGTATGTTTCATTGGTGCTATGCTGCACCCTGACTGGTCAAGACCAACCCTTTACAGGAGTAGAAAGCCTCAGCTAAAACTACCTCTTTCCCGAGGAACGGCTAGTGGTTTCGAACTACTGACCTTGTAGTTAGCAGCCAACCCACTATGCCACCAGGGCTACTGCTCTTGAGCTCTCCGGCTGAGTAATTCTTTGTTTGGGGGTTCTGTCTTTTTTGTTGGTCTGGAGAGCTAAAGCCCTGTGAGACCGCAGAAGACACAGAGTACTGCTGGGTGCCGTCCAGTTGGCTTCAACCCATTAGGGCCCTGCACAACAGAACACCACCCTGCCTGGTCCCGCACCATTCTCACAATTGTCCCTATTGCCCGAGCCCACGGTTCGAGACACGGTGTCAGTCCATCTCCTTGAGGGCCTTCCTCTGTTTTGGTGCCCTCCACTTGACCAAGCATGCTGTCCTCCAGGGACCGGTCTCCCGAAAATATGCCTGCAGGAGAGATACGGTTACTAAAAACTGGTAATTGATTGGAAGGTGCTTACTGATGATTAGAAAACACTATTTGCATCAGTTATTTTCAATGTGAACATTGTAATTAGTCACTATAGGAAATAAAGTTTTATTTCAGTTGATAATGTTTTTTTGTATCTTACACAAATTAAAATTAATTTTTACTGTGACTGATGTCATTTGTCTGCTGAGAATGAGTTGGAAATGATTATTGTGGTATATCCCAGAGAAGGGTAAAAGGCAGTTCCTGTAAACAAACGAATTATTATTTAGAGGCAACATCGCCAATTTTTTTGGCACCACCTTTGTTGCCTCAGAGACCAAAGTGAGAGAGAAAAGAAACAATCTACATGTTCAGTGATTAAGTATGGGTAAAACTTGTCACTCAGCAAGTAAACACTTACATCTAACCTATTTATATAATGGTGTGATGAGGTGGTTAAACCCCATGGTCTACCAGAGAGAGTGGGGCCGGAAACATGTCATCTCCATGGAGAATAAACCCATGCTTGATGCTGGTTCTAGTGTCCAACAAGATTAGGTATTTTGGGCTAGACATTAAGGCCTTACAAGCTACTGTGGCCGTTGCGTAATCTGCCAATTTACAGAGGGTGGAGTCTAGCCTGTCAATCAGGTCACAGCTTGATGACCTCATTTGTAAGTTCAAAGAAGATAAATAGCTCACTGGAGGCCAGATACAATCTCTGCTAGACATCCTGCTTGCTTTGACAAGACACATGGATCTATGCTAGAGCCCCGGGAGCTGGAGGAGCCACAGGGAGACCCACGACAGTGTGGAGATGCTTCCACTGCCACTGGACCCACAAGATTTTCCACCCACTGGCCTGTGATCTTCCTGCATTTGACATCACTGCATGTGTTGCGTGAATCTGAAGAGGAATTTACAGATTGGTATCGGACATATGGGCTGTTACCGGACTTTGATCTGGACTGGGCTGGGGTGTTTTCTCAATATACAATTACTCTTGTATATAAAACTCTTTCTTATATACATGAGTGTCTATGAATTTGTTTCTATAGTCTACCCAGACTAACTAACACACTTACCATCCACAGAGTAGCGGGAGTCAATGAGTCAACATCCAATTCTCCATGCGGCTAGACTTGGTCAGAGAAAAGAAATCTGCTTCCCTCCCCACTGGCTGGTCAGCGCCAATTAATGCATCCACCTCCAGACCTGGATGGGTTTTTACTTGTATTTCTCTTGCTGCTTTATTATAGCCTGAAAATGCTGCATCCTACCTTCACACGACTGTCAGGGACATAGCTGAGATCTTTCAAAGAAATGGATGAAGAGGTCAGCTCCCAGCTCCTGATACTCACATGTGACCTCCATGGGAAGGCATAGCCTCTTGTTAGCAGTGTGTCTTTGGGAAGTTGAGTGATCTCAGTATTGTAGTTGGGTCATTCAGCACCTGATGACACCCTTGGAGGAAGATCCTGAGCTGGAGGACTCAGCTAAGTCATCCCGGATTCTGCACCGGTAAAAACTGATGATAAGTATTAAGCCTCCCAGGAGTAATTGGTTATGCCATAACAGAGACTTATAGGCCACTTCACAGAAAGGCTTAAATAACAAACGTAAGTCACTCCTCACTAATGTTAAATGGCTTTCAATTGCTGTCCATCATTAGGCTTTGTTGGCCTACAGTAGAAATGCTTCCAGCGTCGCACTTCTTACCATGTGGTTACAGTAGTCGGTGGGGCTGGATTGCCCACACCAGAGCCCTCCAGCAGTGGTCTAACTGCAGTCTTCAAAGGGCAAGTTCCGCCAGTCTTTGGTTTTGCTCGCTCACCTGGTTTTGTGTCAGAACAGCTGAACTCTACGCAGTTCCTCATAATTGCTTTCTCTTCATACTTGGAAAGACAAGCTCTCGATTTTCTCAGCCCCAATGAATAATTCTTTGCTTCTTCCCATCTGTGGCTTCTGTTACTAAGTGGGTGGTGATGACTTGAGAACCTTCATCAGATCTAAATTATTTTCTGCCTTATAGGCACTTCCTGACTCATTTGTCTTTATGTCTCCACTAACCATCCCACAAGGGATCAATGCCATGGACTTTGATCAAGCCCTTACCCAGAAGTCAAACATTCACAAGCCCACATTATGCCTAGACAGCTCAATAGAAGGCTTTTAAGATAAAACAACCATTTGATTTCTTTAAGCTGTGCTTGTGTATTTAAAAGTTTAAATGATTTAAACCTTTTAATCTCAAAAGTTTTATTAGAATGCCTTTGTGTGATGCATACTCGTAGTTTTCTTCCTCCTAAAACCAAAATGAAACGTCTATAGCCAGGGCATGGAAATTCCTTCAGATTAGGCCAGCCTGGTGGTGTTGGGTCTTGTAATTTATCCTGTATCCATAGCAAAGTTGGCGATGGTAAAAGGAAGGTGACCTTTTACTTCCCTAGTAAGAACCACCTCATTCCACTATCTTTTGGGCTGCTAACCACAAGGTTGACTTTTCCAACCCAGCTGCTGTTCTGAGGGATGAATGAGGCTTTCTGCTTCCATAAAGATAAACAGTCTCAGACACCCACTGGGTCATTTGCTCTGCCCTCTTGGTCAGTGATAGAGTTATTGTGTCAACCTGGCTGAAAAACACGTGGGGTTAATTGAAGGGCGGAGGGATAAATGACTCGGTGAGCCTTGCCTTTCTAGTTCTCAGGTCTCTTGCTTTGTGGTGGTCAGACCAGGGTGCAGCTGCCTTAGCCAGTTCGCTGCTTCAGCTGGCAAGGCTCACTTCCTGAAAGACATCCCTGAGGAGAGGCCACATGGACCCACCCTGATGCAGCCGTGGGTGTGGAGACTCCTGCCAGAGCTGAGATGCTTACACATTCACTGACTCGGCTTTCCTCCTGCAGTCTGTTTTATGAGATGGAGGAGGACTGTGGATTGTTGTTGGACATATGGGTTAGTAGGTTAAAGTTGGACTTGTGGGCTTGGGCAGCACTGGGTTGGGATGTTTTCTTAATGCGCACTTAACCTTTATATAAAACTCTGTCTTATACATGAGTTTCTGTGGATTTGTTTCTCTAAAGTATGCAGACTAACACAGTATGAGTTAGAATCGACTCTGTGGCAGTGACTATTGATAGGATCATTCCAAGAGAATTGGCAATCAACTCTGCACAAAAGTTTAACAATTATTTCCATGTTAGGTGGTACCGAGTTGGTTCCGATTCAGTGACCCAGTGCACTGCAGAGTGAAACACTGCCTGATCCTGTGCCATTTTTCTACTTGTTTCTATGTTTGAGTCTATTATTACAACTGTGGTATCAATCTATCTCCTTGAAGGTCTTTTTTTGGGGGGGTATTGGGGGAGGAGGGCTGACTCTCTAATTTACCAGGCAATGAGGTCCTTCTCCAAAGATTGGCCCTTCCCTATAATATGTCCAAAGCACATAGGGTGCTCACAACCCTCCTGGCAAGGGTTCTGTCTTCCCAGGCAGATTTGCTTCTCCAGCAGCCCACGGGGTATTCAGTAAGCTCCAACACCATACTTGAAAGGCGTCAGTTCTCTAGTCTTCCTTCTTCATTGCCCAGCTTTCTTCAACACACAAGGTCCTTGAGAAAACACCATAGCTTTGGTCAGGTGCATTCTGGCCCTCAAGGTGACATGGTTGCTTCTGGACACTAAGGAGGTCTTTCACAGCAAACTTTCCCAGTGCAACATGTGATTTGATGTCTTGACTGCTGCTTCCATGGACACTGTGGATGCAACTTCAATCTTTTTCTGTTTGTCATGCTGTTTATTGCTTCAATCTAAGGATTTGTGTTTCCTTCATGTTGCAGTGTAATCCACACTGAAGGCTGCAGTTGTTTATCTTCGCCAGTAAGTGCTCCAAGTCTTTGTTATCAGCAAGTGAAGGGCTGATTAGAGACTGAATCTACCCAGTCTAAGAAGATGAGAGCGCTAGGTTGCGCTGGGCTTGGAACCATACATTAGTTCCCCCCCCCCACCCCCCCTTTAGTACTGGCGTATGCTACAACCAGCGCCTCCTTCGAGCAGATGAAACCTGGCTGACGTCTATTTTTAAAGAACATAGGGGAGCATTACTCAAATGATGTCTTCATTTTTTTGGTGAGGCATTATTTTTCTTTGAAACCTTATGATTAATAGTGCGTCTGGCACAGACCCCTAAACTTACTTGGCTACAGCCCCCCTTTCAGAAAAAAAGTTTCTCACCACCCCTCTGGCAATTAGAACCTTCTTTTCTTCGGACAGCCTATGATCCAGGATAAAATGTAGGTATCTTTGGGAAACACGGGTCTCGGAGTAATCGGGTTTAATGTCCTCTGCCAGAAGCGTGGTGAGCTGAGGGAAAGTTGGCGATGGGCAGTGATCACTCAGGGGAGCCTGAGCTGGTTGTTAGCTCTGAGGTTGAGCCTGCTGTTATCAATCTATGTCAGTGTTTTTGTAGTGTACACAACTGTGCACTGAGGTAAGCACCTTTTCATACAATGTAAGATAAAAATGTATTTTGAGTTTTGTTAGTACCGGGCTATATGGTTCAATGCCGTGCTTTTGAAGTGTATGCTGTTCTGTATATTTCCGTACACTAAATCAATTGTAGGTTCAACAGAGTACAGATACTCGTATAAAATTAAGTTTTATTAACAAAATGGTCTCAATACAAAGTACAGATAGAGGGGCTCATTTTCCAAACTTTCAGGGATCATCTTTTTCCTTAGGTGCAGCCCTGTAGACAAGTCGGTCACCCAAGATCAAAGCCCAGTTCCCCAGTGCAGGCCCGAGAAGGGATGGAAAACACACGCCTTCAAAGAGCAGCCGGTCTTCTGCCTTCCCTGCCGTTAGGACTCTGGGCGCAGCACCTGGTTCCCTCGAGCGGCTCCCCGCTGAGCAGCCGGGCTACTCCATGCACACAGGAACGTGCTGGGAGTCCAGGCCAGAAAGTGAGGGTGATAACCAGGTTCTTTTTTCACCCAGGAGCCGTTTCTTCATCACGGAAACAGACGTCCAATAGCTTTCTGTCCCCTTCCTCAGTTGACTTGCATGAAGTGGAAATGGCCCAGACGCTTCATTTAGAACTTCTGTAGGAATTTTAGGACCAGGTCCCGCAGTCGCACCCTGAGCATCTCGTCATTGTCACAAATGATATGAGTTGAATCTTCCTCGATCTGGATCAGTGTCTCCGCTTCCTGGAGCAGAACGATGTGGCCCTTGGCTGTGTCTTCTACCTTGATGTCACTGAAGCCATGCTGCTCCAAAAGAAAGGAAAGGGGAGACGAATGGGTATTCTGAAAAGCAAGGGGCTCACTGAGACGGCAGGCTAACGTTTCAGCAGCCAAGGGCTGTACAACATCAGTCTCGAGGAAAATGAATGCGCCAGAAATTTCCATTTAGGATGCTCCTCCGCTGCTGTAGCCACGAACAACCATAGTTCCATTCACCCCCGAACATGCAAAATCTCATGCAAACCAACAGCATTTCCACAACTCACGTTTCTGTGAGCACATCCAAGCACCTATGTCTGAGGCTCTTCCTGTCGCTGGTAAGAAAGGCCACCTTAAGTGTCAGCTCTTCTGGTGTCCAGGGAAATGCCAGGCCCGGCAGCGAGGCCAGCACTGCTTGGGGATCTGGGCAATCCTTTCTACCTAGCTATTACTGATGAGGAACTTCCCTACAAATCAGGTGGGGAGCACCGACCTGTGGGGCGCTCCCCGTTTGGTCAGAGGGCGCCCACTCGTGCTCTGGAGCCATTACTGCTGCTCCTGCACTGGGAGGTCATGTCCTTCCTGGGCCAGTTCCCAGGGAGCACACAGGGTCGGATTTTAAAGCAACCTCCTTGAGGGAGACAAGAGCCAGCCAGTATTAGAAATCAACAATGTGGTCCTTTTGGGGTGAATGGAAAGATGGAGAAAAAATAGCAGTGGTTCTCAACCATCTTGATGCCGCAACAGCTCCTCGTGTTGTGGTGACCCCCGCACCCCCAACCGAAATAAAATTATTTTCGTTGCTACTTCACAACTGTAATTTTGCTACTGTTATGAATTGTGCGACCCCTGTGAAAGGGTCATTCGACCCCCCCAAAGGGGTTGTGACCCACAGTTTGAGAACTGCTGCCATGTAGTGTTTCTGGGGCTTTGTGAATTATTGGGGGAGACAGCCTTGTCTTTCTCCCACAGAGCAGCTGGTGGGTTAGAGCTACCGATCTTATAGTTGCAAGAGCGTCTGACAGCACCACCAGAGAGAACTCGATCATTGTGGTATTCCATTTAGACAAAAGGTAGTTACTGGGTGATGATTATACAATACTCCCTAAGTGGGACAGAACTATTGAATTGTGGATTATACACCAACAAAACTTTTTTCTTTAAAAAAAAGAGTTACTAACAGTTAACATAAGGAAACTTCCTTTCCTGGAATTATTTGTCAGAGTTAGTGGCAGTTGTCATAAGCAGCAGCATGAATATTTTCAGCCAATTCCTTCATTTCAAGGATTCTATAATCCTAATATTGAAACAGCCTCCAAGGTCCTTTGAAAGCAGAAGCCACACCGAATCCCCTTGGGCCTCGCAGCGGGCACGGGAGCGTGCGCTCAGAGCATGGCGTCTCAGCCAGGCGGCAGCAGCCCTTCCCTGAAGGACGGTGCCAAGGGGGAGGCAGGAAGGGCTGGCTCCTGAGACAGCCTGCAGGAACGCGGCTCACCTTCTCCAAGGTCTGCACAAACTGCTCCACGGGGATGGAGCCGCTCAGCAAAGGCTTCACCACTTTGCAGTCTGGAACGTCTTCACTCACCCGCTTTCTCTTCTTCCCACTTGTGGGCTGGGTGGGTCTCGGTGGGGGCTGGAGCAGAAAGAAGACATGAAACCCAGAAAGAACTAAATCTGAAGAAGCAAAGGTCAGGGCAGGCCACACTGCAAACCTCAGCTGGCTGCTCTCTGAGTCAGTCCTCCCCCACGTGTAACCTCAGCGGGCACTGGGGTACAGGTTCAGTTGGTTAGTGCTTCCCTCTGGAGCGCTTCACAAGCAAACAAGCTAACGCCACATGCCGTCCTTCTCTAGTGCTGCTGTAACGGAAGTACCCCAAGAGGATGGCTGTCACATAAACAGACGTCTTCTCTCCCCGTTTGAGGCTAGCAGTCCGAATTCAGGAGGCTAGCTCCTGGGGAAGGCCTTGTCTTAACCATCACCTGTGGGCCGGTGTCCCTTCTATCTCCCCATGCACCTTGCTGGTCACCTCCCCTGGGTCCACAGGATCGACTCAGCTCCCCGCCCTATTCTTCCTCCTTGGTGGGAGTGAGGTCCTGCCCCTCTCTGCTTCTTTTATGAAAGGTGGGGCTCAAGCAAAGATGTGACTTGAGCTACACCCTGCCTCATTAATCTATAGAGGTTGGGATTCATAATATATTTCAAAGTGGAAGGTAATTATAGCAGATTACCAAGTGGAGGACAGCCATCCAATCCTGGGAATAATGGCTTACCAATTCAACTACCACATGGTAGATCTTAATTTGACAAAGCTTTAATTTTCCATTTAATTTCCTATTTGCTAAACAAATTCTTAGTACATGTGGTTGTTGACGTAGTTGACCGTGACTGAGGCCATCTTCTATAGGGCCTGGGTGTTGTGGGTTAGAGCCCTTGCTCTGCTACTGAGTGTGCAGCCTTTGTGAAAACGCTGGTTCTAGAGCAGAAACTACCAGCCTTTCCGGTTGTCGTGATCATGGGCTCTCTTGAGGATCAAATGAGATTATGTGAGCTCAGGGCCTAGGCAGCTCTCAGGCCACTGTGCAGGTTCCAGGGGCTACAGAAGAATTGTCCTGAAGGGGAATGTGGCACCTGCCTAGAGAGCTGCCCCACCAGGCAGCCCACGGTGCATCTGCAGGGAGGCCCAGGGAGCTATGCTCGTCAGCGGGGTGAGTGCACCCGGCGGCATGCCCTGTCCTGCGTGTCCTCAGGGAAGGGGCTGCCCTTCACGTCACAGTGCCACCGCTGCTCTCCAAGCTGCCCGCAGCAGCACCCAGTGTGATGTGTGGCCCTCACTGCCACAGAGAGCCCACACCCCTTCTCGCGCTCAGGCACGTGGGCAGAGACCTTGGGCAGTGCCTGCCTCGGTGTTTCCAAGGGAGTCCTTTGAGCAGTGTCGTCTGTTTCTGTTGGGTTGGGTTGGGTTCTACTCCCAGGTCCAGGAGGCTCCCTTGGACTCCAGCCCTGCCCACCCTCTCCGCTACCTGAAGAACATGCTTGTTATCTTTCGTATGCAGCACAGCGGAAACAGTTGCCAAGGAAATGCCAGGCTTAATCTCCACGGGCACCAGGGAATCTGCAAGCTGAAAGCAAAGAGGTTGCAGTGAGGGAGAAGGGAGCTGTGGAGATGACCCAGAGAAGGCCCCCAGGCCCAGGACTCCTGCTCCGTCTCCCCTGTGGGGCTCTGGATGCCTGAGAGGCGCAGGGGAGCGGTGGTCCAGAGGCTGAGCATAGGGCACAACACAAAATCTGCTGAAATGACTTCAGTGTTGTGAAGCTGAGCCTCTGCAGATTACTGTGATCCATTTTCTATTTATTGCTGCCTAAAATTGACCAAATAACTTTGAAAAAATATAAGCTCCCCCCGCCCCTGCCCGTCACAAAGCAATAAAGTGACGAGAGAAGATGAGACAGGGGGTCCTAGGGGTGGGAGAGAAGCACCAGCTAGGAAGGGCGAACCATCCCAGTTTTGAGGTGCAGTTATCTCCTGGGCGCTTTTCACAGAGAGCTCTAAGCTTCCAGCAGAGGTTACCCAAGGGCAACCCATTTCCAAGCAGGCTAGGGCTCCTTTGTTGGCCCACTCAGCTTCTTGCTCTCTCCTTAGTAACCCACAAAGAATGCCAGCACCCTGTCGGACCAGACTTCGCTCAACTGCCACAACAGCCTCAGCACAGCCCGCCCGCTGCGTTCCTGTGGCTTCCTTCCAGACGATCATTTGCTCTTGGAGAGAACCTCTCCACCACCTACATGGGCTTCCCAGCACCCAAAATGTGCAGACTTTTCATTCTGGCCTTATTTATTCCTGTCAATGGTCACTGCTCCATCGCTGTCCCTTTTCCAGGTGGCTGGAGTGAGGCGGGAAGGACTGAGTCCATTCTTGAATTTTGGAAACCTGACTCCTCCCACAGGTGGCTCCCACGGCTCTGACCTGCAAGGCCATTCACCTCCCCGTGCACCCCTTTCCATGTCTCTTGTCAACTCTAACCTCTCCCCAGCCCAGACACTGTTGGTAGCGGATGTACTGGGAGCTAAACGCTCAGGTTTAGTGGCATATTTTTCTCGCAGACTTAGAGACCCCTTACCTATCATTCCCTAACCCCCGAAACACAAAAATAGAGAGTGACAGAGGAAGCCGTGAGGTTTTTTAAAGCAGGTGAAGACGGTCTCACAGAGGAAACTCGGGTTGTGGGAGCTGTTTGTGACTGAGGGAGTTATGCTCCTGTCTCCTTAACCTCGGTCTCCATCTCTGGTGGCATTAGAGGGCTAATCACAAGGTCAGAGGTTCAAACCCACCAGGTGCTCTTGGTAGAAAGATGAGGTCTTCTGTTCTGGTGAGATATCCACAGGGCAGTTCTCCTCTCTCCCATGAGGATCGCCATGAGTTGGAATCGATGGCAGGGAGTTTGGGTTGGAGTTCTTGGTCATTCAGACCCTCCTCTTTCCACCCGACACTTCACATACCATGGACCTTTTACATCGAAGCCCTCACTGTCGCCTGAGGGTTGGCTCTCCCTCTAGTGGAGTCTCATGGGCTCAGGGCTCCGTAGAATCTCCCAGGGGTCTGTGGGATCAGTGGTGACGTCATCGAAACACCAGGCAGTGACCTGTTTTTGCCTGTTCTCTCAGGAATGGGCAGTGGGTCTCCCAGGGAGCATGTGACACATTCTATCAGCACACACAGGAGACCTGAGAATCCATCTGTCTTCTATAGCCAGTATTACAGACGTCCGAGTACAAAACCATGCCCTTTCCCCGATTTTACCCCATGGGATTCTATGACTCTTTTAAAAGTTCAAATTTTGTATATAGAAAATATCGTTATAACCCACAGAGAGATGCTCTGCCTTCTCAGAGCACCCGTCAGCCGGCAGGCATGCGAGGACCAGTCCGAGCTGGAGACCTCACAGCGAGGGCCGGCGGCTTTTCCTTCTCAGACGAACAGCGCGCAGAGGACATGGAAGCAGCCCCTCTCGGGGAGGGGAAAATGAGCTGATACCAAAGGCTTAGGCAGAAAGAAAATGTTTTGGAAATGATGATGGCAACTTATGTACAAACGTGCTTGACACAATGAATGTATGTATGGATTGTGATAAGAGCTATAAGAGCCCCCAATAAAATGATTTTTAATAAAAAGGCAGCATATGGGGGCACTGAGTTGAGTTTAATGGTGGTAGAGCAATTTGAAGAGGGATCTCAATAATGATTATACAACTCGAAGCGTATAATCAAAGGCAATGAATTATGCATGCAGTTGTTGAATCTGGGAATGTTTTGTGTTTATTTTTGCCAAAATTAAAAAAAAAGCACGAATAATAGTGAGTACAAGGAAGAAAATGCTCTAAAAACGATTGTGGTAAAGATTGTATAACTCTTCCTGATATCACTGAACGGTTGAATTGTACAGTATGTGGGCGAAGTGCCAACAGATCTGTTTTAAAAAAAAAAAGCAGCCCCTTTCAACACACGGAGCACCACTTCTGAGCCTCAGGGTGAAACTAAACCTCACCCACTCACCCTACCCTCTTCTTTCCCACTCCGCACAACACCCATTCCCAAGGGCAGGCAGTGGCAGGCTAGTGGGCGGGGCAACTCCAAGTCCACAGCTGGAGTTAGGACTGAGGGGCCAGCAGCCAGGGCTTCCGGAGGCCATCTGACCCGAGGAGTAGACTGACCTGGTGAGGGGAGGGAGGCCTGGGAGGGCAGACGGTGGGCGTGGGGCAGGCCTCAGGGTCAGAGCTGCTAGTCTGCTCCACTGAGCCCGAGGTCCCGGCGGTGCCAACAGTGAAGCGCTAACTGACTGAGAAGCTGGCAGTTCAAACCCATCAAGGAGCCTTGAACGAAAGGCCTGGGTCTAATGCTGGGCGGCAGCACCACCTGGAGAGCTGGCTGAAACGCAGGGCACTGGGCCTCACCCTTCAAGTTTCCAATGAGGCCGGTCGGCTTTGGGGGCCTGAGAATATGCTTTCTCACTAGAGCCCTGGCGAGTATGACTGCCCCGCAGCACAGGGCTGCAGGAGCAGGGTAGTCTGAGTGACCTCTGGGCAGTGAGTGTGCTGCTACAGGAGGTGTCTTCAGAGATGGCAGAGCCTGCACTGGCGGTGGAGGGGACATGGAATCTGATCACAGTACCTGCACCCAGGCATGTTCTGAGATAAGCCAGGCAGCGTGCTGAGCCAGGCGCTGGCCCACAGGACGGGCTCCATGACTATCAGTGACTTTCAATTAATTCAACAGGGAGCCAAGGGGCCCGGAATGCAGCTATGGGAGAATCGGTATCTTCTTGACAGGACATGGCCTAAAAGGGAAATGCATCTTAGAGGCAGGCCCCAGTAAACCGCACCTGACACGCGTGGAACGAAGCAAGACAAGCATCAGGAAAGGTGGGCGAGGCAGCCTGGGCCCCGGCACTCTGAGCAGCCACACTTCGAGGGAAATGGAAGCCAGCCGCTTGGCCAAGTGTCTGCCACCAAGGACGGCCGCCCTGCCCAACTCACACGTGGCAAACTCCGAACCTCCTCCTCAAAGGGGCAGTAGACCACAGGCTCCGGACGACCTCTGAGCTGTCAACCCGAGGAGCGGATGGGCGCGGGGGGGCTTCAGGGAGCCCCCGGGAGAGAGCCGGCTCAGGGAATGCCATTCTGCTCCGTGTAGGGTTCCAAGAGCTCATTGTTTAAGATGCCTTCGACTCCCTCCCTTTTCAACGATCTTGATAGCCCATTTATATGGCTTGTAAGAAAATAGCTTTGCTTTGAAGTTATCATTTGATTTTCACTGAAAACTGTATTACTTTATCACCAGACTTAACCATGAATATCTGAAAAATCTGCTGGCAAGAGTGCAATCCCATGCGAAAGGAAGACGGCTCCTCCGGTGGCCGTGTCCCAGCAGGCGGCACGCCCCTGCTCCCAGCCACCGCTGCCAGTGCTCCCCCTGCGGCACCGAGCACGTGACCTAGGGCCCGACCAAAGTCCCGCCAGCGACTCAATTCCGACTCCGAGGCCCTTTTGGGCGGGGTAGCTAGAACTGCGTCTGCCAGCTTCTGGGAGCGGGAAAAAGGCTCATCTCACCCCCAGAGCGGCCGGTGGGGTTCTAGCTGCTGTCTCGGGGCAGGAGCCACTGCACCCTGACGGCTCCTGGTGATCTAGGGCGTGTGCTTTCATGGAAAATAGGATGGCTTTCACGGGAAAAAATCTGCCTGTTCTTTATCAATTCTTGAAATGCGCTAGAGCCTCCATTATCTCCGTAATTACAAAGACTGGCGTGCTGGGAAGGGGGCGGCCCGCTGGCCCTCGTCCACCCCTGCCTTTGGCAGGACACAGACGTGGGCGACACTCGCAGTCTCAGAATTCAAGGGCAAGGTCGGGCACCATCTCTGACCTGCAAACTCCAATCATAACTTTGGGGATGCTGGCTTCAAGGATGAGAGTTCCTGACTCCTTTTAACGTAAAAGCAAAAACACCTGCACGCTCTCGCCCAAGGCTGGCGACGTGCAGAGGCAGCTCTGCAGAGCGTTCGTTCGGTGCCCCGTGACTGCGGGGGTGGCCGGCTCCCTCGGCGCATCTCCAGTGCACACGTGCACACAAAGCACTTTCAAGCCAGACGCACGAACACGTGCTGTGACGCGGACCTATCAGGCGCACTACATAAGGTGGCATAAGGAGCAAGCTCACGTTCCTGCTGCTCTGCTTACTCGCATCTCCTCCACGCTCCTCCGAGCTCGGCCCGGCTGAAACCCTCCTCCTACACGAGGCGGGGCGGGGGGGAAGGCCACGAGCGGGCACAGGCACGTCCACTGCGGATCCAGGCTGCGGCCTGACCTTCGCAGCAGACACCTACATGCTCACAGCAGGCCTGCCTTTAGCGCTGGAAGAGCCGGCTCGGGAGACCCCGCCCTTCGCCCAGTTCCTCGGATGTGGTTACGTGTCTTTAGTTCATGAGCGTTTGACACAAACCCCAAAGACAGCACTCGGGCCATTTCCGCAGAAGTCTCTGGTGGAAAGCCGGAGTCCCGCCACAAGAAAGACCGGGGCTCACCTCGGGCATGATCTCTATCTTCTCGTAGCGGCGCTTGAAGGGCAGGGCAAGGACCTCGGCCCGGCGATAGGACATGGCCGGGGGCTGGCAGTCGATCATCAGGTCCACCCTGTGCGACTGGGTGAGGGGCGGCTGGGTGTACTGCTCAGGACACACCACGTGGAGGGGCTGGGAGAGGGGAGAAGAGAAGAGGCAGACACGCGGAGGCTGTGAAGCAAAGCGAGCTCTTCTGAGGAAGGTCAGCCCTGCCGCAGCCATCACGAGCCCACAGCCTATCTTTTCAGATGCTCACAGACAGCTTGCGGGCATTCCTAACTCCCTCTCACCCCCTCAAATGCAGCTGACGGGCGAGGGGTGGGGAACATCAAAATGCCCAAGCTTTTGGCCACTGAGTCAGTAACAGAGAACTGCCCTGTGGACACTACAGCCTTTTCAAAGAGAGGACGTCAGGCCACTGCCCTATCTTCCTCCCTGAGAGCGGCTGGGGGTGGGGTGGGGGGGCAATGGCTGACCTTCCTGCTTACATCTGAGTCCAGAACCCCTACTCTCCAAGAGCTCTTAAGAGATGAGCGTGGGGCGGGGCTGGGAAAGGATACATGTTTCAGGGGAACCCCGCCCCCCCCAAACTTGCAGCCATATCGATGAGTGAGCGGTTAGCGTCTTATTTTGTTTTTATTTTCTACTGCACTTGGTCATTTTCATGCCCATGTGTCCTGACTAGTCTCTCCCTGGGCTCCTTGCGGAGTGGCACATCTTGTAAGTCGTCCCCTGTGTGCACTGGCTGGTCAGCAAGCCTTGAGTGCTATGCTAGTCTGGTGCTCTGGGTTTGGAGTTTCCTGTCGCTGGCAGGTCACAAGGCAGGCACTGACTGGTCAGGCCACACACTCATCTGCACAGAAATCCAGAAAGAACCTGCTTTATGAAAACAAAAATGGTGCGTTTTTTTGTTTACTTTTAAGAAAACAAAAATTTAGTACGCCTGAGTATACAATGAACGAATGTTTCTGAAGGTGGGAGACACCCACCTCGGGGGCCCTGGAATGAACCAGGAGGGTGGCAAATGCCCACACCCTCACTTCGTTCTGGATGATGAGCTACAGGATACAGCTTTTTAATTGTCAGAGGAGCAGTTTCTTTCTTTCTGAAAGGTGGGCAGTAGGTTACATCGGTTGGGAACCTGTGCTTTAGACAAAGACCAACCAATTGAAAGAGGAGCAGGGCGCCCACGGGGTGTCATTGAGTCCATGCTGTCACATAGGCTTTGGGGATGGCCCTCACGTTCCTTGAACACTAAGGCTTTCTAACAGGCAGCACTGGGTTGGATTTTAAATAGCACGTGTTCTTTTTGGCCTCTCTTTCCCCTTTTCCTAACCCTGTCCTTCCGGACCCACCCACTGCCACAGCCAGTTGACAGGCACTCCGCCTTTGGAGCTGGTCAAGGTTTTTCTCTCCTGAGTGACCCCAGGGCCTGGCCACTGCTAAGCTGCCCCCAGTCCTGGCATTAAAGACTGGCCGTGCTTGTTCAGGGCCTGTAGGGTGACCACCCACCCCAGGGAGGAGTGCGCTCTGCGGTGCGCCCAAGCACCCAAGATCACAAGCGTAGCCCATGCCCCCAGACAAGGCTCCCAGGCAGGGAGACACGGAAAAGAGGCTGACTGGGATGGGGAGCCCAAGGAGGAGCCGGAAGCCTGCTGCTACACTGAAGGGTAGCAACCAGTGTGTACAAACTGCTGAATGGAGAACTAATCTGCTCTGTTAACTTCCACCCAAAGCACAGCGGTGGTAATAAGCGACACGATGCGAGAGGATCATTTCCAGCTAACGTGCTGGCGGTAGAGACAGCAGGCCGCGCCAGGGAACTCAGAGATTAACAGCTGGCACCGAGCCACTGCACCGCTGAGTCTCCTTGGGGCCTCAGGACGCATTTGAACTCCTCAAAATACCCTCTCTAACAGTCGTCTCCGCCTTTCTCATTGTTGTTCTGTTCGACTGCAATCTGTCTTTCCTTCCCACGCCCCCAAACTTAAGCAGAAACTGACCCAGTGAGGTGACGGTCACTCCCTGCTTTCCCTGGACATGCGCCTCTGTGCAGACTTCCTTTTGCTGCCTTTTTACCTCAACTGTGCCCTCCGTCCGTCCGTCCGTTCTCTATGACGGAAGATCAAACAAAGACAAAACCAAGCCAGCGTACCCTCTAACAGGATGCAAGACAGCACCGGGGGTGGTGCTCAGCCCGATATGCTCTCCCTGCAAGGTGCCTTTCAGCTTCATGACCCTGGTCCCGGAATGCGCTGTTATGGGCGGTGGCAGGTGCGACTGTTTTTGCTTTCCTTTCTTCCTAGTTTTGATATCTTCAGAGGTTGAGCCTTCTCTCAGGAGGGGACGATCCCCACTGTCAGGCTTCCAGGTCACTTAGTCTCTGTCTCGGCCTTCTGGGGAACCAACGCGGTGGACAACCAACCCGCCCTTCACCACAGAGCTGCAACCGCACAGAGACCCCCTCACCGGCTACTTCATTACCTGAACTTCTTTCAGCAGCTTTGACACCTGGATGAAATTCAGTCGTGTGTCAATGGGGCAGTATATGCATTTCATGGCCAAGGGCTGGTAGGGAGCCAGTGCCTCCAGATAGGAGAAGTCAGGTTCTGGGAAAGAAGAGCAAGCAGATATTAAAATGTAGGCAACCAGGAGCTGCCCCGGTGGTGAGAGTGGAGAGGGCAGTGGCTGCTCACAGGGAGATGGAGCCAGTTAGTCACACCCTGAGGAGTGGGGCCCAAGAGGGCAGGAATGACCCTGTGGATCGGCGGTGGGACTGAAAGGACTGGCAATGGCCTCAACATTTCCAGAGGGAGCCATGAGAAGAGATGAGATACATAAGGAGATAAGAAAGTGAATGAGAAGGAAAAAGCTCTTCTTTAAAACAGAATTCCCACAACCAATGTAAAACAAACACTGAAATCTAAAAAGCAATACTTGGCAGCCATCATCATCAGCATTTATTCAGGCCAGACTTTCCTCAAGGCATGCTGGAAAAATTAGATCAAAACTGGATGGACAACAGCTCAAGTGATGGCGTCCTTCCCAAAGACACTTGTGAACCATAAAGAGAAAAACTGACTTTACAGCAGAGAATCCTCCACCAAGGGCACAAAGTTCACCATTGGATTGGACAAATCATTGTCCCGGGCCCCCTACTGGACAGAATGCACCTTGAAGCAAGCAAACAAACAAACAGTCAGGTGGACCTTGACTGCAGGTCAACCAAATGCAAAGCAGAGCGGCCCCTCGCTGGCCACAGGTGGGCTTGCTCTCTGCAGAGAGCTCCTCACAGGAGCTGCCCACCTTCTGCCCAAGCACGGGCTCACTCCTGATATGTGATGAACGACACTGGCCAACATGGCTGGTGCCTACTCAGCTGCCATTTGTTAGGACATTCATGCTCACCTCCTCCCCCACTGTCACACACTAAGCCTGCATAGTCAGGACAACTGATAGACCTGGCCAGTATTTAAAGGACCACTCTTCCTCTGGTCTGCTTCTCCCTGAGGAACCTCTACAACGGCGCAAGTGCAGGCTCCTTGTCAGAGTGAGAGCTACAATCCCCAACACTAGCAGACATCACAAGTGCCGTCATTAAGAGCTGTTGAGCGCCCCCAATAAAATGATTTCAAAAACAAACAAAGGTGATGTACCTTTTGCTCTGCTGGCCCAATAAGCCAGCTGACATGTAAATCCATAACTCAGAATCAACACAGGCAATTACACAGCCCTTGATATCTCTTGGCCAGTTATATGGACGTTGTACTCTAGCAAACACTCCGATTGTGTCTGTGGAAACACTGTGACCCCGTTATGTCAACCAGGTGCCCAAAGGAGTCAGGAGACTAACTGCAGGCCAGTTACAGACGCTTGTCTTTGGACAACTGCCCGGTCAGCCACATCTCAGCAATGGTCCTGGGAAGACATAATCAAGCCAGCCCGAGAAATGTCCCTTGGACCTACCACACATCAGGTAGGCAAGTTCACAGTCTAAGTCTTTTACACACCCTCAGAGAGGCCCACAGTTGCCCTGGCTGCAAGAAATCAATAAGCTCAACCTTTCAACAACCCACGCGTACCTGGTGGTCTCTGGGTACTGACATTCTGCATGAGCTGGAAACCAAGGCTAAACACAGAGGAGGCCCGGAGTGTCTCCGGCCTGGTGGCAGTAGATAGACATAACTAGTCTCTCTACTAATGCCTTAAAATCCGTAAGAGAGGGAGAAGTTGATACTGTCTCAGCAGTCTTTCCACATCTAGGCTAAGTGCTTTCACGTGACATTTCCTGAAATTCATAGCATGACCCACAGCCAGCACCAATCCCACCACAGGCAGGAGAGTCAGGCTCAGAGAGAGCTCACATGGCTTGGGTTACAATTGAGTTCATTGGGACTCTTAATGCTCCCATGGGACCGGGCAGAACCGCCCCTGTGGGTTTCTGAGGCTCTAACTCATGCAGGAGTGGAAAGCGGCATCTTTCTCCCTTGGAGTCTCTGGTGGGCTCTAAGAGCTGACCTGGTGGTGGTGAAAATCCCAGCGTGTAACCCACCATACCACTGGAGCTCACTACACAGTAAGCTGGCCATCTTTCAGATCCATAGCATGTGAGATTTCCCAAACCGAAGGCTGCCTTAAGACCTGAAGTTGATTTAAAACATGCAAATCATGAGCATCTAAGTAAAAGCTCAGCTCTTCTCTGAGGGGCTCATCGACAGAAGGAAGACAGCAGTCAGAGAGCAACAGTACGTAAAGAAGACACACTGCCCTAGCTCATGCCTGCCGGGAAACAAGACTGGTTACCAGAATCACCAGCTCCTGACACAGTTTACAACAGCCCAGCAAAAAGCAGTTCAATTGAAAAGGCAAAATTGTCTCAGAAAAAAAACAAAACAAAACCCAAAGAGGATAGATATAAAAGCCGCTTCAGTACAAAGTTGTTTAACTGAGTATTTGGATGTAAAGGTTCCCTCTTTCCCTTGTGGCTTCTGAGCTCTTCGGTAGTCAGGGCAGAAGCCAAGGCAGGCAGATTGACTGTAAACCTGTCACCTGCGAGTGTGCTCACTGCTGGCCCGGGGGCTTGGCTGCTCTGCCCGTGGGTTCTCGTTACCTGTGAATATGACAGTGTTGAGGCTGGACCTCCCCCAGAGCTCCATGAAGTGGACGACGTCCCCAAAGCGAAGGGAAGGGTGTCCCGTGAACACCACGCAGGGCTGTCGGAAGTCGTTGCTGAAGTCTCCGTGGATGCTGGGGTAGTGCTTCAGCTTGTTGGTCTGAATGAGCTACAACACGGATGGAAACACAGGCTGCGGTGTCAGCCCGCCCAGGCCAAGGCAGTGTGAAGGAGAGCAGAATGGAATCGAAAACGCAAAGAACCGAGGTCCCTCAACAGATGGACAAGTCAAGTCCTTTGGGGGACACTGGCAGCATCAGTGGCCACCTATGCTCGGGGTGTCATGCTCAGACTCGGTCTCACCCGTCTTTATAGCGGCCCGACACCTGAGCCCCACCCCACAGGCCTCGGCAGATTCCTGCTGAATGCTAGCCAGGACCCACTTGGTTCTGGCTGCAGGACCACACCACACATGAGAAAAACGGAACCAGTCTTAGAGCTTTAGTAACTTTGTTAGTGTGACATCTGAATCACAGATTGCTGAACATCTGGCTGACTCCCTTCTTCGCAGAAAAAACAATTACCGTGCTCCCTGGCAATTGCAAACTTTGGTGACCACAGCCTGTCATTGAGGATAAGGTGTTGGTGTCTGTTTGTGCAGCCCCTCCAGGGGTCCTCCAGGGCGCGCTACCACTCACCTTGGGAAGGGGCTCCATAAAAGCAAAGGGCAAGCAGGCCTTCTGAAACACGGGAGAAGTGAGGTCCTCTGACAGCCAACCCACTGCCAGCGAGTCCATGCTAACGCACAACAACCCTACAGGACCGAGCGAATCTGCTCTGCAAGGTTTCCAAGACTAAATCTTTAGGGGAGCAGACAACTTCACTTTCTCCTGGGGCGTGACTGGTGGCTTTGAACCACCAACCGGGTGGTTTAGAGCCCAGTCCACCACCAGGATGCATTCTCATGACCCTAGAGCCAGATTAAGCAGGAGGACATGTGCACCGTACCGTCACACCTGTCTGAGAAACCCGAATGCTTCAAACCATGGCAGCTCCTCTAGCACAACCCTCGGCAACCTTTTCTGGTAGTTTGAAGCCACGTCAACGTAGCACCATTATGTGTCACAGCCAGAAATGACCACTTATGACACTGCTTGGAAACTGATGCTATGCTGCCCACCTCCCCCACCCCCGAATCGGATGACAAATATCCAGGGTTCACAGAATGTCAACATCAAGACCAGAGGGCGAGCTGCCCTGAGTCTGTCTAACAGATCAAGAAGTGTCACAGCCTAACCTCTTAGCTGCCCACAAAGCACAAGAGGGGCGCAGTTCTGACCTAACTCGTCGCTCCAGCGATGAGCATGTGGCCAGAAGGGAACAGCCCCCAAATGTCAGTCACGCTGTCTTCACTTTGAAGCAGTTCCTTTAATTTAGAGATTGCTTTTCTCAGTAAGACGGCACTCCTACCCGGGAGACATTAATCAGGTCTCCTGCGCTTGGCTGGGAAATGCCGAGCAAAGATGGGGCAAACATCGATTCCCGCTTTCCTTCCAGGTCACATGAAAAGAAAACTGATGCTCTTTCATAATCCACGTGGCCAAAGTCATTACTTGTTCCAGTTAAGTGGGGGAGCGGCTGTGTGAAGGACTAAGTCTATTGTGCCACAGATGTCAAGGAGACGAATGGGATTCTAAATATAGTAGGTCTTTCAATACTTACGTCACTCTTTAGCCATTATCTAGTTTCTGCAGGTCTTCTGATCAGTGAGTACAAACTAAGCTAAATCCATCATTTTGCCCACGATCTACCTTCCCCGCTGAGGTGTGAAGGGGTTTCAAAAGTTGGTGGAAAAATTTTAAGAGTTCTTTAAATTCCATTTTTTCACAAATGTCTGACGCTTCTGTTAGTACCTTGGACCATCCAGCCTTCCGAGTGCACTGATGGAAGGCCCAGATCTCAAGAAAGCATGAAGCTGTTGGGTAAGAATTGTTATCGGAGTCGGTTCCCATACCAGAGACCCTGCACATGCAGGCCCAGTGGAATGGCCCCATGGGCTTCCCAGGCTGTGCCTCTCCATGGGAACAACCTTGTTTTCTCCCGCATGACAGATGGTGGGTTACAACTGCTGACCTCGCAGTAACCATCCCACCGAACGACCCACTGTCCCACCAGGGCGACTCTCAGTTCTAAAGCTGAACCATGTTATCTCATGGGCACTGGTCACAGTATCAGTCAGCTTCATCATTCCCTGTGGTCCCATGTGCCTTCCTAGAGCCCTGGTCATTCTGCAACGGTCTCTTCCTATTTCCAGTAGCAAACGGGAGAAAGACCAGTGGTGGCCTGTGTGTCACTCGCAAGCTCTCCTCCACAGACTGTTCATGGCGAGGGCCTTCTTGAAGCGGCCTGTCAGGCCTTATTTATGAAGGCCAGTTGTAATTAAACCCACAGTCAAATCAAACCCACCACCAGGGACTTGATTCTGACTCCTGGTGACCCTACAGAGCAGAGTGACACTGTTTGCTCTGGTTTCCAAGTTTATCAATCTTTCAGGGGCACCAAGAGCTTCATCTCTCTCCCACTAAGTAGATGGTAGGCTTGAACTGCTGACCTTGTGGTTAGCAGCCTAATACCTAACCCACTACCCTACCAGGGCATCAAATGTTAATAGGGGATGTGAAAACAGACTTCCAAAGGTTAAGTACACTATGAAATGTTTTGGCACATTTAATTTTCTGATTGCATTATATGTCTAGACTGAATTTCAGGATGGCAATAACAAAGTTTGGGAAAACCTGGTTTCTGTCATAGTCAACTTTCAAATAACTAGCAAGAAATGTGTTGCCATCCATCCTCTGCATTAAAGTTACATGTAAAACAAAACCGCTAAAATCCTATATCTGTGTAGCGCACAGATGCGCTCTAACAGAAAATAATCCTTAGTTGAGGAAGGGATTCATGGCCAGAGAAAGGGCACGGGCACACAGTTAGGGGCACGTGCTCTAATGTAGGGCATTCGCAATGATGCTCTAGCAATGTTTCCCAAGTGGGTGATATCGCCCCCTGGGGGCTCTGGAATGATCCAGGAGTGGAGGCTGCAAAAGCAGTCACCAACACTTTAACCTGGATTGTGGACTATATAGTATGGTTTCATTGCTGGGGGATGGGGTGGGGGAGGCACTGAGTTATTTTATTATTTTTCTGAAAAAGGGGCAGTAGCCCAAATAATTTGAGATCCTATATCACAGAATAACCGCCACATCATGAAATTGATAGTGATGGAATATTGTCATCTACTCCAGATGTCAAATTTAAATGTTACCAACTCTCTTCCTGTTCCTCAGAGCAGACTAATAAAAATCAATAAAACCTCATGTTTTCATCATCCTTGGGAAACCTTGTTAGATGCTCAAGGAATGACAAAAACATCACCAAAGGAATGATAATAAATTATGAGCAAACTAGGATCCTGAGTCCACAGTGATGTAGCCAATGGAGGAGAGGGAAAAGTTCCTTACAGTAGAACAGCAAATAAACACAGGAAGGAAAGAATTAGTAAATAAATTACCAACTGGCAATCATTACAGTAATAATTTATCATCAATAGATGCTAAAACTAGTCCTGTATATACTCGAGTATAAACCGACTCGAATATCAGCCGAGGCACCTAACTTTACCACAAAAACCGCATAAAAAACTTGGCTTATATATGAGTACATGTGATATGTGAAAATTGTGTTTTTCTGCCACAAACCTAGATTTACCCACTTGTCCAAAGAGGCCTGGCTCCTGTTGGTAGGGCCTAGTACTTATACATCAAGATTCCGGGGCCGGGGCGCTCAGCAGCGAAAGGAGAGGCACTGCTCCCAGGTCCTTGCGATGGCAGTGTGAGGATTCGGATAGCACAGGATTCATTCCAGCCTTCACACCTGCTGTACCTTTAATCTGTGACCTTTTTTTTTAAACAAACTGAACAGTATGGAAGACCCAGTCCCCTCCTTGTCACTCTGGCTTACCTCAAACTCAGGGGAACCGCTGTCCTGGCTTCTACTTCCATGGACTAGTTGTAAGTTTTCACATAAAAGAATTCTCACCATATCTTTCACATAGGGCTTCTTCAGTCAGCATTATGTTTGTGTGGCTATATGTGTTTGGGCTTGCTCAAACACTGGAACAATTGTGAGGATGGCACAGGACTCTGGGTACTCAGAGTGCCTCGACAGTCCTAACACTAGTACCAAGAATGCTATGTATGTATGTTTGGTGCATGTCTTTCAGTAATGTAAATCGGCCTTTCTGTTGGAGTAAAACTGTTCAGCTCTAGCAGATATTGTCACAGCTTTCTAAGATGGTGGTACCAATTTAAACATTTTATTTTCTTCTTAAGAAAAACTGGGAGTCATTCTATGATCCAACAGCAGACAAATGGCTAAACACACTAAGGTGAATTCATATGATATGTTATAGATATGTTATATATGTTAACCCTAGCATATGAACAAACCTTAACATACTTAACCATTCTTCTAAACTACTATTAAGCACACAGGAAAATGAACAGGACATACCATTTGGGAACTTAGTATGTTTCTCTATAAAAACCTTTATGCTATCAGTTGTGTGAACAAGGGGGAATTTTCCCCACTTTTCAACCTGACGCGTTATTTTCATCATTAAAAATGTACATCTATGATTGGCATAACTGAAAATAACAGTTTGGAAATAAAGAAATCTGCTAACAAAAAAAGGTAGTTGTAGAAATCTGACAAAATTCTGGATCCAGTTACCATCAGGCGGTGAGCTGTCGGACACACTGGCCGTTAACGTCACGTGATGACAGTCAGCAACACTCGTGAGTCCAAGGACTCAAGTGGCCAAGGACTGACTTCTGCCAGCCCCGCACTTCACTCCCGTGCTGTGCTGGAAGGAGGGGCGCGATCCCTTTCCATCAAGTGGACCGCTCCCCGCTCCATCCACATCAGGTTGTTTACATTTCTTTTCTGCCCTGACCCACTAATCCCATTTTCTTACCTCTGCGTGAGGAAAAGGAGGTTCTGGGAGATACACTTTAGTCTGTTTGTTGTGACAAAGCCTTTAGAGAGGAGAAACAGAGGAACAAGTTAGTTAGGACATCCTGTGGTCTTTGTTGCCACCTAGTGGTAGCTGTGCAAACAGCTACACATTGGAGCATTTAAAATTTTCCCTCCAGTGAATCTCAGAGTAAAGAAATATTCATGAACTAATGTAATAAGCATTTTGTAAGCCAACTTTTGTAGTCTTTAAAATTTCTCAATAAACAAACCAACAGAAGAACCCAAACTAATTTCCATTGAGTTGAGCCTGGCTCACAGCAACTCCACGTGATGCTAAGCGTCACTCTGCTTGCATGGCTGTGCTCTCTAAAAAGTAGATGGCTTGGCCTTCCTTCTGAGGTGCCTCTTGGCAGATTCAAACCCCCAATCAGTTAAGAGCTGAGTGCTAAGAATAAATCTGTTCAGAGATAGGAGAGACAGCTGTCTGTCCTCTAGTCACCCTCCCACCCCACATCTTATATAACTCTGGTATACTACAGTGGTTCATTGGTCAAAAGTAATAAACCAATTGATTATTATTAGTAGTAGTAGTAGGAGTACGAGTAGTAGTAGTAGTAGTAGGAGGAGGAGTACTGGGCCTTGAGATGGCTAACCATTTCCTTTCAGTTTCATTCGTTTCTTTTGTCTTCTGTCTCCCCATCATCCCTACTTAACATTCTCTGGACTTTGCTGTAGTTTGTAATACAAAGGGCAGCACCAGTTTTCATTGTCCCAAAGAGTTTAAGGAATGACTTGACCCGGCACCATTTACTGAGTACTTTTGTCCTGTTTCCACTAACGTGTCTGACTAGCCCGGGCCACACAGAGTGTGTCTTCGGTTTGTTTCTAGAGAATCTTGTTGTCTGCGTTCACTGGCAAGCACCAGTGCTGACGCCCTTCACCCTCCACGGTCCCACTGGAAGGAAGGCCAGAGTTCTCTGCTCATTTATTCTTACGCGACCACTGTGGGCTCACCACCAATCTCCAGAATTAACCCTACTGATGGCAGACAGCCTGTAAGTTACAAACTGTATCTTTGTAGTAGGTCGTTTTCCTGCACTGACACGAGAAGTGTTTCTGCTGGTTAAGCTTTCCAAATGTTCTTCCCTTAGACACACACTTATACATGATGATATATTCCTTCCTCTTCCTCCTCACCTATATATCTATTTCATTCAATCAATTATACAAACTCACTGGCATCGAGTCAATTACGACTCATGGCGACCCTACAGGACAGGGCAGAACTGCCGCTGTGGGTTTCGAGACTAACTCTACAGGAGTGGAATGCCTCATCTTTCTCCTGCAGAGCGGCTGCTAATTTCGAACTGCGGACCTTGTGGTTAGCAGCCTAACAGGTTTTGTGGGCCATACTAAATACTACTCTTCACCAAGCACTGAGGACACAAAGACGTTCTTCACAATGAGGAATCCCTAGCATAAAAGGCAACTGTGAAAAGTCTGTACCCTCTAAAATCTTGTACCTGTGACAGAGTCATAGGTACACACATGCATGAAAATCATGAACACTTACTGACACCAGAAAAAAATCACTGTCATTGCGCCAATTATGACTCTTAGTGAACTTTAGGGCAGAACTGTCCCTGTGGGCTTCTGAGACTGTAACTCTTCATGGAGCGGGAAAAGCCTCATCTTTCTTCGGAGGAGTGGGACTGGTGGTTTTGAACTGCTGACCTCACTATTAGCTGCTCCGCATAACCATTATGCCACCAAGGCTCTCAAGCATGATGAGAAGAGGTGTTCAATTCCTCTGGAAGGTTAAGAAAGGTGTCCTGGAATATGCCCACAGAAGGGTGGCAAGGAAGGGAAGAGTCAACTAGGGTGACATACAGCACTGATGAAACACACACTATTCCTCTGGTTCCTTGAGGCTTCCTCATGCCCCGCGGCCCTGACCCCAGTCCTGCCTTTCACTGCGGGCTAGGCATCCAGGTCATCTGGGCTAGGCATCCAGGTCAGATGAACCCCTTAGGAACAGAAATGGTAATAGTGATACTAGGAGGGGAGCGGGAAGGTGGGGAGGAGAGAGGGGAGGAACTGCAGGGGAAGTGAAATAGTGGTCTGTGTAAGATATGAAAATAATCATTTATAATTTATCGAGGGGTCACCAGGGGAGGAGGGAAGGTAAAAAGAGGAGCTGATACCAAGGGCTGGAATAGAATTCAATGTTTAGAAAATAATGATGGCAACATATGTCCACGTACACTTGATACAATTGATGTAACGATTGTTATTTTCTTAGCAGACTTGGTGTAAGTATTAAATAACAGGAGCATGAGCTTTAATGGGTCTGAATCTGTTCCAAGTATAACATCATTTTCTGAGAGGCAAAGGGCAGCATGTGAGAAGATAAACAAATATCATTTTTGCTACTGATTTTGAAAGTGCTGTAAGATCCGGTATTTGCCTTTCACTCTCTACTTCTTCACAGCCAGAAGCTAAACCGGTCCTCACCACAGTGGGTGATGGGGGTGATGGGGAGATCCAGGATGGCTGGCTGCCAGAGCAGACACCTCCACTTTATTCTGGGTTATGGCCTACGTACAAACATTTCTAATTGCCAAGGGGCCATTGAGTAACTTTTTTTTTTCCTGAAAAGGGAGTGGTAGGCCAAACAAGTTTGGGAACCAACGTTCTAAACTCTGGCAAGATTCCAGATTACGCTCAGCAAATCTACTAAAACACACACACACACACACACACACACACACACACACACACACACACACACAGAGAATCTATAAAACACAGATATGGTGGATGGAGGGGTCACAGTTAAGTGAGGAGAAAGTCATGATTATTTGTTTTCTTCCTGAATGCTGTGTGAACTCTGAATCAAATCGAACTCAGTAGTGAAGAACACGGACATACCACTCAGCAAAAATCTGGGAGAACTCCAGCGAGCTGTTGGCCACCGGGGAGATGAAGTAGAAGGGGACGCTGGCGAGGCCGGCCGAGTCAATGTACTGGTAGAGGCACTCCAGGAGGTCGTAGATGACGCCAGAAGGGTAGCAGGGGACCAGCACGTTGCCGCCGTTCCGGACTGTGAGGGCTTCAGCAATTAAAGCCAGGCACGGAAAGAAACAAAACGCAGGGTCAAAAGAATTGTTTTCTACTAATAAAAGAAAGTAACTTTCAGATGACTACCTCTGCTTCCCTCATGTTCCTACTTGTGCTCTTCCCGTGACCCACATGGGCAACGATCTGCCTCTTCCCGGAGGGGCACCACGGTGGCCGAGCTAGAGGCTGAGAGGCAGCTAACAGTCTACTTAACGCCTGCTCCCCAGACTGAGGTTGTGCATGTAGGAGTTTAGGTTTAATGGTGACCAGTGGCAACTGAACATCAGGACAGGCCCCTTCCCCTCCAAGGTCCCTCTCTCAGGTCCTGTTCAAAACGTCTTGTCTCTGACCATGCTGAGAAGCCTCTAAGGAACGGGCCACGTTTTCCCAGTTGATTCTTTTGGAGTAGCATTCCCATTCAGGCCCGTTTCGTCTGAGAAGACCCTCCACCCTTCACAGACTGTAAATGCGTAGATCAATGAATCATATCCAGTGCTATTTAACTGGCTGAAAAAACAACAGACAACCCAAAGTTCTTATTTAAGTTTGTCTTTTGTTTGGTTTCTAAACCAAACTGATACAAAGACCTTTGGGGTACAGAGGTTGAAGTCTCTGATGCTTCCTATTTACTGAGATGCTGAGCTGACTTGCTCTCATTAGAAAATGACACAGTGAAAAAACCAAACAAAGCAGGGGCTAGGCCCAGGAGATGGGGCTCCAGTCCTGGCTTTGCCATAGGTACAGGGCCTCAGGGAAACTGCGCGGCCTTTGCGGGGCCCCAGTTTTCTCCTCAGTCACATTGGGGGAGAGAACTGAAGGTGTCATTATCAGGCTTCAGTTTGCTTAAAAACCGCCAGTTCCCTAACTGTAACTTCAGGGTCGTCCTCTGTAGCGCTGTCATCTCGGGAGAGGGCGTCCAAGACTAGTCAGAGCTTACAGATCCTTAAGATGAAAACAAATTACTACAGCTAGGGAGGAGACGAGCCAGTCAGGGGGCAGGGTAGCAATGAGGAAACATACAACATTCCTCTAGTTCTTAAATGCTTCCTCCCCTGCCTCCCATCATGATCCCAATTCTACCTTACAAATCCAGCTAGACCAGAGGATGCACACTGGTGCAGATAGGAACTGGAAACACAGGGAATCCAGGACAGATGAGCCCCTCAGGACCAGTGCTGATACCAGGAGGGTGGGGTAGAAAGGGAGAACCGATTACAAGGATCTACATATAACCCCTTTCCTAGGGGACAGACAATAGAGAAGTGGGTGAAGGGAGACATCGGACAGTGTAAGATATGACAAAATAATAATACTTTATAAATTATCAAGGGTTCATGAGGCAGAGGAAAAAATGAGGAGCTAATGCCAAGGGCTCAAGTAGAAAACAAATGTTTTGAGAATGGTGATGGCAACAAATGTACAAATGCGCTTCAAACAATGGATGTATGAATGGATTGTGATAAGAGTTGTATGAACCCCCAATAAAATGATTAAAAAAATCTCCAGGGAACATGTACAATGCGACTGGATTTCCTATTCCTCTGACAACTTGACTTAACGGGTCTGTGCTTGGGGCCTAAAAGTGAATTTTCAGTAACTGCCTTAGAACCAAGGCAAGGTGGTGTGAAGACCCCATTTTTAGAAACAGTGAATTAGATGTAAGGTTTCTTTAGGACCTAAGGTTTTCTGAGTCTCTGATTCTAGATTATAAATCAACCAACCCAGGATGTTACTTGGGTCTAGTCTAACATCCTTCCAAAGTCAGAATGAATTAGCTTTGCTTACTGTGAGCAAAAGAACAGAAACAGGCCACGGCTAGCAGAGCGAAGGCAAATGGCAAGGGGCAGTGCCTTCCATGCAAATCTGAGGAGACCCTCTCCTTCCCCTAGAACACATCGTCGCTGGGGCAGGGCTGCACTCAGTACCCCTCTAATTCTTTGCTCCAAGAAAAGCAGCAGCACCTCCAGGCTTTACTGGCAACCACAGCCAAAGGCATTTCTGCTAGGTACACACACACCACACATCTCTTGACGCAGTCTTCCCCAGAGAGCAGAAAAACAGAGTAGCATTCAAGTGGCAGTGGGGAAAACACACACCGACTCAGTGTTGTCAGTTTAAAGTCCATCGGCCTTTTCTGTGCTCTCATTTGCAAAGCTAAGAAGTGATTCTTCCCTGCTTTGACACTACCGCCCTCGCAGTACCCCCACACCCACCAAGAGACAAGCAGTCTATAAAGAAATCTCTATAGAAATCAAGTGGGGAAATGTTGGGCACTTATTGTCTAAAGTGGTAAAGATTCTAATGACCAGTCTAGCCACCTTCAGATTCAAGTGAGGTTCCACCTGCCTGTGATGACAGCAGCCGCCTCTGAAGGCCGGGCAGAGAGGTGGATACTAACAGGGAGTAAGGGGCCTTTAAAGGCGGCACCAGTGGACGGGGCGATGAAGAGAAGGGGCCAGAAAGGCACTGCCCTACAGAGCAAGCTATCCAAGAATACATGCACAGCCGACCCCAGTTTGCGGTCTGCCGTGCGCACACACCTAAGTTGCTGCAGAACTCTCCGACCATGCCATCTGGGTTGGCAGTTGGGATCTGGGTGAGCCCCGTTAGAAGGAGCACATCGCTGTTCTTTAGAGAAGCCTGGTCCATGGGCTGAAAAACACCGAGAATCACATTAGTCATTTAAAGCAGACTAAGTCGTTTGTAAATACCCAAACCAAACTCAGTCTCAGTCCGTGCTTAGAACCCTTGATGGGAACAGAAAGCCTCATCTCTTTCTCGTGGCAGGGCTGCTGGGTTTGATCCACTGGCCTTGCGCTTAGCAGCTCAACTTGTAACCCGCCGTGCCACAGGGGCTCTTCTCCTCGGCCAACAGTGCAGATAAAAGAGGCTACTGACTGTTCTTTCCTCCTGTGTCCAACCATCAGGCTTCTTACCTCCTCCGAGAAATCAGTACTGCTCGGCAGGGTCTGGCTGAGGGAGCTGAGGACCCCCAGGAAGGAAACAAGAGGTGATCAAAATTCACAGAATTTTATGTTGAAGATCTCTGATTGCACTGCAAATACATTTCACTATAATTAAAAAAAATCATCTTTCTAGAACACTTTGTTGTTTTCAAAATGCTCTCTCACATGTTATCGCCGGCTCTGAAACGTTAGTCTGTGCCAGAAACCACCTGCAGGGCTCGGCAAAACACAGCTTGCTGATGTCTGCAGGGTTCAGGTTCCGAGTCAGTCTACTGGAATGGCCTAGGGTCTGCATTTCTAACAAGTTACCAGGAGAGGCTCGTGCCACTGCTCTGGGCATTGCGCCTTGAGAATCACTGCGTTCTCATTTGATGGTGAAACAGCTCTGTGGAGTATGTGAGATTAGGGTATGTTACGAGCAGAAGGAAATTGCGGTTGGAGGTGCATAGGTGATGCATAGGTGATCTGCCCTAAGTGTTAGTGGGAGTGTAGCCAGGACCCTGGGCTGGCAGTGGTGGAGTGGAACAGAGTGAAACACTGCAGACCACGGCAGTGGTGGAGTGGAACAGAGTGAAACACTGCAGACCACGGCAGTGGTGGAGTGGAACAGAGTGAAACACTGCAGACCACGGCAGTGGTGGAGTGGAACAGAGTGAAACACTGCAGACCACGGCAGTGGTGGAGTGGAACAGAGTGAAACACTGCAGACCACGGCAGTGGTGGAGTGGAACAGAGTGAAACACTGCAGACCACGGCAGTGGTGGAGTGGAACAGAGTGAAACACTGCCGGGTCCAGCACCACCCTCACAGCTGTGAGGCTTGAGCCACTGTTGCAACCACCGTGTCACGCCATCTCATTGAGGGGCATGCTCTCCTTCATGACACTCTGCTTTACCAAGCATGATGTCCTTTTTCAGGGACCAGTCTCTCCTGCTGACATGTCCAAAGTATCCTTGCTTCTAAGGCTGCACTTGCTCAAATACCCATCTGTTTGTTCTTCTGGCAGTCCACGGTTCCTTCACTATTCTTTGACAAAACTCTACTGCAGAGGCATTGATTTTCCTCTAGATTTCCTTACTCATTGTCCAACTTTCACATGCACACAGGTGACTGAAAATAGCAGGGTGTGGGTCAAGTAGGCCTCAGAGCTCAGTGACAGCACTGCTCGGCTACACTTGTAAGGAGGTTTTATGCAGAACCCCCCGTGCAATGTCTGCTTGCTGGATTAGGACTCAGACAGTGGAAACCTTGCCTGCACACCGCCCTACGCAGCCACGTCCCCGAGGTGACTTGCCTTAAAGTAGGGATCTCCCTGACCTGGCCTCCGGAGATGACTTCCGTCCTTGTGAACCCTAACGCCCTGTGCCCTATTATCGGACACCCAGCACGTGGCCTTCTCTTCACCTAGCCCAAGCTGGATTTCACCTTGTCTTCTGAGCATATAAAAAATACCAACCACCTTTTCTGAAATATATCCTGATTCAAACTGGAAACGAGTGAAGAACTGTGGATTACAATGTCGGCAAGCTCCGATGTGAGTTCATCTGCTCATCCCACCTTTGCCCATTTCTGTTTAAAACACTCACTGGAACACGAGGCAAAAGCAGAAACACAATTTACTAAGAAAGACGACCCACCCCATTCCCTCTGCTAATAAAGACGACAACAAAAAAACAAGCATGGACAAAAGGGCTTTGTTGCTTGAACAGTAACTTGTCCTATGCCATTAGCTGCTTTGTACCCTGAACAGCCTTTCTTTAAAAAGACAAAGTTATGAAGAGATAATGATATTTAAATAGTTTCTAATTCCTGTTGGCACAGAAACACCCCAGGGAGCCCTGGCAGGATGGGTCTCCGTGTACTTCTCCAGCAAACGCACATGCGTCCCCTGCTCCCAGAGAAGGAGCGGGGCAGCCTGGGAGCACTGTTGTCGCAGCCGCAGATGTGCACCGGGCCTGGGCTTTCCAGTGTGTGCACGCACCAGCTTGCAAGAGGGAGGATGGTAACATAGACACAATGGGACCACGTGGAATGGGGGGGGGCATGGCAACTATTATATATGGATCTTCTTATAAGAGGCAGCAATGATCCACAGGGCTGATGGCAGGGCAGGGGTAGGTTCCAGAGGGGCTAGGAAACCCCTGAAATGGTCTACAGACCACTGTTGTGTTCATGTTCACATGATCCAGATGATACTGTGATCCCCAAGGGGCCCAGCACCACTGATCTAGATGAAAACCTCCTGGGAAGAAACACTGGCCCTGGAGCATTAGGTCTGGACCTTGGCCATCAGCATTGCCTTCCTTTGAGAATTAGCTGAGTGGAACAGTTCTAAGCCGCACGGCGCCAGGTCAGTTCCCCAGCATACCTTTAGCTTTGCATCTCGGAGGTAGTTCTCCTCGATTCTGGGAGCTCCTGGGAAGCATCAGGCTTAAAAGGCTTTAAGTGGCCCTGTCCATACCAAGTGGACACCGCAGCAGCCCCTTCTTCACACCAAAGGGCCGATGTACATACTGCTGGTGTCACTGGCTGCTCACTTAGGGTGTCCTGTGGGCACATTTTGTTTGAACACACAAAAAACCCACCTTGTTCAAAAATCGACTGACAGTACCTTACAATGTTGACAATCACACTTGGGGGAAAAAAATTAAAAAAGCAGAAACCCTAAACCAAAAAATTATGTGGCCCCTGTGTTGGCCCCTGATGGTTAATTTTTACTGAACATTCTGCAAAGGGCATAAAATATAGAAGGCCAGTCCCTATCCTAGGTCCCAGAAGTATAGAGCACAGCTGTGTGTGTGTGTGTGTGTATATATTATATATATGTAACATATCTATTACAGCACAGGCAATGGCAGGCAAATTTTAAGAATCCACACGGAGGACAAAAATGCCAAGAGGAATGCAGACCATGCAAGGTTAGTTGAGGTCAATATTTATGGATTTTTGACACCTGAAGGTTTGGGTCTAGTTTTTAAATTTATTCCTCTTTCTTTGGCTAAGGAACTTAAGACTCATTTTAAGACAGATCAGACAGCACCATCTTTGGAAAGCTTCCATGATATTTCACTACCCCATCCCCACCCGCACACCAAGATGTCCTTCCTAAAAGAGGCACCCTGGTATCCAATGCTTTCTGTCCTAGCACGCCTTGTACTGAATATTTCAAACGGTGGCCAGAGAAGACAAAGCATCATAGTAAACTGTGCAAAGACCTGGCATTTGAAAACCAGAAGGGAAAACACACTCAGCAGTTTCTCACGCTCAAGGAACGAAAGAATCAAATCCAGCCTCCAGGTGCAACACCGAAGGGTCCTATGGGCAAAACCACAGTGAAGCACCAGAGGATGGTGGGCATGAATTAGAATCCACTGGATGGCAGGTTTATTGGTCTGTCTCCCCACAGGGCGGGGACTTTGTATCCATACTGCCTAGCAAAACATATGGCCTCCTGGAAATGGTAAAGAATCATTGGTTGCATCTAGGAATCCTGACGAGAACACAGTTTGGTAGGAAACATGAGCAGCTGTTTCCTGGCAATCAGCAGCAGGTGGGAATAAGCATGTTAAATGTGGGAGGAGCGGGGAGAGAGGTAGAGGCCACAGGAATGTACAGGTGAGAGAAGAGCGGCAGGTCAGGAACTAACATGGTGAAGTAAAATCACTTAGCATGGCTCTTCTATCCAGTCTTTGAAACCTCCCTGCGCTCAGTTGGGTGGGACCATACAAGCAGGGTGGGGGAAACTCTAGCAGAGGGACTGGTCAGCTTTGCTATTCTACCAGCTTCTACGTAGCCATCATAGGTCCAGGAAGCGGGACATCCTCAACACTTTGCAATCCGTTAGTTTCCCCTAATAACCCGCCACCCCACCCACTGCCCCGCCAAAAAACCCAAACTCCAAACCAAAATTGCTCAACTCTGTGGATCATAACAAATGAGGGATACTACTGGAAAAAATGGGAATTCAAGAACACTAAATTGTGCTCCTACAAAATCTATACACAGACCAAGAGATCGTCACTGGAACCGAGTAAGGGAAACTGTGTGATTTAAAATCAGGAAAGGTGTGCGTCAGAATTGTACTGTTTCACTCTATTTACTTGGTTGGTAGGCTGAGCAAATGATTTGTGAAGTTAAACTCTATGAAGAAGAACGTGGCATTAGGCTTGGAGGAAGTCTCATGAACAACTTTTGACGACAAAAGTCCCCACGACTGGTCTCATAAGCAGCAAGATGACAAATGGAAGAATGATCCAAGGTGTCAGAGTTTTGTTCCACTTGGGTCCACAATCAGGGCCCACAGAAGCAGGAGTTAAGAAGTCAAGCATATTGTGTTGGGCAAATCTGCTGCAAAAGATCTCCAAGTGTTGAAAACCAAAGATGCCACTTTGAAGACCAAAGTGTGTCTGACCCAAGTCATGGTATTTCAGTCATCTCATGTGCCAGGGAAACCAAACAATCAATAAGGACGACCGAAGATCTCATGTCTTTCGATCGATCCTTCGTTGGCAAAGAATACGGAACACACCATGGAGTGCCAGAAGAACAGACACATTCTAGCAAGGACGGTGAGACTTGGTCTCACGTGCCTCTAATATGCCATCAGGGGTCCTGGGGAGGGCCATCATCCTTGGTACAGCAGAGGATCAGCAAAGAGAGGCAGACGTTCAATAGGATGCGCTGACACAGAGGCTTCAAACAGCCATGCCTGTTCGGAGGCTGCGTTTTGCTGCTGCAGTGGGCGCTGGAATTGACTTGATGGCTGGCAGAAGTAACTTTAAGGTTCAGTCCACCCTATGCGCAAAACAAGCATTAAGAAGGGGAAAAACAGTTCCTAGAGAAGCCCACACTAAAAGGAATTTCAACAAGAAACTGATGAAGTGTCAGATGCAGCTCTAGGCTGCCCTTAAAAAGTGGTGAGAGTGGCGATACCGGGAGGGTGGAGGGGAGGTGGGGTAGAAAGGGGGAACCGATTACAGGGATCTACATGTGACCTCCTCCCTGGGGGACGGACAACAGAAAAGTGGGTGAAGAGAGACATCGGACAGGACAAGATATGAAAAAATAATAATTTGTAACTTATCAAGGGTTCATGAGGGAGGGGGAGAGGGGAAGGAGGAGGATAAAATGAGGAGCTGATGCCAGGGACTTAAGTGGAGATCAAATGTTTTGAGAATGATGAGGGCAATGAATGTACAAATGTGCTTTACACAATTATGTATGTATGGATTGTGATAAGAGTTGTATGAGTCCCTAATAAAACGATTAAAAAAACAAAACAAAAAAATCAAATACACTTGGGACATGCCAGGTGAAAAAAAAAAGTAGCTAACAGTTAACTATTTTGTTTTATGTTCAAAGTTCTGTTTGGCCAGAAGCCGATGATTGCTAAATGAGAGCGGCGACTTCACATTCTAAGAGCCACCCACAGGTCTTTTCCTGTGATGCCCAAACTCCCTGCTGCCGAACCAACTCTGAAGGAGAACTGGTCTCACAGTGGCCCAGTGGGGCAGAGGAGGGCTGCTTGGGGTGCTCAGGTTGGAAATCTTTACGGAAGCAGAGAGCCTCATCTTTCTCCCAGAAGTGGCATGGAGGCTTAAATTGCTGACCCTGTAGTAAACAGTCCAGCACTTAACCCATGATACCACCAAGACGCCCTCTTCCCTATAATAAAACCTCTCAAATGAAGAATCCGTGAAAAAGCAAATACTTAAGTAACTTGTACTTCTTTGATGAGGAAAGGGAAAACTACATTTGGGATTATGAAGTACATCATACTTATTCTTTAAAAAGCAAATTCAAACTGCACCCTGCCAAAGGTCGTCTCTAATCCCAACCTGGATGTGGCCCCTCTTCCCAAATGCCACAGCCCTCCAGTGGATTTCTAATCTTGCAGTCCTTATCAATTACGGCCTGTAGAAATTCGCCCCACATTCTAACCCCTCTGATGTAATGTCTACCTGTCGGTTTCCTCCGTCTAGCATGCCCCCTTGTTCAAAGTAGCTCAGTAAGTTATCATTGACTAAAACAGGGGCCAAATAAACAAATCAGCAACACTATCCTTCTTTAAAAAATCGTGTTTCGGGTGAAAAGAGCTCAGCTGCTAACCCAAACAAAGGCTGTTGATTCTAATCTGAGCCACACTGCAGGAGAAAGATGGGGTGCCTGCTCTCCTACACTGCTCTATCAGGTTGTTATGAGTCTGAATCCGCTGAGTGGTAGCAGGGCTGTGCCACTGGCTACAATTTTGACACTGTGTCAGTGTTTTCCTTATTCCTAAGGTTTGTTCTGTTTCTATTGACGTGGCTTTCCTTTCCCCTCACATTTGCTTTGGGATAAATACTGACATTTTGGTCTCATGTCATATACTTCACAGTTTAAGAGCACAAGACTCAGTAGTACTACTGTTTATTTTGTGAATCAATCTTATTTGGCTGCAAGATGATCTACAGAAGTGGCTTCAATTTCACATTCATGGTTTTCATAGGAGACAGACTTGGGAATTATTTCAGGCTCTACCTGTCCAGTGGGTCTCTTAATTAAAAAAAAACAAAAACGGAATGTGAGTTCTATATTTCTTTCACTCTGTCAAGGCCCTTCTAAAGCAGTGGTTCTCAACATTCCTAATGCCGCAACCCTTTAATACAGTTCTTCATGTTGTGGTGACCCCCCAATCATAAAATTATTTTCTTTGCTACTTCAAAACTATAATTTTGCTACTGTTATGAATTGGGCAACCTCTGTGAAAGGGTCGTTCCATCCCAAAGAGGTTACAACCCACAGGTTATGAACCACTGTTCTAAAGTGCCTCTGGTCAGAATGGTTAGTAGTATGATTTGGGCACTATCTGGTTCCAATCTCAGGATACAGATCATGTTGGCTATTAATCCTGAGCATCATTATTTCCATTGATCCTTTGGTTTTATTCATTGTCTTTTTCCATATGAGGATAGACCAGGAATTGTATTTTTGAACATATGTTATCCTAGAGAAAAAGACATTTCTGAGAAGCTGTTGAGAGACAAAAACAGCAAGTGCAGGCAAGAGTCCAGAAAACTGTCCATTCTTTCCCACCTGCGTCATGGTTCCTGTTTACTGAGCTCAATTATCCACACGCCTGTGAACTAGCTCAGCTGCCCCCACAGCCTTCCTCTCTCACAGAGAAGCTGGAGGACTTGAACTCCCCACTGTTTGATAAGCAGTTTAAGCACGGTGCCACCTGGCCCCCCAGTCCTATATGGGTATATATCTGGTTAAACAGTCGGCTGCCACGTGATGCAGGCTCACAGTGACTCCAATTATGACAGGGCAGAACTATGCTCCAGGGTGCTTTCCATGCAGATTTTTTGGGAAGTAGATCACTAGGACTTTCTGGGTGAGCACCAATGGCCAATCTTTCAGTTACCAACCAAGCACAGACCTTCTGCACCACACAGGGTGGCGCGCGCACACACACACACACACACACACACACACAGAGCGTTTCCATTTGTTTGCTCAGGTTCTTGAGTTTGCTGAGTTCTTAGAAACTCTTGTTTATTTAGTCAATCAGGTTCAGAAGATCCCCCTATGTTCCCAACTTCTGGGGTTTCAAATGTGTTGCAGCTTCTCAATTATGGTTTGAGTGGCTGAGGTAATTAGTGCGGTGAAATGTTATGTCAGCTTTGGGTCATACTGAACCACCTACATCTCTGAGATGTATCTTACTACCTCACAATTCACCCTTTACAAAACACTCTCCTCAGATCAGTTGGTTAGTATTTTTGATGTCTGTTGTTGTTTACAATTGGTATTCATAAGTGAAAAATGGATCCATGCATTTTCTCTCTCTCTCGCCCTATCTTCAAAGTATCTGTCTTAGAATATTGGGCATTTACCCTCATTTTCTAATGTCACAAACATAGAAGATAGAGATGAACTGGTTCTTGAAAGATTGTTCAGTCACCCATAAACTAGTTAGGAACGCAGGTCAGGCTGGGTCCCCTTCCTGCAGATACAGCATCAGGAAAGATCAATTGCTAGACAAGGACAGCATGGCTGGCAGTCAGCGAAAACGAGGGGTGTCTTCAAGGAGATGGGCTGAGGCAATGAGCACAACCATAGACTCCACCATGCCAACGGACAAGATGATGGCCCACGACCAGGCAATACCTCCCTGGGTTATACACAGGTGCCACCCTCAGCTCTCCCTTAGTTTCTACGACAACGGCCTAATAGAATGTCTCACTGTCTTCAACTGACCCCGCTCTGTCAACTTTCAGTGTCATTAACACCATTCTCAATGTCACACAGGTATGACATCTTCAACTTCCAATTTTCCTTCTCTGAAGACCTTGGGGATTCAGGAAATGTTTGCTGATTCAAAAATGTTTCAATGTTTTCTTCAATTTGTGCCTTCGTTTTTACGGTCTCAACCTTAATCCACAGCTTTATTATTCTTAGATCACTGTGGCAGACAGCTGTATTCTTCCTGGCTAATGAAGGATCCACCTAAGTGGACCAGATGTCAGCAGGAAAAAAAAATTGGAACAAAAATTTTTTTCCCCATAAAAAGCTACTTCCCCTGCCATTGTAGCAGGAAAACAGACACAAACAACTTATATAAACAAATGGGAACATTCTAACAAAATATCATTCGTCAAATAGAAGTTGAGCAAATTTGACCCATGGCTTATAGTTTGCCAACCCTGAGGTAATCAAGTTTTTATCAAATCAGAACTTTCCATGTCCCTGTTAATAAAGAATGAAATTATTTCAAAAATCTATTTCCCCCATTTACATAAAATGCAGGTTGCCAGCTAGAAATTAAAATTAATTAAAGTATGTTGCTCATTACTTTCAGTCCGTATTTTTCCTTTAAATTTATGAACCTTATAAGGATAATTTACTGGAAATTACATCAGTAGTACTGTTAAGGCTGTGATCTAAGCAGGGCAAATTAGAAGAGTTGGCAGTCAAGTAATCTGTCTTTTACGGAAGATTATATCAGGAATGATCGAATCTGCCAATAAAAAACGTTTGATGCAGTGGAGCGGATGAAGATGACACTGATGGGCTTTTGCTCTCGCCAGACGGGAAGGGCGCAGGAGTCTGCAAGCTACGGGGAAATTACAGAGCGCGTGCACCTTATTTGAAATGAAGCCTGATTATAGCAGGGGATGCGAAAAGCATGCAGAGTGGCCGCTGCGAAGCACTCTATAGCTGCAGACTTACAGCGGGCACTGCCTTCCCGTGGCGCAACGGGGAGGATGCACAGCTGCAGCGCACGTAACTACGCAGTCTCCAAGGAGCCCTCCGTGTGGACTCGGTTCACTCCGGTCAGCGGTTCTGAGGGAAACGGATGAGGCATTCTGCTCCAGTAAAGACTAACAGTCTCAGAAGCCCTCTGGGTCAGTGTGACTGTCCTCGGGCCACTGAGTCGGAGTCCACTCCATGGCAATGAGTGAGACTAAATCTCGGCCTCATGGAACAGAACCAGCATTTCTGAAATGAACAGTACGTTCTGTACAAGCTGTTCTATAGGGAAGAACTGTTATATGCAAAAGCATGCTATGTGTCTAGCGTCTTGCTACATACGGCTTTTTAAGGAAGGATGGACCTTCCTGGCCGACGAAGGCGGACAGATGTGCTAATGTCTTGGACATGGGTGTTGACTGTATGAGGATAGTTTGCTGCCATCACAATGGGTGACTTTGCTCTTCAAACACATGACAAGCACCTGCCCTTCCCTCTGTAATGCTGTGCCTGCAGGTCTTGCGCGGCTCGCTTCTTCAAGTCTCGATCCAAGTGAAACCTCTAGAGACCCGTCGTCTCCATCACTCTGTATAGAACCCTGCCTTGTGTTCCAGCACTCATACCACACTTACTGTGTTCTGCACACACCCTCTCTGCATGCACACACGAGCAGGTTCCTTGCCTGATGGGCACCAGGGAATAAGAGTTTCACTCATAATAAGCAGAGTTACAGTTTCACACTTAGTAAGAGTTACAATTTCAGAAACCCATAGGGGCAGTTCTACCCTGTACTACAGGGTCACTCTGAGTCCGAATCAACTCAGTGGCAATGAATCAGCTTTTGGTTTGAGAATTACGTTTGGCACATCGTAGGCGTAGTAAATACTAAGTAAGCGGAGACCACACAGTCTGAATTGCAGTGCGACAGAGTAGCTGTTGGGATCTTGCTACGTGTTTGACTAGCCCTTTCTCTGCTTTGCTTGCTTGAGATTCAGCGTGTTTCAAAACGGCTGGCAGTACGGCTGGAAAGAACTCTGGAAGGGCCAGGATAAAGGTGGTTTCCTGCTCCTGATGGGCCGTAGTCATCGACACCTAAAATCCAGGGCAACCAGCCATGGACCTGTGGGCATGACTGCCGCTGTGTGCAGTGCGGTCATCCTGGAGGACATCACCGCAGAGTCCTGAACTGACAGGGAGTGTTCAAAAGACTTGAAGGGAAAGCGCGCAGCCCCTACTCACTTGCAACTTGCTGTCTGAGGAGATGAAGAGCTGGATTCGCTTTACGAGGCCACCATTGCTGGTGGTGGCGCCATTCCGCACATCCACAAATCTCTGATTGGGGAGAAGCCTGGCTGAGGACGCTTGGATTCCTTATGATCTCAGGACACTAACTACTCCAACACCTGTCAGCGTGGGTGATGCCAGTGACCTGCATCGTTGTGAAGAACGCCATTCTGCCTTTCTGTAATGCTAGTTAAGCAAGTTGGGAGTTTACTTATCTTTCTAACCAACTGCACTTAGGTCCTAACCATATGTAAATGTTATTGTGGCTTCAAAGAAGCTATTGATTCTGAAGGGTGGGTTTTGATCGGCAGTTTTTAAAAAAACAGTTTGGATTTTAATTACGGTGCAGAAGTTATTGTAACAAACATTTGGTTTTATACAGACATTTTTTCCACTCCAGTGGAAAGGTCATATCCCAAACTAAAAACAAAACAAAAAACACTAAATAACAAATATTTGCTGAGTAAACGAGTGGCTAGATTTCCAACAAGATTCTTACGGAGAAATTTGTAATCCTATGTGTTGGAACACGAGTAGTCGATTTTTCATAAAGCGTCTCCACAGAAACAAAAAGCGGGAAGATTTAGACACAGCGGATGGCATTCCGGATGCATTCTGAATCTGAGTAAAATAATCAAAGAGCAGAGCTGTTTGCAGGGCATTCAGAATTACCTGGGGGTGTGTAGTCAGCAAGGAGGATCCAGAGACGTAAGACACTTTCTCGTAGTGGGACTGGATTATCCAGTTGGAGCTCCCGAGGGCATAACCGGAACTCAGAGGAGTCACCTGGACGGCACCGAAGAGTTCCTGAAAAGAACCACAGTTGCAAATGGTTAATTCTGTTGAAATGTAATCAGGCTATTTAATTTCTTATTAATAGTCTGATGAAAAGACTATATGCAAATGTACATAAATACAGTTCATACTGAGAAGCATAAGTTTAAAATGAATACAAAGAGCTTAAACATTTTCTTCTGATAATGTGTACTTGTACATTCCTTTTGCAAGGCAAATTAAAGACTATCTGGGGGGTTGGGAGGCTCCTAGTAAGGTGTAGTAGTAAGGGGTATGATGAGTGTCGAGTGATACAGTCACACTAAAGAGCTTGCAGGGAAACCGAAACAAAACAAAATAAAATGCACCAAAGTATCAGCCTCAGTTTAGAATGAGAAACTAATACAATGAAATAAAACAGAAAGATAACAAGATATGACAGTCACAGAACTTTTACTCATCACCTCTCAGAGTAAAGTTCAGCCTATCTATATTATTATGAGGTGCTCAGGGCTAACTCATTAAAGAGAGACACACAATATGTTAACAAATGACCAAAGAGAACTACTTTGGTTCTCCTTTTTCATTTCAGACTAGGTGTTAGGTTCTCGGTCTGTCTGTGTTGAGTGGTTCTGGGCACAAGTTGGTAGAAATGGGAACCCAGATAATTTAGGTATTTGCCAGATTGCTTTGTCATCTTTTACACGCTTCCTATTTCACTTGCCAAACACCCACACAATAATACCCACTGTTCCGCAGTGAACAGGATGACATACTTTTCAGTAGCAAAATTAATGAAAGCATTCACAAATCACTTCAGATTGCGCTAACACTCACAATTTTCTGAGAATATCCCACCAGTTGGATTTTACTAAGAGCTGAGTTCACCTCCTGCATCGTATAGCATCTTCTCCAGGTTGATACTTCCACTGCATCCTTGAGAGGAGAAGGCAGCAGCCTGAGAATGCATAACAGGATTCATTACTAGCTGAACATTTTTTTAAAAACATTTTATTAGGGGCTCATACAACTCTTGTCACAATCCATGCATATACATACTTCAATTGTATAAAGCACATCTGTACATTCTTTGCCCTAATCATTTTCTTTTCTTTTTTACATTTTATTAGGGACTCATACAACTCTTATCATAATCCACACATATACATACATCAATTGTATAAAGCACATCCGTACATTCTTTGCCCTAATCACTCTCAAAGCATTTGCTCTCCACTTAAGCCCTCTGCATCAGGTCCTCTTTTTTTTTTTCTCTCCATCCCCGCTCCCCCCTCCCTCATGAGCCCTTGATAATCCACAGATTGTTATTTTGTCATATCTTGCCCTATCCGGAGTCTCCCTTCCCCCCTGTTCCCTGCTGTCCATCTCCCAGGGAGGAGGTCACATGTGGATCCTTTTAATCAGTTCCCCCTTTCCAACCCACTCACCCTCCACTCTCCCAGCCTCGCCCCTCACACCCCTGGTCCTGAAGGTATTGTCCACCCTGGATTCCCTGTGCCTCCAGCTCCCATATGCACCAGTGTACAGCCTCTGCCCTATCCCTGCAAGGTAGAATTAGTATCATGGTACTTGGGGGGAGGAAGCATCCAGGATCTGGGGGAAAGCTGTGTTCTTCATCGGTACTACATCGCACCCTGACTGACCCATCTCCTATCCTAGACCCCTCTGTGAAGGGATCTCCAGTAGTCGACACTTGGGTCTCCACTCTGCACTTCCCCCTTCATTCACTATGGTGTGTGTATATAGATATATATATCTATATATATACACACACACATATACACACACACACACATATATTTTTTTGCATGATGCCTTATACCTGGTCCCTTTGGCACCTCGTGATTGCACAGGCTGGTGTGCTTCTTCCATGTGGGCTTTATTGCTTCTGAGCTAGATGGCTGCTTATTCACCTTCAAGCCTTTAAGACCCCAGACACTATCTCTTTCGATAGCCGGGCACCATCCGCTTTCTTCACTACATTTGCTTATGCACCCATTTGTCTTCGGCGATCGTATCATGGAGGTGTGCAGCCAATGATATGATTTTTTGCTCTTTGATGCCTGATAACTGATCCCTTTGGGACCACATGATCACACAGGTTGGTGTGTTCTTCCATGTGGGCTTTGTTGCTTCTGAGCTAGATGGCCGCTTGTTTATCTTCAAGCCTTTAAGACCCCAGTCACTATCTCTTTTGATAGCCGGCACCATCAGCTTTCTTCACCACATTTACTTGTTCACCCACTTTGGCTTTAGCAATTTTGTTGGGAGAGTGAGCATCATAGAGTGAAAATTTAATAAAAGAAAGTATTCATGCATTGAGAGAGTGCTTGACTAGAGGCCCAAGGTCCTTCCGCCACCTTTATATTAAACCTATAAATATAGACACATCGATCTATTTCCCCATCCTCATATATATATTTGCATGTACATGTCTTTGTCTAGTCCTCCATAAATGCCCCTTGACTCCCAGCTCCTTCCTCCATCTCCCTTGACTTTCCTCCTGCCCCACTACCATGCTCCGTCCCCACCTGGGCTACAGCTATACCTCTTCTCTACGCAACCTTACCCTTGATCGTTCCCCATCAGGCCTGTCACTCTCCCCTCACTACTGTTTTGGGTCCCATGTTGTTCCCTTGTCCCTGTGTTTGTTAACACCACTTCCTTACCCCTCCCCCCCCACCCCAAGTCCCCCCAGAACTGTCAGTCCCGTTGTTTTTCCTCCAGATAGTTCATCCAGCCTGTCCTATTCAGACAGACCTGTGGAGACACTAACATGCGTGAAAACAAGACAGGAAAACAAAGCAACAGTATACAACCAGACAACAAAACAACAAAAACAAACCAGTGACAAAGAACAAAACAAAACACTTCACAAGAGAAAAGCTTGTAGTTCGTTCAAGGATCATTTGCTGGCCCTGAGGAGCGTTTTCCAGTCCAGTCTGTTGGGGCACCATGCCCTGGCCCCAAAGTCCATTTTCAGCATTCCCTGGGGACCTTGCCACTCCATTCCCTTGCTGTTCCGCTGCACTCCCCCAGTGCTTTGCCTCGGTGTGGTGGGATCAGGTCAGGTGCAATTCCCACACTGTGTCTCCGGTGCTGTACCCTGTATCGCCCTTAGTCACTGAGGGGCATCATGTCTCATAGTGGGGCCAGCCATGTTGCTCTCTCTGTGGACTGGCTGACTAGCTGAACATTTCTTTACATTCTTGACAAGCAGGTTCCTGAAATACCGATTTCTCTAGTTTTATACCTTTTCTGTTCCACTATTTTGGGTGCTATGCTAGTAGGTGCATATATGTTTACAACCACTATTTTTCTTGATGGATTAACTATTTTCTTATAAAATATCCCTCTTTCTTGAGATTATTTGCTTGTTTTAATGTATTGCTGTATGTATATTTTTCCATCCTTTCCCTTTCAAGTTGTTTGTATCGTTGAATCTAAAGCACATGTCCTGTACACAGCACGTGGTTGGATATGGATTTTTATCCAAACGGACAATTTCTAGCTTTTGACTGGATAGTGTTTCATTTGCACTGTTGGGTTTTAAACCTGCCACTGTACTTTGTCTTGTCCTTTTGTCTTTTACGCCTTCTTTACTGCTTTTCTATTAAATGAGTGTTTGGTGCAACATTTAAATTTCTCCAGTAATTTCTGTTGTTGTTGTTATTTGTTAGAAGTTGCTGTTTACATCTGTTCAACATCTTAGTAAAGAACATTTCCAAATGACATTTCACTTTTTCTTCTTTGTTCATAAAAGATAAATGAGATAAGCTTTGCTCATGACCCTGAAAAACTGCAGATGAAAACTGGCTGAATGCAGATAGGGTTGGCAATAAAAGAGAACAAAGCACAATGATTTGCTGACTTTCAGACTATAATCAGGGGTAGCCTTTAACAAAATAAAAGCACAAAAATTGATCTTGAAAAAAGTATTTCATCACTTTCCCTTATAATTTAGGTAAACTTTGCTGAAATAAAAGGCATCCTGGTGGCACAACAAGGTAAGAGTTGGACTGTTGATGCCTATACCCGGTAGGGTTGTTATGAGTTAGAATCAGTTTGATTACAGTGGGTTTTGCTGAAAGAAAAAGAGATCTGAAAGTACATATTGCAAGAATACACTGTGGACCTGAGAATACTGACCCAGAACAATGAAGACTAGGCATTCTAGGGACATAAAATAAAGTTTTGAACACTTAGGCAAAAAGAGCAGGTGACAAAAGCAATTTGATTATATCAGAGGTTTCGACAATAAAGTTGTATAAAAAAAGGAGTAATATTTTTAAGGTACTAAAAGAAAATGCAAAGTTGAGTTTTAACATAGAGCAAACCTGAGTTTCAGTGTTAAAAAATATAGTGATTTACATCTAAGAATTGAGGGACAATGTAGATATGGTAAATGCATTTTTTCAAAAAGTGGGGTAACATAAGGGGTCCTTTAAAAGTTCATGAGAAATGTGTATTATTAAAAATTATGGAGTTAAAAAATTGTTTTCATCAAAATAAACTTGTAATTGGCATGATGGCAGTGAGTTTAGTTTTGGTAACTTGTAATAGGTCTGAACAGGATCTAGTTTGAGGCACTAGAAAGGATAAGCCATCCGTTTTCAAATAGACAAGAAGTCTAACTGAAGCAGGAATAAACATCACATTTATGAAGAAGGGTGACAATACTGATGTTTTATGAAAAGTTTATGGGGCAATGTGTGAAAGAAATCGTATTTACAAATGATAACTCATTTTAAGGAAGGATGAGATGAGGTTGAAGGTGAAACTCTCAATGGCAGACCATCCACATCAATTTGAGAGGAAACAATCTTGTTTGTGCCCTAATTGAAAAGGACTGACAATTTAAAAGCAGAAACAATAAATAGCCAACACCATACATATCTGGATTGGTTCAACTTACACAATTCTGACTGAAAAATTAAAGTTGCGCAAACTTTCTGCTCAATAGATGCCCAAAACTGTTGTGTACAGGCTGGCTTCAGACAAGGGCAGAGCTTTCAATGGAAATAAGTGGAAGCAAGACCCTCAAGCATTTTTCAAAGAATTGCACTAGGAGGTGAGACATGGCTTTACAGGTAGAGTTCTGAAGACAAAGTACAATGAAACCAATGGTGGCCATGAGGTGGAAGGGGTTCACTCAGAGCAAAAGCAGACCAGTCAAGGCAAAGGTTATGTCAATAGTCTGGGGATGCTGAAGGCATTTTACTTGTTAATTTTCAGCAGGACCAAGGAACAGTAACATCTGTTTATTAGGAGACTATGTGAGAAAGTTAACCAAAATGCCTGGGAAAGCTTTACCAGAGCCCTTCGTCACGACACTGTTGGCATTCATTCCACTCATCAAACAAGGGCAATTTTGTGAGAGTTTATGGTGAAGAAAAACATCTGTCTTCTGTCCATATTTTTTTGTAACTGCCATCCGGGAAAGGGTAAGAAAGAACATGTAACTAAGATAGAGGACTCTAAATCGGGGTTGGCCGGTCTTGCTATTCTGCTGGATATAATAGTGTGCCATCTCAGAAGCAGGGAGGGAACCCCATGACCAGCAAGAAAGAAGAGCAGCTATCAGTGGAGCTCATTTGGGACCCCTGTCTGATGTGGTGATGGCAGCAGAGGCTGCAGTACCGAGATTGAGACTGAGAACATAGATTGTGCTGAGATCTTGAGACAGCACAGGAGCAGCACTGAGGCCGTTAGAGCAGCGGGCTTCCCTGTACAGGGAACAAGGTATAAGCTACAGGACCATGTGGCCGAAAGGCCAAGGACCAGAGAGAGACGTACACTAATATGGCTAAGAAGGGGTGTTGGGGACAAACGGACTTTATTTTTACCATATTGTAGCCTGTTACCTTCCCTAATATGGCCCAGAACTGTAAGCATTGTCTGTGAGTTCTGTCTGGCCATTGCAACGACTTATCAGACCCAGCAGACAAGTGCTGTGGGAAGCAGAGTTGCTGTCTGCATAGGGTAAAGAAAGAAGGAGGTGGAAGCCTGCCTGACCTCTCTGTTGTGCCAATTGGCTGTGGGCTGGTGTGGAGCTGGATTCTCCTTTAGATAGCCAGACGTAGTCAGATGTGCCACCCCTAAACCCCCAAACACACACCACTTTCCTCCAAGTTTCAGTGGAAAACCATTACGCATCCACCTTATAGTCCTAATATGACGCCTTCTGACTTCTTGTTTCCTAATCTTAAAATAATAATAATAGTAAAGGAAACCCATTTTTCCTCAGTGAATAGTGTTAAAACAGACTACATAGCTAGTGTTAAATTCCCAGGCCCTTCAGTTATTTAAGAGGCTGGTATCATTAATCACAAAAATACCTTGAACTTGATTGGGCATATATTGAGAAATAAAGGTTATGCTTTCTATTTTCAAATTCTGCTTTTCCACGAACTATTTGAAGTCCCCCTCATACATTCATTGTCATCCAATAAAGCCTACAAACTATGACCAATCCAGTAGCAACAGGCATTCCTAACAATTAGAAATGGGATCTTAACATTTCATTTTTTACTAATAAATAAATCAGAGTTTCTTGGAGGAATGTGTGACTTCTGATTCAGGGCAAGGCCTTAAAAAGAAGAGCCTTACACAGTCTTCCGCATCACCTGCAAGAGAACTCTTGATGCACTCACTGTCCGGAGCCCATTTGGTCCCGCAGGAACCCTGTAAGAAGAGCACACGAGCCTCTTCGGCATTCCAAGACGGGAGAACTTTACAAACGCAGACTGCCACAGCTTTCTCTGGCAGAGCAGCTGGCTGAGACAGACCCACCAACCTTTCAGGGAGCAGCTGAGCACTTTCACCTCACTGTCACCAGGGCTTCTTCTGAAAGGCCACTCCCACTCACAGCGACTCTGTACTCCGTTTCTGAAGCTCCGTGAGTCTTTGCTGGAGCCGATGGGCCATCTTTCTCCCACACAGTGGCTAGTGGGTGTGAATGGCCAGTCTCGCGGCCAGCAGTCCAACACTGTGTGACAGCACCACTGGGGCCCGTGCTCCAGGGCCAGAGTAAAATAACTCAGTAGACGACCTGAAAGGCCTTGCCCTGTCCAAAGATGGGGCAACATGAGCTGCAAAAAGACAACCCTACACCATCCTGAAATTGGTGAAGCGTCTTTCAAAGGGGAGATGATTGGATTGTGGACAGAGAGGAAGGGACTTTTGAGCTGTTGGACAATGCCTATTTCTTTACGTGGGTGGTAGTTACAAAAGAATATTTGCTTTATAATAACTTAATAGGTTGTGTATTAGTTTTGTGTGAGTTTTGGTAATTGTGACTTATGCTATAATAAAAACATTAATTTAAGAAATAGGAAAATTTATGCTAAAATAAGAATTATGAAGGGGGGCCTCAGAAATGTCTTAGAAAAATCCCACTACCTTAAAATTTTTTCCATGAGCTTTCTGAAACCCCCTCGTATGGTAGCAGAAATGAAATACTCCATACGAGGGAATTTTCTAGAAGAAGAACAAAGAAAAACAAAGATGAAGAAGAAGAGAGAAAATGAATTTGAGTGCCAGTTCAGAGGTTCAGCATTCAAATTAAAAGAGGTCTAGAAAGAGAGAACACAAAAAAAGGGAGGGAATTCAGATGAAAAAAAAATTACCAGAATTGAAGTTCTTGATTTTCTATATTGAAGGTTGGCAAACATTGTCTCTAAAGGGTCACAGATATTTTATTTTAGGTTTGGCAGGCCACATAAGATGTGACATAATTACTGAACTCTGCTTTCGTAATGTCTTAGGTAAGATGTAAATGGTACGTGTGGCTGTGTTCCAAGAATCGTTCGTTATAAACATAGTGGTGGGTTAAAGATGGTCTGCAAACAGGGGGTGGCCTGGCTACACATTGCTACCCTTGAGATTGAAGGAGTCAATTACTTACTGAACCCACCACCATGAACTCGAGGACCAAAGCAAAGACCCTAAAAGTTCCCATTTTCCAAACAAGATACATATCATCAATCTACATCCAAGTAGTATTAGATGTTTTAAGAGCATTTTTGGAAGCTATTAGGAAATAGCTTTCCAAATTCTCAGAGCAAATTTCATCTAACCTGGAATTTTACCAATCAGAATGAGGGTAGAAAAGTGCTTTAGATGTGGAAGGTCTCAGGAAATTTACTCCTCAGCCCCATGTACTTCTTGTAAGGAAGCTACTGGAAGAGATGCCCTACAAAATGAAATAATAAACAAGAACCGAAGACGATCCAGAAAGCAGAGGCTCGCACAGAATGAAGAAGCAAAGGGAGCTTCAGGTTTAAGGTGGAGAGAAGCCCTAGGCTGCAGCTTGGCAGCTGCCCCCGAGCAGCTGAATGTGGATCGCAGGAGGGCGAAGGTGCTGGGAGAGGGGTTTTCAAGAAAACATAATTGTGAGAGCACTTATTGAGTTTGAACACAGTGGAGAGACATATAAACGGGGGAGAGTTTAGAGATAGATGAGTAAGTACACAGAAAACTAAGTAAATATGAAAATAAGACAATCATTAACTCAAGGGAAAACAGAAAGTTGACCAAGGGAGGTAAAACAATCTTGGTAATGTTTATATGGCCAGTGAATTGAGTTTTTACAGTCATAAGAATGTAATCACTGAAAACAGATTTAGCCAAAATATCATCTAGATTAAATTGTTGTTAATTCTCTACCAAGTAACAGGAATCTTCCTACTTACCTTCTGCATCAACAAACACACAAAGACTTTCTTATTTAACTTATTGGCACTATGTACATGGAATTGTCTTAGGCGTCTCACTATTGAATCATTGAATAATTACTCAGCATTGACTATAGCCCTAGTATTTAAGTCCTGTATATAGGGAAGACCCAAGCACAATTGATGCATGCGAATTCTGGTGCTGGCAAAGAATACTGAAAGTCCCTGACCTGCTGGAAGAATGAACAAACCTTGTCTTAGAAAAAGCACAGCCACAAGGCTTCTCAGAACCAAGATGGCGAGACTTCTTTTCACATACTCTGCACATGCTGTGAGGAGGCACCAGGCCTTGGCAAAGGGTATTGTGCTCAGCAAGTTAGAGGGGCAGCAAAGCACCCAGGAAGACCCTCGCAAAGCGGGGCTGACACCAGACTCAAACAGAACAACAACGGTGAGGATGGCCCAGGGCCAGGCCGTGCTTCCTCTGTTGTTCACAGGGTCGCTCCAAATCGGATCCAGTGTGACCGAGTACGGAACAGGCAGTCGTGAGCTCCTGCTCACAAGGAGTTTAAGACTACGACACATTTAGCAGTAGAAGACAGCCAAAGAGATGATAAAAGCCAAGCGTTCTCCTCTGCCTCCTGGCTGCCCTTCCTTCACAGAGCAGTCTAAATACATTTAAAATGTTAACCCCCCACACACATACACCATACACACACCCTTCACACTCATCCACAAACACTAAATAGTTCACCATTACATTTACATTAAAACCCATTGATCTTAGTAAGACTTTATAAGGCTTATTATCTTAGCCCGCATCAGTCGATACACTCTATAAAAGCTACCTATAAAACATGCAATATAGCTCTTCCAGTGACAAGCTCCCACAAGCCTAAGGCCCTCTAACCTACCTACTTACCTCAGGAGTCTCCTACACTCTATGTGGCCGCTTACTTACTCATGCCTGAAACTCTAACCCACTGGTCACTATTGTACCAGATCTTGTGACTGCTGGAGACTGTTCAGCCTACAGAGTAAGCAAATGTTCTGAAGCTACAGTGAAAGAAAGTGGGGAGCATGAATACAAAGTATCTACTCTTTTGCCCTTAGTAGTCCAAAACGTATTGCTAGAGAAATCGGCTACAGTGTTGCAGGTGGAAAAACAATTGACTTAGAAGTGTGAAAAACCTAGCTACATAGTTTCTTTCTTTCTTTATACTTTTATTGGGGGCTCTTGCATCTCTTATCACAATCCATACATTCATCTAGTGTGTCGAGCACCTTTGCACAAATACTGCCATCACTTTGAAAGTATTCTCCTCCCACTTGAGCCCCTGATATCAACTCCCCATTTCTTCCCACTCCCTCCCCTGCCCGCTCTTCTTCACGAACCCTTGATAAGTTATAGATTATTTCCATATCTTACATTGTCCTCCATTGCCCCTCACCTACTTTACTGGGTTGATCCTTGTGATCGATTCTCCCTTTCTCCTGTCCCCCTCCCTAATCCTCCTGGTATCTCTACTCTCATTGTTGGCCCTGAGGGGTTTATCTATCCTGGATTCCCTGTGTTGCTGGCTCTTATCTGTAGCAGTGTGCATGCTCTGGTCTAATCCAATTTGTAAGGTAGAAGTGAGGTCATGATAGTGGGGGGAAAGAAGCACCAAAGAGCTAGAGGAAAGTTGTGTGTTTCAACAGTGCAATACTGAACCCTGACTGGCTCATCTCTTCCCTGTGACCCCTGAGGGGATGTCCAATTGTCTACAGATGGGCAATGGGTCTCTACTCCACGCCCCACCCCCCCATTCACATTGGGTATGATTTTGTTGTGGGTCTTGGATGCCTGATAACCATAGACACCTCATGATCACACAGGCTGTGTGCTTCGTCCATGTGGGCTTTGTTTCTTCTCTGCTAGATGGCTGGTTGTTTATCTGGTCTTTAAGACTCCAGACACTATATTTTTTTGATAGCCAGGCATCTTCAGTTTTCTTCACTATATTTGCTGATGCACCCACTTTGTCTTCAGCGATCATGTTGGGAACGCTGGATTCATAGAACAAAGTATTCTTGTGTTGAGGGAGTACTTGAGTCGAAGCCCAATGTCCATCTTCAACCTTAATTCTTAACATATAGATATGAGTATATAGCTGTATTCCCCTCTTGATGCGCACGCACATGCCTGTATTTATGCCTCTCTAAGTGTCCTTTGCTTCCTGGTTCTTTCCTCTTATTTCCTTTTGTCCCACCATCATGTTCGGCCTTCATTCGAGTTTATAATTCCTCACTGTTAAACATTGCCCTTGATTAAGCCCCACTAGGCATCCTACAACCTTCCTTCCTTCCATTGATTTTAGTTCACTTGTTGTTCCTTTGTCCTTGGGTTGGTTCCACTCCCACTTCCTTTCTCCCACCTCCTCTTCTCCCGAATCCCCCCAAAATCGTTCTTTTCACCTCCAAATTATTTATCACGCCTATCTTATCTAGATAGACATGCAGATACATTAATAAGTGCAAAAACCAGGCAAAGACAAATAAAACAAAGGAAGTAAACAACAACAAAACAATAACAAAGCCAATGACAAAAATGGAAAAGCCTATAAATAGTTCAAAGTCTGTTTGTTGGTCTTTAGGAGTATTTCCCAGTGGAATCTGATGGGGTGCCACATTCTGTTTCCAAAGTCTATTTTGGGTATTCCCCGGGGATTTCATCACTCTCCTCCCCCTGCTGCTCTGTTGAATGCTCTCAGTGCCTCGCCCCAGCGTGATGGGGTCAGACCGTGCACTATTCCCTCACTGTGTCTCTCGTGCTGTACCCCATGGTTCAGGCAGGGACATCGTGTCCCATGGTGGGGCCGGCCCTACGGTCCTCCCCGCCTAGCTGTATTTTCATGCGGGTCTTCCCACATCCTACTCCTCAGTATAAAATGCCATCTCACTGCCCAAACCCCACTGCTGTCACATTAATTCTGACTCACAGCAACCCCGCAGGGCAGGGTGCAAGTGCCTCGGTGGGTCTGCGAGGGTGTAACTGTTTATGGGAGTAAAGAGCTTCATCTTTCTCCTGTGCAGGGTCTGCTGGTTTTGAACTCTCAACTTTGCGGTTGGCAGCACAACATGTAATCACTACACCATGAGAGCACCCTACAAATGGCAGAAAAAGAAGAGATTTGTTTATGCAGAAACATTCACTATAGGTGATTCCTTGATAATCAGCTCAGACGGGCAGTGTTGCACAACCTGCAGGCTTGCCTGTGTATTCCTCTTCCTCCTCTCCAGGGAGCAAGAGGCTGCCGTTAGTCACACCTGTGACTTCCACGCAAACCATGCCGCCAGGTTTCTGCTCGCGACTGCTGCCTTACCTCGGAGAGGTCTCTTTTCCTCACGCAAGCTCAACTTAATCTGTAAAGCTCAACATAAGTCTGGACACTTGGTATGTAATCTTTGCTCCAGAACCTCTATCTGAAAATGTTTTCAGCCTTTTTTTTTTTAACTCCTATAAACTTACCATGGTGCTGGGCACTTAGGAGTAACTCAACATATATACTTGGAGTCCTTTGACTTCCGTATTTACCCACACAAAATCCTTCTGTTAATATCCTGCTTATCACTTTCTAAATGTTTAGCCACGTTGTCATTACTTCCTTTTATCTCTTGTGCTCTTGTCTAACCCAGCTTTCCCTGAACCTCCGCTCATGCTTACTGAAAACAGAATTACAGGGAGCATTTATAGTCAGTCAGTCAGTCATTAGGACTATGAACCGACTAAGGATAAGTCAGATAAGGAAACCCAGTGGGAACTAGTTTGCTTTTCCGGCTTTCTAATTTATCAAGATGCAGTTCTCGGGTAGAAACAGGCCAGAAGGACTTTATGAAAGACTTCGTTGTGCGTCTTGTCCTTATCACACGGGAGCCCCAACAAACTTCTTTCACAGTGAGCTGCCAGTAGCCTGAGCCTAGGGCCTCTTCCCGCATCCCAGACCAACAGGCAGCTCAAGGGCATATATGTTTTTCCTGAAAATTAAGACTTTTAAGTTGTTTTACCACCACTACACCATCCAAATGCCATCAGGTTGATTCTGACTCATCATCGTGACCCTGCATAGAATTATCATGGTTGTAAATTTTTACAGGATCAGAAAGTCTCAGTTTTCTTCTTCGGTGTGGCTGGTAGGTTCAAACTGCTGACCTTGCAGTTAGCAACACAACACATAACCCACTATGCTACCAGGGCTCCTTTTAAGCTGACAGAGACCCCTTAAAGGTTGAGCTATAGACCACAGGCTGGGTTTCAGTTGAGTGTTCGTGGAATAGATGAACAAAGGAATGAAACAGGAAGATGAGTACAGGAGGAAAATACGACTAATATTAGAAGCAGAAAAATGTTTTCCCCCTTCCATCCCAGCAAAGCGAGTGTATCACACAAGGAGAGGGGAAGGGAAAGGGAAGGTGGGAGGTGTCAGTGGAGGGATGATCTACAATGAATTTACCAAAAGCGTGCCTCATAATCAAGCATTTATCAGTACTAACTCAAAATGAGATTATACTCCGTTTTATTTAGATGAATATTATGATGAAATTACTTCTAGAATAGACAAACTAATGATTAGACTACAATGCACCACACAAACAATTCTAAATAACTTTGCTCTGATTCCATTCTCATTAAAAAACAAACACAAGTCTTATTTGTAATATGGTCTCTTAAGTGGACTTGCCCAGAAGACAGCAAGCGCCCTAGAAAGATGGATCATTCCAATTCCGAGGTCAGGTGGATGTCGTACTACACTAGGCTACATAGACAAGTATTGACACTGGAGCTTCGGTTTGTAAAAAGAGTATTGCTCCAACCCGGTTTGCAGAGGGGATGGGTGACAGTGAAAGCCCCAAATGCATGTGCAGGGTCCCCATGCGGACTGCTGTGACTCCCTTCTGATGATAGGGCAGGGGTGGGGACAGCCTTGCTATCAGCCAGGGAGAAGAAGAAAGTGGACTAATGCCCAGGCAGGTTGTTTAGAATTTAACACCTTTTCATTGGCTCTTCTGACCCGTTTTAAATTTGCTCCAGATTTTAGTGGTTTCTGTTTTCTTTTTGGCAGTGTTGGGTCTGTTGTGCACAGAGCGGCTATGAGCAGGAGCCGCCTTTACGGCACCTGGCAATAACCGAAATAACCCTTCGATGTAGACGGTCTGTGTCTTCTTCGTACTCTGTCCCTAGTCGGGACGCTCTGCGGACACTTGTTCACTTTGAAGGGAGACCCTGCTGGTATTTGAACCCGTGACATAGCTCTCAGCATCTTAGCAACATACAAGCCACTGCTGTACGACAAATTGACAGGTAAGTGGTGAACTGTTCTGATTGGACCGTGCTTTTAAAAAACCCTAATAAGAGCCCTGCTGGCAGAGTGGTTACCCAATGGTCTACTAGCAGCAGGGTCAGCAGTTTGAGACCACCAGCCGCTCCGTGGTGAAAGACAAGGCAGGGGCAGTTCTCCTCTGTCCTATAGGGTTGCTGAGTTGGAATCAATTTGATGGCAGTAGGTTTGGTTTCTGGTAAAGACCTTAGACACGTGTATTACTTTTCTTCAACCATCCACTGATCACAGAGGCATGTTTTAACGTTTTGTTTGGAATAGGCCCAGGCATTTAGTAACACGCACACACACACACACACACACACGTCCAGTTCGTATATGCCTGTAGCATCATGCTTTGATAATTGTGTTTAATAAAGTTAGCTATGGTTTAGTAGCAATACTTTCAGACTCATCCTAATAGTACTTAGTTAATCCCCATACTGTTGGTTATAAGAATCTGACAGATTCTCCTAAATCACCTGACATCAGTATGAATGAGTGAACAGTACTTCTTTATAGTAATTGAGAAAGTTGAGCCTAGCTGATTTGCCACAGCCAAGAAACTGATATGAAAATCAAAAGTCAATTTATTTGACCTCAAGCCCAAAGTGATTCATTTTCTTCCCAATATAAAGCTGACAAACATCTCTACAAATACTCAAGGAGTGTCAGAGGGGCGGGATTTAAACTACAACACACTGGTTTTTTGGTGTGTCTTCTCCCTGCATGCACAAGTACCCTCATTTGAAGCCACGTGCCAACAGCTGCCACAGCAACTCACCCAACCACGGATACATCTTGAGCCCTTTAGGCTCGTGAGTTGGGAAAAGATGATCATATCTGCTACAACAACTTATCTTTAAGTAGAACTGCTAGCTTTCTAATCTCATACCACAAAACAGAAAAACAAAAAGCCCGCCTTACAAAACACAACAATGGCCGAGTTAATCTCTTCAATGCAGTACTTTGCTTTCCAATTCCCACAAAAACCTAAACTGTGAAGTAAGTGTGGGAAAGCCAGGGACTTGAAAATTATATTACAAGGGATTCTCCTTTTCCTACCCTTCAGAGGCCATCTTTTTAAAAAGAGTAAGCTGCAATGTCAAAATTAGGAAGGATAGCCACATAAATCTCAAGGAGGAGTGTCAACTGAGGCAGGATGTCATACAGCTGCCAAAAACCCCAGAGTAATTGCTTTTCTGGGGGTGGTGGGGGGTGGTTTATATGTGCTAACACTAAATCAAATGAGAATTCAAACTAACTCTACATGATTTAGTGGGATTTGCCAGATTCCTATGACCAACGTGTTTAAAAGATTTTAATTTATTGTATTCCGTAGTTGATGGTCTGATTAGTAACTGAAGCTAATCAGATTCTTTAATTCTAGGCATTTATCCAAGAGCTACTTTGAGGATGCCTATGGAATAGCTAAGTACAAGTCCGAAATGGGACTCGAGGCCCAGCCCACACAGGTGTTTTGCTTGGACCGTGCATTGTCTGTTGTTGTTTTTTGAGAACCAACACACACACCCCTGACATTTCAAACATCTAACAGGATTCTTTTGAGCTTCTCTTTGGAAAAAAAAAAAAAAAAAAAGGAAAACTCGCCAACAATGGGCTCAAGTTCCCTGGAGTGCCTGCTGCTCCTGTAGAGGGGCCTGGGCTCACTAGCTCTCAGTTCCCCCCAGCCTACTTCACTCCTTATCTCATATTTTTACAAAAGCTTTTTTTATCATGAATGGGGAGATTTACAAGCAAATCAATTTTCCATTCAACAATCCATACACATTTTGTGTCGTGTCATTGACCGTAATCCCCACAGTACAACACCACTTACTCTACTTCCTCTGTTTCCATCTTTTCTAATCTGAACTTTGTTCTTGGGCAAATGATGCCCTTTTGGCCTCAGAGGGTCCATCATTCTTAGAAGTGTCCTACTGTTAGCCATACAGACCTGTCCACAGACCACTCGTCTCATGGTTAGCTGTACAGACCTGTGCATTGTTGGCTGAAAAGTGAACCACAGTAGTTCAGTTCCAAGTCTGAAGAATGACTATGGGCCATTGACTCAGGAAATCCATCAGTTTCTATCCAACTAGTAGGCTAGGTCATTTTTATGATTTTGAATTTTGTTCTACATTTTTTCTTTTATTCCATCCATGATCTTTTAATGTGACCCTGTTCAGAGTAGTTGGTACTGATAGCCGGCACTATGTAGCTGACCTGGACTCCAGGTCATGGCAGCTGAGTCTCATGTGTTCCATGAGCCCACTGAAGAAACATGCCATGCAGCTCAGATTGTCTTCATTTTTCTTCACTCCAGACAGGGGAAACCAACAGTTCCACCTCAGATGCTACTCACATGCTTCGAAGACTTTAGTTGTTGATAGAACACTCTATTTGTGAATGACATTAAACCAATTGACTTTGGTTGTCCCAAGACTATGGTCCTGAGCCCCCATGGCCAGCGACTCATTCTTCCAGGTGTTTGGTTACACCTACGATGTTTTCATAATTTTGTTCCCTGTATGCTCTATGAGATTCATGAATATATTTGCAGTATATATAAACACATATGAAGAAATATTCATGGGACTAGTCCCATTTTCCTTCCCACATGTGTCTATATACCCACTCATAGATTACTGATATTGTAGCATTGTGTATACACCATATATATATCACCATTTTCCTGTTTCGTCTTTAACCCTTTGATTCCTCCCATGGCCTTATTTTGCCTTCATAATTTTTTGTTGCCCTTCCTTTTATTATATATCATCCTCACCTTTACCCAACTTAATGTGTCTACTTGCTACTTGTACTTTACTCTGTTATGTTATCTGCCCCATCTCTAGAGACATCTGTGTTTATGACCCCCTACTTTTGAGGAAATGGATAAGAAAAATATAAGAATCAGGAAAAAAAATCCAATAAAACCAAACCCATTGTCATTGAGTTGCTTCCAACTCTTAAGCAACCTTACAGGGTAGAACAGAAATGCTTCTCCGGGTTTCTAAGACTATAAACATTTATGAGATCAGACAGCCTCACCTTTCTCCTAAGGAGCAGTTGGTGGGTTTGAACTGCCAGTCTTGAAGTTAGGAGTCCAATGCTTTATCCAACAGTTCCACAAGGCCTATTCCACTTAAAAAAATGTTGACAGACCAGTGTGCCAAGGTAGTTTGGGATACAGATAGCAAGTGGCTTTAACAAAGAAGTGTTAAAGTGATTCAAATCTTTAGCATAGTCATTGTTCAATTAAGCATAAGTATTTCATTACAAGTCGAAATTCGTGGCGACTATTTAGAAAGAACCCTTTCTTCTGATGTCAATTATAAATCACTTTTCAAATTCTTCTATCTTGTCTAATGTTTATGCCAAGTTTATCTAGGAGACAAGAAGAGGACACACCTTTCTTGGCTGGTCTCGTTACCCTTCAGCATGTCTTAGTCAATAATCAGACCCTTCCTTTTTTCTCTCTAGAACTATGGCTCAGCTCATGACATGATACTTGACTAGGGTCTAACCAAAATTTGGTCTACCACTAATCAATTAATTTTCCTCCATCCTTTACCAAGCAAGCTGGCTTTTGCCAGTTTCTGATGTTTTTGTCCACCAGGTGGCAACATAGCAAGCTATAGTTTAGCCTTTTTTTAAAAAAAAAAACCAGATTTTTAAAACACTGGGAAATATCTCTTGGACACCTTCCCTCGCCTTTTCCTTCATCAAATTTTATTCAACCTTTCCCCTAATCTATGGTGACATTTATTTTTTTGAGCTAATTACATTGTAGTGTTTGCTAGGAATGGGAGGTAAAGGAAGACTGCCAAGGACTTTCTTTACCCAAGGTCACAGAAGACAAGGCACATTCCTGTGCCTTGGTCCAGGGAAGTCAGGAAATACTGATTTTTGAACACTATTTCTGATGTGCCAAATTATTTGTGGCAGAATATTATACAGGCTATACATTTAAAAGGAGGCAGCCAAGGTACATGTAGTCCACAGGGAAAGAAAACAATGTCATAAGTTTACTAGGGAAAGAGATACATAGTGGGTGTGGGGTGTGTGGGGAGGGACATACGAGAAAGAAGGAAAAGGGAGAAGATGGTATGTCAGTGGGTAAGAGAAAAGGGAGCAGAGATGGAAAACACGAAACAAGGAGATGAGGGGACCACGTAATACAGCTGATAGACCAGGTAAGATCATGAATACCATTCATATACATATGCAGATTCACATAGGTGTACTCCAGGAAATGTGTCTTAATGTGAAGTTATACAGACACCATATACCCAAAAGAGAAAACAGAAGTATAAGCACACCGGAGAAAATGTGCATAGATAACTATACTCCTCCCCTCACATGCAAGGAGGCCACATACATGCTGGAGGAGGTGTGTGCACACGGGTGGGGTCCAATACAAATCGGCCAAGTTGTCCGAGTCTGAATCCAGATCCTGCCATGCGCTCAGTGAGTGGGCAACCTGATTACTTGTTTGCTCTTTTGTAAAATGGGAGCATTAAAAGATTGCTAACAGATTAAAACCCACCATTGCCACTGAGTTGATCTGACTCTGTGACCCGCCAGGATAAAGCAGAACTGCTCCTTAGGGTTCCTGAGATTTAAAATCATTACAGGAGCCACAGAGCAGCCGGTGAGTTTGAACCCACTGATCTTGACACTCAGAACAGTGCGTGGCACACAGTGAATGCTCCAGCCATTAAACAAGATCAATGACATGCATGCAAGGAGTGCCCAGCCGAGACCCATATACTCACCTCACAACCCTGAAACACCTATTTTCCTATCAACAAGCACACTTTCAAGTAGAATGATGATTCATGTAACCTGAGACAGTCTAAAATTAAGAAAAGGACTGGCTAAGCCATCATGGTGTGAAAGAGAGGTCAGTGGGAGGAGAACTGGAAGAACTTGAACTTAGGTCCAGGTGTATGGACCATATACTGCTCTACAAGTCAAAAAGGATGTTTTTCATCTGTAGCCTCATGCTAAAGCTTAGAGACCGGGACTCCTGTGGTTCAGGGAGGTGAAGGAAGCAGCTGCCAGGGGTATAGAGACCCCAGTAGATCAAGAACGATTGGTGTCCTAAAGTAAGAATTCAAATCAGAAAACAGCAGTGGAATGAAGCTGCCTATGCATTTACTTCACCTCCATAAACTGGTTTCCGATTGTACCACTGAACCTAATCTTCCTGGGATTGCTAATGATTTCCTCATTCCACAGCATGGACAGTATTTCTCTCTTACCTGATATTCCCACCGCATCTGATGCCACTGGCTTCCTTGCATTCCCTTGGCTACTAAGCACCCATACTCAGCTCTCTTCCTCACCTTCCTAATCACTTCTTTTCTGGCCTCTTTTTATAATTCTTACCAAACCTCACACATAAGAATCATCCTCTCACTTCAACTTCCTCTTTAGTTTCATCTCTCCCTTCTCTCTGTCCACCCTAATCGTAATCCAAATTAATTTCTCACTGGCCTCTGAGCTCGCCGTGACCAAGGAGGTTGTGCCTAGCCCATTTGTCCTCATAGTTTTATTAATCTGGAAAAGTCCGCTTCCTCCTTTAAGAGCTACTGTCATCATCATTTCCTAAAGCACGTCTTCTTCAGTAGATGTCTTCCCTTCAGCAGATGACAAACATACTTTTTCTGAATGCCTGTAGTACTGGTCAGACAGCTATTAAAATACATGCCAGGGGGCTATAATCTGCCTGTTTATCTGATTTTCCATTGAACTTCAAAGATAAAGCACCATTTTACCCATTTCTGAGTATTTCTGCACTTCCCCCCAAATTCGAGCTGAATCAAATGTAACCCTTCCATAACATAGGAAAAAGAAAACCTTTAGTTCAACAGTATAATTCTATCGACATAAAATAAACCATTTGATGTGTCTCAGCTAGACGGCCGCCTGTTTATTTTCAAGCCTTTAAGACCCCAGACACTATATCTTTTGATAGCCAGGCACCATCAGCTTTCTTCACCACATTTGCTCATGCAGCTGCTTTGTCTTCAGCGATTTTGTCAGGACAGGCTGGTGTGCTTCTTCCATGGGGGTTTTGTTGTTTCAGCTAGATGGCTGCTTGTTTATCTTCAGGCCTTTAAGACCCCAGATGCTATATCTTTTGATAGCCGGGCACCATCAGCTTTCTTCACCACATTTGTTTGTGCACTTGTTTTCTTCAGTGATCATGCCAGGAATGTGAGCATCTCAGACTGCCGAATTGTTAGAGCAGTGTTCTTGTGTTCAGGGAGTACTTGAGTAGGGGCCACTGTCCATCTGTTTCCTTAATACTAAAGCTATAAATATATGTACATAGATCTATTTCCCCCTCATCATATATAAATATATTTACATCTGTATATGCCTGTATTTAGATCTCTATAAATGCCCTTTGCCTTCCAGTTCATTCCTCTATTTCTTTGTACTTTCCTTTTGTCCCACTATCATGTTTAGCCTTCATTTCAGTTTCAGGAATTCTTCTCGGTTACATTGTTCTTGATCCAGCCCTGCTAGACCTTTTATATCCTCCTTGCTAATGATTTTAGATTACTTGTTCCCTTGGTAGAAGCACAACAGCCTATCCCGACATGATTGCTGAAGACAAAGAGGGTGCACAAGCAAATGTGGTGAAGAAAGCTGATGGTGACCGGCTATCCAAAGATACAGAGTCTGGGGTCGTATAGGCTTGAAGTTAAACAAGTGGCATCTAACTGAGAAACAACGAAGGCCACATGGACAAAGCATACCAGCCTGTGAGATCATGAGGAGTCGAAGGGATCAGGTATCAGGCATCAAATACCAAAAAAAGAAAAATCAAAGCATTGCGAATGAGGGGGAATGTGCAGTGGGGACCCAGGGCAATTGGACATCCCCTTGAAGAGGGGCCATGGGGAGGAGACGAGCCAGTTAGGGTGTGGTGTAGCAATGATGAAACATATAACTTTCCAATAGTTCTTGAATGCTTCCTGCTCCCTACTATTATGATCCCAATTCCAAATCCAGCTGGACTGGAATATGTACACTGATACAGGTGGGAACTGGAAACACTGGGAATCCAGGACATATGAAGAACCCCTCAGGACCAGTGGAGAGAGTGGTGATACCGGGAGGGTGGAGGGAAGGTGAGGGAGAAAGGAGGAACAGATTACAAGGATCAACGTATAACTTCCTCCTTGGGGGACGGACAACAGAGAAGTGGGTGAAGGGAGACTTCAGACAGTATAAGATATGACAAAATAATAATAATTTATAAATTATCAAGGGTTCATGGGGAGGGGAGAGTGGGGAGGGAGGGGAAAAATGAGGAGCTGACACCAAGGGCTCAAGTAGAAAGCAAATGTTTTGAGAATGATGAGGGAAACAAATGAACAAAAGTGCTTGTTACAATGGATGTATGTGTAGATTAAAATGATTTAATTATTAAAAAATAAATAAAATAACCATTTGAGACTATTTGGGAAAGCACAAAGCTCTATGATCAACAAGACGAGAGAGGCGCATTCCTCACCGTTGTACATCCTGATTCTTCCACAAGGAGGCAGACTGAGCCTTTGGCACGCGCTCAGTGAAAGTCACCAGCTCTTCCATGAGGAGCCTGAGCATGAACAGAAAGTGATGAACCACCTTGAAAAGCAGAAAGACAGATGCACCAACACTGCAGGCAGGAGAATCGGATTGCCCACCCTCATCCTCATTGTCTTCTGTTAACACAGACATGTGGTCGCTGTATTAAATAAAGTTAAACGAAAGCCTGGCCTTCCCATAGAATTTCCATGTTCCAAATTCTAAATTTCATGATTTAAATTCCCCCTTTAAAACCAGTTTTGTGCATTTCTTGGCTACAAACAATGACATACACAGGCCTAAGGTTGAACACATCTTTGTTACTAAAAATACAAAAGGAGCAAAAGTTAAATGATGGAAATACCTGATTTGGGTGGCAGCAGGGGTAGTGGCTTTTTAAATTACAGTGTTTAATGGATATTTTTTAAAAAATTTAAGTTCTTGACTTGCTTTTGAAATTAGCTAAAATCTATGTGGAATTTTGACTCTTATGGCTAATCCTGAAATTTAATGAAATAGTGTGCAAAGAGGTGCGCTCTAAAGACTTGTCTTCAAACAAGCAGCCATCCAAGTGAGGCATCAGCCAAGTCCACATGGAAGGAGCATGGCAGCCTAGAGAGACCACAGCTGGATTAGTTGTTCCAAGGGAACCAGGTAGGGGAGGTGGTGGGCAATCAAGAGCCGGCAACAAGGACAAGGAAAGAGAAAAGTCCTGGTGGCCAGGGTTGCACAGCTCTTACAAATATGATATGCACACTGTAGATCGGTGAAACTTATAAATAAATAAAGCTAACTAAACAACAAACAACAACAAATAACCGAAAAATATGAATTCACCGGGAATCACAGTGAAGGAATGCTAAGAAACGCCGCACTCTAGCGCAGCAGTTAGTTCTCAACGCGACCCCTTTGCGGGGTCGAACAACTCTTTGCGGGGTCGAACAACGATTCATAACACTAGTAAAATGACAGTTATGAAGCAGCAACGAAATAATTTTAAGGTTGGGGGTCACCACAACATGAGGAACTGTATTAAAGGGTTGTGGCATTAGGAAGGTTGAGAACCACTGCTCTGGTGGATCAATGGGACACATGATGTGGGGAAATGTGGGGCACAGAACAGTTATAGAAGTCTGGATGGCCAGAGGGAGGATGGCCAAATCCAGCATACCGAATTCCCTTTCAGAGTCTAGTACATGTACTCCCCATGGACCTGAATCCACTCAGAGCTAACATATACATAGGATGTACCATACATTTCTTATCATTTGAATACTAAACAACTTCATTCCCCCCCCCCCCATCTGTTTATTTAGTCCTTAATACTGCCTCTTCCTTCCATCTCTGGAACAGTGCTTGCTCCAGGGTCCCAAGAATTCTAATCCAAGCTCATTATCCTTCTGACTGAAGCTTTCATGAGAAGCTCCATCTCAATTTCATGCTTTAAAGTTTTCAGACTACAGTCTAATGTTTGTAGCTTATACTCTCATCGAAACGGATCAATTATCTTGAGTGTTTTACTTTGCTAAAATGGTCCATCCTCAGATCCCTGGGTGTTCTGAACACACTGCAGGTGATGCAAATGGCGTGACACACAGCCAAATGAATACTTTGTTTTATTTCTAGTAATTCTATCTTGTTAGATATCTAGCACTCATAGCACCTGTTAGACCCCAGCACCCAAACGCTATGTGAATTTCTAAATCCCATATCCTTGATCCTGGCAGCTTCAATTCATACAGCACTTGTCACTTCTTTCAAAGCAGTTCTTTTTCCTGGGATCATTCTCTTCCATTATTTCCACCATGCCCCACCCTCACTAACTGATGCTCTTTGCAGCAACCGGCTACCAGATGAAGACATGCAGAGGCGTGACTGTAATAACAAAGGCAGGGTTGAGAAAGTGATGGCAGAGAAGCCTCTCACTCGCGACTCTACCTTAAAGTCTGGGTTTCACCCCATCATGATACCCATCCATCTCACTGCTCAGCCCTTGCTTTTGACAAGCTGTCTAAGCCACCGACGGGAAGACAATTTGTTAACAAAGCTATGCAATTTCTTTTTTCTTTTCTTAAATCTGCTAAGTTCCCTTTCCCTGAAGCCTCTGGCTGTGCATTGCTGTGGCCTTCCCTAATTGGGATTAGCTGCCCAGGAAAGCTCTCTCTGGAGACATCACCAGTTGATGTAAATAAATAAGACTAGGAAATCCCACTAACTTTTCTGAATCTAGAAAGGTGCCTACACATGCCAATGCTTTGGGTCACCTGCTTGGAAGTAACAACCGGCCCTGGCCTAACCTCTTATTAAACAATCTCTCCCAAAGGAAGGGCACTTTCTAGCCACGTCCTAATGGGCTGAGAAAAAGGATTCTCACCTGCCGATCTGTACAGTGGGCTCGGTGGCATACACGGTGCCGGTGAAGCCAGTGTGCTCAGTGATGTAGGGCAGCGCCATCATGCAATGATAGTTAGAGATGAGGATCACATCGACCGTAGACAGATCTATTAACTCGGTCTGAAAGAAAGGGGAGGGAATGATACATATCTGTTCAGGGCACATCGATCAACATGATGTGACTGAAAAATGACGTTGTCACCTGCAGAGATGTCGCTTTCTGTACTGCAGAAAAACCACGCTTTCCTGCAACACTTCTAGCCTCCCATCTTAGGATGCTTCCTTAACACCATCAGATCGGGGGCAGGGCAGGGCTGCAAGTGATGCGAATGCAGCCAGGCCACCAGCAGCACTCTGGTTTTACTGGGGCACAGTTCAGAGTTAAGACACATGAGGATGAATGGTGACGGGAGGCCTCAGCACCTGGTGCCTGGCAAGAGAATCCAGGTAACTGGAAACGGAGAACAAGAAAACCTGTCCAGATGTACTTGTCTGGAATGCACCACTGTTGCCGGTTAGTGAGAAACAAAAAAAGCCGTCCCAGGAACTCAGTTCCCAAAATGGATGTGGGTGGCAACTTATGACTGGTGTTAGATAGTGGGGCAGTGCCATGCAAGGAAATGAGACCCAACTATTCCAGCCTCAGTCCACCCTTTGACTCCATTAAGGTGATGTGAAAAGGGAAAAGACAGGTTAACAGCTGAGAGGGACAATGCTACCAGTCTTTGGTAAATTTAATGAAAACTTTTATTGGCGAGTCATCAGAATGGAACATTTTCTCATATAGTTCCCAATTTTTTAGGACCTACCAGTCTTTTAAGGCTCAATTAAGTGTCACTTTTTCCACAAAGTGTCTCTGATTTCTACAAAGACAAGCACGTCTTCCTCATGACTCGCAAGGGACTTTATGCATCCTTGTCTTTCGGGGTGTTCCAGCTGCACACAGCACCTCAGGGCATTATCCTGTCTCTCAGTAATTGAATTTCCCTGAGGTCAAGAATCCAGTTGGACTCCTCTCTGCCACCTCCTACTCCTTAGCAGGCCTCAGTGTCCTTTTGAAAATGGAATGCATCTTTAAAAGCAGCGGCCTCTGTGGGCAGGGGTGAGAGACTATGGTTCCGTACCATGCCATCACCAAGGTGCCCTTCATGGAACAATTAACCTTAGAAAACGACACAGCCCACCAAGGGTGAGTGTGTGGTTAAGGCAGGAAGTGCGCTCGTTAGGAGAAAAGGTAGTCAAGCTGTTATCCCCTCCGCAGAGCGGCTGCAGCAGCGCTCCCAAGTGACTTAAGCAGATGAGAAGCCGCAGTGCACCTTGCTGGCTGTCGGTATTTTCTGGTTGAATGACTTTACGTATAAAATAAGTTAGTTTAATAAGGCTGCCGAGGCATTACAGGCTTCTGAGGACAGCCTCTAGATGGGAGGTCATAAGCTACTCACTGGCAGGTTGCACGAAATGCTTCACGACAACAAGAGACAATTTATGCCACCCTCAACTCCAGGCTGAGCACAGCCCTGCCAACGCAACGGCCTACTGACCATTATGCGAGGGGTCCCGTAGCACTGCACTGCACTGCTACCACGATCCGTGACCACTCGAAAGAAGGGTCCCGTAGCACTGCACTGCTACCACGATCCGTGACCACTCGAAAGAAGGATCCCGTAGCACTGCACTGCTACCACGATTCGTGACCACTCGAAAGCCAGTTCTAAACATATCAAGAACCTCAGTCAGAGTAGCAGAGCGGTGGAGCCAGAAGAAAAAGACAGGGGTGACAGTCTAATCAGAGGCGTCACCACCTCTCCTCACACATACAGGTAGTGGGTGAGACGGTGGGACAGTTCTCTAATTGACTGGAACCACCCCACAGCATCCAGATTGATGAGAAATCTGGTGAGGATAGATGAAAGCCGAATACAAGTATACTTAAAGAGGAAACTGTTCGAATGCAAGGGGATGCTGTGAGTTTGAAAATAAGGACAGGTGTGCATCAGGGTTGTATCCTCTCACCATACCTACTCAATCCGTGTGCTGAGCACATAAGAGAAGCTAGCCTACATGAAGAACGTAGCACTAGGATTACACGAAAACTCAGCAACAACCTCTGTTATTTTGCTTGCTCGAAACGAAGAGACCTTGAGGCACTTAATAACGAGGCTCAGATTTATAGACCTCAATGTGGATTACCTCTCAACATAAGGGAAACAAAAATCCCCACAACTGACCAATCAGCCACATCAGGGTGAATACACGCAGAAAAGATGGAAGTTGTCGAAGGTTTCATTGTACTTGAATACACAATGAACATCAATGGAAGCAACAGTCGAGAAACGAAACCACGTATTGCATCAGACAAACCCACGAAAGACCTTGAAGTAGTTATATAATTGTCCATTTGAGAGGATTATGAGTGAAGGAGTAGAGTCTAGTCTGCCAATCAGATCACAGCCAATGAGGCTTCTTTGTGGGCATGGTCTTCTCCTGAAGATTCTGGGAAATCCTCCAAGGTACTTCCTCCTTGGAGGTGGGAGACTCTCTGCTAACACCCTGCGAGACATTGCAGCTGACAAGACAGATGGGCCCACCCTGATGCAGAGACCCCTGCCAGCGCTGAGATGTTTCCAATGACACTGGATCCAAAGATTTCCTACCCACTGCCCTGTGATCTTCTACATTCGGTGTCATTGCACGTGTTTTGTGAGTCTGAAGAGGACTTTATAGATTGGTATCAGGCATATGGGCAAATAGCAAACTTATAGACTTAATCTGGACTGGGCTGGGATGTTTTCTCAATGTTCAATTGCTCTTGTACATAAATCTCTTTCTTATACACATATGTGTGTCCATGGGTTTGTTTCTCTAGTCTACCCAGATGAACACAGACCTCTTCTTTAAAGTGTTGCAAGCAAAGATGTCACCAGGAGGCCTAGGGAGCACCTGACTCAGTATATTCAAATACCTGCTGCGTGTTCCAGCAGGACCACAAAGAAGGAAGAACAAAGAGGCCGGACGCCGATGCATTAAGGTGGGTGTGAGAGTACTGAAGGTACCATGGAGCCCGAATAAACCAATCTGATGTGAAAGAAGTGCAGCCAGAATGCTCTTTAGAAGCAAGGATGGCACAATTTCATCTCACGTCTTTTGGACATGTTATCAGGAAGGGCCAATTCCTAGAGAAGACATCAGGCCTCATAAAGTAGAGGGTCAGCAAAAATCAAGAAACCGTGAGCACAGTGGCTGAAACGATAGGCTTTAAGATAGCAATCACAGTAAGGGTGCCTGAGGGCTGGAGAGTGTTTTGTTCTGTTATATAAGTTCACTATGAGTGAGAACTGACCCGATGGTTCCTAACAACATATATATTTATATTTAATTACACATAGCAACACTATATACAATTTCATTTTGTATAGCCATTAAGAGTGCTGACGTAAACATTTTTCATTTTACCTGAGAAATATATTTCATATCCACACTTATTTGTAGACTCAATCTTATGTAATTACATACACATTTTCATTCAATAGAATCCAATAAATAGCATTTTAACTTTTTTTTAATTTAATAAATCTTTTTATTGGGACTCATACAACTCCCATCACAATCCATACATACATCAGTTGAGTAAAGCACCCCTATACATTCGTTGCCCTCGTCATTCTCAAAATTCGCCCTCCACTTGGGTTCCTGGAATCAGCTTGGTTTCCTTTTTTTCCCTCCTCCCCCTCAGCATTTTAACTTAAAAATATATATATATCAAATACATCAAACACTTAAATCCTATTGATCTTAAGTTGGGTCAAAATAACTATAGCTTATTGGCTGGGTACCATACAGTGCTAGATCTGTGAGGAATACAGAAGTATTTAAGGGAATTATACTAGATTATAAATTCCAAGAGGACAAGGGCTGTGTCTGGTTGATTCACCCATAGGTCATCAAAATAACTAGATTGTTTACAACAAAGCAATGAGATGCTCTTGCTTCTACTCCCTGTCTATTTTCTCCTGATCATATAATGGCCAGCTCAACTTTAAAACAGTGACACTTACTTCCTTGCAGGAAAAAATCTTGTTTGAAAACTCTTGCATGCCATAGAACTCTAAATATAGTGACAAACCTTTATATCTGAGCAAAAAGTAAATTTGAAATGGCTGCTGTCCAGTTTAAAAGCTTAGAATCCTGAGGCACATCAGAAAGTCTTTAGAATACCAATTCATAAATTCTACACTGCTGCCCATAAATGGAAGGCTATAGGAAGTGAGCGTCATATTTGGTGAAGAGAAAGTAAGCGTAGTACATGGGATTAGGAATCTTTGAGCAGATGGGGAACTGCCCCACTGATTCCGAAATGACAGTAAGTCTGACAACTGAAGCTCCACAGCACCAAGGGGGAGGGCAGGATTCTTGGTAACACCCCACCTTCATGCTTCTTAGTTCTGTATCTCAAATTGCTACCACAGTTACAAGTCCTCCACTTATTCTGCGCGCGCACGCGCGCGCACACACACACTTCCAAAAGTTCATGGTGGAAAAAAAAACATGGAAAAATGGAATTAAAATAGAACTTTCTTGGGAACTTTTGGAAACTCCCTCATATTTTGAAGAGAGGAGGAAAAACAGTTACAAGGTATCAAAGGGGATGAGGGAAAGTAAGGCAAGTGCAATTGAAATGTTCTTTAACACTGAATTGTGAAAATAATTCCGTGGCTATTGTAATGCCCTGGGCGGCAGCTTCTCAGTGACTTCCTCAGGAACCCTGGACTGGCCACTGGCTTCCTTATATTTCATCTGCCTTGTTCAGAGCCCCACCCGAGGCCACTCTGGGAATTAGGTTTGTCAGCGGAGACTGGCTGGTTTCCTTTCAAAGGACTGGAAGCATATGTCAGCATCCTTTAGAACTATGAAATTGCACCTAAACAGTTGAAACAAGTCTCACTGTGACAACATGCTCGTGGCAGACAGATATTCATGACTCAGCTCAGAAACCATATAAGATTCAATATATTTAAGGCCCGCAGGAATTTTAAATATTTTATTGGCATTTACTGGATAATTTCCACGGTCAGCTACCCATTGTAAGCAAGATATGGTAATCTAAGCATGTAGGCAATATCATTATAAAACTGGAAGGTCTGAACTAATTCCCTAACTTGCTTAAAATTTTAACAGAAGTGTTACTGGGGCTTTACAGACAGGTGCAGGAAGAAGAGTGACTTCAATTATTGAGAAACAGTATAAAAAACTCCTAAAAGATATTTTCACTAACTACATGCCTGAAAGAACAAGCACCTTAAAGTTATTTCTCGATTTCATTTGGGGAGGTTCCAGGATGCACTTCATTTCCACAGTAAGATTAACTTTAATCTTACCTCTGGTAAGCAGAATTCAGGCACAGAGTCCACAAATACATGACCCGAGCACTCCTTTAGCTCCTGAAAGAAATCAAAGAAACCATATATGTGGGAAGAAATATCCAGCAGACATGACAGCCCCAAGTTTTCACCCCCCAGTTATTTGGTTTTGTTTGGGTTGCTCCCAAACTCTGCAAAAGCCAAAGGAAGCAGCAAGGTTATTTGAGTCAGCTGCTCCTGGTCCGGCTCATGAGGGAAGGGTCTTCCTCAGCAATACCAAGCTGCCTGGTGGCAGGCCCGGGAACAGAACCCCTATTCCTCGATGGCTCCTCAAAGCAGCCACGCATGGGCACCAACTGCTCCCGTAACCCAAGGGCCAGTGGTTTACAGACAGTGTCTCTATGCGTGGACTGGCAACCCGAACATTAGCCAGGGGCGCCGACTGAAGTACTGGTTTCTGGCCCCCACCTCAGGCCTCAGGGATCAGAAATGGTGAGAAGGCAACCATGGAATCGGTGCTTCTAATAAGCACCGCCACGGACTGTTACGCAATCATGTTAGGCCCTACACAAACTGCCCGGAGCCTCTTCCTTCTCCTACCAATTGGGGACAGGGCCACATAAGAGTGGGTGTGGGTGAAGAGTAGGCATGGGGCTAAAACCCCCACCACCGTGACTAACAATCTTTGCTTTTGAAAAACATACAAGCTATTTGGGATTTTAAACCAAGTGTATCCTTTCAAGGAAAATACATCACAGTGCAATTCCCTACCCTACCCATGATTCAGTCTCTTTAAAATGCTTGTTTTCATCTGAAGGATCGCTGGTGGTGCAGTGGGTTCAGTGCTGAAACATTAACTGCAGGGCCAGTGGTGTGGCCTACCTGCTGCTCTGAGAGAAAGATGAGGCAGTTCGCCTCCCCAAATTCCCGGCCTTGGAAACCTTATGGAGCAGCTATGTGGTATCGTTTGGGCTGCTCTAGAAGCAGATCCAGAGAAAAATGGTTGGGGGCAAGGAGTTTAAATGGATGTGCTGAAAACACAGCAGGAGGAGGGGGAAGTGATAAAGGAAGGTGGCTGATAGAGAACACATTATCGAGTCATATACTAGTCTAAGCCTATGGCACTTTTTCCTTTGAGGACATGATTTAAAAAAAAAAAGAGTATCAAGCCTACATCTCAGAGTTATCCTACTGAGGGTGAGGGTCTGAGATAGTTTTATAATCCTGCATTCTATGCAGCTTGTGGAAACAGCTCCCAGGTGCAGTGAGACATGTATTGGCAGCAGCCCGTCTGACGGAGCACGATGAAGGGGGCTGCCTGCTGCAGTGCCTGCAGACGGCCACAGGCCTCTGGTCTTCTCTCAGACATTCTATGCTCATCGGCAGAAAACACGTTTACAGCAGAACATGAGCCAACTCAACAATTTCTGCAGGTACAACTCAGTGACACTGAGGAATAAGTTTTTCTTTCCCCCCCCTGAACTGTCTCTTTCCCAAGAACACAAACTAAGGTATTTTTGCCATTTAGGCCAAAGTTATCTATGACGATGTAATAAAACCAGTCAAATATATAAACTAGACGACACCTCTGTCCAGAAAGACACAGGCAGTTACAAATTTATTTCAGAGCATTTCCATTAGTGTGACAATGGTGTGGAGACTATTTTGATCTCCTCTGGCTACTCAAGAAGGGAGAATCCACCTCCCCACCTGCTCAAGGCCAACTGTCACAGGCAAAGGTCAGTTATGCCTCCACACACTATCTATCCTCTTTTGTCCTATTCCGACTCCAACGGTTCCTCCCACAACACTGTAACTTTCCTACTCGGATCAGTAATCTATTGAAATGGCAACACAGAACTTACAGATAATACTCACAAGAATGGGGCTTTATTAGGAAGTTACCAAGTTACCACAAGTCAGGATCAGAAAACATTAAGGAAGCCAGCCTGCTGTTCCACCTCACGGTCTCACTATCTCCCTGCTTGGCTGCTAGTCTCAGCGTGGCTCTTTTGCTCAGTTCCCCAGTATCTGTGCTGCAGCCTCTGGTCTCAGCCTCCATCACTTTGGGTAGAGAGGAATCTCAAATGTACTCTGCTAATGGCTCTTCTTCCTTGATGGTCCTGGGAATGCTCTGTTCCTGCGTCTTACGTTGTTCTCTTATAGTCTCCCCAACAGACCAATGCTGGTAGTATGCGACACAGCCTATCTGCACAGTCCCACGCAATCATGTCGTAGGAGCTACAGACAGTGATAGAAGAGTCATTGTGAGAGACTTCACTTCATGACAATTAGTCATTGGATAGGTACTTACATGTCGTATATACTCGAGTATAAGCCAACCCGAATATCAATGGAGCCACCTAATTTTAATCATAAAACTACATAAAAATGTGCTGAAAAACTCAGCTTATACATGAGTATATACAGTATATTCACACACACACACACACACACACACACACACATATATATATATATATATATATGGTGCTTACATATTAGAGTCTGAATGATTTTACTTTTTTTTCTTTTTTTTGGTTTTACTTTCAATTTACATCTGGAAAGCAGGTGTTAAATCTATGTTGGCATTTGACTGTGTGGATGAATGGATACTAGTACAAAGAATAAAAATTACAGAATACTTCATTGTGCTCCTGCAGAAACTGGACATAAACCAAGAGGCAGTTACTGAACAGAACAAGGTAACAGTTTAAAATCAGGATAGGTGTTCATCAGAGTTGTGTCCTTTTACCATACTTATTCCATCCGTATGCTGAGCAAATATCATTAAGAAGCTACACTACATTAAGAAAAATGCAGCAACTTTCTTTGCCTACAGTGCAGAGGACTTGAAGCACTTATTTATGTAGATTCAAGACTACAGTCTTCAGTATAAATCGCATCTCCACATTAAGAAAACAAAACTCTTCACATCGGGACCAATAAGCAACATGATGATAAACGGATAAAAGATTTAAGTTGTAGAGGAATTCATTTTACTTGGATCCACAACAGGGAAGCAGCAGTCAGGAAATCAGATGACGTACTGGACTGGGCAAATCTGCAGCATAAGACCTCTTCAAAGCATTCAAAAGCAGACATGTACTCTGAGGACTAGGGTGTGCCTGACCACCTTAGTCATCAGGTTATTTTCTTAATCGTTTTATTGGGGGCTCTTACAAATCTTATAAAAATCCATCATTCAATTGTATTAAGCATACTTGTACATATGTTGCCATCATTTCCAAAACATTTTCTTTCTACTTGAGCCCTTGGTATCAGCTCCTTTTTTCCTCCTGTCTCCCACCCTCATGAATCCAGGATCAATTATATCTTATTATTGTTATTTTGAGTCTTACACTGTCCATTGTCTCCCTTCGCCCATAGTTCTGTTATTTGTCCCCCTGGAGTGGGGGGGTGCTATATATCCAACTTTTTGTTGGTTTCCCCTTTCTCCTCCTCCCCTCCCTCCCCACTCCCACCATTCCCCTGCCCTCATGATATTGCTGCTTCCTTTCTCGTCCTGAATTCCAAGTATTGAGGGTTCTTATCTGTGAGGACTAGCTGGATTTGTAAGGCAGAACTTGGTTGTGGTGGGGAGGTGGTGGTAAGGGAGCATTCAGGAACTGTCCCTTCCTGTAACCCTTCTGTGGGGGATGGCCAATCGTCTATAGATGGGCTGCGGGTCTCCACTTCAACTGCACTCTTTCACCTCAACATAAGCCAGAGTATTTTCAGTGGTCTCATATGCACGAGAAAGCAGGACATTGAGTAAGGAAGACTACCGAGGAACTGATGCCTTTGAGTTATGGTGCTGGGGAAGAACATTGAAAGTCCCGTGGACCGCTGGAAAGACAGACAAATCTGTCTCGGAAAAAATACAGCTGGATGCTCCTTAGAAGCAAGGGTGGTGAGACTTTGTCTTGCTTTCTTTGGACATGTTACCAGGAGGGACCAGTCCCTGGAGAAGGAGGTCATGCTTGGTAAAGGAGAGTGGCAACGAAAAAGAGGAAGCTCCTCACCAGATGGGCTGACGCTGGCTGCAACCCAGGGCTCACACACAGCCATGACCGGAGAGCTCACACACAGCCATGGCCGGAGAGCTCACACACAGCCATGACCGGAGAGCTCACACACAGCCATGACCAGAGAGATCATACACAGCCATGACCGGAGAGCTCACACACAGCCATGACCGGAGAGCTCACATACAGCCATGACCGGAGAGATCATACACAGCCATGACCCGAGAGATCACAAACAGCGATGACCGGAGAGATCACACAGAGCCATGACCGGAGAGCTCACACACAGCCATGACCGGAGAGATCATACATAGCCATGATCGGAGAGATCATACACAGCCATGACCGGAGAGCTCACACACAGCTATGACCGGAGAGATCACACAGAGCCATGACTGGAGAGGTCACATACAGCCATGGCTGGAGAGATGGTGCGGGGCCGGCGGTGTATTCCTTTCTGTTACACAGAGTCACTCTGCGCAGGAAACGTCTCCAGTGCACCGACCAACGACGATATAGCTTCAAAGAGTTCATGGAGAAACGGAACGTCGAGATAACAGTTTTCCACAAACTTTTGAAGCCCCCTCAGATGTATTAATTTCCTTTTGAATTTTACTATCTTTGAGAGCCTCGTATTGGAACCTTGCTTATTTCCGGTCAACCCTTGTTCTTCTCTTTACAGGACTGTTAAGCAGTGATCGGCTGAGTCAAGAAGATTGAACACAGTTCTTAATTACAAAGTACATACCAGGTAAAAAGAAATGAGCAGTTATATTTAACAGAAGACTCCCAGCTCCCTAAGGATGCGGTTAAAAATGATTAAAGAGAAATTATGGAACATTTCGCAGCTTTGCCTGCTCTTAAGTTGGCTATGTCACTTTCTTCCCCGTACTATCACATCAGGCCACATCAACTTTCTGTGCTACTCTCCTCTCTGGGCGCTCATCCTGGCCTGGAGAAGCGTATTTGCTATTCCAAACACTTACAATGTCACTGTGTTTTATTCACCACTCCCTTCTAATGAAATACTCCCACATATGCATGCAAGTCATTTCACTCACAATGCCCTGGTAATGGGATGCTTCTGAGCCTTTCTAAGGGAACAATGATTTATAGCCGCAGGAGAGCTGAGCTGAAATCAGGTGCAAGAGTTCCTGAATGTCACATAATTTTACCAGGAGTTACAAGGGAAATCTGGTTTTAAATTGCATTTGGCTGGGGTGCTCTAGGTTGGGGTGCTGTTACAGGAATTAATTCTATAAAAAGAACACCTCTTTATTTAACAATATCTATTACAAGAAGGAAAAAACCTTATTCAGATGAATCATTTTAAGGCTCTTTAAACTCCTGATTTAGTTTTTCGATTGTAAAATTATGAGAAGAATGATTTAGAGGGGTGGTGGCTTGGATAAACAGTTCTTAACCTTCCTTTGTTTCTAATCCCACCCCCCCCCAGTATAAAACATGGCTAAATAATAGTTTTAAATATTTTTATATCTTTGATCCCTAACTTACTTGTCTAAAACTGTTCTAGGAAAAATTACTGTGGTGAAAACCTACTGTAAAATAAATCCATTAAAGTACAGACACACACACGCCTTAAAAAAAGAAAAATAAGTCATTTACTTCAGGTCTAGTACGTTGATTTGTAAGGTCATAGTAGGACCCAAACCCACGATTCCTTGAACTGCATTCCATTTTTTAAACAACCTATTGTAGACCACTCGGAAAAGGCTGGAATGGAATCACACAGCTTATTGTCAGGAAGGCCCTCTAATCCGATGTACCTAGGACAACATGCCTCCTCCAGCTCCCAAGAGCTTTAAAAGTAACACCACGGCTCCTCAGTCTATTCTCCACACAGCATTCAGAGTATCCCAACTAAACAGACACAGCCGCTCCCCACCCCAGCCCTGCCAGTCCTCCATGACCTTTCGGGACTGTTAGAATAAGGCCCCAGCTCTGATCTGACTCCTCACTGAATCGGGGTACACAACCCACACCCTTGAGTGTTTTGAAGATAGAGCTTCTTCTAGTCACAGAGTTGGTACAGCTTCACAATGAGCTGGACGGAATCCTCTAGTAAGCATCACCTTGGAAACTACCATCATCATCCTACCAATAAGAATTTTATTTCCAAACCCCACCACGTCAAGCCCAGGGGGACAAACAACAAAAAGTGGGTGAAGGGAGACAGCGGTCAGTGTAAGACATGAAAAAAATATATAGCAAGTGTTCATGAGGGAGGGAGGGTCGAGGAGGGAGAGTAAAAAATGAGCTGATACTAAGAGCTCAAGTAGAAAGAAGATGTTTTGAAAACGATGATGGCAACAAATGTACAAATGTGCTTGACACATGGTTGATGTATTTGATATTTTTTTTTAAGTTAAAATGCTATTTATTGGATTCCATTGAATGAAAATGTGTATGTAATTACATAAGATTGAGTCTACAAATAAGTGTGGGTATGAAATATACTTCTCAGCTAAAAAATATATACCAAGGGTTCATGAGGGAGGGAAGGTGGAGGAAGGAGAGTAAAAAAATGAGCTGATACCAAGAGTTCAAGTAGAAAGAAGATGTTTTGAAAGTGCTGATGGCAACAAATGTACAAATGTGCTTGACACATGGATGGGTGGATGTATTCTGAAAAGAGCTGTATGAGCCTCCAATAAAAATATTAAAAAAAGAAAATGAATATGGCAACATGCCATATATACGCATGTATAAGCCGACCCGATTATCAGTGAGGCACCTAATTTCATCACAAAAACTGCATTAAAAATGTGCCGAAAAATTTGGCTTATACATGAGTATATATGATGTGTACAATTGTGCTTGACACAATGGATGTATACATGGACTGTGACAAGAACTGTAAGAGCCCACAATAAAATGATTTAAAAAAGAATTTTCTTTCCATGATGATAAAATGTACTTGCAGCAGAAAGAAGTATTTATTGGATTTGTACACCAGAGCAAATAGGTGCACCAAGTCTGATCACCAAAATTCCCTAAGAAGCTCTTTTTCTTTTGTTTTTAAAAAAAACCTCAAATGTATTGCTAGGGTCTTCGGCACTTAATGATTATTGTAGAGAGTTTTTTTTAAAGAAAGAATATATGAGGGGGTACCCTCTCCAAAGCATGGAATTGCGCTGGGTGGAGCGGAGCTTTCAGAGTATGCGTTTTGCCCTCTAGGTGAACATCGAGCCACTCATTCTGTTAGTGCACCCAGTGGAGCTGCCAGGGAAGGTTCTCTCTAAGCATAAGTGCATTTTTCATAAAAGCAATTTCACTTAAACCTTGTTTTTTGTAATGGCCAATTTAAGAGAACAGCTTGCAGCTGTGAAATTTTTGTTTCCTGCTTGGGAAAAATGCTGCAGAAACTGTAGTGATGTTGAACACAGCTTACTAGGACAGGGCTGTGGGAAAAACTCAAGGGTACGAGTGGTTTTCTCGTTTCAAAGGAGGTGAAATGTTAACTGATGACAAACCTCATTCTGGACCTCCGTCAACTTCCCCAAAGGACAAAAATGTCAACTTGTAGTGCATTTGGAGCTTGTTTCACCAGGTCAGACTGCTAATCAAGCTTGCTATTGAGAGGTTCTGAAAAGATTGCAGCGTAATGCTGTTCAACGAAAAGGCTTGATTTGTGGCAGACGGGGGACCGGTTTTGCCACCACCACAATGCACCTGTTCACACAGCCATCTCTGTGTGCCAGTTTTTGGCAAAAACTGCATGCCTCTCTTGTCCCACGCACCTGACTCACCTGACCTCACTCTGTGAGACTTCTTTCGGTGTCCACAAATGAAGGGGAACATGAAAGGACAGCCATTTGATGACGTAGAAGAGGTGATGATAAAGACGAGGGAGGTGCTGTCAGCCATCCAAACAGATGAGTTTGAAAAATGTTTCCAAGAATGGCATCGCAGATTTGACAAATGTTTTAAGTGTAATGGAGAGTGCTTTGAAGGTGATAAGGTTGTTTTGTAAAAAATTAAGATACATAGCTTTAGGGGAAAGAAAAATAAATCCGTTTTTGGGGGGTACCCCCTTGTATATGAAAAATCAGGGGCCACTGGTGACACTGCTATAGCATGGCTCCAGGATGACATGACATGGCTTTGTACTGGGAGTAGATACCGTTATCATTACCTTGTCCAAGAAAGCGTTTCCATCCTTTAGGGACCAGCCAGGAAGATTAGACAGCCTGGGACTGAAAAACAAAAGATTAAATTACCCTAAGTAAATTACAGTAATCCTCAGTGATCTCATGGTTTCTGCACTGTCTCCATGAAATTGATTGAAATTACTGGCAGCAATGCTCACCCAAAATTCTGACCTAGAAGATGAAAAATTTACCAGGCCGAACCAAGCTGGTGATGTTGCCAGTCCCTGAGGAAGGGCATTTTACTTGGTAAAGTAGAGAGGCGGTGACAAAGCGGAAGGTCCTCCACAAGACGGATTGACACTGTGGCTGCAACAACGGACAGGAACAGGAACAAGAACAATTGTGAGGATGGAGCAGGACTGGGCAGTGTTTCATCCTGTTGCACAACGTTTGTTATGGGTCAAAACCACCTCAATGACCCCAAACAACAACAAGCAACAAAGCTGGCAATGGGAGGATTGCTGAGGTCCAATAGTTTAGTACTGAGAAAATAAATAGGATGCTATACAGAAAAAAGACAAAAAGATGCCAGAGCATGTTATGGATTTCCAATCACTGTCTGTGGCTTCATTTTGTTTATTTCTGTGACAGACAACCACTCTGAAGGGTGGACAGAATGGGTGCAAATCACAGCGTGGATGAGAAAACAGACCCTAGAAGGTGATGTGGTCTGACAAGAACACCTACCTCATAGCAAGTTCACTACTGGCTGGAATTCACTGGGAATAAATATATCTGACACACACATGTAGAAAATCACCTGGATTCACTGCTTACCAGCGCTTTAATCACTTTCTCACAGGTGGCCTGATTTTCCTATTTGCAAAGTTGAAACTTTCCCCCCAACTCTTATAAAATGGCACCGTAATATCTAATTTAATAATTTCCAGAAGGTGAAGATACATGATCAAGTGCCTCAGAAGTCATACACTGTATATACTGAGTCTAAGCCGACCCGAATATCAGTTGAGGCACCTAATTTTATCACAAAAACTGCCTAAAACTGTGCTGAAAAACTCGGCTTATACATGCATACATACGGTACTTTTGGTAATTTCAGGATCTAGCTGTTTCTGTGTACAATTAGTTCACCACAATAATTATATAGGAGGGAGGAAATGTAAATATTTCATCAGGGAAAAAAAAGTTCCTAAAAACAAGTATAATGACTATGGAAAAGTATGGAAAGAGAGAAAGAAAAGTTGGATGGTAAAAGGATTTTACAATTTCACAACAAAAATGTTCCTATCATCACAAACCTAATTGCTACTAACTTTCTTATGTCCTCATTCCAAAATAATCTTCACATTCCAATTTTATAGCTATGAAATTCAAATAGAAATATAATTATGTGACTATCTGTCAATCTTCTAAGAAAGGTCAAAAACCAGAATAAGATACAAAGGAGAGTCAAAAAGTTTCATGAAAAAACATCCCATTATCTCTCAATTCCATTTTCCCTGAACTCTTTCTTTGGAGCCCCCTTATGTACCCATTATCTAATTGCAGAAAACACTTACAATTTGGTATTTCGATGTGTTCTTAGGTGCCGTGGACACATTCCAAATGAGATTAACTACCATATCCCCTTATCTAGAGTCACCAACTGTTACACTTTGCCTTTACTCATCACAATGCGAGAATTTTAGCTTTCATATTTGAGAATGAACATCAGTATTTGGAAAACCAAATTTGGTTGGTTTAAATTATACCTAATAAATGCTTACATTTTTAAAACTCTAGGGATCTTCTGCGCTAGCTAGGGGGTGAGGGCATCTCATCACCGCTGGCATTTTAATCCCCGGCCATCTGATTTCACAGCCACAATTTCTCTTTCCTTCTACATGTCTTACTTCTTGCAAAATGCCCACACTGTCAAATTTGATTAAAAAACAAAGCATTCTAATAAAAGTATAATGACAAGTCAATGCGGCTACTGTCTCATTGCATGCATATTAACTCTCTAAAGCAAGGTTGTAAATATCCCACTTTCCTTTTCCAAGGGAACCAGATCAAAGGACATGTATTATGTCTGCTTCCCATCAGACACAACATAAATCAACCTTCAAAATACAGTTAGTCGACTGATTCATTTAGTTGTTCCCAACAACTGATTAGAGCTGGCAGAGGGTTTAGCAGACTGTTTCTAAAAGCAGCGTTTTCAGTTATTAAGGGATGAACACTTGGTAACACTGTGGCCGGACAGGCTTCTGTGGTGCACCGGCGTTACCTTGGATCAACATTCCTGGTGGATGGGAGTGAAGCGTCAAAGTGAAACATGGACGAATCGTAACAATGACAGAGATAAAGCAGCGCCACGAAAAAGACGTCTTCAAATAGCAGAGGGACACTGACTATCGAGATGAATATTGTGTTCCACTGACTGAATGACTGTACCACAAAGAGTACATGTGAAGCGATTATTTGTTCTTATTGATTAAAAAAAAGTTGATTTTGTGAACAAGGAGACATAAGATTCTTCCATAAAAGTTTAAGTGAAACATGAAAAGCTGCTAGAAAAGTCACAATTTTAGATGAGCACATCTTTAAATCTACTATTTATCATTTGTTTCTTTAAAAAGTACAAATTACATGGTGTGTGAATTATATGTCAATAAAACTATTTTAAAAAGGGAAAAAATACAGAATGCCATTTAAAATGTTGTGGTCAAGAAAAAAACATCCATACAAGATATAATTGTCTGGATAATACTGCTAGATATGACAGTGAATACAGTAATCCCACTCTAGAATAACTCACTGCCATTGAGTTGATGAGACTCAAAGCACCCTGTAGGAGAGTGTAGACTTGCTCCTGTGAGTTTCTGAGACTGTTAACTCTCTACGGGAGTGGAAAGCCCTGTCTTTCTTCTGAAGAGTTACTGGTGGTTTCAAACTGCTGACCTTGCCGTTTCAAGCCCAACTCGCAACCCGTCAGGGCTCTTGCAGTATAGACTAGGTAGAGAGCAAGCACCATATTCACAGACTAAGAGTTCTGACAGGAGTAAGCAGGTATCAAAGGTCCACACAAAAGTGGCACTCACGACAGTTCGCACTGGGGTGGGAGAGCAAGTAAGAGGAGTTAGGGTGAGACGATGGAGATCTTTCCAGAAAGGTAACAAAACCCTCATCATAATATTGTAGGGGAATGAGGTGTTCCTCTTCACTAATTCACCTGTGAATCCTGGCGTGTCAAGCCTTCAGTTTGATGCTGATGATGCAGTAGTGAGCAAAACAAACTTGTCCCCTGGAGAGCTAGGAAAGACAGACCAAGTAAGGCCACCAATAGAGAAGAGGCTGTTGAAAATGATAAAGCAGGATAATCAAGGACCACAAGGGTTCCAGAAGGAAGGACTAGTCTAGACAGCCACATGCAAAGACTTCTGTAAGGACCTGTGCTTAGCCGAAGTCTGAACAGTAGAAAAATCAAGGGGAAATACCAAAGGACAGGATGTGGGAGGGGTTGAGAAAGAAGACAGCTACAAACTGTAATGTTTCCCCCCAGTCATTCTCACCACTGTTCAGCAGGAGTGTCGTATATAAGAGACTATTTAAATGAAACTTCAAAATGAGGCCCTGAGCCCCACTAATCAAACTAGCCTGCCACCTGTACAGAAATTATGGAGCCATAAATGAATCCGAGGGATGCATGCCTGCTAAGTGTGCTGCTTAGTGGAAGGCGAGGTGAGGCAGAGGGAGAACAAAAAGCCTGTGGCCTGAAGGAACAACTTATGATTGCTCTGAGGTAAGAGTCAACAAGAGCTGAGTCTCTGAAGGAAAACAAAGGGCAAGAGGCAGTTTATATGACACTACAGGGGTAGTCACGACAACTACTGAACTTCGATGATGAACCGTAAACCGAACCCACTGCCCCTGAGTCAATTCTGATTTATAGTGATCCTGTACAGGGTTTCTGAGGCTATAAATCTATGGGTGCAGATAACCTCATCTTTCTCTCAAGTAAAAGCTGGTGGATTTGAACTGCCAACTTTGAGATTAGCAGTCCAAGTCTGATATTTATCCTGAGAGCAATGAAAAATCAGTGAAAGGATTTAAACAGATGAGAGATAAGATTAGGTACATAAGCACAAAAAATATTGATTCTGGGGAAAATCAGCATCTTACATTTGCTGTTACTACACAGCCTCATTTGTGTGGCTTAGCTATCAGAAATGAGCCCGACCTAATCACGAGAAAGGAGTTCCTGAGTGGTTGGCTGCTAACTGAAAGGTGGGGGTTTGTGTCCACTCAGGGGTGTCTTGGAAGAAAGGCCTGGAGATCTGGAAACCTACTATTGAGCACAAGTGTACTCTGACACATGCGGGGCTGTCACGAGTTGGTGCTGACTCCAAGGCGACTGGAACTGGAATCTCTAGGAAACATTAGCCACACACAAACTGAGGGGCAATGATGGCTGGTTGTAGTCTGTAAAATGTCAAGGTCATAGGAGACACACAGACTGATTAGAGGAGACCTAAGATAACTTACCAGTTGCTGTGCAGGAGAAAGATGAAGCTTTTTGCTTTTGCAAAGATTTCTCACTGTCATCGAGTGGATTCAGCTCACAGCAACCTGAGAGCACAGGGTGGAACTACCCTTTTGGGTTTCAGGGACTTTAAAACTTTATGGGAGCAGCCAGCTTCACCTTTCTCCTGTGGAGCAGCTCGTGGGTTTGAACTCTGTGGCTTGCAGTCCAAGAGGTAATCCATTACTACATCGGGGCTCCTTAATAGCAATTCATAGCCTGGAAACTCACAGGGCAGTTCTACCCTGCACTATAGGGTCACTCTGAGTCAGAACCAACATGATGCCAGTGGGTTTAAAGATAACCAATGCCAATGACAGATCTGGATCGAATTCATTATCAAATTTTTTTTCAACAGATGTTATCAGGGGCAATTAGTGCCACATGAATAAGGTCTGCAGATTAGATACTGCTATAAAACAACTTTGATAACTGCACTGTGCTATGTAAAAGAAATACCCATGTTCAGAAACATGTACCCAAACATAGTATCGCCGTGAGTCAGAATCGACTGCACGGCGCACAACAGAAAACAAGGAGCAGCACTTCTGCATCTGATTCTGAAATGCTGTGATAAAAGCCATTTGCACAGAGTAAAAGAGAAAATGAGTATGCAAATGTGGTGAAATCTTATCCATTTATAAGGGTAACTGGGTGTTATTTGCATTTTTTCAAATTTATTATAGATAGAAGTTATTTTAAAAAATTAGATATGTGTGTGTGTATGTGTGTGTGTATATACATATATATGACTTTGAAATAAAAAATGGGCAAGATCAGAATAAGAGTAACCAGGTACGTGACTTCCGCAGGTGTCTCTGCAGTGACTGGGTTTCTAGCTATTTACAAGGTAAAAATGAAAAATGATAAGGCTTAGCAATAGCGATTGAGTGGACATGGGAGTGAAAGGGGTGGGGTGGGCCGTGGGATGTATCAAGGTGAACTCCTGGTTTTCAAGGTGAACTCCCAGTTCCTGTAACAGGATGCCATTCTCGAAGGGTACTGAGCTAAGCCTGAAGAGGAATCCAGTTTTAGACATGCCAAATTTCCAAAGGCATGCTTAAAGAGGGAAACTGTGTAGATAGTTTCAATATACACACCTGGAACTCAGAAGAAGAGTAGTTAAAACTATCTATCTTTAAGTTATTACTCTGCTGGAGACCATGAAGGTCAAGGACTGAACTGAACACATTGGAGTAGGTGATGGCAAGTTACGAGAAGATGAGTGTCCCAAGTAGACAGAAAAGAAGGGTACAAAAGGCAGTGAGAGGGCAAAGCAGGCAGGGATGCATTATCATGAGAGCCAGGGCTGTCAGATTTCATGTAAGATGAGAAGTGACAAATGTTAGTCATCTTTAATGAGACGGAAGTCATCTGCGACCTGGGTGAGAGCTGCTCTGCTGGAGTGGGATGAGCTGATTAGAGGGGGCACAGGAATGCTGACAGACAGAGGCTTGAGAGAGGGTTAAAATGGGTGTGTGGGTTACATTTCAAATTCAAAGTGAATGAGTGCATTTAATTGGGAAAGGCTGGGTCAAGATGGAAAAGCTCAAAATTGAGCAGTGAAATACTTGAGATACTCCAGTGAAATACTCAATTGAGAGCGAAAGAATTCTGAGAAGATGAGATGGGACGGAGTCCACACACAAAATCTCTCTTCCTATCAAACGTACATTCTAGTGGAGAATTAGTAAACACCAGTAAGGGTGTATGTCTACATATAGATATATAATACAAAGTCAGGTAGTGGTAAGTGCTGTGATGTACAACGAAGCAGGATAAGGTGATCTGGAGGCCCCAGGACTGCTGTTTTAGACAGGCAAGTCACAGAGGTTTTGCTGAACAGGCGACACTCAGGTCACACTGGAGCCAAGGCATACCTAATGCGCCACGAGCCTGTCTGGAGGCATAATCTCCAAAGCCGAGGTTTGTGTTCTAACTAACAAGAGGGTTAGGGCCACTGTGGGTGAGGAATAACCAAGAAAAGGAATAGTTAGAGATGAAACGCATAGCCAGTGCCGGGTTTTGAGATGACACTGGAGTTTAGTCTCAGTGTAATGGGAAGTCACTGGCAGGTTAGGATTAGAGGACTAACTTTTGCATTTTTATGTTTCAAATGGGTGATTCTTGTTGCTTTGTGGAGAACAGCCTATGGAAAGAAAGGACTGGTTAGGAAGCTCGCATATAATCCAGACTACAGTGGCAGCAGTGAAAGTGAATGAAGAGCCAGCATTTCCTGATGGATTGTGTGTCAGGTATAAAAAAGAAGAGCTAAGGATGTCTTTGAGCTGAGGACAATGCTTTTTATATGGAATGATCTGGCTTGCCAATCATCCTCTGTAGTACAACCTGTCTAAGAGAGTAAAACAACATCAAGGGGAGACAGTGGAGGTAGATGGCAGGGTTCAGCCTCGGCAGCATGAACAGAAAGACAGGCCGAGAAAAGAAAGAACAGGAGAGGACAAAGATGTAGCTGGGGTTGTCTGTCCCACTCATATGTTGATCCCCTAGAAAATCCATAACCCCAGAGACCGAGTCAGGTGTCCTTTGTCTGCCCACATAGCGTCCCCCTGCAGTTTCCTTTTCTAACAATTACGCCAAGTATATATTTGTTGTCTCATCACAAATTAGTTAGGCCTTCAACTATGTAATGTCCTTCTCCCTCATACATTGTAAGAACACTTTAAGTTCTCTACAGCAAGGATGTTGTCTTGTTCCTATTTGAACACCCTGGTTTAGCTCCATGTAGGTTCTAAATAAACACCAAATGAATGATACAGACAATAATACCAATTTATTTTAACTAGAAATAATCTGTAAAACATTTTTGTCAAGAAATGTCTACTCCCTAGTGTGGTGTTACTAGTCCCTGACCGGTAGTAGCTATATTAATTTTACTCCTTTGTGTATGCGTCAAATCGTAGATGTATTTTCTTAAGTGTTGGGTATAATTTTAAGAAAATCTCACCAGCTTTGCATAAAATGTAATCTGGAATTATTTATGACCTTTTCTTTATCACTTTATTATTTCCCTTGCCACAGAAAAACCAATGGTAAACTTTAATAATAATTTTCTAAATACCTCACCAGGTTATCATTATGAATAATCATTGCGTAAATGATATCTTTAGGCTACATTAGATAGTTTATCCATCCTGTTTTGCTTGGAGCTCTTAAGCTTTAGATAAATTTTCTAACTCCTTCCTTTTGATATTATGACTATGAGATTCCTTTTTGCTAGTATATACACGTATACGAGTTTGCTTTTAAAAGCAAACCACTTCTCTCATTAATTGCTGTTTCACAATAGCAGCAAGCTGGAGAATCGCTGTCATGAGACAATGTTTTAGTAAGAGTGAAGAGTGTGGCTGTGAGTCTGGGGTACTCTACCTGTCCTAAAACACGGACCTTGGCTGCGTATACGATTCTGTGCTACCTACGGTAGACTGGTACCAAGAAAATGCACAGATATCTACCGAAAAGAGATGTCAGACTCTATGATGTCAAGTCTCTGCAAAGGCAGTTAAATGAGTCTAAAATTCAATTCCTGGGCTCATCAGTTGACCATTTATCAGCTCTCGCATGAATTGGCAAGAAAGATGAAATATACATGACCTCACTTACACTAAGCAGTTGCAGGAACACTTTCCCAAAGCTCAGAATAAGTTATAATAAAGAAGTCAATCAATAGAACACTTTCCATCAACCCAGCCAAATGAAATTACTTTGATAAAGAACATTTTCAGGACAACAAAATATACTATACAACACATAGAAGGTACTGGTAATCTGATACTAACGGGTACCTTTTTTAGCAAACTAAAGCTCACTTTGTCTTGACATACCTTTGAACAAGTGGCAGAGGAAGGAAATTGAGGGTAGAAGTCATGTCCAGTCCACAGTCCAACATGATGGTGGTTGACTTGAATTTGAGTACATTGCATGGTAAGGTTGGGTGCCCTGACAGGCAATACTGAAAAAACAAAATCAAATTACTGTGATCAATAATCAATGACAGGAAAAACTAAAGAAGTAATTTAAGTAAATGTTAAAAGTAAACAGGGCGTATAAGTTAAGTTCAGCTAATTTTCTCTGCTCAGGACACCACTAGCCCTAAAAGTCTGAAAGACTAAGAAGTGTTCGATCACACACAACGCTTCAGAGTTCCAGCTTAGGCAAAGCAGTTTTGGAAGGGGACGGAAATTCACATATCAGGTGTCAAGGCTATCTGTGCCATTCTTACAAGACACACAAAGTTCCACTCTTCTGTCTGCACATAAACCACATAAACTCACTACTGCTGATTCCAAGTCAACACAAGCCTATGGGACAGAGTAGAATTTCCCCTCAGAGTTTTTGAGGGTGCAAATCTTTATAGGAACATAAAGCCTTATTTTTCCCCTGGAGCAGCTGGTAGGTTTGAACCTCTGACCATGTGGTGGGCAGCCCAATGCATAATCCACTAAACCACCAGAGTACTGTGTAAAGCTGTGGAAGTCAACTAAATTATAAATGGAACCCACAAATTGTGCTCAAGGTTTGGCTTTCTTCTCCTGTCAATAGGTCAAGTGACTTTCCTTTAAAAGGAAATTGGGGGGAGGGTTAACTAACAGGCAGCAGTCAAGATTTATGACTCCGACTTGTTAGAAAGGCAAGTGACTTCCCTGATGTGCAGACCCTGAGCAGAAGTGTGGGACACCCACTCTCAGCCAATCAAGAGTCTCCTGTTTGTGGCAGCAGCAGAGCTCAGAAGTCAAAGGGGTACAAGCCACCATGATGTATTGAAAGGGGAGTGATGAGACAAGACAATACACTGACCTGAAACATTTCTCATGTTCTCCACAAGTAGTAATGATGACAGATGGGCCAGACTCAACATTAGTTACATGGCAGATATGCTGTCACCTTTAATAATTCTATTGCTGCTCAGAAGAAAAGGGACATATGTTTTCTTTCACTTTTGAAGTCATTCTGTAGAAGCCCCCCTTGAACAAGAAAGTCTAGAAAGCGGAGGAACCGATGTTCTTAAAGCCTCGACACGTATATTCGTTCTTTCTGCTGTAGATCTAACAGTAGCACAGGGCAGAGTGAGGCCACACAGTGCGCGGCCCCTATGACTGCAGTCACCTAGGCTGAGTCTTTCCAGGTGCTTGTTGTCCCGACGGTTCTGTCACTGGATCCATTTTCAACTTTTTTTCCCCAAAGGAAAATAAAATATTGATGATCCACAAAAAAATCCCTTAAAAATGGTTAGGCCAAGCACTGACTCAACACATAATATTCCACTGGTTCCTTGAGGCTTCCTTACTCCCACTATCCTGATCTCAGCTCTACCTTACAAATCTGGCTCGGCCGGAGCACGTATACTGGTGCAGACAAGAGCTCTCGACACATGGAATCCAGGACAGATAAACTCCCCCAAAAAGAAATGGGAGTAACATTACCAAAAGGGTAGGGGGGAGGTTGGGGGAGAAAGGGGAGAAAAGGGGGAAGCGATTGCAATGTTCCATGTATGACAACTACTCCCCCACCCCCTACACACACACACCTCCCAGTGGGGGAAGGAAGGGAAAAAGAGGAGCTAACACCAAGGACTCAAATAAAAATAAAATGTTTAGAAAATGATGATGGCAACATATGTAGAAATGTACTTGGTACAATTGATTTATGGATTGTTATAAGAGCTATAAGAGCCCGCAATACAATGATTTTAAAATAAAACATGATTAGGCCAAGAGTCAGGAAATTGTGTGTATGTTGAAAATGTGTATTCCAATTTTAAGCCTGATTATCATATGTTCTAAACCAAAAGTCACACACTATAAATGGACAAGGCATTATGGTTACTTATGCGGATGATACGAACTATTTAAAATTGCAATTGTCCTGAAATGAAATTGTCCCACAATGAAAGTTATGGGAATTCTACTTTGAGAAAAAAAGTTACTATTTAAGACAGATATCCTTACCCTCTCCCTTATCTGGTTCCTCACTGCTAGCTTGGTCTTTATCCCTACCTAAAAATCTTTTAGAGAAGCCCTGCTAGCACAGTGGTTATAAGTTGGGAGGCTAACCGCAATGAGCGCAGTCTGAAACCATCAGCAGCTCCAAAGGAGAGAAATGAGGCTTCCTACTTCCATAAAGATTTATACCTCATAAATCCACCGTCAGTTCGACCCTGCCCTACAGAGTCGCTAAGAGCTGGAATAGACTTGATGGCCATGAATTTGGTTTTGGAAGTGTCATTTAAGCTTAGCCATCTCCACTGAACACAAACCTAGGCATGTTAAATGTGTCCCAAAATAACAAATGCTCTAGAATGTAAGATTTCTCCTATATTTCTGTTTAAATAAATAAAATAATCTGAAAAACAATGTAAAGAATGATTAATTCTGGGTGGGAGCATTATGGTGTGTAATTTTTCTTTCTGTTTTTCCAAACGTTGTACAAGTATTTATATGATTAAAACAAAAATTAAGCCAGGCACAATGCATGATAGAATCCTTTAAAAATACTTTTATTGGGTGCTCTGACATCTCTTATCACAATCCATACATTCTTCTAATGTGTCAAGCACATTTGCACATATGCTGCCATCATCATTTTCAAAGCATTCTCTTCCCACTTGAGCCTGATATCAACTCCTCGTTTCTTCCCCCTCCCTCCCCTGCCCGCCCTCCCTTACAAACCCTTGAAAAGTTATAGATGATTTTTTCCTTATCTTACATCATCCTCCCCTCACCCATTTTTCTGTTACTCGTCCCCCTGGGAGGGGGTTCTAAGTTGATCCTTGTGATCGATTCTCCCTTTCTCCCCCCCCCCCACTCTCCCCTAATCCTCCTGGTATCTCTACTCTCATTATTGGCCCTGAGGGTTTTATCTCTCCTGGATTCTCTGTGTTGCAAGCTCTTATCTGCAGCAGTGTGCATGCTCTGGTCTAATCCAATTTGTAAGGTAGAATTGAGGTCATGATAGCAGGGAGAAGGAAGCACCAAAGAAATAGAGGAAAGCTGTATGTTTCATTGGTGCTAGACTGTACCCTCACTGGTTCATTTCTTCCATGTGACCCCTCTCTGAGGGGATGTCCAATTGTCTAAAAATGGGCACTGGGTCTCCACTCAGTACTGTCCCCATCCTCCACTCCAATTCACCTTGGGTATGGTTTTATTTTGAGTCTTAGATGCCTGATACCATCGACACCTCATGACCACACAAGCTGGTGTGCTTCTTCCATGTGGGCTTTGTTGCTCCTGAGCTAGATGGTCACTTGTCTACCTTCAAGACTTTAAGACTCCAGACACTATATCTTTTGATAGCCAGGCACCATCAGCTTTCTTCACTGTATTTGTTTATGCACCCACTTTGTCTTCAGTGATCCTGAAAGGAAGGTGAGTATGCCATAATACTGGATTGTTAGAACAAAGTGTTCTTGTGTTAAGGGAGTAGAGTTGAGGCCCAATGTCCATCTGCAACCTTAATTCTTAACATATAGATATGAGTACATAGTTCTATGCCCCTCTCATTATAAATATACTTACATATGTACATGCCTGTATTTAGACTTCTGTAAATGTCCTTTGCCTCCTGGTTCTTTCTTCTATTTCCTTTTTACTTCCCTCTTGTCCCACCACCATGTTCAGCCTTCATTCGGGTTTAGTAATTCCTTGCTGCTACATTGCCCTTGATTGAGCCTCACTAGGCATCCTATGATCTTCCTTCCATTGATTTTAGTTCACTTGTTGGATAGAACCCATTTAATCTTCATCCTTAACTCTAAGTCATAATTTAAGGGTTACAGAAATGCTGCTCAAGAGATCTCAGGCAAAAAAACGTCAGTGGGAGAAGACTTGTTTGTATGTGTTAAAAAGGTGAGGAACACTTAGCAGGGCCCTAACTAAATGGAAGATGTATTTTTGGAGCATTATGAAGATAATCATCAGCTGGCTCTTGGCTGAAGACAAAACGTATTAGAAAGAAGTTTACCTGTGTCTTATTAACTATGTACTGACAATTGGCTATGTGGGTCATAACTGAAGAATGGAAATTTTATTACTTAATTGTGCTCATGCAGAACCTGTATACAGACCAAGAGGCAAACAGAGCAAGGAGATATTGAATGGTTTGAAATCAGGAAAGGTGTACATTAGGGTTGTACATTTCACCATGCTTATTCAATCTGTATGTTGAAACGTATTCAAACCCAAACAATTCAAGAGGCTGAACTATATGAAGGATGAGGCATCAGAATTAGAGAAAAAACTCACCCACAACCTGTGATATGCTGATGAAACAACCTTGCCTGGGGGAAATTAGGAGATACTGAAACACTTACAGGTAAAGGTCAAAGGCTACAGCCTTTAGGATGGATTGCTCCCCAACATAAAGAAAACCCCAAACCCTCACAACTGGGATAATAAGCAAATTTGATACCCAGGTAATATTGAAGTTGTCAAGGATTTCATTTTACATTGATCCACAACCAGTGTCCATGGAAAGAGCTGTCGAGAAATCAAAGGATGTACTGAAGTGGGGAAATTTGCTGCAAATGATCGGTCTAAGCTGTTCAAATGCAAATGTATCACCTGAGGACCCAGAGCATGTCTTTTCAGTTGCCTCCCGTGCATGCAAAAGTTGGAGGACAATGAATGAACAAGGCCAAAGAACTGGTGTCTTTGAATCCCAGAGTTGGTTAAGAATACCAATGTGCCGGGACAGCTAGAAGAAGGAAGAAACCTGTCTTGCAAGAAATGCAACCAGAATGCGCCTGAGGTGCAGTTGATGGCAAGACTTTAAGTACTTGGGACATATCCGGAGGGACCAATTCCTGGAAAAGGACATCAGAGACTGAGCGAAAAAGCGGACGATTCTCAGAGAGGGACTAACACGGTGGCTTCAACAATGAGCTCAGATAGAGTAACAATTGGGGGCTGGCACAGGGCCTGCTAGTGCTTCAATCTATGGTTGCAGGGTCATTATGAGTTATTAACTAGCTCGATGGCACTAAAGGAATGCCAGGCTTCAATCTCAGTAGCCTCACCCTTACGGATGAGGTAATTGAGCTTTACACAGTTCAAGTGGCTTGTTTTAGAAATGTCAAAGGTACACAGCAAGATCCTCCGGACTCTGAACTTCTCTCTATTCTGACCCAGAGACCCTACTTAGGGTTTCTGAGGTCAAAAATCTTTATAGGATCAGGCAGCCTCGTTTTCTAATGGAGCAACTGGTGGTCAGAACCACCAACCTTGTGGTTAACAGTTCAAAACTCACCAGACAGCACCATCAGGGCTCCTTTTGATGCCAAAGAGCCCACTTATTTTCCAAACCTCACTGTTCACTCTGTTGGGCAACTGATTGCATTGAGGCACAAAGAATGGCAGGCTAGACTCACACAACCAGGAAATGGGGCACCTGCAAAGAAGTTGGGAGTTTGCCTGTCCCCATCAGTACACTATATGTAGCCTCTTCAGTGTTGCCAAGTCCATTCAACTCCTAGTGACGCAATAGGAGAGGTTAGAGCTGTCCACCAGGGTTTCTAAGACTGAAAATCCTTGAGGAACTAGATGGCTGGTAGGCTCAAACCATTCATCTTTGGGGTAGCAGTGGAATACTTTAACGACTGTGCCAGCAGGGCTCTTTTCTAATCATTAAGCTTATAATCTAATGCGAATTATGAGGCCAACACACCCACCAAACCCACTGCCAGCAAGTTGATTCTGATTGATATGGAGTCACTAAGAGTGACCCTAGCAGAGTGGAGCTCCTCCTTAGGCTTTCTGAGACTGTAAATCTCTACGGAGGGCAGACAGCTTCATCTTTCTCCCTCGAAGTGGAAGAAACACTGTCTGCAGTATTATCATTTTCACATTCCCAATCTTTCCCATAAGAAGCTCTTGGTGGCACAATGGTTAAGTGCTCAGCTACTCACCGAAAGGCCAGTGATTTCAATCCACCCATCAGATGACAGGCAGTCCGGGAAACCCAATGGTGTGGTTTGACTGTCATACTGGGTAGCTATGAGTCAGAATCAGGTCCATTATCTTCCTGTCTGTAACATCCGTTATTTTAATGTACATACCCCTCTTACTTTTTAAATTGATTAGGACCATGTGTTCTTTCTCTACATTGCATCACACTTTGTTTTTACTGGCTGCCTGAGTAAACATACCATGATTTGTTTAATCACTGTACATGGGGAACTTTCAGGGCTGCTTCCTGCCGCCTCCTACAAACAAGGTTGTGATGATCAACCTAAGCGAGTATGGCTCTTTCCACTGTGGGCTATTTCTTTACAGAATTCCCAGAAGTGGTTCTAACCAGGTCAAAAAAAAAAAAGTGAGCATTTTATGGCTGTTGAAATATGCTGCCAAATGCTTTCCAAAAAAGGCTGTACCTATCTTCAATGCCATCAGTAACACAGCAGAAGGTCTGTTTCATTGCTTACTCCCATCAGTATTACGGTCGAAATCACCCAGCATCTACCAAAATGTAGTTGTAACCTACTAATAATTAGATAGAAGTAATTAAATGGACTGAAATAGAAGTACTCTAATATTTTATCATTGACTTTAGTTTTACAGGCAGTGGGGCTAAAATCATTTATAGCAGGTATTTTTGGAAGGGCTGTCTTTTCTTAAACGGTGGTAAATATGCAGGCAAGAAAACCACTGCCATAAATGGTTGTTAACATTACTTATGGTGATGTCATGTTTATCATATTGTTGTTCAACCATCACCTCTCAGCAATCTTGAATCTTCACATCAACCTTAACAAAAGCTCCGTGTGCCCTAGGTACGCATCTTCCTTTTCCCCTCTGGCAAACCTCGAGTAAGCTTTGATTAGGCAAAGGGTTTGGGCAGAAGATTGCCTGAGCTCCAATTCTGGTCCTGCAAGCTATTCACCTATGATTTTGGAAAAATGGCCTGAAACCCTTGCAAAGATTTAGTTCTCTTAACTGGAAGATGTAATGATAAAATCCCTTAGTCACGCTCAGGAAGAGATACATGCATTCGACATGAATGTCCACAAAGAGTCCTGGTGGCGCTGTTGGGTAAGCTGTGCTGCCAACTGCAAGGTTCACTGGGCGGCACCGTTCTGTGCGAGCATGAGGGAGGCTGTCTGCTCTGGTAAGGATTAGTCTCGGAAACCCTTCTGTGGTAGTTACATACTTTTATGACAACTTGATAAAAGAAGAACGGGGTGGAGTCTAGCCTATCAATCATGTCAGAGCCTAATTGATCCCTCCTTGTGGGGTAGCCTTCTCAAGAGGATTCTGGGAACTTCTTCCTCCCTGGAGGCAGGTCACACTCTCTTTCAACATATATGTGTGTGTCAATGATTTTGTGTCTCTAGTCAACCCAGAATAACACATTATGGCACTTTGGGAGTCCAGCACGAGAGAAACACATTGTGAATATGGAGAGTGGCTGCTTGTTCTTTGATCTCTGCATTATGGCAGTTTTTCTTCTTTGGCTAGCCAGAGGTCAGATAAGGGCACACTGTTTACTCGATTGTTTTTTGTAAAGAATATGGGAAGTTAAAGTTTTGATTGTTGTCTTTGGTTATTTGTTTGAAATGATGAAAGAGAATGTGATTAATCAATAACGTATATTTTGAGCTCAGGGGGTGAAACTGCCCCTTGAACTCTTTCCCAGAGACCATGCTGCTTAGTCAAAATGGCTGACAGAAGGTCAAAATGGCTGACAAAAGCCTGGTCCTGGCTTGATGCAGTCAGAGGCTTAAGACCCTACTTTGTATCAGTGGAAGAGTTTAGATGAGAAAACTTGACTGTTTTAAGATCTGACTGTAATAGGTTTATACTGATTTCTTCTGCCTACTGTTGATATAATGATTGATAGAAATGATTATTGGGAAGTACAAATAGAGTTTGTAAGTCCACTGTTTCAGCCATAAATTTGAATCTTTAAATGTGTGAGGGCAGGCTTGCAAATAAGGCCCTGAAAAAGACTGACCCAGTGCTTTGGATTACTCAGGACATTTGCATTCAAAGAAATTTGGCTGGGGGTGTGTGCTTGGGGGCTGTGACAGACTGAAGAAAAAAGGAACTCTTTGCCTTTCTAAATTCTGAACTAGTGGTTTGTGCCTGAGGCTGGAAAAATTTGGAGCTTTGGATGAAACTCTCCTCTTTAGGACTGAAATATTAAAGGGAGCCTGTGGGGAGGCTGAAATGCTTCTAGGTGACCACCTGGATCCACTTGAGTGAAAGTGAGAGAAATGCAGCAATAAAGAGCAGGGTTGAGTCTGGCCCCTGACACCTTGGATATGGTTCACACGACTAGATGAGAAAAGGCAGGTTGACTGGTCTGAAGTTTATGACCTAACACAAGGGGGGTAGGGCTGTTGAGAATTTTTGATGGGGCCCACGGTCAAAATGTGAGGCAGCATATGGGTACCCAGGTGAGGCTAAGTGAGGAGGCTCACAATGAGTTGACCAGAACACCAACAGATGAAGATTTTTGAGTCTGTGAATTAGAGCATATTGCTGTTGACTTTATGGACTTTATGTCCCGAGTTGACTTTGCTTATGGATGTGGACTCACAGGTTCTAAGTGGGCAGTAGAGAAATTGGATACTCAAAATGGGGAGAATAAAGGCATGAAGTGGTTGGCTCACAAAGTTTCATGGGTGGGGGAATATATTCATAGCATTATAGTATTAAAGTATGTGTTTACTTAACTGCAATTGTTAGGCATAGAATATTGTTTAAATGAGGCTGGCACATTTTGAATTGCATGCATTTTAGTTTTATCTTGTTAGGTACAGATATGATTTTATTATTGTTTTGTTTAAAAAATGGCTAGAGAGTTGTATAAAGGTGCTAAGTTTCTAAGAGGTGGTCTGCAGTAGTTACACAATTATGCCAACTTGATAAAAAAAAAAAAGGAGTGGAATCTAGCTTGTCAACCAGGTGCTAACCTGACTGATCCCGCCATGTGGGCGTAGCCTTCTCATGATTCTAGGAACTTCTTCTTCCTCCCTGTAGGTGGGTCACACTCTCTTGCACATATATGAGTGCCAATGAATTTGTTTCTCTGGTCAACCTGGACTAACACACCTGAGGAATAGTTCTATTCTGTCCTGTTGGGCTGCGATGAGCTGGAAGCCAGTTGATGACAGAGGGTTTGGCTTTTGGGGTTTGTGCATGCTCATCGTTCCTTGGTAGGGATATAGAATCATTAAGGGTCCAGAAAGGTCACTCAGCTTTAGATTTTGTAGATAACATTTCTTTGGCATTTATGTATTACATTAAATTAGGTAGAGTGAACGAACCAGCTGACAAATATTACTTACTGTAATGTTGTCCCAATTTTTCCTAATTGAGAATGGCACCCCAAACGAATGCAGCAGTAAATCTTCAGACCAGAAGGTTTTGTACGTTTGCCTCCTCTAGCTTAAGCATATAGGAGCTCTGTTGGCACTGTTGGATAAGTATTAAGTTGTTAACCCTAAGAACAGCAGTTCAAACCAACCAGTGATCAGCGAAAGGAAAATGAGGTTGTCTGCTTCTATATGCCCAATAGTCTCAGAAACCCAAACATGGAAGTGACTTAATGTCAGTGGGTTTTTGGTATCCCAAGGTATTATGGTTTGTAATATCTCAAAGACCTTTCATAGCCTGAATATATTTTTGAAGTCTCTATTTAGTAACTGGTCTTTTTCTTTCTTTTTAAACCTCCAATGTTCATGCCTTCTAATATTTTCAAATGAACCCATGGCTGTCGAGCAAATTTTGATTCGTGGCAATTCGACAGGATGTAGTAGAACTGCCTTACAGAGTTCTCATGACTGTAATCTTTATGGAAGTGAACTGTTTCATTTCTCTCCTGAGGTTCCAACTGTCACCTTTTCAATAAACAGTCAGCCTTAACCACTGCCCCACCAGGGTCCCTTAACATTGTCAAAAACACTACAGCAATGTGGTTGTAATTCTGAAAAATCTTTTTTAACAGGGCTATAAAGGAAAACTACATTTAATGTATATATTAATTTAGGGAATGCTATCATCTTCACTGCACAGTAACATTATTCTGAATCAGCACTAATGCACAGCTTTCCGTTTTATTAATATTATCATTCCTTTAATTGATGCTCTGGATACATCTCAGTAGTTTGGACATACTGTGTTCCTATTTCATTCATTTCTAAATCGTATATAATTTCCATTGCTATCTCTTCTGTGAGCTACAAATTTGTGTATGGTTGTACATGTGTTTGGTTTAATTTTTAAATATATTGGGTAGCTTTGGGTTATTGATTTAGAATCCATTATAAAAAACAGAATCTGTTCATTAATTCTGGGTATCTTTTGCAACTTGCCTTGTAGCCTCATATACCATACATAGTCAATTTTACAAAGGTTCAATGTGCATGAAAATTTACACATATAAACATATATCCTCATTGTTGTCTAGAGGGCAGATTAAATACGCTATCTTCTTTGAATCTATTTTATCCTTACTTGAGTCCTAGGAGAGAAAAATGTATTAAAATGTCCTACTATGGCAGTGAATTTACCAAAACTTAAAAAGCTGCCAAATTTTGATATATATATTTGTAGTTTGAGACTTCATTGTGCGGCACATAAGGGTCAGGATTATTATATTTTCTTAGCTAACTGTTCCTTTTATGATGGCACAGTATATTACAAATTGAGTTGCTAATCACAAGGTCATCAATTCAAATCTACCAGTGGTTCTGAAAGAAAGGTGAGGCTGTCTGCTACCATGAAGATTAAAAAAAACCAACCAAACCTTATTGCCATTTAGTCAATTCGGAATCATAGCAGCTCCACAGCATAGAGTAGAAAGCTTCTTTGGGTTTCTGAAGCAGACAGCGCCCCCTCAGAATGGCTGGTGGGTTTTGTATTGGTGACCTTGCAGTTAGCTGTCCAACTTGTCACCCTCTGTGCCACTAATGCTCCGCCTTGGAAACCCACAGAGGCAGTTCTACTCTGTTCCACAGGGTCACTGCGAGTCAGAATCAACATGACGGCAATGGTTTTGGGTAATGTTCTTTGTTCTATAATTTATTTTTCAATAATAATATAAAACCAGTTGGTATACATTGTTTTATTAAATACAGTATAAAATTCAGTGTTTTAATCTTACTTGTCATATTTTAAATGCCCAATAGCATAAGGAGCCCTGGTGTTGTAATGGTTACAAGTTAGGCTGTGATCTGTAAGATCGGCAGTTCAAAACCAGCAGCTTGTTGGGAGAAAAGAGGGCTTTCCACTCCTGTAAACAGTTGCAGTCTTGGAAATGGACCGGGGCCGTTCTATGTTGTCCTATAAGGGCACTGGGAGTCAGTATGGACTCAATGGCAGTGAGTTTGATTGGGGGGAGCTCTATCTGACTTGTGGATAGTATATTTCTTAGATGCATAGGATCATAACAGAAAAACTTAATACACTAGGCTTCATACACACAGAAAATGTGTGCTCTCTAAAAAACACTTTAAAAGTAAACGTGAAAGATATGCCACAAACTAGAACATTTGCATAAACAAGTCTGATATAAAACTTCAACACAAAAATTTGAAAGAAAAATAATTCATACAACTCAGTAAGATCATGAACAGTGCAATAAAAATGGGCAAAATATTTTAATAGGCACTCACTGAAGATGACAAGGTGGCAGATGAGAAGATGTTCAATATCATTAGCCATTAGGTACATGCAAATTAAAGACACAGTAAGATGCCGTTATACTCTTGCTACAAGGGCCCAAAGGAGAAAGGATGGTGACCCGTGCTGGTGGCAGGCAGAGGCGATGGAGATGCAAAAGCGCCTACCCACTTTAGAAAGAAATTTGTAGTTTCTTAAAAAGCATATAAATCAGCAACTTCTCTCTATGGGTTCTGCATCTGTAGATTCAGGCAAGGACTGACAGAAAATACTTCAGGTGTCAGGGAACAAAATTATGTGCTCAAAGCAATCTGGTGTGGGGGTTTCCGAAAGATGGTGTAAAAGATAATGGATTTTTCCCCACGGGCTTTTTGAAGTTCCCTCATCCAGAGCACACACACTGTATGTGATAGTATAAGTATTCCAGAGATTTAAAGTATATGAGAGAATGTGTACAGGTTATATATAAATCCTGTATCATTTCCAATCAGGAACTTGAGCATCAGTGAAAGTGGTATCTGTAGGGAGTCCTGGAACAGTGTGCCCTCCGATACTGAGGGACCCTATCCAAGTGAAATGCGGCAGTTTGTAGCTACTTTATTCTTGTCAAAAGTGGAAACCACTTAACGGTGAACACACCCGAGGAGTATAAACATTCATCTCCATCAGTCCCTGGAGATCCTAGATGCGCTAATCAAGTGCCACAATGTGGCATGTAAAGGAGTCCTAGTGGTATTGTTGGGTAAGTGTTGAACTGATCATTGTGAAGTCTGAGGTTCAAATCTCCCAGCCGTTCCATGAGAAAATGATGAGGTTGTCTGCTCCCATAAGGTTTACAGTTTATGAGTTGCAATCAACTCGATAATTGGGTTTGGTTTTATGTGGCAGGAGAAGAGAGAATCCTGCCATACACCCTGCCATCCGAGTCACTGGCTTCCACTGCATTTGCTAAATGAGGAACTGATACCTGAGGCTATGAATTTTGGGTCGGGCCCACCAATATGTAAGAGATTTCTATGAACATATTTCACTCTGATTTGGTAATCTTCCCCTTTATTTTTTGCTTCTGTTTGGCAGGGGAGCCAATCATAGGCTCTCTCCTACTGACCACACAGCTGGATTAAAGAGGATGATTTTCCAATTGTGCAGGAGGTCTGTAGTATGCATGGGGACCCAGGACTGAAATAGGTTTGAGCCCTGCTGAAACTTTGCATTTCCACCCGATATACAGAATCAGAATCTCTAAGCAAGATTCCCCAGGTGAGTCTTACGTGAGCACACATTACCTCAAGCACCCTAAAAGCACCACCTGAGAGTCTGGGTAAAATGTGGGCTCTGATTCAGTATGTCTGCGGGAGATTTGAAAGTCCTCAGGTGGGAAATGCCTGGGTTTTCAGGTCTGTGGTGAACACAGACAGACTACTTTCTGGCTGTAGTGTGGATCGATGTGACTGAGACATGGCTGCTCCCTGTGCCGATTTTGTCCTCTGCCTCGGCTTTCCATGAAAGTGAAAAAGGACAAGAAAGCCAGAACCAAAATTGACACAACCATTGAGTTGATTCTGACTCACAGCGACCTCAAGTACAATAGAGTTAAATACTGCTTGGTGCTGTCCCATCTTCACAATTATTTTATGTGTGAGCCTATTGTTGCAGCCACTGTGCCAATCCATTTTGTCAAGGGCCTTCCTCTTTTTCACTGCCCCTCTGCCAAGTACGATGCCCCTCTCCAGGGACTAGTCTCTGCTGACAAAAGATCCAAAGTACATGACATGAAAGCCTCATCATCCTCGCCTCTAAGCAGCATTCCGGGTGAACCTCTGCGTAGATTTTTTTCTTAAGCAGTCTATGGTACTTTCTTTGCCAGCACCCTAATTCCAACGTAATTCTGACGCATGGCAACCCTATATTGGTCCCTATAGAGCCTGGGCTGTACATCTTCACTGGAGTAGATATCTTCATCTTTCTCTCGAAAGCAGCATAAAATCAAACCAAACTCGCTGCTACCAAGTCAATTTTGTTTCATCAAAGAAAAAGATCACTGCCACCCAGTTGATGCTGACTCACAGCGACCCTAATAGGGCTGGGTAGAACTGCCCCTGTAAGAGGCTGTAACTCTTTCTTTTTTAAAAAAATCATTTTACTGGGGGCTCATACAGCTCTAATCTCAATATACACATACATACGTTGCGTCAGTATTTATGTCTTTTTTTTTTAACAGAGCAGCCAGGGATTTTTTTTTTGGTTGTTGTTTTTTACAACAAACAGCACAAGACGCCAGCGCCACGCAGGCAGCAGCCCAGGGCTCACACCAGTCCCTCTCACTCTCCCACAGAGAACTCTACTTTGTGGGAGCCCGGGCGCCTTTGGGAGCTTGAGCTGGGGCTGGGACGCCTTTGGAAGTTTTTGCTGGAGTCATGGCCTTGGCTGGAGCATCAGCCTTGCTTTGTGCCTTGGCCTTGGCCCGGCAGAGTCTCAGACCCTTGGTAATATGTGCCCGAGCCCACTTGCCAAGCCTGGGGTGGGCAATGTAGGCCAGTCGGCTGAGCTTGTGGTTGACGCCCACTGGGATCTTGGCCTTGACCTCTGTGGGCTTCACAAGATCCTTGATGGCCTCAGCGCGAGCAGCCTTGGCCTTAGAGTTGTTGGCCTGCATTTTCTTCAGGCCCTTCTGGTGCTACTTGGTGTAGCGCCTGCTCCTCGGGAACTTGGGGTACACCCCCTTAAAGGGATAGATTTGTACTATTGAGACCTGGCTTTTTTGATGCCGTTTCTGTGCCATGTCCGGGATTGGTTGTGTGTGGTGTGGTTCTTGGACTTGGCCAAGTCTGCACGATGCCTGCAGCTCCCTGAACGCCAGGGACCGAAAGAGGAGTATTTACATCTTAAAGGACATTTTACTTGGGTAGAGGATTCAGCCTCTCTTCTCCACTTCTCTTTTACTCATACTCCTCTCTTTCTGTTCTTTTAAAAAAGATACTTTTTGGGGGGCACTTGCATCTCTTACCATAATCCATACATTCATCCAGTGTGTCAAGCACATTTGCACATATGCTATCATTTTCAAAGCATTCTCTTCCCACTAGAGCCCCCGATATCAGCTCCCCATTTCTTCCCCTCCCTCCATGACCCCCTCCCCCGGCCCCCTCCTTCACATACCCTTGATAAGCTATAGATGATTATTTCCCTGTGACTGTCACTCTTTACGAGAGTAGAAAGCCCATCTTTCTCCCGAGGAACAGCTGGTGGTTTGGGTTCATAGTGACTGTAAAGCACAGGGTAGAAATGGCTCTGTGGTTCCTGAGACTAACTCTTCATGGGAGTGGAAAGCCTCCTCCCTCTCCTGAGGAGCAGCTGGTAGTTATGAACTGCTGACCTTTCAGCAACCCAACAGGCAGAACACTATTCCACTAGGGCTCTTTGAAAAGAGGGGAGGTCCACAGAAGCTCAGAAAGGTGGAGAAGGCTGGGAAGACAGGCAGATGCTGGCCTCTCAGTAGGCCTGAACCACCAATCTTGGCATTCTTAGACATGTGGATGTATGTATTTACCTCATTTCTCGAATGCCTTCTGGCCATTCCACTGGTATGTGCCTGTGTTTATTCGGAAATTTTTATGAGCCTACTGGGAAGAGATTAGAATTGTAATGCACTAGGTGGCTTTTCTAACATAAAAGAAGAATCTAATTTTCACATAGGATCACATTCCCAGGCACCTGGGTTAGAATTTCAACATCTTTTTAGAGGACATATTTCAAATGATAACAACTGTCAACTCATCTATCCCAGAAACTACACTTGTCATTTCTGTACCACACTCCCTGCCATTCAGTCAATTATAACTCAGCTCCCCCAGATCGGCTGAGGACCACCAGGGGTTTTGGGAACGCTGCAACTGCCCTGGTTTGGACTTCAAATCTCCTCAGAGTGAGAGGACACATTTCTGTTCTTTACAGCCAGACACGTGCTGCATTTTGCTATGGCTGCAACAAGGAACTCAGACAAGAGTCGTCACAAATGAAGGATAAGAATTTATCACACTGCTGTAGTTTTGCAGCAATTACAATAAGAAAAATCCTGGAGCTGATACCAAGGGCTCAAGTAGAAATGTTTTGAAAATGATGGCAACATATGTACAAATGTGCTTGATACAATGGATGCATGTATGGATTCTGAATGAGCCCCCATTAAAATGATGTAAAAATAAATGAATGCATGAATGGAAAAAAGATATTTTTTAAAAAAGAAAGAAAAATCCTTACTGGAAAGGTAAAACTTGCAAGTGGCTAGACCCATCGGTCTAATGTTAACAAGACTTTAGGCAGGAGTTTTATTAAAAGTATGCCAAAAATGTTGACTATTTCTTTCCCTTAAGCTACCCGTAAACCCATTGGCTGAAAGTCCTAATTCCAGATAAATCTGCACATCAGTGCACCGCAAAGCGGAGGGACAGGCACCAGTTAGTAAGGAGCACCCATGCGGTTTGTGGAGATAAGCAGGAGGGGTCACACCACCTGTGCCTTTTAATGTCAACAAAAGCGATCTTTTGCCCAATAGAATGCATGTCAGCAAAGAGAAGAGTAAACCTAATTTCTACCTTTCAACGAAGGTGCTTCTGAGCGAACCAGGAAAAGGCTTTTAGTCACTTTAGACGCTGAAAGAAATGGATTTATAAACAGCTTTTGATTCAGTGGAGAAAGTATCTAAAGAGCTAACATTTATTGAGCCTATTATTTCATTGGATTTTCACAAGTAAGGACAAAAAGCAGGTCCATGGACAATGTTCTTGGGTTTTGAAAAGGCTTTGCGATAAAAAAAGTCTTACTAGTCATTCCAGTAACAAGTCGGGGGTCAGAAAAGGGGAAGCTTCCTTTTGGCGTCAGGGCCTTGGAGGAATGAATAAACAGCTTCTTCACAAAACTCTGTCGGAGCCTTGGTAGTGTCGTGGTTCTATCTGTGGAGGGCTGCTCACCTAGAGGTTAGCATTGGAAGTCTGCAATCACTCCTCAGGGGAAAGGGGGAGGCTTTCTACTTTCATAAAGAGTTACAGTGTCAGAAATCAGTGGGAGCAGTCCTACTCTGCCCCACTGGCTTGCTGTAAGTCAGAATTTATTGAATGACAATGAATTTTAATTTTTTATAAACTAATACTTAAAGCCTTCATGGCTGTCAAGTAAGTGCTGGGCAGGCCTTGTTGGTAGAGTGTGGCTGGTGGCTTTGGAAACTGACCTTGCAGGGAGCAGTACAACATGACCAACTATGCCACCAAGACTTGATGGGAATGAGTTGGGTTTTTGGTTACTAATACTTCTGTGTTGGGCAATTAATTGCAAGGCCAGCAGGTCAAATCCACCGCTCCAGGGGGAGATGAGGCTGTCTGCTCCTGGAAAGAAACCCTCTGAGGGTCACTGGGTGTCGGAAGCACTTGACAGTAGGGTGGTTTAGGTGACTGATATTTGCCCCAGGTAAATGGCAGCAGGATCCTCTACTTACAGGAGGATCTACCTTGACTCTGATGTCCAATCTCTTGGTGGCTGATAAGTATTTCTTAAAATCTTATTGAATATGTACAAAGGAATTCCAAAATTTTAGGGAAATATTTGGCTTATACGTCTTGAGGTAGGAAAGAGCCTTCAAAGTTCTATCCTAGAATAAGATACCAATATAAATGTGATTCTTTAAAAAATTTTTTTAATGTGATTCTTTCCATGAAAAACGTTCACATGCAAAAATTAATGCAAACAAGGCAAATAACACAGGAAATTTTATACTTACGGAAGAAAAAAAATTGATATCTTTAATATGAAAAGAGCTTGAAGAAATTAATAAGAAAAAAATGACTAACAACAGCAGCAAAAAAGGGGGGACAAAAACCAAACAAGTAGTTCACTAAAGTGGGCTAAACCCCATATACAAAAATGTTTTACCCTCCAGAAGTAATAGATATGTCAGTTAAAGCCACACCGATAAACTGTCCATATATTGGGAAAGAATATAGAGACTAACCTTAAAGATATGAAGAAATGGAAACATTCATTTATTCTTGATGGATGAAAATGCAAGACCTGAATAGTAAAACTGAATCAAAATTTAGAATGTGAATAAAGTGGTTTTCTCAGCCAGCTCAGATTTAACCTCTCAAGGTTAGGAAATTTTGATTCTCTGGCTGAAATCCATCTTTTATAACATCACTCTTACACATGTCACTATTGCCTTCATCACAACTACAAACATAAAGTGTATGAGTGGGGCTTCAAAACGTTCATGGAAAAAGTTTGTTAAAAGATGATGGACTCCACCTTAAAAATGTCTTAAAGATGGAACCAGTGGGTGAAGAACAGGGAAAGGGACATCCCAACCAAACAATGGGAACAACTTGGCAAAGACAGAGAAGGCTTTTAGGGGCAAAGTTTACAGAGTAAATGAAAATGTTGCCTAAAAGAGAGGGAATGGAATTTTCCCATTTTCTTGAAGACTCCTTGTACACAGAGCACACCTGGGTACATCTTTTTTTTCTTCCTCTGAGTACATCTTTTTAAAAGGTGCATTCCTAATCTTAGTGCCACTGGGTCATCTCTAACTTATCCCCGACTCCACACAGGTTCCCGAGGCTGTAAATTTTTATGGAACAGATACCTTCAACTTTCTCCCACTGAGCAGCTGGTGGGTTTAACCCACTGACCTTGCAGTTAGCAGTCCAATACTTAACCCCCAGTGCCCCCAGGCCTTCTGGAGATGCTGATAGTAAAAGGGAGTAAGACCTGCACCCTATCTATGTCCCAAGCAGGTTTTGTGTAAGACAAGTATTTAATGACATTTGTTCAGCTGTACAGCCAAAGGATGACTTTTATTACCAATCCCTTATCTGTTAGTTAAAACTATCACATAATCACACATCAACAGTTTCTTACTATTCCATGCACCAGCTTGAATCAAATGATGCTTAAACAAATAAACCACTGCCTAAAAGCTCCACCCGCCCACCCTTTTTGTTTTTTAGGGAGGATTTTGTGTTTTCTTTTGGGTTGTAGTAAATGTTTATTTTAAGTCTGATTTATTTATATTTCTTGTTTTTTATCAGGCTATCTCTGAAGTACAGAGAAACTATTTCTGGCTGTTCTGTTTTCCAAGGATACCTTGCAATTTTCTTTTAAAGCCACAGAAGTTTTTTAACTTCTGAGTCTGTTTTGTACCCACTAAGAGTTTAAGTTATTAAAACTATTGTTTTCTCGAAAGCCTGAAAATGGCTCTCAAGATATAATTAACTGCCCAGGACAAACAATGAAACACAAATAGATCTCCCCTTTGGAAAATAACTTATTGTTGGGCCATGTGAAAGAACCTCACTTTACCAACAACTTGAGTAATTGGGAAGAAGAAAACAGTTAGCTATAGTAAGTAGGCTAAAATGCACAAAAAATTATACCCAAAAAGCCAACATCACAGTGGCATGTCCGATTAAAGACGCATGTCCACGCATATCAGAAAAAGAAATCAGAGAACGCCAGCTCCACTTCTATTCCAGACTATCCAGGAGATAGGAGCCAGAGAAAACACAACACAGAAAGAAAAATGGTTACAGAATATTTTCAAAGTTATACATTTGGAAAACAAACAAGGGTCAACTGGAAAACTACTAACAAATAAGAGAATTTGATAAGGGGAAGGTAGAGAATATTAATAATAAGTAGCCTTTTACATATAAACTATAGAATAAAAGATTATATAACTAAAAATATAAAATATTTAGATACACATTTAACAAGAAATAGTCAAGCTCTACAGTAAGAAAAGGAGTCCCTGGGCAATGCTCAATTGCTAAACAAAAATTTGACAGTTTGAACCACCCAGAAGCACCTGGATGAAAGGCCTGCTGATCTGTTTCTGAAAAGTTATTTCCTTGAAACGTTTCTAGAGCCATTCTACACTCAGAAAATCCACTGCCAACAAGTCAGTCCTAATCCACAGGGACTTATAAAGGGTCTCCAAGGCTGTAAATCTTTAAGGGGGCATATAGTTTCATTGTTCTCCCAATGAGCAATTTGTGGCTTTGAACCTCCAACCTTGTAGTTATTCTGATGTTTACTGGACAGTACTATCAGGACTCCAAACAAAGCATTTCTACACTGCATATATGAGGTTGCCCTGAGTCCAAACTGACTCAATGAAATCAATTACATACTAAGAAAATGTTGGGGGGGGGATTATAAAAAGGGCTGTAAAAGAAAGTTTAAATAAAGACATTTTTTTTTGTACTGAAATTCCACAAAATCACAAAGCCAATGATTGATCTTCCATAAAGGCAGAATCTAGGTCTGTTTTGTTCACTGCAACAGACCCCATACCTAGAGAGTAAAGCCCACACAGAGAAAGTGTTCAGCCAGATCTGCAGACTGAATAAATGTCTGGTGATGGCAGATCAAGGGTCCATTTGCAGCTAAACCTCTGGGTGTTTAGCAAATGGAGGTGATTTTCATTAAGAATGGCTGGGTTTTGCTGAGTTCCACAGCCATACTGCACCCTCGGCCCTTGTCAGTTATCTGAGTTTCAGAGGAAACTAACCACAAAATGAATGTGCTACCGCTGTAATAGCAACAGTAATACTGTCAGGCTTGTATTCGTAGGATGGCATTCTTGCTTAGCTAATTAATCACAAGCAAGCCAGATCTCTCTCCCCCCAATTCACTGGTTATTACAGGAAAAACTGTCATCAATGTACTTTTGTTTCTTACCCTTGCTAAGTTTAAAACAAAAAGTCTTCAGAGTAACAATTTAGAACTTTGTGATCTCCACCAGTAAACACTAATTTTTATGGCAGAGTACTTTTGAACAAGGTCCTTAACTTGGCCTGTGTCACATACAGCCTCTCAGAATTTGAGGAAATCCTGAAAGGAAAAACAAAAATAAAAAGCCACCTATTGTCCTGAGGTTGTGATAAAATATGACCTTTCAAAAGCCTGAAATGATATTATAGCACAAAGACACATGAGGGCACTCTCATCAACCAGCAAGGAGAAACAGAAAGCTCTTGAAACCTGGGCGACATTTAACAATTGTACTGCAGTAGGAGGATGAAAGACTAGTAAAATTGTGAATATGTGTAATCTGTAGCTAAGAGATTTTCTGTTCATATTCCAAATTCTACGAAGCCAAAATAATTCTGCAACTATGTACAATGGAGACAAAGAACCCATCCCTCTCCTATCAAGGTGAGGATTCGCCACATCCCTTTCTAATGACTTGTTAGACTCATCTTGGGCAGGGTTTGGCCCTTTCAAGAACAGCTCTTCAAGCTGTCCAGAAATGAGCCCTGGCAGTGCCATCAGGGAAGTTCTGGGCTGTCAATCACAAGGTTGGCTGGGAAACTCACCAGCCGTTTCTGGGGAGAAAGACAAAGATTCACAGTCTCAGAAACCTTAAATAGGGGTGGCTGTACGTCCAAATCATCTGGCAGGCAGTGGGTTTGGTTTGATTTGCCTATATACAGGCAGTACCTGGCTTGCAAATGAGTTCAGTTCCTTAATCTGTTGTTAAGCTTTATTGTAGGTGAGTCGATAACAGTTAGGGACCCTTTGTATCTATGTCAGTTTATCAGATCTTTGTCACTGATTTGGGTACCTCTAACAGAGCAATACAATAATAATGATAACAAAGTTTTGACATGGGTAGCAAAGTAGTTCCTGATTGCTATTACGAACCATTGTTTGTACCTCTAATTTTAAATATAATACGCTTTACTGTGGTTGGAGACTGCCTATAATCGACAGTCCTGGTTGATACTTTACTTATCCTCCACTGAGAAGAGGCCATGACTCCATTTCTTTCTTCCGTCTGTTTTCCCAGAAGAAATGGTGAGTTAAAGCTTGAGACTTCCCCAAGCCAACAGAGATGAAACAGCATTTTGCACAAAAAAGCAGAGACCCTGGAAGAATATCATCTCCTGGACTTGAGTTTTCAAATTTGTAAATACAACTGTAACATGTAATTCCCCCCCACCAAATTCAGTAAGTGCGCTATAACAAACATTGAAATGACCTTTCTTTCACTCCTTTAACAAGAAAGCAACAATATTTGCAGTGAGCCTTGGACTTAGAGTCAATCAGGCTCATTCAGGAAGGATTACCATTAGTCTGAGTCATATTTAAGTTTCTGTCTAAGCAAAATTACAAATAATATCGTGTCATAGGATCTTTAGGGTCAAGTGTAATAGAGTGAAAAGCGTGAGAGATCTGAATTCTAAGGACTTACTGTGGTTGCATAATAGACCTTTGTTGACTGAATTAACTAGAGCATTCTCCCTATCTCTGGAATTATCCTTATAAAGTACATGGATTAAACATGCTATGTTACTGTTTCAGTTACTTTAACCTTCATCTATTAGAATGGCTAAGGAGGCCTGGTGGTACAGTGGTTACCTGTTAGGCTGCTAATCATTAGATTTTAACATTGGTAAAGTGGGACACCATTGATAAAACTCATATCCTGGTGAAATAGCCACATGGCAGCTGAAAACTGTATACCCTAGCTTGTCGTGCATTCTTTCAAAAAATCGGGACTTTTTAAAAATGCTGCGGGATGCAGGAAAAACTGTTCAAAATTGGGACTGTCCCGCCAAAAGCTGGACGTCTGGTCACCTTATAATTGCAAGGTCAGTAGTTCAAAACCACCAGCCACTCTGCAGAAGAAAGGAGGCTTTCTACTCCTAAAAACTTAGTCTCAAAACCCCACTGGGCCAATTCTACCCTGACCTATGAGGGTTGCCATGAGTCAGAATTGACTTGATGGCAGTGAATATTTGAAGGACTAGATCCTTGGCTTTTTCAGAGTCAACGCCGGCTAACTTTGACCTTTTACCAATAACGGTTAATTGTGCTATTCAACTTCAAATCATAGTGAGCTTTCCAACCCTGTTCCTGACTTCCAAAGTCCAACTGTCCTAATCTGAACAGCTGCCCCAAGAAGGAAACAATGTGCCAAATGAAAGAAGCTGGTCACAAAAGACCACATATTGTATGATTCCATTTATAAAGTGTCCACAATAAATAGACAAGTGATGGTGCTGTGGGTTATGCATTGGGCTAACCACAGATCAGTGGTTCAAGTCCATCAGGTGCTCCTAGGCAGAGAAATGAGGCTACTCCTGTAAAGATTGACAGCCTTGGAAACCCTATCTAGGGTGGCTGTGAGTTGGAATCCTCTCAGCAGCAGTGGGCTTATTTTTCTGGTTGGGGGTCGGTGGGAATGGAGGGTTTGGTGGATGATGGCTATGAGTTACAGGATTTATTTTAGGGATAATGAAAACGTTCTAGAATGGACTGTTATAAATAACACTCAGTAAATACACTGAAAACCATAGGATTGTGTACTTTAAACAAATAAATTGTATGGTATGTGAATTATATCTCAATGAAACAGTTGACACACATAAACACACACACAATGGGGGGCGGGGATCGGTCTTTTAAAAGTTTGTGGGAAAATTTCATTCTCTTTTAGTCCCTTTCCCCATAAACGTTGTTTCCTAAGAGGAAGAGAAAGAATAAGGTTCTAGCAGGGCTTTGACCTGTAATTTTTCCCATCCTGGTTCGCCCAAATTTTAAAAATCTCAATGCTTTGGTTTTGCTTCCATAGGCATGGTTAGGCCTAGAAGAATCAGAATGACAAGCTGGGATGCTCTCACCAACTACTATCATGTAATAAAAATGGACTCTGTGTTTCATGAAGGAGCCCGGTGGCACAATGCTTACGAGTTGGGCTTTGCAGGGTTAGTAGTTTGAAACCACTATCAGCTCCATGAGTAGAAAGGGCTTTCTACTCCCAAGAACAATTACAACCTTGGATTGGCTCCTTAGCCATTCATCTAGATGAAGGTTAAAGCAACTAAAACAATATGGCACAGTTCCAGAACACAGTTCTACCCTGTCTTAAAGGCGTCACTATGAGTCGACATCCACTGGGTGAATTTTTATGTTTCATTATATAAATGGATAACATGGCATACCACATAGTTCTAAAGTAGTTCGTAAAGTTAAACACTTTAGGCTCTGGGAAAAGTCTAACTCAGTGGAAGACAATGTTTTGGAGACCTTGTAGGCATGTTGAGAGGAATTGTATATTACACATAATTTATCACCAAGCAAATGAATTTTAGTATGTAATAAATGGATCACAGAGCCCTGATGGTGTAGGGGTTACTGATTGGCTGTGATCTACATGGTCTGTAGTTCCAAACCCCCTCAGGGAAAGAATGAGCTTTCGACACATACACAGTCTCGGAAACTCACAGGGGCTCACCACGAGCAAGCACTAACGTGATGGCCGTGAGTTTTTAATACATAGATTAAAAGAAGGAGTGCTCAGAGAATACTCTCCCTGTCTACTCTCAACTCCTCATGCCCCCAGCATCTTTTGCTTAGGAGAGAAAACTTTTTTCTAGTGTTCCCTTATCTCTTCCATGTTTTCATACCTCTAAGTAAATTAAGAAAGATGATCTTGTCAGCAAGTCAGAGTATATGTAACCCTGGCTCTCAGATACCTTCAGCAAAGGAGTAGTATTGGGAAAAACTGAGCACATCAAGTGTACTCTGTCCTTTATCAAAAATATAGTCCTGCTTCCAACCATCAAGGTATTAAGTTCTTCTGCTCTTTAAAAAAAAATAATTTAAGAAGAACATTGTCTTTTTTTTGTTGAGTTGCTAGGATTATTTTCCTTTGCTCTTATGAGTTGAATGGGCTCTGGCCTACTTATCCTTCAAGGATCAGTTCAAGTGTCGCCTTTCTAGGAAGCTCTCTCTGACCTCTCCAGCTGCCCATCATCTCAATTCTCAAATCCCTCAACATGCTTCTATGTTACCTAAATTATGATTTGGGCTCATTTTTCTGTCTTCTTCATTAGATCACATGCTTCTATAGGGCATATATATATATATATATATATATATGATTGCAGAACTGAATATATATACATATTTCAGTTCTGCAATCTTCAACGTTTAACACATGGACCTGGAATCAAGTAGATACTCTCAAGGTTTATTGCCCTTTTACAAGGTACTGTCATGGCTATTGGGTTAATTCTGACTCATACCAACCCTCTAGAGCAGGGCAGTGGGCTTTGATGTTGTAACTTCTTTACTGAAGCAGAAAGCCTTATCTTTCTCCCTCAGAGCAGCTGATGGGTTCAAACTGCTGACTTTAGGATTAGCAGCCCAATCTGTAATCCATTACACGACCAGAGCACCTTACATAAGTGACTTTAAATGGACAAAGTTTTGGAGTTAAGTGCTACCTTAAAAACTTTCTTTAACTTCCACTCTGCAAATAGCTGACACTGCAAAGAGTATGCCCGTACACTTTGTATTCTTATCAAATGGCAGTGAGAGTTCGGTATACTCTGGAAATGCTTATTTAAATAGTTATATAAATAGAAAAGCAAACCATTTATTTTTGTACATAATTGACAAAGAATGGAGAGCTTGACAACTTGGCCCCAAGATCTTAAGGTTGTGAAAAGTTGACGGTCATGTTCCGATTCTTCTAACTGTGCCATTGCTAATCCAATATGATTAGAACATACTCACTTGTAGATCTGTGTGCACATTGAAAGTATAGGTCCAAATAAAGATCTGAGAAGCTTTCCTGTATATCAAGTGTTTGCGCTTTGCGATCCAAGGCTTCCTTAAGGCATTTTCATGCTCCATTGAACCTTTGCTCATGCAAGCCCTTCAGCTCTACACCAGTATGCCAACACATTTCTTCTCTATCCAAATCATTCCAAATCATTTACGGGGTGTACGACTCACATCCCCCAACCAACACCACACGCTGGTCTCGTCGTCTTTTGAATGAAAAGGGTAATTATAATTAGAAAACTTAATAAGTTATTCTACTGTCTACCCAAAGTCTTTTCCACAAGGGCAAGGAAAAGAGCTTAAAGTGTTATCAAACGAGGGTGCCTGTTACTACACTCACGTGGAAGCTCAGAAGTCATAAGTATGTTCCCATCCTAGTTCTTAGATGAAGGAACGAGACCTTCAACTTCTTATCTGACGAAAGGGACCTAACAGTGAGTAAGATCTGACTCCTTTCAGAGTAAAGGAGGTGGCGGGTGGGGGGAATTATAAGTACTCAACAACAAAAAGCAGTTATCCTCTTGGTGCACCCTACTTTCCACTTCCGAAACAGCCACCCCGCCTCCCGACGGTTCGTTTCCCAAGGTGTAAACGAAGTCCAAAAGGATATGGCATCGCCTTTGTCCTATAAGTGGAGACTCACCAATTTCATATTGGACTTTAGGTTGTTCAATATCAGTCACTCGACTCCACACATCCAGGAAGCACCTTCCGGTTCAATCTCCGCCACCAACCTGAAGAGAGCATTACGGGACATGCAGTCTCTACTCCCGGCCCTTCCCGGGCATCATGGGAAATGTAGTCATACCCAGAGATGCACCAAGGGAAATGTGATCATAGAGATTATTTATATATATATAATTTTTTCCCCTCTGAACTCTTTCCGTCAGCTCAAATATCTCCGCAGCCTCTTCGTCCTCCCCCTCCACGCCAGCATGATATCATGTCCCCCATTTCGGTCTGGGACTCCCTGGAATTCTGGGATGTGTAGTCTCTACGTCTCTGGATTCCCTTTGCCCTCTTCCCTTTGGGCAGACGGATGGACGCAAGTCTTGCTGGGAGTTGTAGTTCCCCAGGGCCTCCAGGCACCGAGTTCCGTGCTTTTACTCAAGGGAGGTCGGAACTACAACTCCCAGGGCCGCCCGGCGGCAGCAGGTGGGAGCGGGGCTGTTGATATCAATATGGCGGTTGTCAGCCAGACAAAGACAGTCAGTCTAATGTGATTGAGACAAGGGAGCTTTTTCAGGGGGAGACGGGGAGATAGTGGCCTCCCCTCCCCCTTCTCCTCTTCCTGTGCCGGCCTCAACCCCTCCCAAGTTCCTTCCCGACGGGCGCCCCACACGGAAGACACCCCTCCCCCTCCCGCTTTTCCCTCCTCCCTAGCTCAGCCCTTCGCACTGGGACATTGGGGAGGGGGCTGTGCGGAGCGGAGAGAACTCTGCCAGGATTCTGAGGTGAGTTGAGCGGATTTGAAGCTAGACTACCTCAAGTGTCTTCCCTCACTTCTTTCTCTTTACTTAAAAACATGCCCCCTCCCCCGAGGTTTTTGGGAGAAAGTGAGTGGGATGGGGAAGGGTCTCCTGAGTGGCCGGATCGAGAGGTGGGAGAAAGCCGGGGGCTTCCGAGTGTGTGACCCGGACGTAGCCTGTGGGGTGGGGCAGTTTATGGGGTGCTTTAATGGAAAGGCGTCGGCTTCTCTTCAACTCTTTTCTCCTCGTCTCCTCCACAATGGGCGGAAGGTTTGAATCCGGGAGGTGGGGTCTCCCGAGTGGAGTTGGGGAAACTGCGCGTGATTTTGAGGCGTGTTGGTTGGTTTGGTATGTATAAGTGTGTTTTGAACTGCTACGTGTCCTTGGGTGATGCATGTGAACTGGATGCGTGTGTACAGACAAGAAGTTGGCTAGCCAGCAACATAGCTCTGAACCGGGCCTGGCTGAGCGGCGTGGGGAGGTCCTGCGCGTGGACGTCTGGCTGACGACGTGGTGCGGGCCGGCCTGGGGTGAGCAACTCGTTGGTGTCCCGCTCCCGGCGCCTCCTGGGCTCCGATCTCCACCCCAAACTCCGGGCGCAATTGTAGACATGCTCTGCCGTGGAGATGGGCGTTTGCATCCTTAAGGCATTGGATAGGTGGGAAAGGAAAAGTGTTCTTAATATTTTATTCCGGAACCGTGTGTTGGTTACACTGTTGGGGCTACTTTGAAAGGAGTCCTCCACCCACCCTCGGCCCGAAACGGTAGGCAGAGGTATCTGGTCGTCTCCGGGGTTAATATTTTAATAATTACTTAATAACTTGGGGTGGGGGCGGGGGAGGTCCGGAGTGCTGAATTGTGTATGTGTGTGCGTGTCTGCTCATGACACAGAATGACTGTAGTGTATGTTGAGCTAGGGCGACTTATTTTCGTACTAGGACAAACTGTTGGGAATCATTTGGGGGTATCTGAAAGGCGCTGCCTGTGTTTTTCTTCTACCCCACCCTGTTCTGCCTTGCATTTGCCTGAAAGCTAGGATGGAAGAGTGAGGAAACATTGGGTGAGTGAAGCGAAGAATGCAGTTGGGATTAAAGATACCATTCCGTGTGAAGTTGAATGGTATAAAGTGATTGCTGTTTTTATTTACTCTGAAGCTTTACATTCCTCATGTATCACACAGGGTAGAGGATGTGACTAGTTTTTTTTCCCCCCGGAATCTGTCAGGTAGAAGAAACACCTTCCTTCCTCCTCCTTTTTCTTCTTCCTCCCTTCCTGGGGTACAATATTTCTTTTCCTGGATGGACATAGTGTCTTCCGAGCCATTTTAATTTAGTTTGTGCTACTATAGTTGTGATTTTTATGTGTGCTTTTTGTGCATGGGTTTACCCCTTGTCCTGTAATATGCATCACTAGATGAAAACAGTCAATATTTGTTTTTTGTTTGCATTTATGCTACAGGTAATTTTCACGATAGGATTGCAGTGCTTTACATTGAACTTATTTTTAAATTGCACAATGAAGTTGTTAACTGTAGTTGAATGATGTTTATAAATCAAGTGGGGGAAATGTGGATTCTGAACATTTCAGTACTAATTTCTTGTTAGCTTCAGTTAGAGCTATATAAAGGAAGGGGATTGCAACATCTCTTGCTTCTTGCTGTCTTTCATATTCAATACCACTGAAGCAGGAGGATTTAAGAGCGTATATTTTGTACCTGCATCTGAAATAGAAGTTCTTTAATTAGCCTGCGTATGTGAATCTTGCAGTGTAATAGACTTTTAAATCACTAAAGGAATTGTCATACTCTCTATTTAGACTGCTGATAATTTAATGTGCTTACATATTGGCCCCAAACTTGTTAATTCTTGATACTACCAACTATAAGAAGGGACTTTAGATTCTATAAAAATTTAACTTCCCATCAATAGAATATAACATTTCAGCAGTTGGTCATTCACACAGATAAGCTGACTCTTAAGTGTGAGGTAACATATAGATTTAGATTGGCCTGAATAGGGGGGAAAAATATGGTTTCTAAATTATAAATTTAGAATATAGATTATGTTGGTAAAAAAGCTGAAATGTTAGTCTGTTATAGGTAGGGTTTCCAGAATTATTTGTATTAATCTTATATCTTAATGTGAAACAGCACTTTGTAAAAACTGAAGAAAAATCTTGTATAGCTAGCTATGTTGTTTTCTGAAGATATTCTTATAGTCACAGAGTTTTAAAGTGTTTAGTAATAATTTTAGCAAAAAAATCACAAAATGCTTGTTAAGAGATAGGAAAATGTAAGAATGTTGTGTCTACCACCTACCCTTAGCTCATGTTTTTGTTATAGTTGGGTTTTATTCTTTGGAAATGCAGGTATTTACTGCAAAAAGGCTTTCATTAAACTTTTTCTTACTAATAGTCTGATTGAAATCATTAAATGTAAGCCAGTTATATTCCTTGCACTCATTGGAGCGATTCTGTGCATTTTAAGCACTGGCATTAAAATGATCGAAAGCCTTACTGCAGGTTAAAGCGTAAAACACCCTCAGCATGTGGAAGTCATTTGGTTTATGAGAAAGTAGAAAGTCAGGGCATTGGTGCCTGGCCAGCTTAAAATTTCATCCCGTAACTGTGAAAGACACATTTATTTTCATCTGATCACATCTAAAAATGTTGCCTGCATTATGGGAAATTGAACATCCAGACTGTTTTTAACCCAATCTGTTGCTACTTTGATATGCTGCACATATTTGTACCGTTGTTCCTTTTTCCAAATATGCATGAAGGAGCTGTTAGGATCAGTTTTATATTATCTTCAATAGGCTTTATTTTTACTACTGCCAACACCAATTTCAGTCTTCTAGTAGCCTTCATTAAAATACTACTAACATTAACCCAATAACTCAGTATTGGTCGTTATAAAGTATACTGCAATAAATCTTGCATTGTTCACTGTTCATAGTAAATATTGATTGGGATAGCATTTCAGGTTTGTTTTAATATAATAGGAATATTCGTGCTTAATTTCTACATTTTGGGAGCTCTGTAAATGTTTAGTCCATCCCACTTTTAATATTTCAGAGCGATTTTTTCTTATTTCATTCTGGCTTTTGCTTGCATTATTTTTGTATTCAGATCTATAAACTTGAATTATTTATTTTGGGAATTAGAAATTAATTCCTGGATGTAATTTTTAATACATTATTTTTTGGAAAATACAAAAATTTGTAGAGAAACTTAGAAGTGTTGAGTGAAAATATGTTGACTTTGTATTATGTATCTGTTTTACTTATGTTTTTCTTGTCTACCTAAATTAATATTTTTCTTTTAACTGTTGGCTTTCCTTCTCAGTTTAGTGCCATATTGATTTATTAAAAATTATTATGAGTGGAAAATGCAGCATGTCTAGAGTGTCATACATCCATATATGCACTCACCCCAGAATGTTTGTTTTTATATGAAATTGATGCATAGCTACCCATCAGACATGCAGCTAGTAAAAGAATCTCAACTACAGAAAGCAAGCAGGAGACTCTGAACAGTGGCTCAAGCTAGAAACCATATGTTTTTGGACACTAAACAAGTGGCCTCAAACCCTTCTTTATAAGTGATTGAGTATTCTAATCCAATCGAAGGGCATTTAGGTTTTACATTTATTAAATTCCACATATTGGATATATTCTTGATAGCTCCTCTCCCATCTTATGGTCAGTGATGGTCTTTATGTGGTTTATTAAAAACATTTCATGGCTTTTTCATATATATGTACACCTGTATACACACGCACTGTATTTTTCAAAATATACAATATATGAAATATATAAATAAAATACAATATACTACTTAATAAATATATATAAACTTTTATGTAAACGTGTGTGACTATGGGAATGACGCTGCAAACTGGCAATAATTTAACAAAATCATTTTATTGGGGGCTCGTAGAACTTAACACAATCCATCCATCCGTTGTGTCAAGCACATTTGTACATTTGTTGCCATCATCATTTCAAAACATTTTCTTTCTACTTGAGCCCTTGATATCAGCTCCTGATTTTTTTCCTTTCCCTCCCTCCCTCATGAACCTTTGGTAATTTACAAATTATTATTTTTTCATGTCCTACACTGACCAAGGCCTCCCTTCACTCACTTTTCTGTTGTCCATCCCCCTGGGAGGGGGCTATAGGTATATAATTGTGATTGGTTCCCCTATCTCCCTCCACCTTGCCCATATCCCCTGGTATGGCTGTCAGTATTGGTCCCCAGTGGTTTATCTGTCATGGATTCCCTGTGTTTCCAGCTCTTATCTGTACCTATGTACATGCTCTGGTCTAGCAAGATTTGTAAGGTAGAATTGGTGTCATGATAGTGGGTGGGGGAAGCATTAAAGAACTAGAGGAAAATTGTATGTTTCATCAGTGCTATACTGCACCCTGGCTGGCTCATCTCCTCTCTCCCTGTGACCCTTCTGTAAGGGGAAGTCCAGTTGCCTACAGATGTACTTTGGGTCTCCACTCCATACTCCCCCTCATTCACAGTGTTACAGTTTTTTGTTCTGGGTCTTTGTTGCCTGATACCTGATCCTATCGACACCTTGTGATCACACAGACTGGTGTGCTTCTTCCATGTGGACTTTGTTGCTTCTCAGCTAGATGGCTGCTTGTATATCTTCAAGCTTTAAGACCCCAGATACTATATCTTTTGATAGCCGGCCACCATCAGCTTTCTTCACCACATTTGCTTATGTACCCGCTTTGTATTCAGCGATTGTGTTAGGAAAGTGAGCATCATGGAATGCCAGGTTAATAGAACCTGTTCTTGTGTTGAGGGAGTACTTCAGTGGAGCCCAATGTCCATCTGCTACCTTAATACTAAATCTATAAATATATGCACATAGATCTATTTCCTCATCATATATAAATATATTTACGTATGTACATGCCTCTATTTAGATCTGTGTAAATCTGACAATAATTTTAATGTGACTATTACTAAACTGAGTATGATTAAAAACTGTATGTGCTTTAAAGTTTGCATAAAATAGTAGTATTAAAATGTGAAGGTGTTTGGTTGGGCCTTGTGTTTCAAGCCTTGGAATCATCCTAACTGTTCCAGTCAAATTATGAAGCTCAGGTGATTTTTCACCTTTTATATCCATTGTCTTCTTTTCATTTTATTGCTGTTCTGGTTTACTATCAGTCTGATCTTAACTAATCTTTCTGGTTTGTTTGTCTTAGTCATTCTACTTTTGTAGCTGAAGGATGTTGCTTAAAATAAAGGACATATTTTATTATCAGCTACTGTTTTGCCCATTCCTTCAGTAGCTCCCTAGTCTTTCAAATTTTAAATCCAAGTTCTTATCCCACCTGTATACTTTTGTCCATTTTTTTTGCATTGTACATGCAGATAGTCTGTGTCTCAAACTTGCATTCAGCAGTAAGGCTACTAGGAATGAAGCACATGCATCCACAGGCATCAGCCATTCTATGGCTACTACTTTTATTTTGATAGAGCTAGATCCACAAGATACATGTATTGGAAAAGTGAAAGTTATTATTTATAGAAAGCAAAGAACAAACCAATAACAGAAGCTCCCAGAAAGGAACACCCCCCTGCAACTCCCCACCCCTCGCTCCCTATCCCCTCCCAAGTTACCCATGGCCATTTTTATGTCACTGGGCAGGCATACTGTGGTTCAGATCAGGTGATGTGTTCGTGTCTCTGCTCCCACTGACTGCTTCCATGCTGCCTCAGACATCTGCTCCGCCACTGGACTTCACTAGCAAGAAGACCTGCATAAAATCTCCCGAGCCTCTGCTGCTGGGCTGGTCTAAACTTCTGTTGAGTCCCACCAACCTCAGAGACTCTTACTACTATGATACCTGAACCAGTGTCTGGTGGGAGTGATGGCGGGTGGAGGGAGAGGTGGGATGAAGTGATGCAACCTCTGCACAGAGCACTTGCCAGGCCTTTCTTGTTTTGCACCTGAAAGCATGTAGCTTGATCTACTATCCTGAACCATTTTGCTTACTGTCCTGAACCATGTACATTTTTACAGCTATTCTGAATCTGCTACTGGTTATTAGGTTCTAAGCACAGAGACTCCAGGTACTTGGTCCAAAGGGTGCTGTTCACTCCAGACTCTTGTACACATGAGTGCACACATACATGTATGCATTTATTTCTTAGTCAGAATATGCACAGCAAAACACATACTAGTTTATACATGTACAATTCAGTGACATTCTTCGAGTTGTGCAACAATTCTAGCTCCCTCTTTCTGAATTCTTCCACTATTCCTATAAACTCAACTGCCCTTCAGGTTTCCTATTTAATATTGTGAGTTGCTGGTATTAATCTGGACATCTTAAAAGCACATAATACTCATAGGAGATCGTCTTTTTTAACGAAACTGAACTATTGTCTGGTTTTAAGATTTCAGGGGTATTTTGGTTTAATGTCTAAAGATTATTTTAGCTAGATTCTTCTTGATGGTAGTTACTAGGCCCCCTCACACTTTTGTGGGTTGGGTCTTTATTGAAGCCTACCCCTTGTCAATTTTAAGCCAAGGGACTCCCAGCAGGACCATGAACTGACCAATCCCCTCGGTGGACTGTAAGTCACTCAATTTGCATAACTCCAGTCAGTCAATCTGTGGCAGTTCAGGACCATGACTAGAGAGGCCATTGTAAAGCAATTCATTGCACCACACCTTGTGTGTCCAAATCCTGGCTTTGCCACTTACTGTCTAGATGACCTTGAACAAGTCATTTCCTCTGCTTGACTCAGTTTATCTGTAGGGTGGGATTAAAGGTGGTATCTATTTAATAGAATTAGTATCTGACCTTGGAATGTTACAAGACTTTATAATGCTTTGGGTTCTTTATGCTGCTGCTGGTGTTAGTTGTTGTCAAGTGGCTTCTGACTCCTGGCAGCTCTGTGTGCAACAGAATGAAGTGTTGCCCAGTCCTGTGCCATGCTCACATTTGTCCATATGCTTGAGCCCATCCTCGCAGTCGCTGGGAATCTTACCACTCTATCCCACTGAAGGGGTCTCCTTTTTTGCTGATCCTCTATCAAACATAATGCCCTTCTCTAGGAACTGGGCCCTCCAGATAACCTCTAAAGAAAGCAAGATAAAGTCTTGCAAACCTCACGTTCAAGTCTAAGGAGCATTCTAAAACAAATTATTCATTCTCCCATGATGCCAACACCACCACAGTCTCACAGTTATGCAGCTTTCATATGTATATGACGTGATTAAAAACACCATGGCTTGAGCCAGGTGGACCTTCTCCTCAATATGACCTCCTTGTTTTCAACATTTAAAAGAGGGCTTTTGCAGCAGGTTTGCTGAGTGTATGCCTCATCCGATTTCCTGACTGCTATTGCATGGGCATTGATTATGGATCCAAGTGAACTGAAATCTTTGGCAGTGTCAATTTTTTCTCTGCTTATCAAGGTGCTGCTGACAGGTCCACTGTGAGAATATTTGTTTTATGTGAAAGTGTAATCTATGCTGAGGGCTGTAGTCTTTTTTTATAACACTTGTGCATTTTTTAAACAACCCCCACATATTAAGTTCCAATGATGTCTACATACATTGTGTGTGCATGTTACTTCTGTGTGTGTGAACATATAGTGCCTATTTCAAGCCCTCCTCACTTTCAGCAAGACAGGTGTCATCTGCATATCGCAGGTTGTTAATTAGTCATTCCTCCAATCTGATGGGGATTAAAAATAGTACCTATTCATGGAATTATTGCAAGCCCTCAGAATGCTGTTGAGTCCTGAAGAGCTCTTGGCATATCATAAGTGTTAACTATTATAATTATCACTTCATGACAGAAATTTTATGTTTTTACTTTGACTCACGTTTCAGCACTCCCTGCCCTCCTTTACCCTATACTTTAGCTGTGCCAAACAAGCATTCTTTAGCATAGATGGGGCACACTTTAACACACTTGCCTAAGAGTTGCATTTGTTAGCATCTTCAAGTGCGAAGAATTAATTGCAGGCTTTAAAGTGTCTTGCTTTATGAAAAATGATAATGTTTTCTGCTGGTGTCGTTTCTATGTGTGGGACCTCCACAAAGTTAATGGAAAAAATGGAATTAAAAGGTAATGGAATTGTTTGAAGCCCCTTTGTGATTCCCCCTACCCCTAAAATAAAAGAGTAATACTAGTGAGGTTAAGGCCTAATTTATGCTACAGTTTTTTTAAATTTACTTTCCTAGACCTGTTAACATGATTTTTATGTTTCTAACTTAGGTTTTCCCTTTTCTAATCTGTTTTCGATAAGATTGTCCACAAACTAAATGAAAGACCTATTAACTTTTAAAAGCCCCCTCCCCCCACCCAAATGTGAACTCTAGCTCCATTTCAGATGAAATGCTTACATTACTTTTGAGACATTTGATAGCTGAGGTGTATGATTTGGAAGGCACCTTTGAGACAGACAGGAAATTGTCTGATGTTTACGTACTGCTGTTTCATCCCTGAGGGTTGGTTGGCTAGTTTCTTTCCACTGCTGTAGGTTTCTCAAAGTGGCCGCTAATCCATGACATGTAGTGCTTTCTATGTATTTATCATTCTTTAAAAAAAAATTTATTGGGGGCTCATACAACTCTTATCACAATCCATACATACATCAATTGTATAAAGCACATTTGTGCATTCTTTACCCTCATCCTCAAAACATTTGCTCTCCACGTAAGCCACTGTCATCAGCTCCTCATTCCCCCTCCCTCCCTGCTCCCCCTGTACTTCTCATTCTTTCCTATGGGAGTAGAGGAGAGCTGAATGTCCTTCTCTTATCAAATCAGTCTTTCAGGGATAAATGTTAAAGAAAACTATTAGAGAATATAGTTAAGTGAGCAGTCTAGATCTTTGGACTGTAGTTTTTGTAGGAGACTAAAATTTAACTAGTTGCAACTACTTCTTATTTGCCAGTGTTTGCCTTATTGGAGCTTAGTTATTCATTGTGGAGAACTTGTGTTTTGTGTGTGTGTGTGTAGAAAGTGGTTTGTCAGTATTACCGTATATACTAGTGCGTGTAAAAAGTGGTTTGTCTGAGTATTGCTGTATATATTCAAATATAAGCTCACTTGAATCTCAGCCAAGGCACTTAATTTTACCACAGAAACTGTATAAAATGCTGAAAAACTCGTCATATACACGAGTATATATAGGTACTTTTATTTGAGTATTCCATTTTTTGAGTCAAAAATGTCTGTATTCATTTTATAAAATAGCAGTTTGGAATAGCTAATTCACACTGTTGGCAGAGGCAGAGATAGCGTATTCTTGTTTTCCGAGTGCTGTGTCATCCTTTTCAGTAAAATGCCATTTCCTCCTACAGGCTGCAGGTCAACGTTAAATAAAAATTCCACCATGGACTCAAACACAGCATCAATTGTGAGGTTGGTGCAAGGGCTGGCAGTGTTTTGTTCTAGTCATTATGAGTGGGAAATGACAGCCAGTGGTGCCTGATCTCTTCTGACATTGTCCTGAGGCAAGGTCATGTCCTATCTTTCTTGACCTATTCTGACACCAACCATTCCTCCCATGCTGCTCTACATCTCTGCTGGGTGCCATAATTTGTTGCAATAGCTACACAGAACCTACAGACAATATGGGATTTAGGGAGTTCATTAAGGGCGTTAATAGGTTACCAAAGTCGGGATCAGTAAACAGTAGATATACAGTCATTGATACACAATACCACCTCTCGTCAGCCAGCAACCAAGTCTCTTTCTCCTCATCAGTCTCTTAGCCACATGGCCCCTTGGCCTCACTTTCCATGTGCCAGGAAGCTCATGCTTCTCTGCCTCACAGTCCCAGTCTCTATGCTGCTCTCGTGGCTTTCTTGCCTTGGTTTCTGCCCTGTTTTGTTACTCTGTCCCAAAGTCTCTCCACCCCTTCAGAGAACTCTAATGTGCTCTTCTTCAGATGGTCCTGGGATTGCTCTCTTTGTTCTTGCTTCAGAGTTGGCTCTTATATGGAATTGTGGTTTTGGTTTTCTGGTGGACTGTGTTGTTATTGTTGAGTTGGTTCCAACTCACAGCAACCCTATGTACAACTGAACAGAACTCTGCCCAGACCTCAGCCATCTTCACAATTGATCTTATGTTTGAGCCCCGTGTTTTTTTGTTTTGTTTTTTTGAGCCCCTTGTTGTAGCCAATGTGCCCATCCCATGTAGGGTCTTCCTTGTTTTCAGTGCAAACCATCTTCCTCCTCGGAAAACAAAGGATGGTGATAAGCCACAACCTTTACTGAAAACCAAACTTAGGGCCTTCAAGTCAATTTTGAGTCCTAATGGCTCTACATAGTACAGGGTAGAGCTGCACCTAAACATTTCTGAGTCTGTACCTGTTTATAAAAGTAGAAAGCCTCATCTTTCTCCCTTGGAGTGGCTGGCAGTTTTGAGCTGCTGACCTTAAGGTTAGCAGTGCAAGATTTAACCACTAAGCCCCCAAGTCTCCTCCCTCTACTAAACTAGAGTCTAAAGGTAGACCCCACATAAATCCTGTAACAGAGAACTCCCTGCAAAATGAGATTATAACCACAGGCATAGAGCCCAGAATTAAAATTCACATAAAGAATGATGGTTAGAAAACAAACAGATTCACTGCTTTCAAGTTGATGTCGACTCAGTAACCCTAGAGAACAGGATAGAACTGCCTCTATGAGTTTCCGAGGCTGTAACTGTTTCCTAGAATAGAAAGCCCCTGTATCTCCCTCAGAGCGGCTGTGGACGTTGGGAGATAGCAGCCCAATGCCTAAACTTTGCACAACCAGGGCTCCACTTCCGGCGAGAAGGGCTATGTTAATTGACTACATCTCAATGCCTAATAACAACAGTTTGCTTTGTCAGCAGTTTTGGTCAATGCATATCCTTTTTTGAAGCACTTTATTCCCTTGGATTTTCCCTCTCTTTTTGGCTTGGCTTCTTTCATAGTCCTGTCTTTTGGGAGTCGTTGTCTTTCCCTCCAATAAATAACCCTGGTTTTCAAAGCTCTGCTTTGGAACTTCTTATCTGCGCATACTCTATAGGCAAGAACGTTTGCGCCTATAACCTAAAACATCTTAGACTCCTCCCATGAACGCAAGAGGGAACTTTATCATCCAACCATACATTTCTTCCTGGATTTGTCAAAAGTGCCTCTAAATCACGATTTCTGGAGTCAAATTCAGATGATCTCTTCTTCATTTGTTATGTTTTGCTGAAAGTGCCACAGCCAATTGATCTATTCAAGACAGAAACCTGGGGATTATGTTATCTTCCACACTGTCTTCTAGAGCTCTGTTTCCTACATCTTTCCTGAATTTTACCATTTCTCTCCCCTTCTATAGTTGCTCTGGTGCAAATCAAGATGACCTGGAAAGATTATTGTAAGCTTCTTAATAGTATGCCCTGGCACTGAGCTTGCCCTCTTTCCTCACAGCATACCTAATAGGTAGTGTTACTCCTTAAATCTTTCAGTACTAAACCATTGCCCTGTAGAGAGAATCATACAGACTATTTCATATGCTTTATGTGAGTCCCTATGATATTTGTACCCACTTGTTTCTTGTGTTCTTTCTTTGTGATTTCCTTCTTAACCTGATGTTATAGCTGTATTGAAGCTCTTTCCATTTCTCAGTTGTCCTGCATGTTGTTTGCCCTGAGGAAGACAATTCTCCATCTCACCTTATCTTCACTATCCCTTTTCTTCCTTCTCCACCTGGCAACCAGCAACAGTTGCCCTGGAGTTGACATAATGGGAACCCCATTTATGTCTCAGTAGAACAGTGCTCGTTAGGGTTTTCAAAGGCCGAGTTTGTTGGAAAGAGATCTTCAGGTCTTTCTCTGGAGGTTCTTTGGGTGGACTCAAGCCTCCCACCTTTTGATTAGCTGCCAAGCACATCATTATCACACTCTAAAATCAAATCCACTGCTATCACGTTGATTCTGACTCATTGCGACCCTGAGACTGTACAAAAGTACATGGCTTCATTTTTCTCTCTAGGAGTGACTGCTAATTTTGAGCACTTAACCTCTGTGCCACCAGAGCTCCTTACAACATCCATTAATTCTTCACTTCTCAATTTAAGTATAATCCCCTAGACCAGGGATGGGGAACCTCTTTTTTCTACTAAAGGCCATTTGGATATTTATAGCATCATTTGCAGACCATACAATCAACTTGGAAACCCACAGGGACAGTTCTACTCTGTCTTCCAGAGTCACTGAGTGAGATTCAACTCCGTGGCAGTGAGAGTGAGTGAGTGATACTTGACCAAACATCTAATTAACTCACTTCTAATGTAATGGCCAGAACTGCTCCTCTTGGGTCAGCCATGTGATGTTAGTTGGTATTGATGAAGGCCCGATGTTTCCCATCCCTGTCCTAGACTATTACTGCCTTGTATTTTTCTGGAATATTCTCTACTTTCCCTATCCTAATGCTCATCACAACATATGGTAATTTTCATCTTTTTCGCTCGACTGTAAACTCCACAATGGTAGAGCTGTGGGTAGAAGTATTTAAAATGTGTGTGCTGCACATTTATATAGCATCTGCATGGTGATCGATACACAGCAAATATTCAGTCCTTATTCGTTGAATGACTAGTAAGAGACTCTGTGATCCTTTAAAGAGAGACAGCCTGCTTGTAAATTAGTACAATACTTGAGACAGGTGAGTGACCTAGATTAACCAGTTTGAAATGTCTCTAGAAAGATCAGTGGTCTGTGCCCATAAAAATTTGTCTCAGAGATAGAAACGATTCAGGACAGATTAGAACTGCCCCTTAGGGTTCCCGGCACTGTCATCTTTAAAAAAACAGACGGTCTTAACTCTCTCCCCTGGAATGGTTCATGGGGTCTGGAGCAAAGCAGATGCTTGTGAAGCTAACCTGCACATAGCCAAGGGTTACACTGCTGTGCTACCAGGGCTCTTTCTGATAACAGCATCCCTATTTTCCCAAAGGTAACCCTCCTTCACAGTTAGCCTGGGAAACCTACCAGTCTCCATGATTCTCTCAAGGAGGGTCATATAGCCTACAGCAATGTGTATGTCCAAAAGAAAGGGTGGTGGGTTTTTTTTTGTTGCCTCAGAAACCTTAAGGAAGAATTCTACTCTGCTCTGTATGTAGGCTTGGTGTGAACTAGAATTGACTCAATAACTGTGTTTTAGTAGATTAGAGTTACATAAGCCTAAATGGTCAATAGGATATTAGAAAAATGATTGGGATGTATATAGTAAAACCTATGTGTAGGTATTTAAGGATGAAACTAATTATGGGACTAAATCTACAAAGTATTCATGCATGGTCAATGTGAAATTCAACTTATTAATCTAAATTCAACGTACTAATCATTCTCTCATTTAGCTATGGAGGAACAAATATGTGAACACATGTCTTACTTTTGGCCTTGAGCGTGACAAACATGTGCATCTAAAGCAGCCTAGCATTTTCGGACTTACAGCCTTGTACATGCAGCCATGACAGTTGATGCGGCAGTGTATTTGATATCCCTAGCCTAAGTAAGAGCTTGAGAAACATTTGAGTTGATAACTGAATATGTGGTTTTTAGTTTAGTTAGAATTTTTCTCTTTCTTTTAGTAAGAATCTGCTTATTGACTTAAAGTTTATTCTACTTTACTTGAAAACAATGCTTCACTTTAATACCTATCATGGAAATCTGTAGTACATTAGAAAAACTAACATGTTCTTTATTTGAAACAACTAAACATAAAAAATTTACAGAATACATCTTTATATTTCTTTAAAAGTGGTGATAAAAGAAATAATGCTGCATTAGGATATATGAGTAAAGAGCCTTGTTGGTGTCGTGGTTACACTACTGCATTCTGAAAAGTCAGCAGTATGAAATACCAGCCAGTCCATGAGAGAAAGATTGAACTTTTACTTCCGCTAACAGTACAGTTTCAGAAACTCACAGGGGCAGTTCTGCCCTGTCTCATAGGGTTGCTAGGAGTTCTCATTGACTTAATGGCAGTGAGTGAGTGAGAATATATGAGTAGGATACTTATGGTTGTAAAATAATAAAACTTGCCCAACCTAATGTATTTAAAGTACTCTTAAGGGTTGAATTTTGTCCCCTTGTGTATTGCAAGTCCTAACGTCAATGTCTGTGGTTGTAATAAGATTTGCAAAGTGATTATGTTCTTGAGGCATGATTAGTGTGGGGTGTATTTTGAGTTAATCTCTGTTGAGGTATTAAAGAGAATAAGCAATCCAGCAGAACAGAGATGAGAGGAGGGGGTGGGGTGGGAGAGATGCCAAGCAGCATGAGTTGTAAGGCCATAAGCTTTTGGCCAGGAGCAAAAAGCTCAGAAGACACAAGGACCATCCTCCAGAGTCAAAAGCCACAAAACCTTCTACCTATGACTAAAATCCAAACCTACTACTATGGATTGATAGGTTTGCACTGCTAACCTTACCTAATGGCACCACCTTGAAATCTGGCTCCTAGTCCATAACTTGTGAGAAATTAACATGCTTGTTAAAGCCATCCACATGTGTAATTTCTGTGGTAGCATTGCTAGATAACCAAGACGACTGTTCAGGCAATTTGTTGCTTTACTTACATGGAAAATCCAATGGTAATATAGGGTTAGGGCAAAATTGTTCCAGAGGCTTCAAGATGTCATTATTAATCTGTTTTGCTTTTATGTTGCATTATTTTAACTTGGCGTTCTCTACTTAAAAAAAAATCCGTTCTGAAGAGAAAATACAGTGGAATTCTTTTGTGTAAACTGAAATATTTGTAGTAGCCACCTTCGAAATACTGATGGTGCAGTAGTTAAAGTGCTTGACTGCCAGTCGAAAAGTTAGGAGTTTGAACCTACCAGCCATTCTGTGGGAGAAAGATGTGGCTGTCTGCTTTCATAAGGATTGCAGCCACCCAATTAAGAAATGGGAAATAGATATGAACAGACAGTTCACCAAAAATGAAGTACAAATGGCTAACAAACACATGAAAAAAATGCTCATGATCACTAGCCATCAGGGAAGTGCAAATTAAAACCACATTGCAAAACCTACCACTTTATATCCACAGTACTATCCCAAATTAAAAAAAAAATCGAAAACAAATGCTGGCAGGTTGTGGAGAGATTGGAACCCATATACAGTGCTGGTGAACTTGTAAATACATACAGCCATTGTGGAAAACGATGTGGTGATAAGTAACTAGGAATTGAAATCCCATATGATCCAGAATTACCATTATTAGGCATCTACCCTAAAGAAATAAGAGACAAACGTGAGTTGAAGTATGCTCTCCCATGTTTTTAGCAGCACAGTTCACAGTAGCATCTTGGATTGGGGAAAGGAACGGGAGCTTGCCTTGGGCACACGGAAGAATTATGACCAGTTGAGATGTAAATATGGCAAAAGGAGTTTATATCTTGTCTAGCTCGAGCTAGGGCTTTCTTCCCTTCACTGCCCAGCGTAGTGAGACCCAGTGTCCAAAAGGGAATCAGCCCCAAGTTCTTTGTTCCCTGGGCTTTTATGGGGCTAGGGACCGGGGGCAGTCCAGTATTGCTGTTCTTTAAACTTATTGGAGAAAACTTCTGGCATCAGCGTTGTTCAGTGGTGGTTGGCGAGTAGTTCCGCACGTATTTTCTTGACTGGTCAATTGGGGTTGGTGGTCACTGGTCCTTACTGGTCAGTCAGGGACAGGTGATGCCTTTTCTGACAGAATTACCTCAGTGTCCAGGAATCTGAAATTAGAGCTTAAGCCTGCCCCAGACTTTGGTTTTATACGGCCTGTCATGGTGCTAGTGCCGGCAGTTGTAAACCAGGACCCCAGAAGCAAAAGCTGGAAGCAGCCCAAATGCCCAACAGTGAGAAAGAAAGTATAAAGAAACTATGGTACATATACACAATGGAATACTGTGCATCCCTAAAAACAGTGATGAAAGCTTGAATCACTGCATGCCATGGAAGGACCTGGAAACCATTATGCTGAATGAAGTAAATCAATCACAAAAGGACAAGTAAGAAGAAACACCAATTAAATCTTAGGAACCAATTCCTGAACGAAAGTTGAGAAGGCTATCTACTGACAGGCCAAGAACCACACATCACCTCCCTTTTGTGCACTTCACAAGAGCCAACTTACAGGACATTGCCTGGGGTCACTCTTTCAAGATGGGAGATATGGGAGATGACCATACATTTGCGTCTATACAGCATCGAGATAAGGCTGGGGGAAATCAATGGGGCCCCACAGGAATGGAAGGAGCATCTTGACTGAAAATCAAACTGAAACCAGGGGAGGGGACCTTCTGCATTTTGGAGAAGATGCTGATAGTTCTGTTGGTGAGTATGCTAAACTGTGATGGTAGGGAACCTAGAGGGACAATCGGCCAGATTTTATGTTCCTGGGTAGGCACTAGGAATATGTTTTTACCCAACCTTTGGTGAACCACACTATGGACTAAACACTATGATGATCATGGAAACTGACCTTGCAGGTAGCATGGTATAACACAGGGGCTACACCAGAAGGACTTAACATAAAGGCCTAGCTGAAGGACCTAAGCCCTGCTTTAAAGTTGCCTGCACCCTTGGTCTGGGGTACTTGGGTGGGAGAGGAAGCATAGAGTGCTGACCCGGGACTGTGGAAGTGGTGTTGATTGAACCTTGGGAGGAAGCCCCAGCTTGTTAGGTGTCCTGACATGACAGTTTTCCATCTGCTGGGCAGGGGTCTGCACTTGGAAGACTTGATCTAGGAAGGTCTCCCTGGCACTAATCTCCATGCTTAAGAGTAAACAGCACAGTCGAATGGGATCTCAAACTGTGTAGAGCAACAACTCATGAGTTGTGGTTCAAGGTGGAAATGTACTCACACAGACTCCTCATATCAACAGTGTCTGGAGGGCTCTGTCATTGGGAAAATTGAAGGTGTTATAAATGCAGTCACCTTATACCCCGGGGGGATGATTGATAATGTTATACTTTTTTGCTTGTTTCTATGGGATTTGTGTTTACTTGCCTTTAGCTTTTATTTCCTTTTTTTCCCCTGCTTGTTTGGTTGGTTTGTTGGTTATTGGTATATTGGTCTTGTGGGGTTTTGATTTTGTCATAATTATGCCTGCTAAAGTAAACCAGAATTGTGCATATCCATGGACATGAAGATGGATTCTGGGCTCCTCCTTAGCTCTAGCTCCCATCCAAGAACAGTTAGTTCTGGTCACATGGCCCTGATTGATATTCACCTTCATGAAATGATCATTGAAGATAAGGGTGCTCTACAGCAAAGTGTAGTGAAGAAAGCAGATGGTGCTCACCTATCAATCAGAATAATGTCTGGGGTCATAAAGACATATTCAAAACAAGCAACCATCTAAGCTAGGAGTCAGCTAAGTCCATATGGAAGAAACACACTAGCTGTGTGATCCAAGGATGACAATAACAGAATTCAAATATGACGAAGGGAAAAGTATCAGAGCTAAAATTATGAAAACCTGTGCGTGGGGCAGACTGGGCACACTTTCTGCTCAGTGTATCCATTGCTGTCCCCATAGAGCTACAGGTCAGTGAGGGAACTTTCTGTTGGTGGTGGGGCCAGCCCTATGGTCCTCTCTGTACATTGGCTATTCTAAGCAGAGATGACTTACCTGGGGCTTGGTGGACCATGAGAAGGTTCTCTCTTCTTCTCTCTTCCCTGCCCCCCACTCTCCCTCTTAGTTTGCACCCCTGTGCTCTGTACAAACCTGCTGCTCTCCCCGTGCTATATCTTCAGTGCTGTCCTCTGTGTTACATTTTTCTGGGGAGGAGAGCAGGGCTCTGTACCTTACTCATGATTTGTATTTTTATCTTATGCTTACCAATTTATTTCAATTTTGTTATTTATTGTTTCTGTTTGTTTTCCCAGTTTGTGAAGCACAGGAATGGATGAATAGTGTTAATAACTGATGCAAAGGTTTGTAGGAGTGGGGTGGTAGGGAGGGAAAGGGGATTTCAGGAGGAAACAATGAAGGCAGGAGTGGGCAGGGAGCACTAGAACTGATTGTGTTTATGCAACTCATTTTAAAGGCGATTTAACCATGGGGGGGAACGTGTGTTCTAAAATTGATTGTAATTATTGTACAATTCTTCTTGATATGATTGTGAATGATTTAACTATTGAATTGTATGATATGTTCATTAGGTGCCAATAAAATTTTTTTTTAAATCGTAACCTTTGAATTCTCTGCTCCACTGGGTTGAGTTGTTATAAGGCAGAATCAACTTGATAGCAGCTGGTTTGATTTAGTTTAATAGCCACTATTGAACAAAATGTAAAAAGAAACAGTGGAGATTATATTTCATAATATATTTTAGTGAGCTAGTTGCCATGAAGTGTCAGAATAGAAACTGGTTCATAGGAGTGTCAATGTCTGATTTCTGAGAAATTGATCTTAAGCCTTTCTTCCAAAAACACTTCTGGGCAGGCCTAAATATCCAACCTTTTGGTCAATAATAATTCTAAAATACTACCATTTCTACCCAACATGCAGAAATTTGTTTGAGTAAAGTCGCCATCTTTATAAATCACTATTCAATCAATTGTTCCACTATTTTATAGAATTTATACTTATTTTATAAAAAGGAGTTAAAAATAAGTGTTACGTTTATAAAGATCTCAATACAGGCATGTACATATGGTATGTGAATCTATACATAATTACAGGGAAATAGATCTATGTACTTATATTTATATGTTGAGTATTAAGGTAGCAGACAGACATTGGGCCTCTACTCAAGTACCCTCTCAATGCAAGAACACTTTGTTCTAATAGTCTGGCATTCTGTGATGTTTGCTTTCCCAACACGATCACTGAAGACAAAATGAGTGCATAGCAAATGTGATGAAGAAAGCTGCCGGTGCCTGGCTATCAAAAGATATGGCATCTGGGGTCTTAAAGGCATGAAGATAAACAAGCTGCCATCTAGCTGAGAAGCAACCAAGCCCACATGGAAGAAGCACGCCAGCCTGTGTGATCATGAGGTGTCGATGGGATCAGGTATCAGGCATCAAAGAGCCAGAACAAAAAATCATATCAATGTGAAAGAGGGGGAGTGTAGAGTGGAGACCCAAAGCCCATCGGTAGACAATTGGACAGCCCCTTACAGAGGGGTCACAAGGAAGAGATGAGCTAGTGAGGGTGCAGTATAGCACCAGTGAAACATATAACTGTCCTCTAGTTCTTTAATGCTCCCCCTACTATCATGACCCCAATTCTGCTTTACAAATCCAGCTAGACCAGAGCAAGTTCACTGGTACAGATAAGAGCTAGAAACACAGGGAATCCAGGACAGATAAACCCTTCAGGATCAATAGTGAGAGCAACAATACCAGGAGGGTAATGGGAAGGTGGGGGACAAAAGGGAGAACCGATCACAATGATCTACATATAGTCCCCTCCCAGGGGGACAGACAACAGAAAAGTGTGTGAAGGGAGAGATCAGTCAGTATAAGATGTGAAAAATAATAGTAATTTATAAATTATCTAGGGTTCATGAGGGAGGTAGGGTGGGGGAGTGGGAAAATGAGCTGATACCAAGGATTCAAGTAGAAAGAAAATATTTTGAAAATGATGTGGGCTACATATGTACAAATGTGCTTGACACATGGATGTATGTATGGATTGTGATAAGAGCTGTACGAGCCCCCAATAAAATGATTTTAAAAAATAAGTCTGTTAACCGTAATATAATTGTGAAATAAGAATCAAGGCATTTATCAATAGAAGCAAATCTAATCATAAATTTTCACTATTGACTATTTAGTTGTGGAAGAAGAAGACCAAATTGCAATATATTTTTATGTTTTTAGATGTTGTAAAAGATTGCTTATAGCACAATATACTCAAGGACTTGATTTTTTTAAGCTTTTCATATACATTTATTGTTCTTCTACATGGTACAGCCAAGATGACCCTCCATATTACCATTCCTGGTTTATTTTGATAAGGCAGTAGTTCTCAGTTGTTCTGAGATGAGTGATTTTGCTTCCCTGTTTTTCCTTCTTGTTGCAGTCATTTGACTACCTTGATAACTAATGCTCATGTATTTTATGAGCCTGTACCATGGTAAGTCAAAAAGTATTGTGATTAGGGTTCCAGTTCTTGTGTTCATAAGTATATTCCAAATAAAATGTTTTTAAACATGTTTTTGTAATCAGTGGATGGCTGCAGACAAATTCTTAATTTCCATAGGGTGCTTCCCAACAAAGAATACTTTGTACCATGGATAAAAATGACTTTTAGACCCAGGTTAATATCAAATTAAAAAACCCACCACAAATAGACACTTCTTAAATAACCTACAGCATTGCAACACGTTTATAAGAGTGCTACCCCACATAAAACAGTTTTGAGTGGATCAAGGACTTTAAGAAAGGTTGGGAAGAGTTCAAAGATGAGCCAAGAGACAATATTTTCAACCTTGATGAATGAAGTAAGCTGTGGTTGACGTCCAGAAAGTGGTAGAATTACTACAGATTTGATAGCTTCTGAAGTTGGCATCTCATGGGTTTAGGGACTTTGCATAACTTCAGATTCAGTGGTTTTAACAGCATGGGGCAAAGATGAACTAGTTAGCAAACTCATCTTTCTATCAGTTTTTTAAGCACCATTCAAGCTAATGAAGACAATGTTATGTAATGAATCATAACTGGGAACAAGTCTTATGTTTATCAATAAAATTCAGTCAGCAAGGCTCACACAAAACATTGGCTTCCAAGTGAAACTGCTAGACCAGATAGATTCAAGGGAGAGAGGGCGGCTCAGAAGTTCATGACAGTTACTTTTGAGACACCATAGAGGTAATTTTGATAGATTTTTCCTGAAGGACACAGGCTCACAGGGGCTTATTTTGAAGAAATTTTAAGAAAATTGAAAATTGCGTTGGTGAGCAAAAGGCCAGGAAAGTAACATGGAAGAATGTTTTCCATCATGACAATACATTTGCTCGTTTTTCGGGCAGCACAGGCTGTCCTGTGAGAACTTCTCTGAGGAACCTTTCCCTGCTCAGCCTACAGCCCAATCTTACCCCTGAGACTCCTTTTTGTCCCAAACTCAAAGGATGCTTAAAAGGAACACTCTTTGAGTTTTTCTGTATGCTAAAACTCTGGTTTTGATGTGGTATAAATTGAAGAGTGGGATTCTTCAGTGGAGAGTTAGAAGGATGAATATACTGCCTTTAGAAGTGTGTAGGTCTAAGTGCCAAGAAATAATAGCTTGACATTTTATATTTTTATGACTCTGTAGCAAAACATTTTTACTTACCCGTTCATGGGTTTGTTTTTCAATTGGATGTCATTTGCTGTGCAAAAAAATTACATCACTGGGCATGGAAATAAAGCATGTAGATGACGTCTATAACTACAATCAGCTAGGGAGTAAGGGCAGAAATGTTTTGAAATAATAGTAGGGAAGAGGTAAAGCAAAACTAAGGTGGCTCATTAAAATGTTTTAATAACACTGATTGAACTCAGATTACTCTCACTTTGAACAGGGTTTTAAATGGAGTATACAGTTTTAACAGCTGCTATATTTGAAGAATAAAGTAAACTATTATGAAGTGGCAAAAAGTTAAAAAATAAATATTAAGATTATACTTCTATTGGTTAAAATAGTATGATACAGCTTTTCTGTGTAGTTATAACTGATTATATTATTTAAATATCTTTAAAAATAAGCACCCACAAGAAAATACACTTGTGAACTTAAGAACCACCTCAGTTGGTTGCAAAGCACAGAAGGGCCCTGAGATTTAGTGGGCTGCATTAATCAAGAAAGCAGTGGAGTTTGGTGAGGAATAATGAAAATAGTGTGTAGTAATCCTTGAATGTTTTCAGAATACTCTGGGTCAACAGTTAGAAGCCATTGGATAAAGGGGTGTAAAAATTCATTTTGTTCATTAAAATTGATACTGATTTTATTAGTTTAGAATCAAAGGAAATGAAAGATCACTTCTCCATTGCAGTCTCTTCTCCTTCTTAGACCAAGCTGTGTGGTAGAGTTCTTTACCTTAAGCTAGGCACTGTTCCCTTATCACCTTCCTCAACCCCGACCCCAAATATATGTGACTGCAGCTAATTGCCCATGCCTATGACAGTGCCGCTTATTAGGTAGAAATGTCAGCATATGAAGATCTTTTGTCCCCAAATTATTTCTTGTTTCAAAATTTAGTTCCTTTATGTGATCCTAAAATTTATTTATGAGTGAAATTACATGTTAACCTAGTTTATATATATTTAAAATTAATATGTATATTACATATTTAGCCATCCTTTTTAGTATACCAGTTGTGAGTTTTGATAAAACAGTCAACTTACCCCCCAAAATTCCTTCTTGCTGCACCTTTATGGTCCCCAACCCTTGACATTTGTTCTTCATGTTCATAGTTGGTTTTTTTTTCTTTTAGAATGCCATAAAAATGTACAGCACATGCAATTAGAGATTGGCTTCTTGCACTCAGCTTATCAAAAATATGTAATATACAAATATTTTTCTGACCCTGACAAACATCTTCATTGTCTTAGCGTTTTGTTTAGAGCACAAGCTCTTATTTACTTATTGTGTATATATATTTTCCTTTTAAGGATAATGCTTTTGGTATTATACAGAAGATCTCTACAAAATCACAAAAGATTTTCTAGGGCTTTTATATAAGTAGTTTTAGGTTTTGCTTGTAAGTCTATGATACGTTTTGAATTAACCCTTATAAAATATTTGAGGCTTAGGTCAATTTTCCAGATGTAGATTTCTGATTGTTCTAACACCATTTTGTGAAAAGGTTATTTTTTTCCTACATTGAATTGCTTTTTCATCTTTTTCACATTTCTTTTTACCATTTTCATATAGGCCTATTTCTGGACTTTTCTATTCCTTTTAATTTTTAATATACACTGTCTTGGCTATCTATTATTGTTGTTAGGTGTTATTCAGTTGGTTCTGACTCATAGCAACCCTCTGTACAAGAAGAAACAATGGGACCTGTGCCAGACTGACCACCCTTGCTCTGTTTGAGCCACTGTGTCAATCCATCTCACTGAGGGTCTTCCCTTTTTAACTGACTCGCTACCAAGTGTGGTTTCTTTTTTCAAGGACCAACAACTGCTAGTATGTGAGACAAAGCTTCATTATCCTTGCATCTGAGGACCGTCTCAGGTTGTACTCTTTGACAGACTGATTTGTTTTTCTGGTATTCTTTGATATAGTTCATATCCTTTGCCAACATCGTAATTCAAAGGCATCAGTTATTGTCTTCCATCCTGAAACTGCATTTTTCATGTCATCCAGCTTCTTTCCAATTAATTTGCTCAGCATACAGCTAGAACAGTATGGCAGAAAGGATACAACTCTAATGCACACCTTTCGTCATTTTAAACCGTGAAGTATTCCCTTTTTGCATTTGAATATCTCTCTGTACAGGTTTCGCACAAGCACAGTGAACTGTCCTAGAATTCCCATTCCTCACAAATTACCCGTAGTTTGTTGTGACCCACACTTTGGAATACCTTTGCATAGTCAATAAAACACAAGTAAACATCTTTCTGATAGTCTCGGCTTTTAGCCAAAAGTCACTTGATGTCAGAAATGATACTTCTTGTTTTATGTTCACTTCCAAATCTGACTTGGAATTTCTGGCAGCTTCTGGTTAACATACTGCTGCAAATGTTTTTGAACTATCATCATCAATTTTTATTTACATGTGATACTAGTCATATTGATAAATTTCCATCCCATTGGATTGTCTTTCTTTGTAATCGGCGCAAATATGGATCTCTTCTAGTCATTTAGCTAGCTAGCTGTGTTCCGTAGTTCTTGGCATTTGCTGGCATTCTATCAATTCCTGGAGCATTGTTTTTCTCCAGTGACTGAAGTGCAGTTTTGACTTCTTCCTTCAGTACCATGGTTCAAGATCATATACTGCCTCCTGAAATAATTGAACAGTGACCAATTCTTTATGGTACAGTGACTACTTTTCCTTCAATCTTTGCTTGATACTTGCTGCAACCTTCAATATTTTTTCCATAAGATCTTTCAGTATTGTAACTTGAGATATAAAGTTTTCTTGAGCTTGAGTGTGCTCAATGCATTCTTTCCTTTTGACTTTCAAAGCCCTCGTCTGCACATTTCTTTATAATACTACATTTATCTTCTCGAGCTGTCCTTTGAGCTCTTCTGTTGAACCCTTTTACTCCATCATTTCTTCCTTTCATTTTAGCTACTATATTCCAAGAGGAAGTTTCATAATCATTTTGACTTTAATTTTATTTTTTTGTGTTATTAAAGGAATTTCATATTTTTGTTTTTAGTTTTATTTATTTTATTAGGGGCTCATACAACTCATCACAGTCCATAAATACATCAATTGGGTGAAGCACACCTGTATACATGTTGCCATCATTCTCAAAATACCTGCTTTCTACTTGAGCCCTTGGTATCAGCTCCTCATTTTCTCCCTCCTTCCCCGCTTCCCCCCCCCCTCCCCCTTGGTAATTTGTAAATTATTATTATTTTGTCATATCTTACCCCATCCGACATCTCCCCTCACTCACTTCTCTGTCCGTCCCCCAGGGAGGAGGTTATATGTAGACCTTGTAATCTGTTCCCCCTTTCTCCCTCACCTTCCCTCCACCCTCCCGATATTGCCACTCTCACCACTGATCCTGAGGGGTTCATCTGCCCTGGATTCCCTGTATTTCCAGTTCCTATCTGTGCCAGTGTACACCCTCCGGTCCAGCGGGATATGTAAGGTAGAATTGGGATCATTATGAGGGGGAGGAAGCAGTCAAGAACTAGAGGAAAATATATATTTCATCATTCCTACACTGCACCCTGACTGGCTCGTCTCCTCCCCTCAGCCCTCTGCAAAGGGATGTGCAATTGGCCATAGATGGGCCCTGGGTCCCCATTCCGTACTCTCCCTCATTCACAATGCTGTGTTTTATTTTTTTTGGGGGGGGGTGGTCTATGATGCCTGATACCTGATCACTTTGATGCCTTGTGATCCCACAGGCTGGTGTGCTTCCATGTGGGCTTTTTGTTTCAATTAACTTTTTTTTTCAATTACAAACTTTTAATAGCAAATTCCTTCACAGGCTTTGGCAACTAGAAGCAACTCTGAGACAAACCCCTTTGGGATATTGTTGAAACACAGTCTTTGACACGAGATTCACCCCACAAGCGAGGGGTGACTTGGAAGTTAATTCAATATAAAATCAATGATCTGCAAGGAATTTTTTTAAGTTTAAAATATTAAACTCTCAAAATTGTCATGTTTATACAATTCTGCTTATACAATATACAGGATTTTCTGCCTTTTTACATTAAAGTACATTTTTGTTAAGTCCTCTTTGTACATCAGTGGTTCTGCTCTGGGGAATTGTTGTGCAGGGTTGGGGGTCTGCAGGCGTTTCCTGCATGGCAGAGCTTGTCCTTTGCACACCATGGCACTTGCAATGCCTGTGGGAAGCAGGCTACCTGGCCAATAGGGATGTGGAGGAGAGGGCTCCAGCTTCTGTTAAAGACAAGGGCCACTTCTATGGAGTATCCCACTGACCATATGCTCTTTGTTCTTATGTGTCCTGAGGGAAAGCAGGTTTTCCCCAAGCGACAAGTAACAAGAGTTAAATACAATCTACAAGGCTTTCTTGTAAGGAGTGCCTTTCTGGAAAGTACTCGGTATCTGCTGAGCAGGTAAGAACAAGAGCTATGATCAGAAGGTACTGACACCTCTAACTCAAATGACCTCGATGTTTTAAAGACAGCAAACTGTGTTGTCCAGAATAGCAGAAACACCCTGGTTAACTCTTCTATCTGATGCAGAGTCCCAACTGAAGCCTTGAGTATACCTGGGCCTAGGGTTTAGTTCTTTGAACTGCCAGCCAGAAATTGATGATCTGGTTACAACACTGGGTGTAGGACGAGAGCAGAGTCTAGAGCTCAACACTCACTCCAAGTGAATCATGTGGTATCTGCTTTGGAAGCAGCTACCAAAGCCGTGATTTAGTACAAAGTGGGCATCTGGTTAACCTTGCCAACCTTCACCCAGCTCTCCTCGGTTTACTGCTAGAGAGAGACAGACGATAGAGGAATGACTTCTATATTAAAAGGGGAGCGTCTGAGCTAAATGCTTCCCCTCCCACTATCATGATCCGAATTCTACTTTGCAAGTCTGGATAGAGCAGAGGATGTACACTGGTGCATATAGGTGCTGGAGGCACAGGGAATCCAGGGCGGATGATACCTTCAGAACCAGGGGTGTGAGTGGCAATAATGGGAGGGTAGAGGGAGAGTGGGTTGGAAAGAGGGAACCGATTACAAGGATCTACATGTGACCTCCTGGGGAACGGACAACTGAAAAGGGGGTGAAGGGAGATGTTGGACAGGGCAAGATATGACAATAATTTCTAAATTATCAAGTGTTCATTGGGGACTGGGGAGGGAGGGAAAAAAAAGAGGACCTGATGTCAAGGGCTTAAGTAGAGAGCAAATGCTTTGAAAATGATGAGGGCAATGAATGTACAGATGTGCTTTACACAATCGATGTATGTATATGTATGGATTGTGATAAGAGTTGTATGAACCCCAAAAAAACGTTTAAAAAGGGGGGGAGCGTATGTTGTCACAAATGGGGCAATGTCTTTAAGAAAGAGTTATATTTGGTAGCGAGCCCTAGTCTCCTTACTACTATAGGCATAACCTCAAACTCCTAAAAGTGGTCTCCCAAAGATGCCAGTCTGAAGGCAATTATCCCTGAAAGTTCCAGATTTGGGATGTTGTCTATCTGGAAATCAAAATCCAGCATCTAACAAATATTATACAGGGTGTTTTCTAGCTCACGGGATCAGGAGAGCTAGAATCAAAAGGATGTTGGAGTGGGTGCAAGAACTGCCCCTGGTAAACTGATGGGGCTGTGAACACTAAGGTCCTCGGGGGATGAAACTGAAGAACAATTCTCACTCTTTTCTGTTCATCATTTAGCCCCAGAACCTAATATAGTGTTTGGCAGGCTGCAGCAACTCAAGACAATATATGAGTAAAATGACCCAGACTTTAGTTTGCTCCCCAGTTTATCCCTCAGAGGACAGGGCACTCAAAGAGACATCTCCACTGGTGCTTGAAGCCCTGAAAGAGACAGTTTATTCCTGACAACACACGTTTGTCTCCAGGTGGCTTCTGTTGTGGCATCATCTGGGATTGCCAGCCTTCAGGGTTTGAGAAGAATGACCCAGGAAGCAGGAAGCAAGCCAAGAGGAGGAATGACCCTAGGGCTCAGGGAGGGCAATAAATGCCCTCGATGCCTGGCACCTGAGCAAACAGATTTGCAAACTACTCACCCGCTTTTGCTATAGGAGCATGTAGCTTCCCCCAGCACTCCCACTTTGCAGTTCAAGTCAGCTAAGAGCAGTTCCAGTGTCAGACTGAGCCAAATTCTGTTTTAAAGCCTATGGGATATGTATTGTGGGACTGTGTATTATGTTTTCTTTCCTGCCCTTAATGACCTTTTCCTTCATATATGATATTCTTGGAGTCGTCTCAGACCTCTCCCAGTCATGAGTCATTAAATTTCTATTCTTGGGATGGTCTCTAAATTCAGACAGAATATACTCAAAATTATACTTTGGCTCTCATGAGCTTGTTTTAATTTTCTTTTGCTTCAGCTTGACTTTAATGTGAGCAGTTGATGGTCTGTTCTGCTAGTAGTAGTAGTACATCCCAGTCTTCTTCTGAGGGAAGACATAGAACTTCTCCATTGTGTGTGTATTCATTCGAAAGCACTCTTCAGTAAGCTCTTAGAAAAAGGGAATTGAAAGTTTTTCTACCAGCTTTTTAAAGTTCCCTCTTATATATGGTATATCACAAGAGAGATGCAAAGGCAAAGCATTTAATCTTTAACTCTTAAGCATGATGTTAACGGTAGTTGTTGCTTTAAATACTCTTTATCACTTTAAGGAAGTTCTGTATTTCAAGTTTGCTTTAAATTTTGGCCACGAATAAATGTTAAATTTTGACAAGTGCCTCTTCTGCAGTTACTGAGATTCTTTGTTAGTTTGTTACACCGAATTACATTGAATTTGCCATCATAATGCTGGATCAGGTTAAACCCCACTTGTTTAGAATATGTATCACGGTATTTATTTGACTGTTCATTTGTGGAATTGTATTTGTGATTATGACAGATGTTAGCCTATAGTTTACTTTTCATGTAATTTATTTTTCTGGCTTTTGTATTAGGTTATTCTGACTTTATAAAATGCTTTGGGAAATGTTTCCTTCCAATATGTTTTCTAGAAAAGATTTAGTAGAATTGCCATTATTTTGTCATAGAATATTTGCCAGTGAAACCAACTGGGACTGGAGTTTTCTTTTTCAAATATTTTTAAATAGGGACTCAATTTTTTTTCCAGTTTCCAATTATTTACTTACTCTTTTTAAAAACATTTTATTAGGGACTCATACAACTCTTATCACAATCCATACATATACATACATCAACTGTATAAAGCACATCTGTACATTCTTTGCCCTAATCATTTTCAAAGCATTTGCTCTCCAGGGACTCAATTTTTAAAATACTCAATGGGCTACCAGATTATTTCTTTGGTAGATTATGAATTTCAAGGAGTTGGCCCATTTCTTCTAAATTACTTTCAGTACAGGCTTATAGTTTGTTGTTTTGCCTTATCTTTTTAATCTCTGTGGGGTCTCTAATGATATCCGCTCTTTCATTTCCAAAAACTGGTAACTTCATTTGTGCTTCCTTTAAGTACATAAATAACATTTTACCATCACATGAAACTTAAGTGTTTCTAACCGTTGGTTTAGTGTGTCTTAAAGTACTAGAATCAAGGTAATGCAAAGGCATAGTCATTATCTGGGCCAGGAGTGAAGGTTTTTAAAAATAAAGATCTGATGACATGGGTGATTAAAGTCATTTGAGCACCTGGATTCAGTAAAGACATACTAAAGTTATAATCCAGTTTTAAACAGTAGGAGCTTTACCCAGACATGGTGGCATCTTTTCAATTTTTTTATATTATTAGTTCTAAATTAGGAAATTAAAAAGCAAAGAATATGTCAGAAAAAGAAAGTGACAGAATATTGGTTACTGAGTGTTTAGATACAGCCTTTCTTTAAGGATAAATGATCACCTGATAAGCAGATAGAGACCCAAGGAAGATGAAGGATTGTACCTCAAAGACATGTCAAAACATTGGATGCCAAAGGAAAAGCACACATACCTTAATGGTTTCCCTGAAAGATAATTATTATTTGAATTTTTATAAATCATATTTTGTTGCAAATGCTCAAAGAGAAATAGACAATATAAAAAACATAGTGTTTTAAATTCTTTGGTAAACAAATGCTTACAGACCAATGTTTAAGATTTATTACTTTTTTAAGTTTTACTTTTAAGTGAAAGTTAAGAATTAAAAAATGAAAGACCTAATCAAAAAGGTTTTTCAAAGGTTAATTATTTGTAAAGAACAAAGTGTTTATTTTTGTATGTAGATAGATCTCCAGATATATTGAATACAAAGTGAATTATGAGTTAATAATTGTTTATTGTGATAAATAAGAGCATTTTTTGTTTCTTCTAGAATTTAACATTAGCTAAGTAAAATTATTATCAGCTCTAGTTTTATGTCTAACTAACATATATTTATTATATATGAGTACACATTCCTAACATACCTTTCTGTATCGAATTTATGTTCATTCTTAATCTTTAGTAGATTTTCTTATAATAGGTATAGCTTAGAAATCAAATCTTACAAGATTCTAGTATTTCTTATTAACTTTATTTAATCTATTAGGTAGAAAAATGCTATCTACAAGTGACTGGTGATATAATCTTCAACAAGATTGTAGTTACTATTTTTTAAAGGGTTTATATTTACTATATGTGAAAAATCCATTTATTTTTATTATAATTTTCCTGTCACATTTCTTTATCTTTTCATTTTTAATAACTCAAACTTCGGACATCAGTGCCAGTTTTATCAGGTATTAGAAGTTTGGTGGAGCCCTGGCAGAGTTACTGCTAACCTATGATCAGCAGTTCAAATTCACCGTCATACTGCTGGAGAAGAGGAGACTCTGCTTTGGTAAAGAATTACAAAGTCTCAGAAACCCTATATAGAATTATTAGGAATTGGAAAGGTCTCAATATCGTGGGTTTTGTTTTAGTTAGAAGTTTGTTGAGCCAATTTATTAAAAGGAAATCACTCAAAATATTTGCTGCTTATAGCCATAATCTACACATAAAGACATAAGTGTACATTTGTTTTCTTGTCTGTTTGTGCATATTCTTTGTGCTTTTCATACAGTTTTGTTGTAAGCTTGCCCCTTTGTTTAGTTCTTACCTTCTTTAGATCTGAAGTTAACTGTATTTAAAATATTAAACTTTCAAACTTAGTATGTGTAAGTAAAAGCTTTGAAGCCTTTTGTACTGCCCTTCAAAACTGAAATAGAAAAAGATGAGAAGACAAAGCTAATGCTTACTTCAATCAGTCAACAAATTTCTATTATACTCCTGTTATATACCAAGCACAATTGTGAACATGACTGATTTAGTCAAAGCAAATCATTAAGCTCTTCATATTTACTTGTAATATAAGTCTAGAGAATATTTGCTTAAGGTTTGTATGTACTGTCATGATTGTTGGGAGGAATTTTTTGTGTTCTCCATTATTATGATAAGTGATTTATACATATAGAAAGCTTTAAAAAGTTTAGGGGAATCTCAAAATAAAAGATAATGGAATTTTTCCATGAATTTTTTTAATATTCCGCATAAATGTTGTAGAGCTCTGGTGGCATAGTGGTTACCTGCTAGGCTGCAATATGAAGGTCAGTTATTCGAAACCACCAGCCACTCCAGGAGAGCAAAACAAGGCTTTTTCTCCTGTAAAGAGGTCAGAGTCTGGGAAACCCACACAGGCAGTTCTACTCTGTCCTATAGTTCTATGAGCAGCATCGACTCCATAGCAGAGTTTGGTTTTCACATATGTTGTATGTTTGTTTATACTCACATATTTACTCACAGGCATATATACATGTGTGTTAAGCCATGTTGACTAGAGAAACAAATCCAGAAACACTCATATGTATATGTAAAAGCTTTATAACAATAATTGTATATCAACAAAACATCCCAGTCCAGACCAAGTCTCTTTAAGTCTGATACTAGCTGCTAAGTCCGATACTAGTTCATAAATCTCTCTTCAGACTCGGGCAGCCACATGTACTGATACAGAATGCAGGAAGATCACAGGTTGGTGGGTGTAGATACAATGGTGGTGGAATCATCACAGGGCTGGCGCAGTTCTCAGCGTGGCTCCACATGGTGCATCAACAGGGTGGTCAAGCAGAGTGGCTTCCTTCCAGAGAGAAAGAGGAAATCCCAGAATCCTCTTGAGAAGGCCTCAGAGAGGCATCCTGAGGCTTTTACTTGATTGACAGGCTAGACTCTACCCCTACATTTATTCATTAAGTTGAGGTGAAATTTTGTAGCTGCCACAACAGGTGCTGTCATGGTTGGAACATAATTTGCAACAGAATATAATGGAATTAAGTTATATGAGTTTTACTTCTGGATCTGCTACTTTACCTTTTATAATATTTAATGAGTTAATACTGTACCTGCCTCAAATGACTGGATTAAATTAGTTATTTGGTATAAAGCACATAGATTTATTGTTAAATACTTAGGACTTGATTAGTGTTGTGCCTGTTAAATAGTAGGACTTGATTAGCATTAACTGTTACTTTGTTGACTAATACCTATTATTTTGCAGCAAAGTAAGTGTTGTTCTCTCTCTTTTTTTAATTAAAAAATTTTGAATACAGCCTGTGAGATTTGAATTTGCTATAAATTATCTCATGTTTGCTGCCCTACTGTTATCATTATCTTTAATTGAATTTCTTTTCTAATTCTGGCTTGACAACTCCTTTTACCTCCTCACTTAGGTCAAAACTATATTATATGACCCCTCTTACTCTTAAGAATTTGGCAATGCATATTCCAAAAAAATTTTCAGTTTGTAAGGCACAAAAGAAAAAAATATTAGCATGTAATTTATAGCGTTACTTTCCGTAATTTTTCTTTCTCATACCTTTATGGCTCATAGGAATTTCCAATCTGAGCAAAACAAGAAATCATTGACACAAATGAAGAGTGTTAAAAATAATTTAGTAACAATTTTATACGTATATCCATATGCTATAACTATATTTATTTACCTTTTAAATTACAGCACTATTATAAACAAAGACTGACAGCTATTCTGTCCTAGAGAGTAGATGACCCTGAATTCAGTGAAAATGAAGAATTCTCTACCCATAGCAGTAGGCACATACACCAATTTCCTTGTAATTCCAGACAGTTGTTAAGAACTCACCTGACATTCCATAGTTTTCTTAAAAGTGTTCTTAATCTATAATGGAGGCTTTAACATTTGGTTTTGAAAAGGAGTGGCAATCTATTATTTCTGGTAATCTACAGACTTGTTTATCAAAAGTGTAGTTTGTTAGCATCTTCTCATTTCTGGCATAACAGCTGTTCTTGGAATAATAATGATTTGTAGTTTTTAGAGTAATGCTGTGTGCTGGATTTCATTTTGTACTTTTGATACGGTACTGTCCAAAGGTCCGCAGATAGGAAGGCATTTTCCCCCTTGGCCTATCTCTCTTTCTTTTGATTTTTTAAAAAACGTTATTGTGGTAAAACATCCATAACATAAAATTGATCATTTTGACCCATTCCAAGTCCAAGTACATTTAATTCCATGGCATTAAATATTTTTGCAGTATTATATAATTATCGTTACTACTTCCTAAACCTTTTCATTACCCATATCCATTAAGCAGTTTTTTTTCCTTACTCCTCCCTTCCCTGTCTGCTGACAACCACTAATCTTTCTGTCTTTATAAATAAGCATATTCTGGATAATTTATATAAGTGGACTCATGCAATATGGGCCTTTTGTGTCTGGCTTTTACTTAGAATAATGCTTTCATGTTGTGGCATGAATCAGTGCTTCTTTGCATTGTTATTGTTAGGTTCTGTCGAGTCCTTTCCGACTCATAACCACCCCATGAAACACTGCCAGCCCTGCGACATCCTCAGAATTCTTATGTTTGAGCCTATCCATTCACCCGCTGTATCAATCCCTTTTGCCACTGGTCTTCCTCTTTTTCATTGCCCTGCTACTTTACCAAACTTGATGTCCTTCTCCAGAGACTAGTCTTTCATGGCAATATGTCCAAAGTATGTGAGATGAAGTTTCACCATCCTTGCCTCTAAGGAGCATTCTGGAAGTTCCTCTTCCAAGACAGATAGCATTCTTTTGGCAGTCCGTGGTACTTTCAATGTTTTTTTCCAGCACCTTAATTCATATGGATCAGTTCTTCTATCGTCTTCCTTATTCAGTGTCCAACTTTCACATGCATATGAGACGATTGAAAATACCATGACTTGGGCCACAGTGCTTTCCAGTCCTTTAAAGAGTTGTTGTGCAGCAGATTTACCCAATGCAAACCATTTCACGGATGTGCTGTATTTTATCTCCTTTCATTAATTACTTGACATTTGATTTGTTTCTACCTTTTGACTTTCACGAAAATGGCTACTATGAACATTGATAAGTTTTTTCCTCTATTCCCACTGCTATTACTTTAACCTCAGCCTGAATTAGTTTTTATTAGAATTTCCATAACTAGTGTTTCAAAACACCTTCAGTGTTTCATCCTTTAATGAAGGAACAATCTCTTTTTGATACTTAGCTATTTGTAGCCAATAGATACTTGAACCCTGAAACTCAGGTCTCTTTCCTGTGATTGGTTTGTTGATCAGATAAGGTAAGTTAGATGTTTCATAGACATCAAGTGTGGTTGTAGGTTATAGATTTCATTGTTTTCTTCACTGACTTCCAGCCTCCTATTCCAGTTAAACCGTCTGGTCAGTATTCTTGAGTTTAGTTCTCCTTCCCCAGAGTCTTTGTTAGAACAATTCAACTTTCCCGGAATGCTTTTTGTATTTCTTTTTACTTACCTAATTCCTGTTTCCTTTTGAAGTCTTCATTTATTAGAGGCAGAGATACCATTCCTTTCTCTGAATCACATGTAACAGTTTGTATCAGTCATTTGTCATTTAGCATATTCTGCTTTAAATTGTTTGCTTTTAAAATTTTATTTTAGATAGCATTTAAATTTTTTCTTATTTTGACAATTAGGTTATAAAACGTTTGAGAAAAGGAACATATCACCCAGCACTTAACGGGGTATTCTGAATATAAACTATTACAGTGATTTATGATCATGATATAATATGGTACTGAGAGAGACACCAAAAATCCTTTTAGGACATACTTGTCAGCTCTTAATTTAGGACATTGGTTTTCAGCTAACATTTTAATAAAAAATAAAGATGGTCTGACTTTGTTTTTGTATCAATACTAATTTATGGATCACTTTCAAATGGAGAAATTCAAAGGTAGTCAATTAGTTTTCAATACCGAGTATATTCCATATGATTGAAATAAGTAGCAAATGTAGAAGGTTGTGTTGAGACAGTGAGAATTTCTCTTTGCCCCCTTCTAGTTCCTTCCTGTAGTCCCTCTTACGTAACACTGTCTTTAGGTTATTGTGTATCTTTCCAGAATTTTTATACAAATCTGTATTATTTTCACTTCCTTTTTAGAGAAAGAGAGCACATTATGTAGGCTTTTCTGTTTCTTTTTGGGGTGCTATTATGTAATAGAAATGTTCTCAAATCCTCATTCTTCCTTACTTTTGTTAAAGCCTTCCATTGTGTAGGTGCACTGAGGTTTACTTCAGCAGTCCTCTCTTGTTCATTGCATTATGATTTGACAGGACGAAGATAGCGCATTCTTTTGTAATTGTGCTTTTAATTATTTAGAGGAACTATAACTGAAGGACTACCAGGAAAGGAAGAACTATGACCATCAGATTTGAATGAAACAAGACCATGCGCACCGAATACCTGCAAAACATAACATTGTAGAGGTGTTTATTTTCAGACATTAACAACAGTAATAAAGATGTTTGAATCTGACATCTCTAAAATATGGTTTTCTGTTTTTGTAGTGAAAAGAAACAAATTTGGGGGGGGAGTCATTTTAAATGGAGTCTCACTTGGATCACTGTAGGAAATTGGTTTTAGTTCAGTCGTGAGAAACTCCTAATAAACAAAATGTACTGACTACCCAAGAAATTGAAACCTTCCAGTAAATCTTGTTTTGAATGACAGGATCTTAGTGGACAAAACGTGGAGAAGAGCATACCTAAGCTTTTTGTTTTGTGTTGATGCTCCAATTAAAAACTAGAATTCGAGGCAATTTTGTAATTGACTGCAAACCAACTTCTATGAACTGCAGAAAAAGAAACCAACCAAGAAGAGGAGTCCTGGCGGCATTGTGGACTACATGTTGGGCTGTTTAACAGCAAGCAGTTTAAATTCCGGTTGACAGCCTCAGAAACCCTCTGTTCTGTGCTGTCGGAGTTGGACTGGGCAACATGGCGGTGAATTCAGGGTCAGGAAAGGAAGACAGAATGATGCAATCAAACACACCACCTAGAGGAAGTACTAAGGTTATAGTTGACATTGAGGTGACAAAAAGTTTTGTGGGTTATTATAAAACTGTAGTCCTGGAGAACAATTCAGATGAACTAGGAATCATTGGGGAAAGGGAAAGAAACTGAAAATAAGAATTTTTAAGTGCATCCAGATGCTGATGACCATGTTGCATATTTCTGGAAGTATGTACAATACCACATACCTAATTAACTGGAACATCTACATTATGATATTTCTGACTAAATGAAAGTATATTGCCATTTTATAAAGATAGTTACCACTGTTGCAAACACAGAATATTTTTTATTCTGTTTTAAAATTAATTCTCAAGTATCCAAAATATTCAATTAGCTGATACTTAAATCCTTTTGAGTTGTGCTGCATCCCCTAATGAAGTTTTCTGAAGCTAATCCCATTCATTAAGGTTGATTTTACTTTGAAGAGGCAGTTCTTCCCCTAGCTGTATTTTGAATGTGTTCCAGCTTCAAATGAGCTTTCTTGGCTCGCCGAGTTAAGCTTTGGTCTGCAAACGTCAGGGCCGCCTGTTCAAACATCCCACCTGCTCCCCAGGAGAACGACGAGGAGGCTATCTGCTCCATAAACATTAATAGTCTTGAAACCCAGAGGAACCATTGTGCTGCCCTCATAGGGTTGCTATGAGGCAGGATCACCTCTACAAAGGTCAGCCTGATTTTTGGTTTTCAACCTGAAATGCTCATCTTCTGGCACTATATCAGACTATGTCCCAGTGTTATTCATAGGTTTTCACTGGCACATGTTTTTACATGTAAGCCACTAGGCCCTTCTTCCTAGTCTGTCTTAGTCTGAAAATTCCGTTGACACTTGTCCACCATGGATAACCCTTCTAGTATTTGAAATACTGGTACCATACCTTTCAACATGCAAGCTACCACAGTATGACAATGACAAAATGATATATGAGTGATGATATATATCCTTAGTTTGATTTATTTGATGTTTTATACTTTGGGCAGCTTTTGCAAATAAATTTATCTTCCTGATTTCCTTTTTGGAGTTCTCTCTGTTCATGTAGAGCAGTTCAAATTATTTTTGTACGTTGATTTTGTAGCCTAACACTTTGCTGAAGGCTTTTATTAGTTTCATTTACTTGTAGTCTTTGAAACTCCATGTAGAAGTTTTCTATGTAAAGGTTCATGTCATCTGTAAACAGGGATAGTTGTACTTTTTCCTTAGTAATTTGGATGCCCCGTATTTCCCTTATCACCCTCTCTAGGACTTCCTGCACAGTATTGAATATGGGAGTCTTTAAAAATATATAATGAATAGATAAAAATAGAATAGTGCAGTCTTTTTACATTATTGTATGATTAACTGAAGAAAGATGAGTGTCCTTTAAAGATTTCCTAAGATTAGGAAACGTTTTGTTTTTGTTTGTTCTAATTTGAGGGTATTTCAGAGGTGTTATGTCATTGGTGGTCACCTTCAGGAAGTTGTGTTACATGTTTTTCAGTCTATGAAACCCAGGATTGATTAACCTATAGGAGCAGCAAATAGAAGAATGGTTTCATTGGGGGCTGGGGGGAAGTTGTAAAGGGAGACAATGTCAAAGAATCCAGGAAGAAAAGAATGATGTTTGGAAACTGATTGTGGAGCAATTGTACAATTCTGCTTGACGTGATTGATCTGTGGAGTGACATGATGTGATGTATGTATTAACTCCCAATTAATAAATTAAAAAGAAAACAAAGAGAATAAAAAGAAATCAGAAGAGTCTAATCAGGGCTGGCAGGGGATGCCTAGTGAGTTATCATAGAAATTCTCACAAAATTGCCCTTGTTAAAAGAGAGAACTGAGCCCGACGGAGCATTGTTGGGGGCACGGAGCCGAGGTAGGGGAGGGGAATGGGAAAAAGAAGTCCCTTGTGACGTTTCCCCAGGTGTTTTTCTGCTAAAACGTAAGCTGTCTTTCTCAAAATACTCTGATAGCAAGAGATCATACTGTTTTTTGGCCCTCCGGTAAGTCAGTAAGCAAAATGCCCTTTGCATCCCCCAAACCTCCTGTTACCATCCCTTTGCCCTTAACAGGCCCATTTTTGCTTTGAATTGTTTTCACCGCGTGGTAGCCATTGCTTTGATTGTGTTTTGTCTTCAAGATTGTACTGACATGTTTCATCTTGTTACAGTTGTTAGAAGAATGCTCTGTGCATTGCTTTTGTTGTTTTCCAAAGATCTTGGTATTTTGTATTTTCATCCTCATTTAGGAATTTTTAAATTTCATCTTTAATTTATTGTATTGCACAATTGCTCTTAAGCAAGATGTTATTGATTTTCCATGTATTTGCTTCCCCACCCCCTATTGTTTTGCCTATTGTTCATTTCTAATTTTGTGGCATTTTGGTCAGAAAAGATGCTTTGTATTGTTTTGATGTTTTTTAATTTCTTGAGGCTTTCTTATGGCCTAAAATATGGCCTCATTTGCATAATGATCCATATGCATTGGAAAAGAATGTGTAATGTGTTGTCATTAGATAAGTCTAAAACCATTTAAGAGAATATGACAGAATTCAGTATTCAACATCATAACGATTACAAGGTATGGCAAAATAAAATAAAAATTACTATACACATGACAAGACAATAAAATGTGATCTGTTACTCAAGAAAATGCAATGTGACAGCAGACTCCAGAAATGATAAGGGTATTCAAAATTAACAGGAAAAGAGTTAAACTGGTTTTAAAATGTGCTACCCTAGATAATCAAGCAAACTGAATTGATGTGGTAGAGATACTGAGACTGTATGCATGAATACAGACAGACATGACAGGATATGTCTACATACATATTTACAAATTCTGCAAAATTATATACATGAATATAGTAGATATTTAGAGTTCAGAGATTTTGAGTTCAGAGTCATAGTCTCAGGGGACACCAAATCAACTGGCTTAACATAGCCCATGAAAAGCAACAGATGAGTAGTAACTGGTATCTTAAAAGCTTGTTAATGGGAATGTAAGGTGCAGGTATTGGTCTCTCTCTGTTCAGAAAGAAGACTGAAGAAAATAAAGGAACCATGGAAATAATTAGTGCAGTGGACTAATAGACCACATGAATAGCAGCCTCCACAACCCTGCATCCAGAAGAACATGATGGTGCCCAGCTACTAACACTGACTGCTTTGACCGGTATTAAATTTAGAAGGTCCTGGATAGAGTGGAGATAAATACCAAACAAAACTCAAGAGTCATAAAAACAACCAAGTTTATTCATTGGATCGAGACTGGTATATGGCTGTCAATATTGCCTTCAGCAACTCTTCAGGCCTGGAATTGAACTTTCTCCTTGGCTCAGTTTTTAGCCAAGCAATAGACAGGTCTGTAAGGTGAGCAGTAACAATAAGGAGGTTGGTAAATGGTTGATTGAGGTAAAAAAATCTGCATTTGCTCAGGATATCGTGTAGAAGGCATGCATGGCTAGGAAGGGAATGGGAACTGGGAAATGGAAGAAGAGGGATAATTAATGCTACATTATAAGAGTTATAATTATATGAATTGTTAAATGGAACACTTTTTCTTTGTACATCTTCACCCAGTTCACAGTAAAGTTTTGTTGTTTTTCTTAAGTGCTCCCTGTGCTTATGGGGATAAATAAAGCAAACTCAATGAAGATAGAAATTAAAAATATAAAGATATATATACAAATTCTACAGAAGAAAAGTGAAGTCTGTCAAGTAAAATGAAAAAGATACTCCAAAAGAATGTGTCATTGAACTAGGAAATACAGCAATAGAAACTACCGGCAATACAGCACAGAAAGAAAAGACTGAAAGAAAATGAACAGAGCCATCCTGTCCTGGGAGATGGTATCTAGAGGTCTTACATAGGAGAGAGCTGTTGACAAACTTCATGGAAGAATTTTATTCTCTTTAAAAACTCTTATTCTGATTGTCCATGATCTTTTTGAAGCTCTCTTGTTTGTTTAGTTAGATTTGAGATACACAGGAGGAGGAAACACCAAAAAAATATTTAGAGAAATAATGAACTTGAGTTTAGATAATTTGAAGGAATCCTAAAAAAGATACCAGCATTAACTCTTAAGCATGTTTAGCAAAGTCAATGAATGGATAGTCAACATGCAGACAAAACTGTTTGCTCTCTATTCATACTATAATATGCAAATGGGAGGTGGAAATGGAAAAATATCATTAACAATATTTTAAAATAATACACAGTAACAGATATGTCAAGTGTGTAAGACCAAAAATTGATAATCACAAAACAATGCTGATGTAAGTTATCATCAACTTTTCCCAAACCTTGCCATTCAGTAGATTAAAAATCATAGTGACTAAAAAAAAAAAAATCATAGTGACTAAGGGTTTCCAGTGCCATAAATCTTCACAGGAGCAAATAAGCCTCGTTCTCCAGCATAGCAGATGGTGTGTTTGAACTGCTAACTTTTGTAATTAGCAGACCAACATACAAACCATTACACCATCAGGGTTTCTTAATGTAAATTAAAAGTCTTAAATAGGTAAATAAATGTACTATGCTCGTTAACTAAAGTGTGAAGTTCTTTTGTAATTTTATTTATTCCTGAATTGATGTATAGACTCAACAGCATCCAAATAAAATCCCGGGAAGCTCTTCTGTAGAACTTGATAAACAGTAAATAAAATTTCAAAAGACTAGTAAACCTAAACATTTTTTCAAATGAAGAATAAAATGAAGTATATTACTTATTGGGAATTATTATAAATTTATAAATCAAGACCATGTAGTGTTATTATATGGGTAGTACCATGAAACAGAATCTAGAGTCTAGAATGATCCACGTATTTATGTTCAGTTAATTTTTGACAAAGATGCCAAGATAATTCAGTGAGCCAAGGGAAGTTATTTCAGCAAATGATTCTGGAGGAACTGAATATCCAGATTAGAGGAGAATACAAAATTTTGACTTCTATACTGGCATTAACTTTACATGGATTATAACCCTAAACTACAGCTGAATCTGTAAAACTTCTAGAAGAAACATGGAATGGACTTTTTGCTAAGAGAGGAACCAAAAACATGAACCATGAAACAACACTGGTAACTTTCAGTTCATAAAAATTCTGGATTTTTCTTCCTCAAAATATTCATGGTGGTACTGTTGGGCAAGTGTTGAACTGCTAACCACAAGGTCAGTAGTTCAGAAACGACCAGCCACTTGGAGGGAGAAAGTTGAGGCTATCTACTCTCATAAGTATTGATAGCCTCAACATATGTACAACTGTGCTTGATACAATTGATACATGGGTTGTTATAAGAGCTGTAAGAGCCTCCCCAAAATGACTCATTAAAAAAAAGATAGCCTCAGGAACCCTATATAGGTGCTCTCTGGATCGAAATTGGCTTGATAGCATTGAATGAATGAATGGGTTTCCTTAAAAGATATGGTTAAGGAGCAAGAAAGACACATTGCAAACACGTGCATCTTTTTAAAAAAACAGTTTTATTGACATATACATATCTTCGTGGAATTTATGACTTATTTTGATTGATACCTATGCTTGGAAAAGAGGGTAACCCTCAACAAGATGGATTGGAACCAACACAGGAAAAGATTGTGATTGTGACGCAGGACCAGCAGTGATTCATTTGGTTTTTTCGGCTGTGCATAGGTATCCGTGTGTAGGCACTGACTCGTGGCACCGAGCAACTACATTTCAGTATGGTGAAGAGGTTCCTAAGCATAAAGTCAATGGCCTCTGAATAGATAAAATCCGACCACTCTTGTCAGTGATCTTGTTTACTAAGTAACCCAGTCAGTGCTTTGTTATATTCTATTATCTTAATTTCTAAAACGTTTTTGGTGTGTATGAAATGGTAAGAATACAAGGACTAAAATTTAAAAAGAATTCAAGGACTCAAGTAGAAAGAAAATATCTTGAAAATGATGATGACAACATATGTACAAATGTGCTTGATAAAATTGATGTGTATGGATTGTTATGAACTGTAAAAGCCCAAATAAAGTGATTTATTTAATTAAAAGAGAGAAATTGTAAGAATTAATGCCTTCTTTACTTGATTATATGGAGCCCTGGTGGTACAGTGGTTATACATGCCACCACAAGGCCAGCCCCTGTGTTGAAGGAAGACGAGGTTTTCTACTCCCATAAGAGTGACAGTCTCAGAAAGCCTGGATACAGGGTTGCTGTGCATCATAAGCAACTCACTGGCAGTGACTTTTACATGATTATTGTGAGGAGTGAATAAAAATATAAAAACATATGTAGAAACTGCTATTCTTCGTTAAGTATTACTATCATGGTATATGCCCATCCGCATGGGGCTGGGCAGTGTTTTCTTTTAGGGTCACTCTGCGAGTTGGAGCCAACTCAGTGGCCCCATACAACAGCCCCAATTATAATACATAGTTGGTCCTTAATACTTCTTTTTCTTAAAAATGCCACGAAAGGATCTCTCTCTCTCTCTCTCTCTCAGTATAACCAGCTATAATTAGCTTTCATTGAGATCCTAAATGTATTTAATGGTTTGCTAAATGAGTGGACTTCAGTTTAACTTTCTTATTCTTGCTAACTGAAGAAGTCAAAAATGAGTATTAGGTACTGTTTTTCTAATCACATTTTTTTCCTTTAATTTTTAAGGAAAGGACCCGTACTACCTTGGTATATGTTTTATGGTTTTATGCCAGGTCAGTTCTTTTTTCCAACATTATTTGTATGAGCAATTTAAAAATCATTTGCTAGTGGCTTAACAGTAACAATCAGATCTGTACTTTTGTTATATTATTATAACATTGTAAATAGGTACTGTGTTATATAATATACTACTAATAGTTATAATTTAAAAATAATAATGACATCAGCGTAATTTTACTTGGAAACTTATTCTGTGTACTTTTTCCTCCTGTACTTTTTTAGTTGTGAGATTGCTGTACTCTAAAACGTGTAATTATACACTGAGGAATGAAAGATAATTAAGTGGTTCCCAAGTACACATTAGACACTGAACTAAAAAGAGAATGATTGTATATTGAATGAGACAAACCCTATTGCTTCACAATTCCACTTGTCTTTGATACAGATAAAATGAAATTTTGAATATCTGAAAGATTGTAGAGACTCGTCCATATTTATTCATAGAAATTTAAACTTTATCATACTGGTAAAGAAATTTTTTTCTATCAAGGGCTCTGAGCCAGAGTGTTAAAAATAACAAATAGCAAACAGGCAAATTAAAGATTAGGACAAGAAAAATGGGAAACATTAATTTTATTGTATTTCTAATATAAAAACAGGTCTCATGAAATGTTACTCAGTTAATACAATTAAAGTACAGCATTTTTCTCTCTATTAAGGTAGATAAAGTCAGATATAAGAGAGTTCAATTGAAGAAGGTAGTCTGTCTACCTCCTTTATGTTTTAATTCATTTCAGTCATTCAAACTATCTCACTGGGACTGATGAGAGAGATGACTGAAGAAGGCTGATGGGGAAACCAGAATCAGAAGCTGCTTCTGTAGGTTTTGAAATGTTTGGCTTTGAAAAAATTTTATTCTTACTTAGAAAAAGCCTGTTCCGTGTATGAAAATTGAGTAAAGCCTAACAGATATTCTGGGATATAATTCAGTCTTAAGAGGTCTTACTAGTACCTACTGGTGTTGACAAAGTACACACCTTTGTGGCTAGGAACTTTTTTCTTTCTACCTTACGTTATTATACAAAGTTAAGGCTCAGTATTTATTAAAAGTAAGTTACTTCTCAAATTATTGTGAACCCTTTGAGTTAGGAAAATGCCATCCTAGTAGTGCAGTGGTTAAGTGCTTGGCTGGAAGCGGAAAGGCTGGTGTTTGGAACCCATCATTCACCCTGTAGGAGAAAGAGGTGGTCAGCTTCTGTAAAGATAGTAGCTTTGGAAACACCATGTTCGTAAAGGCATTATGAGTCAGAATCCACAGCAAAGGCTTCTCTGAAAAGATCATGAAAGTGTGTGGAGAATGTGGAAAAGAACCCCCAAATCATTCGAGAGACCAGGTTTACTGGTTGGATAGAGACTGGTAGGACCCTGTTAGTCACCCTTCAGTCTGGAACTGAGTTAAGATAGAAAAGGCAGCATTTTACCCAAAGTTCAGAGTGTTAAGAATGGAGGAAGAATAGAAACAGAAAACAGGAAGGAAGTGGGATACATGGTGGGGCATTGAGGAGATTACAATCAATGATAAGAATTGTGATTGAATTGTTGAATGTAAAACTGATGATCTGTAAACTTCACCTACAATAAAAAGTTCAAAATCAAATGAAGGAAATGATCCACCCTATTTGACGGCTAAGAATAACATAGGTTTTTATGCTGTCGTCATCAGTTTTCTGGGAGGCAACTTCTGGGAGAAAACAAAAGCCTCAATAAAATATTAGAAAGTAAGACATGACAAAATAATAATTATTTATAAATTATCAAGGTTTCATGAGGGGGGGTGGGGAGGGAGGGGAAAATGAGGAGCTGATACCAAGTAGATAGCCAATGTTTGGAGAATGATGAGGGCAATAAATGTACAAATGTGCTTGGCACAATGGATGGATGTATGGATTGTGATAAGAGTTGTATGAGCCCCCAATGAAATGATTTTTAAAATAAAAACTATTCCATGGGTGGGTTTAGTCCCACACTTCCCCCTCCACAAAAAAGGAAGTGTTGTTGAAAAATGGTCTTTTTGTTTTTCTGTCGTTACACTTCATCTATTAGTCTTGAACCAAAACCAAGCCAAATTTCTACTCGCCTATTACAGAGTAGAACTAAGCTCTGTAGTGTTTCTTGGCTGCAATCTTTGAAGATCATCTCTCAGCCTTTCTTCTGTTACATTGCTAGATGGATACCTTACTTACAGTCTGTACTCCGGTTCTCTTTTCTCTCATTGCCTCGAATACCTGCCTACTATCATTTAATTAAAGTAAGGACAACGGGCTTGGATTTTGTCTAAGATTATCATAGTAGATTTCTCAGGTGACTAGAACACCAGATTTAGTCAGCCCCCCATGTTTCAGATAATAAACTTTGCCTTTAGTTGCACGTTGTGGTCAGGAATATATATTTTAAAAGAAAACACCTCTACTTTCAGCGACCTTGTCCAAGTTAACCTACCTCCGCTGGCTTTCTCTATCCACAAAATTGAGAAAATTATTATATCTCCCTTGCAACCAAATTGAATTTGTTGTGTGTGCATAAAATCAAAGCTTTGTAGCTATGAGATCCTCTGCAACTGAAGTGTTGCGTAGGAGCTTAGAAAAGGCTGTAAGAAGGTAAAACATTTCAATCTCTTCATTTCTTTATCTAGAGTAGCCTCCTTCCATCTTGAATCTGTGGAAATTTAATGTACCTCAAAAAGTTTAGGGTAGATGTAGCAATCTTCATGAAATCTTTTTACCGTAAATTAAAAGTGATATCACTCCTTTAATGTAGATATTTTGTCATTTGTTTAATGGATAGAACAGTTCCTTTATTATTACCCTTTTCCAAGTTAGCTAACTAGCTTCTATCAGTGTTGACCCTAACCTAAATAAATGGACAACAAAAACAAAATGTCATCTGGTCTTATGTTAGTAATTGCCAGCATGTTTGAATTCAACATTGCAGTTACTGTGTCTATCTCACCATGAGTCTCCCTCTCCCTCTCTGATCCTTCGCTTTACTAAACAGTTTCCTCCTCTAGCAGTTGACCCCTCCTGATTTCAAACTCAGACTAAACTCACTGCCCATGAGTTCATTCCAACTCAGAGCGACCCTATAGGACAGGATAGAACTACATCTGTGGGTTTTCAAGACTCACTCTTACCGGCTAATTTCCCCAAATAGATTACTAGGCCTTTCTTACTAGTCTACCTTAGTCCGGAAGCTCCACTGCTACCTGTTCACCTAGGTGACCCTGCTGGTATTTAAAATACTATTAAGTTAATTTCCATTATCAAGCAGGCGACCACAGGTAGCCTTACCTTTTACTTTACCACTGCCATCAAGTCAATTCTGCCTCATGGTTGATTTTGAAATACAGGCATACCATAGAGATAATGCTGATTCATATCCAGATCATGAAAATAAAGTGAATCTTACAGTAAAACAAGTTACACTTATTTATTTTTATTTCCAGTGCCTAAACAGTTTATGTTTACACTATACTATAGCCTACACCCAATAGTATTTTGGAAAAGTTTGAAATATTGTGAGAATTACCAAATTGTATTACAAAAACACGAAGTGAGCATGTGCTATTGGGAAAATGAGGTAATAAACTTGTTTCACATAGGGTTGTCATGAATCTTCAATTTGTTAAAAAAAACAAAACATGGTCTCATTTAAGTGCAACAAAATGAAATCTAAAAAACAAAGTGTTCCGTAGGATATTCACTTCATAAATATTAAATGGAGGATGGATAATGATCCACAAAACTTATTTGACAAATATGGAGCCAGGAGTTCTGAATCCTACATTATTATTATTAATCATGTTATTGGGGCTCTTACAACTCTTGTTACAATCCACACATCAATTGTATCCAACATATTCATACATATATTCCATCGTTCTTTTCTAGACATTTACTTTCCATTGAGTCCTTGGGATCAGCTCCTTTTTATCCCTCCCTTCCCCCATCCTTCCCAACCCTCGTCCCCTCGATAGATTGTAGATTGTTAATTATTTTCAAATCTCACACTGACCACTGTCTCCCTTCCCCTCTGGTTTCTGTTGATCTTCCCCCTGGAGGGGTGTGTGGTTATGTGTAATTCATTACGATCAGTGCCCCCCTCCTTCCCCACCTCTCCCCACCATTCACCCTACCCTTTTGATATCCCTATTCCCATACATGTTCCTGGGGTCCATGTGTTGTGAGCTTTATCCCTTGCCTATACCTATGTACATGCGCCCCTCTAGTCTAGATTGGGAAGTGGTACTGGAGTCATGTTAGCAGTGGGGCAGGGGATCAGAGGTATACTGCATGACCCGTTAGTGCTCTACTGTATCCTGATTGACTCATCCCCTCCCTGTGACTCCTCTGTAGGGGGATGTTTTATTGTCCATAGATGGGCTTTGGGTCTCCTCTCTAACCCCCTTCCATTCTCACCAATGCATTTTTGTTTGTTTACTGTTTGTTGTGACTCTTCTGATGCCCCTAGCCTGATCTCAATGACACCTCATGATCACACCGGCTGGTGTGCTTCTTCTATGTGGACTTGTTGCTTCACTGTTGGATGGCCGCTTGTTTAACTTCAAGCCTTTAAGGACCCAGACACTATATATCTTTTAATAGCTGGACACCATCCTCTGTCTTAACCGCATCTGCTTATGCACCCATTTTGTCTTCAGCGATTGTGTGAGGAGGGTGGGGTGAGCATCACAAAATGCCAATTTGTTAGAATAATGTGTTCTTGTATTGAGGGAAGGTATGAGCCAAGGCCCAAGGCCCGTCTGCAGCTTCAGTGTATCGCCTTATAAATATGTGTTAATAGGCAAATACCACTATTGTTATTTATTAAGGTATTTGCAAAAGTGGACACCTCTGTTTATCTCTCTATCTATGCCTTTGCTTCCTAGAGCTTGCCTCTGTTTCCTTTACCTCCTCCTGCAATGACATCACTTTCCCTCTTCTTCTACCTCTTAGTGCTTCCTCTTCACTAGCTTGGTGTTGCTCTAATACAGGATCTCTACCCTCTCCTAGATGCTGGTTCCACTTCCCTAGTTGTTCCCCTGTCCATGCCGCTGTCCGCTCACCACACCCTTCTCCCCACCTCCTTCTACCCCCTCTACCTTCCGGGGCCATTGGCCCCATTGCCTTCTCCCCAGGCTTCCCTCCCATGTCCAACCCATATAATTAGGCAAACCATCAGTGTCCTAGCCTTAACAATAAGAAGACATATGGTTGAAGAAAGAAAAGGAATGAGAAAAAGACGAGAGAGGGGGGGAAAAAGAAAGGAAAAAAAAACACCCCAAGCCCTGCATAGGTCCAGGTCTGTTTGCTGGTCCTCATGAGACCCACTCCGCTGGTCCAGAGGGAGATCCGGGAGCTGCCCCTCCTAGCCAGAAGACCATTCTTGGGGTTCCTCAGGGGCTGTGTGGCTCAGTTTTACTCTATTTGCTGATCTGTTGTGCTCCATTCCCACATTGTCTCCCTTCCATGTGTCCCATTATTGTCCCCCGTCTCTGTATGCTCCAGCTGGGGGACATCATATCTTGAGTTGTTGGTAGTCCCATAGTCTTCTGTGCCTTAGCGGCTCCATGCAGGACCCTCTGCAGGTTTGCGGTGCCTCTGTGGAGTCCAGGCCGACTGCCCTTTTCTCTTTGTCCTTCTCGGTTTGCTTCTGTCTGGTTATGGTAGGTCGGTGCCTTTCCCCCAACAGATCTAGTATCATTCTCTGCCATACACACTTCCAGGGTGGAGGGGGTGGGGTGTCAGGCTGATTGTGTAGTCCAGTCTTTTCATGCATTCCTCCACATATTAACCCTAGTTTACAACGGATTTATAATTTCTCTCCTAACTTTGTAATGTATGTCTTAATATGTATACAATAGAATCAAACTTGTCTGACCTACTTCAAGGTGTTGTGAAAAATCACATGAAAATGTAAGGCTACTGTGAGGAGTATGAAACTATACTCAAATATAAAATTAAATTGAATAGCTATTGGTACAGGTGGACAGAAGTAAGGTTGGTTACAAAGTATGACACAGGAACCTTTTTTTTATTCTCTGAATTTTAGAGTCTAAACCAGAAATTGCATTTTGAGTTAGGGTATAATATCTAGTTGACATTGTATGTTTGAGTGCTTGCTTATCTTAGAACTGGCACTTTTTGCTGCCCATTGTTTAGGGAAGTAAATACTATTTATTCAGCACTTAGGAAAACATGAAACAAAGTTACCTAAGAGTGACCTTCAAATTCCTTCTTTTCATGATCCAGCAAAACTCTTAGGTATTGGTGGGAACTCTGTATTGGAAAAATGGCTTATCTCTGTATAGCTTACTCTTGTACTATGGGCACAGAGACATTGTATATATGACTTTAATGCTGGGTAGAATGGAATAAGAAATCCATTGTATTTTTGGAACAGGGCAAGATGTCCTTAATTTTAGGTTAAAAAGACACACCTCCCTATATTTGATTATACAACAATCATCTACCACTTATTAAAATACATCATCTCTGTCCACCCCCCAGTTTTTTGTTCCCCTTTAATTTTTTGTTTTAACTTCTCCAATCTGGGTTGCAAGGATGAGAAGAAAAAAAAAACAAACACACCACAAAAGAACTTGGCACTTAATCAAGAACATGATCTCATTGTTTTCAATGGCTTAGGAAAGAAGCATTTTAAAGTAGTTGCAATATTTCAGTTTGGACGTAGGCACTGCATAGCGAAGTGTGTAGTTCCGAGCAGAGCCTCGAGGAACCTCTTTCCTGCTGTCCTTAGGCTTATCTCTCCCACTCCCTTTTTAGTGAGCAAGTGCTGAAGTTTAAAAAAAAAGAAAGAAAAACACAGTAAGACGTTTCCTCTCTTGCCAGAATATCACTTCCTATTTCTTTACTCCTCTACATAATATTCTACTTTTGTTGCCTAGATGTTTCTAGGTTTTACCATATAAAGATGGAACATAAATTTTGTTTCCTCCTGTTTACATAAATCCCTGACCCTCCCTCGTGCTCCCTTAAGTGTATCTGGAAGTCCTTGAATGCCCTGTAACATATATTCAGGAGGAGAAGGCAGATTGTCTTTCCATACAGTCTTACAGAAGCCCACCTTGTCAGGCCCCCCAAAAGTGGTGCCTCATCACTGCCATTGCTTGTGGGCCATCCAGGCAGGAGAGTTGCAGGGCCAGGAGTGTGGTCTTGGAGTGCTTTCAAAGCTTCCAGTCCTCAAGGCATGGGGGAGGTCCGGCACCAAATCAGGGACCACTTTCTCCCATTTCTGTGCCACACCTGGTCCCCACCGCCCAGCATAGCTGTCAATGTTCTTAGTTTTAATGTTTCTTGAACAGATTTCTTAGCTTTTGGATCTATCCTTTTCTTTCTTCTGGGCTTAAAATCAGTTCAAAGATTTCTCAGAACTGGGAATGCTACATTAAAGGTTGCATGCTATGTAATTTGGATCCTCCCTAAATTTCACTTCCTAAATAGAGATGTTTTTTCCCTCTTAAACTCTTAAATTTATTTTATCTTATTGTTTTGGTGGTGCTGTTGGGTGAATTTTGGACTGCTAACCACAAGGCTGGCAGTTCAAACCTACTAGTTGCTCTATGGGAGAAGAAGTAATTTGCTCTCATTGGCGTTTACAGCCTCAGAAATTCTTATAAATGAACTCAGTGGCAGTGGTTTGGCATTGTTCTTACTTGCCATCATGCTGACCCTGAGCTCATGGCAACTTTGTGTACAAAAATACTGTTCAGTTCTGTGCCATCTCCATGATTGATTGTGGATAAGGTCATCATGAGTCATAGAGTTTTCTGTGGCTAATTTTTGGAAGTCAATCACCAGACCATCTGAATTTGTTCTAGTCTGAAACCTCTCCTGAAACTTGTTCAGCATCTTAGCAACGTGGGACCTTCCAGTGAACTAAAGGTGCCTGTAGTATTTTCAGACTTCTCTTCGAGGCCTGACTATAAAGAATTACTTCTCTGTCATGGGACTTACCAGTATAAGCTAAGACATGGTGGGGCTTTGTTGAAGTGGAGGGCTCCTAGTTCCTGTAAGGGGCCATTGCAATTTAGTGCCAACCACTTGTTTGTGGCACATGAGTTACAAGCTCATTAGCGACGCATCCTCGGATTCCTTTTTTTTCCCCCTAGTAAAGCAAAAACCTGGATATTTCTATGCAATTTTCATGTATAAGCCAAATGAAATCGATCCATAGGACCAGTGCAACCCTCTAAGCTGTCAGTGTCTGCCCACATCTGTTGTACACAGAGAGACAACGCCTTGTTTTCTAGTCCTGACTCCCATGTAGTCTAGTTCCTTATCTCCTTGAGGGAGAATATTGCCTCTAGATTTTCCATTGATTTTATAATACTCAGTTCTGCATGTGGTCATAGTCTGTCTGTCTTAAATCTTCATTTGAAATATTCTACGCCCTCTCTGGGAGCCCTGGTAGCTTGCTTAGTGGGTTGTGAGTTGGGCTACTAACTATAAGGTCAACAATTCTAATCTACTAGCTGTTCTGTAAGGGGGAAAGTGGAAGCTTTCTGTACCTGTCAAGATTTCCAGTCTCAGAAACCCACAGAAGCAGTTTTGCTCTGTTCCATAGGGTGTGTCTGAGTCAGAATCAACTATGTGGCAGTAAGATTGGTTCCCCCTTTAACTTCTTTAATCATCATATTTCTATTCAACAAGCATTTTTTATTTTGAAGGTATTGTATAGGCAGTTCTTGACTGAAAGTTACCTCCCTAGATCTGTATTTCTGCATACGCACCGAACAATGTTATACTCATAGGTTGATTTTTCAAAATAAATTCCCCTCACTGGAAAGCAAGTCTTTTCACACCAACCACTTTATTGGTTTTCTTATACAAATACTGCCTTTGGTGATTTTACCCTCTTTAAATCAGTTTTCCTTAGTATTCTGAATAGACACCCTTGGATTATAAATGCCTTCCAGTGCAAAGTCTGCCATTAATTTGAATTTGTAAGTAAGTTGCAACAAATAGGTACAGTTTATATTAGTCAAATGTTGCTTTTGTATGTAATATGGAGCATACCTTTCTATGCATAAAAAATTAAAGAAACCCTCCTAAATACCCAAAATCTTTAATGTAATAGTATAGTCATAATGATATTTTGATATACCTTACAGTATAGCATCCATTTGTTTTTATGTAGGGTGTGAGGCAGGTTCTGTAACTAAAGGTTGGTTGTGTATGTAAGTCAAATATTCATAAGCCAAGGACTGCTTATATTCTTTTGGAAATAATTGACCCAGGTCTTCTAATTGCATGGTTGATGGTGTGAACCCAACAGCGACTCAAAGGCAAAAAGATGAGGCTTTGTGATCCTGTAAAGACTTACAGCCTCAGAAACCCACTAAAGGGCTGCCATGAGTACGAATCAATTCAGTGATAGTGAGTTTTGGTTTTCTGTTGCTGGTGCTATTGGGTGATCATTGGACAACTGACTGCAGGGTCAATAGTTTAAACCCACCAGCTGTTCAGTGGCAGAATGATGAGACTGCCTGCTCCCTTAAGGGTTTACAAAGTCTCGAGAACCTTGCATAGGGTCTCCCACGAGGTATAATCAACTCAAGGGCAATGAGTTTTGTGTAAGTCAGGACTGAGGAACCTTTTTCTCTGCCAAGGGCTATTTGAATATTTATTACTATGTGTAAGAACCATACAAATTATCAACTTAAAACTTAGCCTATATTTGGTCAAACATTTGATAAACTCACCCTAAATGTGATGGATGGAACTGCTTCTCTTTGGTGAGGTATGCAATGTTAGCTGGTTTTGATGATTTCATGGATTTATGTGACCAGGAGCCCTGGTATAGTGGTTTGAAGTGGTTATGTGTTGGGCTGTGATCCCCATGGTTGGTGATTTGAAATCACCAGCAGCTCCTTGGGAGAATGACTGGGCTTTCTACTCCTGTAAACAGTTCCAGTCTCAGAGATCCAAAATGGGGGCACTATAAATCATCATTGATTCAATGATAGCAAGTTTTTTTATATGGCCCTGGAGCTGGATTTTCCTCACCCCTGGTTTGAGTGATCATTTGAGACCCTTACCCACAATTTAAAGAAGAAGAAAACAAGACTTAGCCAGATTAAGACATTTGTACAAAAGATCAGATAATCGAGAGAACTTGAGGTTTCAAATACAAAGCTATCTTGCTTCAAGTCTTATGCTTTCTACTCCATTCTACTTAGAGTTTTACATTTTAGAAAGCCTGCTTTGTTAACTAAGGAGCCCTGGTAGTGCAGTGATTAAGTGCTTGGCTGTTTATGGACAGGTCTGTGCTTAGAAAGAACCCACAGGGACAGTGAATTATTGATTGGGGCTCTTCTAGCCAACACTCAAACTCCCACCAAAGGACCTTTCCCTGCATGAGTCTGGTAAGAAGGTGTGTGCGGGGATGGGATGGGGGGAGGCAATATACTAATAGTGTTCACCTGTGAATAATTAGAAGCAGGATTCCCTGGATTGCCATCCTGCTGTCTATAAAATGAACCTTCTGAGAAGCATAAAGAAGGATCTCATTACCAGCAAAAGCCAGTGGTGCAGTGCCTCCTTTGGACCTGAGATCCCTGCACAGTGAACCTCCTGTATCCGGAAGACAGCTATCCCATCAGATGAGCACCAGCAGAATCAAGGGAGAATATCGAACAGAGTGATGAACTTCCCCACCCACAGAGCAACTTATGATGAGTGTTTTTGTGTAGGAGGCTGACTTGACCTCTGGGTACTTAGTTGGGGAAGTTGGACATGCTGACCTATGGAAATGGAACTGAGTAGTACCTTTGGAATGAGGCTTACTAGAGTGGGGTACCTCTGGACACTTAATTTAGGAACCTCGGTTTGCTGGCCAAAGTAGCTTATGCTGGCCTTAGGGTTGATGCCTACAGTAGAATGGTATGCCCTTTTGGGACATTTATTAGTAGACCTGAAACTTTGTAACATGTCCTGGTAAACAACTACTCTGAGCATTTCTCACTGTCGTTCAACCTGTTAAATTCCTCAATAATCCCTTTAATCATTAATTTTGTCTGTGAATTTCTGTGTAGCCATTGCTATGGATATTAGAACCTAAAGAAGCAAAATAGTATTAAGATGTTTTAGAACCCACTAGCTTGCTTTCATTAAAATTTCAGCCAGAAACTATGACACAGTTCTTCTCAGTTCTGTAAGGTCGTTAAGAGTTGGAATAGACATAATAGCAGTGCTATTACTTCTGTAACTGTGTGCAACAAGTGCAAAAATGGAGTGAGAGAGGGAAGTTTGAAGTTACTGCAGTAGAACAAGGGAAAGAGATGGTCTATAAGTAAAAGGAAGTAGTGGAATGGGAAAGAAGGTCACAGATAAAAGAACATGTTCAACAGAGGGGTAATTGGTACCAGTTGGCTCAGCACATACCACTTGTTTATAACAGAGAAACCAGTAGAAGGAATTGTGTATGGCATGCGATACAGAGCTAAAGTCAGACAGCTTAGAGGAAACTCTACGAGCGCCGTCTGCCTAACTCTGTAGTACTAAAGCGTATCTTTATCAAATTAATATTTAAATCACAGATAGCAAATAAAATACTAATAAATAATACAACCAACACCCCACTGCCTTCTGGTCTTGTCTCACAGCAGCCCTATATAGGGTTTATGAGGCTATAAATATTTATGGGAGCATATAGCCTCATCTTTGTCCTGTAGAGAGGTAAGTGGGTTTCAACCACCAGCCTTGTGGTTAGCAGGCCCAATGCTTACCTGATAGCACCACCAAGTGTCCAATATATTATATAATGTATATAATATACTATAAAGAGTAATATTACCAATAATAGGTAATATTATTGGGTTGTAAATAACGCTTTTTTTCTTTAGCCCGTTGTTGCAGCCCCTGTGTCCATCCCAACTTTTATTTTGAGTGCTGCCCAACCTGAAGGCTTTATTGTCTATCTTTTTTTCCCCAATCATTTTATTGGGGGTTCGTACAACTCATCACAATCCATCCATCCAACCATTGAAATGACACATTTTTAATAGATTATTAGTACTAAGAAATTTATACACAGTTCCTGGTTCATTAAGGAAATGAGTATATTATTTACATTTATTAGCTTTTTATTTTCTAAAAGGAATTTCTAATTCAGTAATGCAGATATCTAAGATAAAATATATATAACATTTATATAGGAATAATTTTTAGCTAATTTATTTCATTTGGTGATTCAGTAATACTTATAGACTTGTACTGTGTACCAAACCACTGGGGATACTTCAGTGAACAAAAGAGGCAAAAATCCCTGTCCTCTTAGAGATTTATTTTGTAGGGATACATGACAAGCAAATAGGCAATGAATGTATACTATGTCAGATGGAGATAACAGCAGAGAAGATGATGTTACCAAGCTAACAAATGATTCTAAAATCTAAAGAAGGATATTTCAGTTCATGAGATTAAAAATTAATTTTTCAGTGCTTCCGTGAATAAAACTCATAAATACCAAGTGCCTTAGAATGCTCCTTGGGTAGAATTGGTGGTGATTTGAGATGTAACTTCTTCAGGAATGTCTTAGGAAAGGACAATTTATGGCCCAGTTTTTCAGGTTATATCATCTTCGCTTCTGAATCTCCCCTTCTGAAATTGGATTGACAGTTTGGTAATGTGCAAATAATCTCAAAAACATATAAAATACAATAAGAGGAGCTGTTTCTTTTGATCCAAGCAGACAGTTGTTGATACATCCAGGACTGCCATATTACAGAGCTTCTCTTTGAGGATCACCCCAAGGGAAACTAGTGGATAAGGGTGATCAGTTTTCTTTCCTTTCACCATTTGAATCCAAGCAGGTTGTGCTAAATATAGCAAGACCATTGTTTTGCTGGATGGAAAATCTGAATATTTGGGAAGAATCTGAGCACTAGGTGCCCCTAACATCATCTGGTTTATAGGTTAATTTACCCAAAGAAATGAATTGCTACAAGTTATTGACAATATGATCTACTTCTAAAGGTCTGGTAATAGAAGTTAGATAGTAGATTGTGGGAGATCCTCACAATGATTATTGACATATCACCCTGCACTTGCTGGGTTTCAATATGAACTGGATAGGCAAGTCTTCTAGTAGTATATAGCTGTAGGTTGAAAGCCGGAGAATGCTTCATTGTTGGTTTTAGTAAAGAATATATTTTCTAAAAAAATATAAAAGAATATATTTTCTGCATTGTAAATTTGAATTTAGAGTTAAGACCTTGCCCTCATATGCTAGAACTACCCAACATTATTATTTTGAGATGTAGCTTTGGGTATAAAATCAGAATTTAAAGAATGAATCATTCCTTGCCTTTAATAAGGGGTATCTTTAATACAAATATGCTCGATAGGTATGTTTTAAACTTGTACTTAATTTATAGATTAGATAAAAGGTACACAGCATTGAATGCAGATTTAGCATTTTATTTTTGCTGGTTAGAGATGATACAAAAAGAATTCAAAACTGACTTTGAGTCTGGAAATTATTCCAAAGATTGAAGAAGCCTTGTAACCCATAATTAGATGTAAATCCATAGTGCAAGGAATGCTTTTATGAGAGCTTATATTTGGTAGCATAAAATAAATAATTTAAGATATTAATACTATATACTTGTATGGTGCATTATAGTTTATAATTGCCTCTATAGTTTGAGAGCCCATGAACTTTCCCTATGCAAATGACATTTAATTGGCCAAATCAGTTACACAAGACCTCTTTGAACTATTGAAGGTTGAAGGTGCATCTGATCCAAGTCGTGATATTTTCAATTGCTTGGGTTGGACATTGAATAAGGAAAGCAACAGAAGAATTGATACATTTGAATTATGGTGTTGTCAAAGAATGCTGAAAGTACTATGGCCTCCCAGAGGAGCCACCATAACTGTTTGGGACGAATTACAGCCAGATTGCTTCTTAGAAGTGAGGATGAGGTTTCATCTCACATACTTTGGACATGTTATTAGGAGAGAATAGTGCCTAGAGAAGGACATCATACTTGGTAGAGTCATCAGCAAAAAAGAGGAAGCTCTCAGTAAGATGGGTTGTTAACTCAGCGTCTACAACAGTGGGCTCAAACATAACCACAGTTGTGAGGCTAGCAGAGGACCAGGCGATGTTTTTGTTCTGTTGTACACAGGGTCATTATGACTTGGAACTGACTCAGCAGCACCTACAACAACCTAACAATGTGTGCTTTTCAGTAGATGCTGAAGGAAATAATTTGGAATAAGGAATCTGAAATATATGGAAACTTTTCAGATGTAATTGGGAAAAGCCCTATAATTCTGAAATGGAAGACGTAATTTGGCTGGAAATGGTCAGGTTACAGGGAATTTAAAAAATAGAGAAAATGAAAAATACAAAAGGGTAAATATTATATGAGACCCTTGTTACTAAAAGGACAACAAAAATCCTGAGGTTTTTATACTAAATCAGGCGTAGGAGTGGGAGAGAAAGGAAGGGAAGGCTAGAGACAGACAATTGTTAACTTGTGTGAAGGAGAAATTAATTTATTACAAGAGGGAAATGGGCGGGGAGGGAGGAGGTAGCAGAATGACCGGGCAAGTTGTTTGAATTATTGAAGGCAAAAATGATGATTTGATGAACACCTATGTAATCCACAGTACAACATTTGAAACACAAAAACCAGATAAAGGGAAATGTGACGGTTACCACAAGCTCTGGTTTTAAAAAAATTGGAGTGTGAGAAAGGTGAATGATCCCTCAAGCTAGTGGACATCATTTTCTCATAACTTGAAATATTTCTAAGGTCTCTTTAGTAAGAAATACGAGAACCTTAAATCACGATAGTAGACTCTGACAAATTGTAGAGATGTGAAAGAAACCATTACTGTCCTTGGGAAGCTTGTGATGCTTTGAGAATTGGGTACAGAATGAGTATCTTGAATTTGTTTGACTTTGACATTGGTTGTTTAATATTATCTGATTGGCCACCTCCTTATTTTGAATTATGTATAAGTATGTCTCCTGAGATGTGGGAGCTAAAACACTTTTCTACTTCTCTTGCGATGGAGTGCATAAGAATTCCCTCATCATCTGCCTTCTTAGCCTGTATTTAGCACTCATCTCCTAGTAAATTGACAGAGGCTACTTCAAAGCTAGGTTTAAGAGTAGATGAGGATGCTTTCAGAAGTGCAATTTAATGGATTCTGGGAATGGCCAAAAATAACTTCTCTAGTGACTTGTTGAGAGCAGAAATTCTACCATTAGTGATTCATGTTAGCTTTCTTATTAAATTGGGTTATACAGTAAAACAAAAACAAAAGAACACTGTTGATTTAATACCTATTTAGCTAACTTGTTGTGTATTAGTTTAATAGAAATTAACTATAGGTTCCTCCTTGGTCTGACCTCACCCCCAATACTTCTTTCATCTCAAATTCCAATACTTCCCCTCTTACTTATGCAACTCCAGCTACATTGTCCATAGGCCATTCTTGCCTCAGTGTTCTCTCCCTACCTACATGACTTATTTCCTAATTTCATTTAGGTTTTAACTTAGTTGTAACTGAGCACCTTAAAATTATAACTCCAGCCCTACTTTCCTTATCTTCTTTTCCAGCTGTGTTTTTCTTTATTGCACTTATGATCTTCATACTGTTTTTAAAAAAATCATTTTATTGATGCTCTTACAACTCTTAGAACATTCCATATATCAATTGTATCAAGCATATTAGTGTGTATGTTGCCATCATCATTTTCTAACATTGACTTTCTATTTGAGCCTTTCGTATCAACTCCACTCACCCCACCCCTCATGACTCTTTGATAAATTATAAATTATTGTTTCATAGCTTACACCAACCACTTTCTTCCTTCACCCGTGTTTCTGTTGTTCATCCCCCCCTTTTGGGGGGATTATGCGTAGATCATTGTGATAGGTTCCCCCTTCCTCCCCTCTTCTCCCTGTCTGCCCCCTTCCATCCTCCCCCTACCTCTTCCCTCCCCTCCTGGTATCGCTACTCCTATTTATCTGACCTGGATTCTGTGAGTCATGAGCCTTTATCTGCAATAGTGTACATGCTCTGGTCTAACCAGAAGTAAAAAGCAGGACTGCGTTCATAATAGTGGGGGGTGAGGAAGCCTCAAAGAACCAGACAAATATTGTGTGTTTCATCAGTGCTATACCACGCCCTGGTGGACTCATCTCTTTCTTGTGACAATTCTGTGACTGGATGTCCTATTGTCTACAGATGGGTTTTGTGTCTCTGCTCCTACCCTCCTCATTTTCAACAATATGGTTTTTTATTTGCTTGTTTTGGGTTTTATGGTGCCCGTTACCTGATTCCATCAGCATCTCATGATCCCACAGGTTGCTGTACTTCTTTCTTATGGGCTTCTTGCCTCTTGGCTACCTGGCCACTTGTTTAACTTTAATCCTTTAAGACCCCAGATGCTATATCTTTTGATAGCTGGCACCCTCAGCTTTTTTCACTACATTTGCTTATGTACCCATTTTGTCTTCAGCAATCCTGTCAGGAGGGTGAGCACCACAGAATGCCAAGTTAGAACAAAGTGTTCTTATGTCAAGAGAGGGTGTGAGCAGTCCCAAAGTCCGTCTACTTTCTCAATTTTTTTCCATATAAATATATGTACATAGACCAGTACCTCTAATTTTTATGAATTAACATATTTATATAAGTGCATACCTATGTTTATACCTCTTTCCCTAGTTTTGCTTCCTAGGTCTTTCATCCTGCCTCAACATCATGCTTGCCCTTCTTCTACCTCTTAGTAGTAGTAGTTTCAGCTAGATTGCTGTTCCTCCAACCGCACCAGAATCTCTATGTCCTTCTTGTTGCTTTTACTTCTCTAGTTGTGCCTCTATCCATGGCATTGTTTGCTCACCGCTCCTTTCCCCTGCCTCCTCCTCCCCACCAGGTCCCTCTGGAACCTTCAGTCCCCTTGCTTTTTCCTCAGACTTGCTTCCCATGCCTGTCTTAAACATTGGTAGGCAAAACAATACAGAAACGAAACAAAAACAAAAGATTGAATAAAAAGAGAAAGAAAGGGGAAAACCTAACAAAAGAAAAAGTATACATGATTCCAGGTCTGTCCGCTGACCTTTATCTCCCTACTGGTCTTGGGGGTATTCTAGGAATTGCCCCTCCTAGCCTGAAGTCTATTTTGGGGGCTCTTCAGAAGTTGTGGCTTTGCTTTGCTCCCATTGCTGATCTGTTATGTTCCCTTCTTGGTTCACTTCACACGTGTGCCCCCAATATTGGCCTTTGTTCTTGTATGCCTCAGCAAGGGGCCATCATGTCTCAAGCTGTTGTTGGTCCTGTAGTCCTCTCTGTACTTTGCACCTTCATGCAAGGACATCATCTTCAGGGCTTGATGCGCCAGTTTGGGGTCTGTCTCTTGCTCTCTTTCTCTTCTGTATGGGCATGGCACCCAGGCCCCTCTCCCCAGCCTATAGATTTACTGTTGTCCTCTGTAGCACAAACTTTCTGGGGGGCAGTGTCAGTTTCACTGGGCTTGGGGCTGGCCCTGTAGACCATGCTACTCGAGTCGCTCCAAGTGTTAACATTGCCCTCAAGGTTTGGTGCAGCATGGTGGGGTCTGCACGCACACTCCCATTTCTGTGGAGACATAAATAATACCCTCTCCCTGGGTGGATTAGTGCCCTACTCCCCCAGTGTCATTGTCTCTTCCCCTCCCGTTTCTGTACTCCCCCCACCCCCACCTTTTCCCTTCTTTGTGTTGGGATGACATGTACATCTTTGGGTTTCGACTGTCTCCTGCTTGATTGCCTGAACCTCATCTGTAAAGTGTGAGATAAGTGGCTTTTCTTCTGTACATACTGTGCTGATTATACTTACCTCAGTGGACTCATGTTGGACTTGTCATTCTGTGATTGGCTAACTTTGCTTAGTATAATTTCCTCCAACTCTTCCCATGAAACATTATGCTTCATGTGATCATCAACGTATAGAGCCATGTTGTCTGCAAGCATCAATAGTTTCACCTCCTCCTTTCCTAGACAGATACCTTTAATGTCCTTCTGCTGCCTTATGTTGTTAGCTAGGACCTCCAGTACAATGTTGAAAAGAAGTGGGGGGAGGGGGCATCCTTGCGTGGTCCCTTTTTCAGTAGGATGTTTTCATGTTTTTTCTGTTGACTATGATGTTGGCTTATTGGCTTTTCATGAATAGCTTGTATTAACTGGCAAATTCCCCTTTCATTCCTATCTTCTTGCGAATCTTAATTAGGAATGGGTGTTGGATGTTACCAAATGTTTTTCTGCCTCTATTAATATCATCATATGTTCTTAACAAAGTGGCGAATAATATTGATGGACTTTTGGTTGTTCAACCATTCCTGCATCCCTGGAATGAATCCCACCTGATCATGATGGATGATACGTTTTAAAAGCTTTTGTATTCTATTGCCCATATATTTTTTTTGTTAAGGATTTTTACAGCTATGTTCATTAGAGAGGTTGCTCTGTAATTCTCTTTTTCCATGGGATCCTTGCCCTGTTTGGGTATCAAAGTTATACAAGCTTTGTAGTATGAGTTTGGGAGTTTGCCATCTTTTTCTATGCTCTGGAATAATTTGTAGAGGATCAGTGTCAGTTCATCCCTGAATACTTGGTAGAATTCTTCTGTGAAACCCTCTGGTCTGATAAACAGGATAAACAATTCCTGAGGAGAAAACAATGGGACCGATGGTTTGGGGTGCCAGGGGAGAGGAGGAGTTTGAGGAAGGGAGGGGGTAGCCAACAAATACAGTAGAAGTTAACAGCAAGAGATCTAAAATTGATGGCGAGGTGTGCATAGAATCCCTGGTGGGGTTTGATCAAGTGCAATGTAGCCAAGAGGAAGTACAGAGAGCCTAATGAAGGTTGAACATGATAGTGGGGCAAAATAAGCAACTATTTTGATGGGAACGAGGGGGCATAGTAATGGATGCCCCAGATCCATCTGTAGACAATTGGATATCCTCTCACAGGTCAAGAGGAAGGAATGAGTCATCCAGGGTACAAAACACTCAACATTCCTCTAGTTCTGTAATGCTTCTTCCCCCTCACTATCATGACCCCAGTTCTATCTTACAAATCTGACTAGACCCACGCATGTGCACTGGTAAAGATAAGAACTCTTGATACACAGAATCCAGAACAGATAAACCTCTCAGGACCAATAATGAGATTAGCGATAACATGAGGGTAGGGGAAAGGTGTGGACAGAAGGGGAGAAATGGGGAACCAGTTGCAAAGATTGACATACAGCACCCTACCATCCATGCGGCGGGGCAAACAACAGAAATGTGGAAGAAGCGAGACACCAGATAATATAAAATATGAAAATAAAAATAATTTATAAATTATTAAGGGTTCTCTAGGGTCATAGGTTGGGGGAGGAGGGGTAAAAAAAGAGCTGATACCAAGGGTTCAAGTAGAAAGAAAATGTTTTGGAAATGATGATGGCAACATATATACAAATGTGCCTGATACAATCGATGTGTGGCTTGTTATAAGAGCTGTAAGTGCACCCAATGAAATTATTTATTTAAAAACAAGTAAACAAACATGTCTCTTGCAGGCAAAAGATTAAGGGGGTTATGTTTTCTGAGCCAGTCTGCTACCTTTGTCTTAATGGGTGAGTTCAGGCCATTGACATCCAGTTATTACCACCATCTGTTCATTTATTCCTCTCTTTTCCTTTTGTATTGTGGGTTTTCCTATCATATCAGTGTGATTTGTTTCTGTAGGGGCTTCATTCTTGCCTTTTTTTCCCTCTGAGACAAAGTTATTTTTTTTAAAAATTTTTTTATTTTAACAATTTATTGGGGCTGATACAATTCTTTTCACAGTTCATACATATACATACATCAATTGTATAAAGCACATCTGTACAGTCTTTGCCCTAATCATTTTTTCTCTTTTCTTCTTTTACATTTTATTAGGGACTCAAACAACTCTTACCACAATCCATACATATACATACATCAATTGTATAAAGCACATCCATACATTCCCTGCCCCAATCATTCTCAAGGCATTTGCTCTCCACTTAAGCCCCTTGCATCAGGTCCTCTTCCCCCCCCCCATTCCCCCCTCCCTCATATGCCCTTGGTAATTTATACCTCGTTATTTTGTCATATCTTGCCCTATACGGAGTCTCCCTTCCCCCCTTCTCTGCTGTCCCTCTCCCAGGGAAGAGGTCACATGTGGATCCTTGTAATCAGTTCCCCCTTTCCAACCCACTCATCCTCCACTCTCCCAGCATCGTCCCTCACACCTTTGGTCCTGAAGGTATCATCCACCCTGGATTCCCTGTACCTCCAACCCTCATATGTACCAGTGTACAGCCTCTGTCCTATCCAGCCCTGCAAGGTAGAATTCGGATCATGGTAGTTGGGGGGAGGAAGCATCCAGGATCTGGGGGAAAGCTGTGTTCTTCATCGATACTACCTCACACCCTAATTAACCCATCTCCTCTCCTAAACCCCTCTATGAGGGGATCTCCATTGGCCAACACTTGGGCCTTGGGTCTCCACTCTGCACTTCCCCCTTCATTTAATATGATATATATATACATATATACAATACACATACATATATACATATACACATATATACACATACATACACACACTTATATCTTTTTTTTTTTTGCATGATGCCTTATACCTGGTCCCTTGGGCACCTCGTGATCGCACTGGCTGGTGTGCTTCTTCCATGTGGGCTTATTTGCTTCTGAGCTAGATGGCCGCTTGTTCACCTTCAAGCCTTTAAGACCCCAGACACTATCTCTTTTGATAGCCGGGCACCATCAGCTTTCTTCACCACATTTGCTTATGCACCCATTTGTCTTCAGCGATCCTATCATGGAGGTGTGCAGTCAATGATATGATTTTTTGTTCTTTGATGCCTGGTAACTGATCCCTTTGGGACCACTCGATCACACAGGCTGGTGTGTTCTTCCATGTGGACTTTGTTGCTTCTGAGCTAAATGGCCGCTTGTTTATCTTCAAGCCTTTAAGACCCCAGTCACTATCTCTTTTGATAGCCGGGCACCATCAGCTTTCTTCACCACATTTACTTGTTCACCCACTTTGGCTCCAGCCATTGTGTCGGGAGAGTGAGCATCATAGAGTTCCAATTTAATAAAAGAAGGTATTCATGCATTGAGGGAGTGTTTGAGTAGAGGCCCAAGGTCCTTCCGCCACCTTAATACTTGACCTATAAATATAGACACATAGATCTATTTCCCCATCCTCCTATATATATTTGCATGTACATGTCTTTGTCTAGACCTCCATGAATGCCCTTTGACTCCTAGCTCTTTCCTCCATCTCCCTTGACCTTCCTCCTGCCCTACTACCATGCTTCATCACCACCTGGGCTAGAGTATACCTCTTCTCTAAGCAACCTTACCCTTGATCATTTCCCACCAGGCCTGCCACTCGCCCTTCTCTACCATTTGGGGTCCCATGTTTTTCCCTTGTCCCTGGGTTTGTTAACACCACTTCCTTACCCTCCCTACCCCCCCACCCCAAGTCCCCCTGGAACTGTCGGTCCCGTTGTTTTTCATCCAGATAGTTCATCCAGTCTGTCCTATTCAGACAGACCTGTGGAGTCACTAACATGCACGAAAACTAGACAGAGGAAAACAAAGCAACAGTATACAACCAGACAACAAAACAACCAAAATAAACCACTGAAAAAGAACAGAACAAAACAGTTCACAAGAGAAAAGCTTGTAGTTAGTTCAGGGATCATTTGCTGGCCCTTAGGAGCGTTTTCCAGTCCAGTCTGTTGGGGCACCACGCCCTGGCCCCAAAGTCCACTTTCAGCATTCCCTGGGGACCTTGCCACTCCATTCCCTTGCTGTTCCGCTGCACTCCCCCAGTGATTTGCCTCGGTGTGGTGGGATCAGGTCAGGTGCAATTCCCACACTGTGTCTCCGGTGCTGTCCCCTGTATCGCCCTTAGTCATTGAGGGGCATCATGTCTCATAGTAGGGCCAGCCATGTTGTTCTCTCTGTGGACTGGCTGCTCTACTCAGGAACATCATCATCACGGCCTGGTGGGCCAGGCTGTGCTCCACTCTCTCCTCCTGCCCCTTCATCTGCTCCCGTGTGCCCTGATCAAATAGAGACAAAGTTATCTTTGTAATTATTTTCAGCGCATTGGCTTCTGGATGGAGTTGGGCTGTATGGTGGTCTTCTGCTTGTGCTTAGTTGGTATTGGTCTTCTGAACACAGTGAGTTGGCAAGGATTTTCCACTGGATTGGGTTTCTGATGGTATGTTCTTTGAGTTTTTCCTTGTCTGGGAACACTCTTACTTCACCATCTGTTTTAGTAGATAATTTGACAGGGTAGAAGATTCTCAGGTCCTCTTCATGTATCTGCTAATAATAGGTCTGAGTATATTCTCACTTGAGCACAATTGTATGTAACTGCTTATTTTTTTCTCTTGTTGCTCTTAAATATATTTTTTCTTTTTCCTCAAAGTTGGATGATTTAACTATTATGTGCCTGGTGAGTTCTTCTTGGGGTTTAGTCTCTTAATTGGTGTTTTTTCTGCTTCCTGCATGAAGATCTGATTCTCATCCATTAAGGTGGGGAAGTTGCTTCTAGGAATTCCCTCACTAATTTAGCTAGAGTCTTCTATGTTGTGTCTTGTTCTGAAAGACCAATTATGCGACCAATTGTTCCTCTTCATAGCATCTGCATTGCTAACAGGTTTTCTTCTGCCTCTTTGATTATCTTGTTTGACTGCCTTTCCTGTTTGTTGAAGTCTGCCTGATTATCCTTGAGATCTCTGGTACAGAGTTTATCCTTTAGATCTCTGCCTCTTCTAGCCTGTTGGTGAGGTCCATGATCTTGTGTTTTGCTTCTGTTACCTCATCTATTTGTTCTTGTATTTCCTTTTGGTCCGTGAACTTCATGCCCTCTATTGTGGACTTCAACTCCTCTCTCTTTGTGTCCTTATTCTGCATTGCTTCCCTCATATCCTGTATTACTTTAAGCAGCATTCTGAAGATTTCTTTTTTTATCTGTTTCTTCTAGGATTCTTCTGCTGTTACATTTTGTTTTCCTTGTTTTCTTGGTGAGAATGTTGAGGTATGTTGCTGTCTGTCATTTTGGAATATCTGGGCACCATGTTCCCAGGAGAGTGAGGGACCCTGAGCTGTTTTTGTGCATGATTGGCAAGAGTGGTTTAGTTTTTTGTTTCTGTTTTTAAGAAATATGTGACTGTATATGAGCAGGGATTTTGTTTAGGGTAGTCTGTCCCTGTGGGTTTCTGAGACTATAGATATATATGAGTAGAATGCCTCATCTTTTGCAGACCGCTAGGTAGTTTTCACTGTAGACCTTTCCATTAGCAGCCTAACACATAACCCACAGTTAGACCAGGGCTCCTTTACAAGCCCCTAAAGGTAGGTAACTACAGACCAGGGATACTACTACTACTACTTGCCTAAGGTCAATCAGCTGATAATTCGGATCTCTAACTGTGTTAGTGAAACCACTATTATGCAACTCACTACATCACTAGGGTTCCATAAACAATATTAGCAGGTTTAGTTACTGTGTTAGTCTGGGTAGACTAAAGAAACAAATTAATCGAAACTCATGTAAACAAGGAAGAGGTTTATATACAAGAGCAGTTAAATATTGAGGAAACATCCCAGCCCAGTCCAGTCCAGTCCAAGCCCGTAAGTATGATATTATCCCATATGTCCAATACCAGTCTGTAAAGTCCTCTTCAGACTCACGAAACACATGCAGTGATGCCGAGTGCAGGACAATCAAAGGCCAGTGGGTAGAAAGTCTTTGGATCCAGTTGTGTTATGAGCTTCTCAGTGCTGACAGGGGTCTCCATGTGGCTTCTCCAGCACCCAGGGCTGTATCAGGGTAGGTCCATGTGGCTTTTCTTCAATCTCACAGGAAGTGAATAGAGAAAGAGAAAATCTTTCCTGACTCCAAGGAGGAAATACCAGGGTTCCCAGAATTCTCAGGAAAAGATCATGCCCACACAGAGGCCTCATAGATTATATCTTGATTGACAGGCCAGTCTCCACACCCCCCTTCACTAGTAATCCTCACAAATTGACACCAGATTATATAATTACCACAGTTATCTTTTTAAGTTACCTTAAATTGAGGAGGCGCCCTGACTACCTAGTGGTTTCATGTTGGGTGGCGATCTGCAAGGCCAGTACTTTGAAACCACAGCAGCTCCATGGGGGAGAGAGAGAGGACTTTTTATTCCTATAAACAGTCTTGGGAACTCAAAGGGGCAGTACTACTTTGTCACTATGTGTCAGCAGTGACTTTTTAGTTTGGTGATTTGTAGAAGTTCAATTAAACACGTATTCTAACCTAGATGAGTGTTCAATTCCTAATAACTATAGTTTGTGTTTTACTTGTATATCATTGATCATTCTTCACCCCAAACTCTCCATGTGTTTCTCAAACCAAAGTTCTATGTAGTAAGACCTCACTTGTCTGGCATCATTCAGGGAAAATAAAATGTTAAACACCTTCTGATTAACTTCTTAAATAGTATCAATACACTTTTCCTTTTTCAAAACACTTTTGTAAAATATATCATGCACAAGCATTTTGGAAACACACATTAAAATATAAGCTTCTTGATGCTTCATTGTTGATGTGTATCTCTAATTAAATAGTTGTTCCGTTCTTCCTATTCTCCTCTGGTAGTCAACTCCCACCAATGGTTAAGCATTATTGTACTGTCCATCCACTTTCTAATTTTCTATATCTAATAAACTGTGGCTTGGAAATATTGTAGCTTGCTAAAAAAAATTATGTGAAAATGGTAATATCTCTGGAATTTGCTTGAAAACACCTGCTAGAGCAGTTTAGCAGGTAAAGAAGAGGATATAAGATCGTCCCTGAGTTGTTCATTGTTGAAACTGAGTGATGGATATAAAAGTGTTTGTTATGTTAATCTGTTCTTTCTGCTTTTGTACATTTTTGAAATTTTCAAGAGTAAAACATATAAAAGGAAAAATAAAAATAGTTTTAAGATACATGATCCCAGGTGACACAACAGTGCTCAGCTGACAACTAAAAGAGTGGCCGTTTGAACCTACTCAGTAGCTCCACAGGCGAAAGATCTGGCAGTCAGCGCAAGGGACGGTAGCAACCTAGGAAACCCAGGACAGCAGTTCTGTCACATGAAGTCACTGAAACAAAACCAATTTGATGGCACTTAGCTACAATATGTGAGGTAGAAAAGGGCCTCAAAAACTTCATGGAAAAATTTCATTATCTTTAGATCCTGCTTTCCACAATCTTTCTGAAGCACCCCTACATAATTACATTTTCACTTCTTTGGGTTTTGTTTGTTTGTTAAGATTAACAAAAACTTGATAGTATTTATCATTGGGCAGAAAGATTGGGAGATACTTTGTATTGTCTTTGTGTTTTATTACCTTTTAAAACCTACTTGTATTGTGTTTTATTTTTAAAATATGTGTATGTGATATACATTTGTTTCTCTTGATGTGTTCCTTATCAGGGAGAAGATACATGTCCTCATTTGTAAATTGGAAGTACCCGTGTTACCTGCCTTACCACTGTGAGAGTCATGCACATCTCTATATGTTAACACATCTTTACTTAGGATTTTAAAACTGGGTTCTTTTTGAAGGACTAAAAGAGCCTTGTTTGAGGTCTCTGTTATAGATATATCATACTTCAGAGAAATCTTTTTTGGTAGCTGGGTTTAAAGATCTTACAAAGTGGTCTTTGGAGTGCCCCTGTCACCTCTGCCAGCACTGCAAGGCTTCTCCCACACTCTCTGGTCGGTTTGTTTCTTCCTTACACTCTTGCACTCTGTAGTTCTGGTTTTCATTTGAACCTTGTGCACCTTCTCTGTGTACTCAGTGAACAAAGTATTGAGTATTGTGTGAAGGAGATACATACATACAAAATGTATAATGTAAACCCAATTGTAAATCACCCCAGACATACTGAATTCACAATTAAGCATTTCCCCAAGCTGGGAGTGCACATCGGTGCCTCTTTGGGAGGTCTAACCAAACCAAGCTCATTGCCACTGAGTCAATTCTGACTCCTAAGTTATACAAAATCTATTATAATTTAGAATGCATTTAATCTTTGTTACACCAATTCCTCTGCTAGAAATTTATCCTACATATATATTCTCACATGTGTGCAAAGGTACACATGACAGAAGAAGGGAAAGTGTACAGAAACTGCCTGATGTATTAGTACAAAAGATAAAAGAGTTTGGGGTTGGACACAGACTTATTTTCTTATTACTGTATATACTTGAGTATGAGATGACCCAAATATACACCCAGGCACCTAATCTTACCACAAAAACTGCATTAAAAATGTGCTGAAAACTCAGCTTCTACACAGTTTATACGGGATATGTCTTTTGAAATTCACTTTTTAAAAAACCTTATACAGTTACTGTTTTTTTTTTTTTTTGGTTTTTTTTTTTCAGTTACTGTTTTTTATAGTAAAGAGTAAAGCTAATGTAAGATTACCTTCTTACCACCTGTAATAAAGCACTAACAGGTTCTTATTCTTAATGAATTTACTTGATTTTGTGTTTATTCAAAGGTCAATGAAGCTGACAGTGGATATATTTGCTGGCTAAACCTGACTTTTTATGGAGTTGACTCTTTGACATTTCTGAATCTATTATTTGATCAGTAAGAATCAATTTCTGATGGTAGAACCTATTATAATTTCATTTAAATTTGTGCATACTGCATCTATACACACATAATTTTATATAAATGTGGCCATAATCATATACGTCACTTAATAGCTGCCATACATTCTGTGAAATAGGACATTATGTGATTTGGGTATTGTGGAAACACTGTATTATAATTGTATATATTCAACACACATGAATTGAGATAACCCTCACGCAAATTGCTCTGGCTTTTATAAACTGGAAGTTGGCTGCCTTTGGTCCCCAGGATCCTTGTTGGAATCTGAAGCTCCTAGACAAGGAGCTAGCAGAGCGATGGGCTTTCAACCTGGGGTAGTTGGGCAAGACACTCGCAGCAGAATTCCTGGTAGCCACAGCTAAGGGATGCCACAGTTTATCAAAAAATTAGAAGACAGGCTGTAGAAGGGGAGAGATTGGGGGAGCCATGTAGGGTCACTATAAGTTGGAATTGACTCAATGGCAGTGAGTTTGGGGTTGTTTTTCAAGTTACATATTCAATAAGTTTGTGTATTTAAATATATTTTCTAAGTTCTATCATTTAGCTACAAAAAGATCGACAATCCAATCCAAAATTGGGCAAAGGAAATGAACATTTTAACAAAGAGGATATTCATATGACCAACTAACACATGAAATGATGCTCATTGGCATTAGTGATTTGAGTCCAAATCAAACTCATTATCATGTTCATTCTGACACATGACAAGACTACAGGACAGAATAGATCTCTCTCACAGGGTTTCCAAGGTTATAGATCCTTTTGTAAGCAGACTACAATATTTTTCTCCCAGGAATCAACTGGCAAGTTTGACCTCCTGATCTTTCATCACTGCACTACCCTTATTTCTCTATTAGCCGCTAGAATCAAAACTACAACGAGATACCTGTTCACACTTGTTTGAATGGCAGGGACCCAAAAAGCATTAGACATTAGATATTTGCGAGGTTGTGGAAAAACTGGAACTCATCCATCTTCTTGAGAATGTAAAGTAATGTAGCCACTGTGGAAACCTACTTCCCTGCCCCTCAGATGATTGCACATAGAACTATCGTGTGACCGCGTAATCCACTCCTACCGTGTGACCGCGTAATCCACTCCTACCGTGTGACCGCGTAATCCCACTCCCACCGTGTGACCGCGTAATCCACTCCTACCGTGTGACCGCGTAATCCCACATCAACAAATAAGCCAAAAATGACAAACTCAATGGAATGCTGCTCAGTGATAAAGTAACGTCCTGTGCATGCCACAATATGGATGAAACTTGAAGTCATCATGCTGTGTGAATTAAGTCACAAAAGGATAAAGGTGGCCTGGCTTTATATTTGTGAAATAAGAAGATATATAAACACGGTATATTTTTAGTAGGTACTGGAATGGGAGGGATGGGAAAGGGGAAATTTTTGCGTAGTGGGGGCATGAGTTTATTTTATTCATGGTGGACTGATTTTCAAAGGAGTAAGGACAGTGGGTATACAACTTGAAGAATTATCAGTGTCACTGAGTCTTCCAGGTAGAAATTGTTGAAATGGTATATGTTTTATTCTGTGTACATCAAAAAGAGCAAATGTGTTTTCCCCTTGATTGATGCCAGTTTTGTATTAACCACTTAAAAATTAATTTATCTTTTCTTTTGGGATAAAAATTTAACCTTTTACTTGCATGTTTTCTCATATGTACTGGGATCTATATTTAAGTTATTTTGTGTGTCTATTCCTATGTCAGTTGCATTGATGGGATTATAGTGGGTTTTCCATAAACTCTTATATCTATTCAAGGAATTCCACTTTTGCTTTTTTCTTTTGTACTATCTTATTTGTGGTTCTTGGGCTCTTTCTACCTTCTAAACATAAAGATCATATTTTTGGACTGGCATAGTGGGCTACACACTGAACTGCTAACCACAGAGGTCAGCAGTTTGAACGGAGCTCATCAACCACTCTGCAGGTAAAAGATGAATCTTTCTGCTCCTGCAAAGATTAGAAGTCTCAGAAAGCCAAAGGGGCTTATTCTAGCCTGTCCTACAGGGTCACTATGAGTCAGAATCTACCTGATCACAGTGAGGTTTTTTTTTTAATGTATAAAGTTATTCAATATTAGAAAATTTACCACTGTGAATGGAATATCTTTCCCATTTTCCCTAGGATTTCCTGCTTAACTAGAGAACCTTTTATTAATTTAAGCTATATCATATATCATGTTGTCAGGTGCTATAGAGCCAGTTCCAATCCATAGCAACCCTGTGCACAACAGAACTAAACAGTGTGCTATCCTTGTGATTTTGTCTGTCCCTGACTCCATTGTTGCAGCCACTGTATCAGTTCATCTCCTAAGGGCCTTTCTAACTTTTGCTGCCCCTCTGCTTTACCAAGCATGATGCCCTTTTCCAGGGACAACAGGTCCAAAGTAAACGAGAAGAACGCTCACCACCCTTACCTCTAAGGAGCACTCTGGCTGCAGATTTGTTTGTCCTTTTGCATTCCACGATACTTTCAGTATTCTTTGCCAGCACCACAGCTCAAAGGCATCAATGGTGGGTTTGAAGTTACTGTTGTGTCATACTTTTTTAATTTAAAAAATTCATTTTAGTTTTTAGTTATGTTTTGATATGGGTTTCTGTTTATTTTAGCAGACTATTAACAAGATTTTTTCCTTCTAATATGTACATCAAGTAATTTTCTTTTTTTCCATTAAAAAATTTATCAGTAATTGGGAGTTAATACTTATATAATGCCATAGTTCAATCACATCAAGCGGAATTGTACAATTGCTACTACAATCATTTTCCAAACATTCTCTTTCTTCCTGGATTCTACCATTGTCTCTCTTTTATCCCCCTATCACTGTAGTATTACCCCCAAAGAAAACAAACAAAAAAGCCCCCGTATTCTACTACCTTCCCCGAGAGGTTCATCAATCTTGGGTTTCATATACCGAAACACAGAAAACCATATAACATCTTCATGAAGGTGACCTCCAATGACATAACTCACTTATTTTCTTATGTTTGCTATATAGTCTTTGAATCTGTATAGAACTATAAAGATTTTTGTGGGATTCCCATTCTACTTCCTGATTTTTAAAATCTGACTTATTTAATGAGTAATATAATTCAATTTGGTTAAAATTTATATTTTATTGGGGGCTCATACAGCTCTTATCACAATCTATACCTACATCTATTGTGTCCAGCATATTTGTACATATGTTGCCGTCATCATTTTCAAAACATTTTCTTTCTACTTGAGCCCTTGGTATCAGCTCAATTTTCCCCCTTAAAATAAGATTTTTAAAGTTTCTTATGAAGAGTCGACTTCCCACAACATTCCTATTCCATCGAGTTCTTACCTACGTATTCAAAATAACCACAGCATTGAGTCGATTCCATCTCCTAGAAACCCTGTACAGAGTTTCTGAGACTAAGTCTTCATTGACCCAACAGCCTCACCTTTCTCCAGAGGAGTGGCTAGTGGGTTTGAACCCCTCACCTTGCAGTGAGCAGCTCAGTGCTTATTCCACTGTGCCACCAGGGCTCCTTGTACATATATTTCTGCACATGCTTGAAAACAAAAATCTTTTCTCCAAAAAATGCCCTCCCCCCCTTGATAAGATTGGATCTCTTAAGTACGTTTATTTTCTGCCTCTTACTTTTCCCCCTTCTTCCCAGTAAGAACTTGGCAATATTTTTACTTCTACATACCTCCAGCCTACTAATGTTTTTATGTTGGATAGTTTTGTACATCCCAAATTAAAAATTAAGATTTTTTTGGAGGTAGAATCCACTCTCAAAAGTCTTAAGTTACACATTCCTAAACTATCATATAAATGTACTGTATGATATAAACTATAAGCTTCATCACTTGTAATAGTCTTTCTCTTAATCTTTCTTTTTGCAACAGTTTTGTTAGCACTTCTTCCATGTGTCATACAATTTTCTTAATCTTTATCACCAGTTTAGTGTTCCAGTTTATTTTTTCTTCACTTAGAGCCCTTTCTTTTTCTATTACACTACCTGAAAGAATACACTCTCTAAATTTTGCATATCTGCATATTTTCATATAAGATGTATTATTCGTTGATATAGAATTATTCTGTCAACAGTATTCAATTCTCTTGAGTACAAATGAAAAATCCAATTCTTTTTTTGTAAGTATTTATTTTTTCTAGTTGAATATTTGAATGTGATTCAGCACCAGTAGACTTTCATTACTAATACCCTCTTTTTTGTATATTTTTATTTAGTTCTTAACTATTTTAAGTTAAAATAAAATCTGTTAACTGTGAGAGCTTTCTGAAATTAAGCCTGAGAATAGAGAATCATAGTCCTTTGATTATTTTGTCTTCTTTTCAAAAGGACATTTTATTTTATAAAATATATTTACACTCATTTATATATGAAATATTAATGACAGCTATCCTATGATCTTTAGTGATACAAATCCTTAATACTTATTCAATCTCAGTTTCTCAGATTGTATGATGAAGGCTTTTCATGATTACTTCTTAGATTCTTTGATTCAGTTATAGCATGATTGTCATGCATATAGAATAAAGTCAGCATCCACTGCTAGGCATTTAAAGGCCATCTGTAAAAATGTAGATTTCCAGCAACACTGTCTGAACATACCTCATAATCTCCTCAATTTCCCTCCCTAGAATCATTCCTCCACACTTTCTCACCTCCCTCGACATGGCTTGACAAGGTCCTATTCTAAACTTCAGATCACAGCTCTGAACTCACCCTTAGAAATTCTTTCCAGATCTCCCTAGCCTAAATTAATGTCCAAATGGCAGTTCTCGTAATCGTGGTCTGTAATTTCCATCCCCCAGTTTAATATTAGGAGCTCCTGAAATACTGGGACATATCTTACTCATATGACTATGTATTTAGGTCAGGACAAATAAGTGCTTAGTATATTTCAACTAAATTTGAACATAAGGGTTGATTATTTTAAACGTCTATTGACCAATAATTGTCTATGGCTGGTATTCCTCCTTTGCCTAGAATATGCAATCAGAAACATTTATAGTAGATTTCATTTGTATTTTACATCTCTTTCAGGAATATTTAACTCCCTAAGAAAATTAACCACAATAGGAACTTTGTTAAAGTTATGAGTTAGGATATACAAATATGATAGATTTCTAACTTTACCCTGTTGACTTTGCATATATTATTAGTCATTTTAAGATACTTTGGCCTATTTGAGTTAGTACTGAATGTCTGTTTTAATGTGAAGTTTTTACATCAATATTGCAAATTGTGCCTAATTTATATTAAGATTAGTCATCTCTAGTTTGAAATTGCTAATAAGTTCAGCCACTAATACATGATCCTTAGTTCCTAAACAGTCAGTAGTAGATAACAGTTGTTGTTATTAAGATCTGTCTGAAGTGAAGGGGTTAATGCACCTGAATCTGCGTAAAGCAGTAAAATGCAAATCAGAAGATTGGAGTACCAGACTCACTCGATTATTTTCTTTTTCTGTGCTCAGTTATCTGAATGCAACATGAATATGCCTGTGTTTTTTATTGGTAGTAATAGCTCCTCATCATTTCATAATTTGCTAAGTGCTTTATTACCCCCATTAAAACATTTTTAAAGAAACGCGATGTAGTAGTTTTGACGTAGTTTTCGTTTTTTTCTGCTTTGAATTTTTTTATGGAAAATATGTATTTTCGTAATAATGGTGATGATTTGAATGAAATGGAGTAAACTTTGGGATAAGAAATTTTGAAGTGGGACATATATGTCCCAAGAGGTATCTGGTGCTGGGATTGGTAAAATAAATAAATGCTGTTTCTTCCAATTCACACAATTATGCAGGCCACCACCAGATGGCAGCATGTAATAAAAGTGGGATAACAACTTTAGAATGTTGTTCAAATGTATGCCCAGAGGTCATAAATATTATCAAATGTTATCTTGAATGTCACTGTAGTTTTAAGTTTTATATGTTTAAGTCTATTTTTCTACAAGTAGTCAATAACAGATTAAAATTCAAGGTGTGATTTTAATTACTTTTCCAAGTAAAGAGCGGGTAAGCCCTTTAAGCCCTTTTATGTTTCTAAATTATAAGATTTACATGTTTAGTAATATTTAAAACATGGTTAGCTTATATTAACTATTAATGGCCTTAACTTATCTGACTTAAATTTCATTCAATATGATTAACACAAATATTTCTAAACTTTGTCTTCTACAGAATGTTAAATAAGGCTGTTCATCTCTGTAAAGCTTATTGATTCACCTCATGTAAAGTATGCTCAGTTCCTTTCCAGTGGTGTAAGTATCTAGTCTTTCTCTTAATTTTTATCTTCTTTGTTATTTTATTAAGGTAAGAAATAACTATGATTAAGATCCAAGTTTGACAGCAGACACTTTTAGACTGGAAATAAATTTTAGAATGGAATTAAATGGTGCACATAGTTGACATTAAAGTGAGTGAGTGTAATTGTGAGGAATGGATTCTCAACTCTTACCTTTTTATATTGTGTTCAACTTTACAATCTGACATTGATTTTCAATTGAACATAAAAGTACTGTATTATTAAAAACTGGTGAATAGCCTAGATAGAAGGTTGAGAAATAGATGTTAATCATTCAAGAGAGCTAGTGTTTGATTTTTTTTGTGAAAAGTAGAATATTGGAATGTGTTACCCTAATGCTGCTTTCTGTGTGCAAACTCCTGGCACCTTCGCAATTGCCCTTTAACCACGGGGGATAGTAATGTAGTTATGCCTATTAGCTAATGTATTTGCTAGCCTTTCTTGGGAGCCAGGCAAACAAATACAAATTGCAATGGCGGTATTATGTTGAAAATGTTTTTGTGCTAGGATATGAACTGCAACCACCAGTTCATATTAAATAGGCCTATGAATAAAAGTATTCCGGGAATTTCAGATATTAGAGAAGATAAAGTATCTATTAGCTCATTAAGTGCATCTTTAAAATCTACTGCAGAGTGCCTTTAGTATGAGTATTTTCTAAATTTTGATGCAGTCTAAGTTTTGATTAAATTTCTTCCGTAATGGTTGACAGTTATGTAATCCAGTAAGTAGACATAAAAGTAAGTTTTCCTTATTATTTAGGTTTTCCCATTAAAGTGTTTCTTTCCCTCTCAATGACTCCAGTGAATTTCTGGAATAAATCCCAAATATGTGAACTATACATAGTCATAGTTTTTCCTTTTCCCATTGCTTACTAATTGCTTGTCCCGATATCCATCAGAAAGTAAGTGAGACCAGGAAATTGTACCTGATTTGTTCCTGTTGCTTCTTTAAAGTGCCTTGTACAGTGTAAGGTACATAATAGATACTCAATTAGTTGAACGGATGGCTTTATTTTTCTTAGTGCTCTCCATTTCTCTGACTCCAATTGTAATGTATATTTTCCATGATAAATTTACATATTTTAAATGGATTATTTTCCCCCCACGTGTGCATAAAGTGACTACCAATGCATAATTTAAAAATATCCACATTGCTATTGACATTATTAGAGCACAATAATATTTTTCTTGAAGTTTTTATTATGAAAAGAACATCTTTATACCACAGTGTACCGTCATAACCTGTTTCATGTGTTATCCGATTTTCCCATTGGTTTGAATTAAAGAATCTTTTTTTCCCTACATTGTCAAGTTTAATCCCCAGTAAATCTTCATTTCTCATTTAATCTCGATATTTGTCATTATCTTAGTTTAAGCTGCCACTCTTCCCCAAGTAGTAATAATTGGAAAAGGGGGCAGTGTGCTATAAATAGTATAAGGGACTCAGTACAATTTGGTTGATGAATATTAAGATTGACTCCAGGATCACCATACAGTAAATAACACATATGCACATAAAACTAGTTTATTTTGCCTAGTCACTGTAGATAAAAAGATAAAAACATCAGAAGCAAGTTGAAGAAAAATCTTATTAAGTGTTTATGCTTTACATGGAGGTAATGGTGTCTCTTCCTCCCACTTGATTTCAAGATTAATAATTTGTGAATGTGTCAACCTTCCTTGCTTCACAAGTTTGTGGGATTTTGTTTAAAAAGTATGCTTGAACCAATGCCTTGTCAAAGATGGGCTTATGTACATATTTAAGTAATGACAGCATTTGTGCTACAATAGGTTTACTTGCCTTCTCCTCGGATGATCTTTTGAAACACCATTTTAGGTACTAAACCATGATTTCTGAATTTAATTGTTCTTTTATGCTTTAAACATTGCCTATGTTAATGCAGTGCCAAAATTCTTCTCACATCATTTCCAATAATTGTTGGCCTGAGTCTGCATTCAGATCAGTAATTTAAAGTGAAAGATATTTCCTATCCTATGAACCACCCCTGTGCTACATAAAGAAAATTAATTCTGTTTTTACGTCCTGTCTTCTTCTGTTATAAAAGAATACTGGTATCATGTGCTTAGATGACCTGTAGTAGGTCATTTGCTACCAGAACTCCACAAATATGTGCTTGAACTAGAACATTATGAGAATTAAAATGTGGAAATGACAAATTGGATGTCTTTGTGTATGGTAAGGCATACTGGAATAATATTACATGTGTCAAAGAGCTTCTAATCCTGATGTTTTCTCAGTAAAATATTGTACACATGTGTGATTTGTTCCTACTTGTTATGTATACCCTCTCTCATCATCCTCTTCTAAAATCATCACAAACTCCATTCAAACAATTGTGGAGCTCTTTGCTTTAGATATTGTGGTAATAATGTCATTTAGTAGAATTAATACTAAATTAGTTTAGGAGTTGGAGATTAATGATTTCCCAAATGTCCAACTTTTCCAAACTGCTGCTCACCTCTTTCTCCCCCCCCCCCAATTTTAGTATATTTCCTTACATTTGAGGAAATGTCTTATGTGGTGGTGGGTGCTATTCAGTCCAAAATTCGAAGTTTGGACAGAGGTCAGCTAAATGCAAGGCCCAGAGCTAGAAGCCAAAGGTGTCCAAAAGTCATAGCATGTACTCTTGCTTCTACCAAGCCTCAGTCAGGAGGAAGAGATCTAGCTTTTCAGGTGAGGCAATAAATGTTAGAACCAACATTTTATGCCTTACCAAAAATGATGTCTTAAGTCACATCAATCAAGGTAAAAAAAAAAAAGCTGCCCTTAAGGAAACAAATGATGTGGCCCAGAATGTGCTGGCTCAAAAGGTGTCAGGATGGATATTGACAAGCATGCTATGCACTATAGATAAGTAACTTGAAATGACAGTTATATGGCAAAGCCAGTGCTCTAGTGGAGTTAGAGAACTCTTCAGTGATGCCACCCCCTGGATCATAAACAAGGTGTGCAAAAGGAAGCTATTACCTCTGACTCAGTGGGCTCAGTTAAATGAGTTGAAAGCTTTTGCTACACATGCTGCCCATGAGCACCAAAACGAAGGAGACCTAAAAGGTACCTAGTTCAGCCACATGGACAAATAGTCCTGGGGATAGGCAGTGAGTTGAGCACTCCTAACTCAAACCAAGTCAGTTGTTCCACAGGTAATAATAATCATGCTCTTTCAAGTGTTTTAATATAGAAAATGTTTTCCCTTTTGCCTTCATTAGTTCATTTTTAAATTTTCATTGATTAAAGAGCCACTTAAATTATAAATGATGAAAAGCCAACATAAGTTACAAATTTCATTGTGAGATGTTCATTTTTTATGTTAAATGTAAATCATTGAAAACCTCTTAAGTCTCATTAAAAGTATTTAATATTGTTCTATTTCTGAATTTTGCTTAGTACTCTCTTAATGAAAGCATTTTTACTACTGATATTCTACTTTTCAGCTCTTGAAAAGAAATATAACTTTTAAATAATGACTGTTATCTTTTACTTCCATTTTTCTGTGAACCTTTAAAATTTCCATCATATATAATACTTTGTCAGCATAGCCATTGCTGTCAAAGTACAGGACAGGATATAACTTTTTAAAAACATTTTATTAAGGGCTCAGACAACTTTTATCACAATCCATACATATACATACATCAATTGTATAAAGCACATCTGTACATTCTTTGCCCTCATCATTTTCAAAGCATTTGCTCCACCCTTAAGCCCTTTGCATCAGGTCCTCAGGATATAACTCTTATGGAAGAATCAATTTAAAAATGTTTCTATGTTTCAGGAGAATAATTCACCTTATCACTATTGGAAAACACTCCAGAAACTTATGGTGATTTTCTTTCCTGTTTGAATTAGAAACGTGGTGTGTTTGTAAGTGAATTCCCACTCAAAGCAACACTCAACTGAAACACTGTTTAACAGCCCTGCTCCATCCTCGTAATTCATTGCCATGCCTGAACCCATTGATGTAACCACCCTATCAGTTCATCATGTGAGCATCTTACATTTTGATATGAACCTTCTCCTTCACCAAAATGTTGCCTTCCTTCAGGGGCTGGTCTCTCTCGATGCTCTTGTGGTGGTTGTTAGGTGCCCTCAAGTTGATTCGAACCCACAATGCCCCTGCGTACAACAGAAGGACACACTGCCCTGTATTTAGCCATCACAACTGATCTTATTGCAGCCACCGTGTCAGCCCACCTCAGTGACAGTCTTACTCTTTGTATGCTGCCCTTTCACTTCACCAAGCGCAATGTCCTTTTCCAGGAACCAGTCTCCTGATAACATGTCCGTAATACCTGAGATGAAGCCTTAGCATTCTTGCTTCTGAGGGGTGTTCTGCCTGGGTGTTCTTTTCAATTTTTTTATTATAAATTAAGTGGGAGTTTAAATTTCAGATAGTCAACTTAGTATTACACAGTTTAAACTAATAATCAACCCTACTCCACCCTCAATAGTTTGTCTTTAACCCACTCCTTAATTTTTCTTCTCCCTTTTGTGGACTACTTCATTTGGTTTTTAGACATTTGAGTGTCATCTTTGGTGAACTATCTGTTCACAGATCATAATGATTTATGGATAAGATTACTTCTTCCAACACAGATTTCTTCATTCTTTTGGCAGCTTATGCTGTATTTAATGTTTGTCACCAGTACCATAAATTAAAGGCATAATTTCTTCTCCAGTTTCCCACTATTTGTTGTCTAGTTTTCTAATGCTTTTGAAGCCACTAAAAATACCATTACTTGGATCAAGTGTAGTCTCAAGATGTGACACCTCTGCTTTTTAACATCTTTAAAGAGATCTTTAGCAATAAATTTGTGCAATGCAATACTGTGTAATTTTCACTAGTATTTCCTATTTCATCTATAGGTTTTAATATCTATTGCAATGGCTACCCAGGTCAGAGACAAAATTCATGATTAAAGGGTTTATTAAGGAAGCCAACAAGTTGTAATGCTAGTAAGAAATGCTAGGGTTGAGTTTTTTATGAGTGCATGTTACAGAGTTCTTTCAGAGTTGCTAATAAATGCCCAAAGGAGCATACCACTGCACCATAAGCCTCAACTTGAAGGCATTCACTTCAAACTCTGTGAGTCAGCATACCCAGCTCCCCAAATTAAGAGCCCAGAGGCACAACATCCTGCACAAAAGCGCTCCGCTTCACTTACTCTGTGGGCTGGGAAACCATCAGTTCAGTCCATGCTCTGACTCCTGGTTCTGCTGCTGCTCCTCTGATACGGAGGTTCACTGTGTAGAAATCTTCGCTTCAGAGGACATACTCCAATCTTGGCTTTTGCTGGTAATGGGATCCTTCTCAGAAGGCTCATTTTATACACAGCAGGATGGCATTCCATAGAATCCTGTTTGCAATTACAGCTGAATCCTATCAGTATCTTTCCCTACCTTCTTAACAGGCCCGTGCAGTGAAAGGTCTTTAAGTTGCAGTTACAGGCTTTGGCTAGAAGAGTCACATTAAATAAGACACTGCAAAGTCACTGTGTTGATTGACGATCTAAAGTAAAATGAGATCCTAGACATAATCAATATTTTCTGCACTTACGATGTTATGTGTTGGTTCATTTGTATGGTTTGTGTTTTCTTTAAATTGAGGTGTAATCTATAGTGAAGCATGCATCACCTGCATATTGCAGATTATTCATGAGTCATCATCCAATCTTCATGCTGCCGTTTTCTTTATATACTTGAACTTCTAGGATTATTTGCTCAGCATACAAATCGAATAAGTATGGTAAAATGATACAACCCTGACACACAATATTAGCTTTTTAAAAATTTTAAATGATGTAACATTCCCTTTTTATGTTCAAATGCCGTCTCTTGGTCTATGTACAGTTTCTTTTTGTTGTTGAAGTTTTGTAATATTTATTGATTGTCGTATTTATAATCATGCAAATAAAAGATCAAAATATATTTACTAAAAAAATTTAAAACCCAATGTATGTAAAGTTTCTACATGAGCACAACTAAGTATTCTGTAATTCCATTTTTCACAGTGTTATCCACAAATTATTATGATCTATATAGTCAAATGCCTTTGCCTAGTTGATAAAACACAAGTAAACATCTTTCTGGTGTTACTGCTTTTAGCCAATATTCATCTAGCCTCAGTAATGATATCCCTCATGTCACTTATATTCTCTTCTGAATCCAGCTTGATATTGAATTTTGGCAAGTCTCTATTATATGCTACTCATGTTTTTCTAATCACCTCAGTAAAAGAATAACTTATCTTATAAGTATTGGAAAGCAATTTGGAAACTTTTGTGTAATTTTCTCCCTTACTTTAATTGAAAAATTAGAAGATTCATTATAGCTCTCAGAATTACACTAGATACAGTGTATTTTGCACTCATCAACGGCCCATTCTCGTTTAATATTTGGTATTTTAGCAAAGGCTATGTAATTCTTAAGCCAACAACCATGAGACTTATATATAAGAGCTTTTAAAAGACCCATGGGATCACTTTATATAGATAGCTATTTTTCTATTTTGTACCATTGGCCAAAATTGACCTGATTAATTCTGAGTATATTCACTAAAAGATGCTTGCTTATTAGTATTTCTATGTGTACTTGATTCCATTAAGTCTTATCTCTGGCTTACTTTTGAAAGAATTTACAAGACAAAATACTCAGTGGATTAGAATGGACAGTCCAAAAGTAAATCTAGATCTGTATGGTGATTTCATATATTACGGATGAGAGAACAAGAGATATGTTATTCAATGAATTATTTTGAACAATTAGCTGCTCATATGGGAAAAATGAAATCTCAAATGCTTTTTCCACTCATTAAGTAAATATAAGTTCTGGTTGGAGTAAAGATTTTAAATATTCAGAACTGTGACTAGAACCTCTGTTTAATCAGCTATTAGTGTGCATTTATTTATCCAGGTGGCTTAAACTGTAGACCTCATAAAGTGGAGAGCGCTCAGCTCAAATCATAGGGTTCCAAGAAGTCCCATACATTTATTGAAGGCAGTATGACACAGGCTGTTAGAATCATTAAGAAGTAGATTTAAATTCTGATTCTACTTCTTACTCAGACTTTCTGCAAAGGATAAACCACTTTGAGTCTCCATTTCAATCCATATAAAAGGAATAATAATATTTACCACAAAGGATTATTTTAGAGGATTAGATGAGGTTACATTATTGAAATGCTTATAAATGGCTGACTAAAACTTAACATTTAATACATTTTTATCAAACCAGATGAAGAAACAGTGAAGTCTTTAGCTGGCCCATATAGTAAAGGATGAGATAATTCTTTGGAATCTCTTTTCATCAGCAAACATTATTTTTAGCACTTACTGCATGCCTTGTATCAAATAATTATAATCTTATTTGATACTAGAATTAATAATAATAATAGATTAGCACTTTTAAAACTCAAAGGGAAAGACAGGTTTTATATATATATATATCTGTGAATATTTTATTTATGATAACATTGGCAAATGTTTACTATTAAAATATATAAAAATAAAGAAGATGAAAAGGAAAAATATAAGAAGATTCACTATTTATCATCCAGCAATAACTACTATACTGCTAGTCACATTTGTATGTGGATGTGTCCAAATTATTTTTATGTGTCTTTAAGTCAAAAGGTATTGCTATGAAATCATAAAATTATTAACTAAACAAAAATATCAAAATGTTAAGGTATTATTTCTCTTTTTTGAAAGTCAGGTTTTGTAAGAAAAGATTTTGATTGGTGAGATGTTTTATACTCAAAAAAAATCTCTAAACATTGTTATTTACTGTAAAACAGACATTTTCAGATATGCTGTAGTATCTGGTGCTGGTTTAAAGAGACATGTTTTAGAAGTATTTTCCTCAGGAAAACAAATTGCTCAATTTTGCTAAAACCATGAAATATCCATTTCTCAGGATAACTATTAAGAGAGAATGTATTACAAAGATGAAATACGCATGAAATTTCTAAGTAGTGGATGAAATGGTACTTAATAAGTTACTTATGGACCTATCTCACTTCAGTGTTTGCTTGGGCTTAGTTTAGCAAATCATTTGTTTTTAATAAATGAAATTATACAGTTTTAAATTCAGGTTTTGCTGATATTAGTTGGATAATGGGAGATACTATGTGCTACTTCAATTTTTTTTATAACCACGCTAATGTAGAATAATAAATTTGAGGTAGAAAAAACACCTGCCAGTTATCAGTTGTTTTGATATTATTGCCCTAACAGAAATTTTGGTTCAGATACGTACTTACTAAAATTGAGAAAAAGACAAATTGTATATCTTAAGAAATTGAGTTTTATGTTATCCCCAGTGTTAGTGAAAAAGTGGATGAAATCAGTGGGATGGATTGACACTTTGGCTGCAACAATGGTCTCAAACATTGCAATGGTTGTGAACATGACCCATGTCTGGACAGAATTTCATTCTGTTCCTTCCTCTGAGTCGGAACCACTTGATAGCCATAACAGCAGTGTGCATTAGCTAGTAAATGCAATATCTGCACCAGTCCATTTGCTGTGGCAATATAATTCTACTCTGCTACATACCTTATTATTGTCAGTAAAGAAGTTGATACAGTTTTGTATGTAAAACTATTAATTCTTAGCATTTTTATATAATGTTCTATGGTAGATTATTGTGAATAAAGGGACTTCTTTTTTATTCATTTTTTCCCTTTAGTTTGCTGGAAACCATGTCTCACTATACAGATGAACCCAGATTTACCATAGAGCAGATAGATCTGCTTCAGCGCCTTCGGCGTACTGGAATGACTAAACATGAAATCCTTCATGCTTTGGAAACTTTGGAACGTCTTGATCAAGAACATAGTGACAAGTTTGGAAGAAGGTCCAGCTATGGAGGAAGTTCGTATGGAAATAGTACCAGTAATGTTCCAGCATCTTCCTCTACAGCTACAGCTTCCACACAGACCCAGCATTCGGGAATGTCCCCATCACCCAGCAACAGTTATGATACCTCCCCACAGCCTTGCACTACCAATCAGAATGGGAGGGAGAATAGCGAGCGATTATCCACCTCCAATGGAAAGATGTCACCAACTCGCTATCATGCAAACAGCATGGGTCCGAGGTCTTACAGTTTTGAAGCCTCAGAAGAGGACCTAGATGTAGATGATAAAGTGGAGGAATTAATGAGGTCAGTGGCTTTGCTTTTTCAGAGTCCTCAACAAGTGTGTGTATCCTTAGACAGCTTTTGGATAATAAATTACATTTCCGCTACTTATTTATAACAACTGTGATTTCTTACCTTCCCTCCTTTTGGAATTGAAAGAAAAATTTCTGATTTTAAGGTTTTATCTTCTTTCACGTTAATCCTTTCTCTCTGCTGTTTGAGAAGTCTTTCATTATCTATTTATCAAAGATTAGTCTTCTCTTTGTGGCTCTAGTTGCTCACTTCTGGCTATCGGTTATATTCTAGTCCCTAAACCCATTGTGTATACTTCACCTGAGCAATAAGATAATTGTATCATAATGCAGAATTTGTACACGCTTAATTTTTCCTGCCAGCATTTAAGTCAACAGAATAATTTGAGCATCTATTACATAAAAAGAAATGTTCTTAGAAGAAAAATTGGCATCTTTTTGCCCCTTAAAAATATAAAGTTCTAATTTTTGCAATAGATTCTTTGTTTATATTTTAATATAATTATTACCAGGTAAGTGCTAAACACATAGGAGTTTCATCACTTAGAAAAGGTGTCCATTTTCAACAGTGGTGTTAGAATAGGCTTCACACTGGACCCAAAGCATTTGAATGCAGGAACTGTCTTATTCATTGCTATGATTCCACTATCTGGAACTGCCCCTGGCACATGAGGGCTCGGTATGATTAATGAATTTAGCCAAACCTTAAAGAATAGCCACAACTATAAAATGTGAGAACTTTAATTTGAAGTTACTATTACTCAAATGTAGAACCCTAGTGCCTTATTGGTGTACATTGGGCTGTAATCTGCAAGGTCAGCAATTTGAAACCACCAGCTGAGGGAGAAAGATGGGGCTTTCTACACTCATAGTGAGTTACAGTTTCCAACAGGATGTGTCTCAGAGCTGTTAGGTCATGGGGGTCACCCTCTTGAAGTTGTGTTATATTTTTTTCAGTTTTTGGTGTGTGAAACCCAGGACTGATGAACCTAAAGAGATATCAAATAGAATAAGGGCTTGGGGGGAGGGGGACAGTGGTGGTGGTGAAAGGGAGATGATGGCAAGGAGTCTGTAGAAAAGGAATGTTTGGAAACTGATTTGGGTAGCAAATGTACAATTCTGTTCAACATGATTGAACTGTAGAATGATATATATGTATTGATTAAAAATTAACAACTTTTTTTTAACAACTTCTTAAAAAAAAGTTACAGTCTCTTATTCAAAAGAGCAGTTCTATCCTGTACTATAGAGTCACTTGAGTTGGCACTGACTTGATGGTAGTAAGTACTCAGAGTAAAGAAATCATGGCACATGCGGTCTAATGATTACTTATGAGTTAGACTGTAATAATAATGTCTTAGGAGATCGTGCCAGTTTAGAAGGCTTTAAATTCCATTGTAAATCAGTTATGTTTACTTTGGTTAGAATCAAGTTATACAGGTTCTAACAGTAAAAACAAAACAAAAAATCACTGCCATTTGGGTTTCTAAGATTTTAAATCTTTACAAGAACAGGAAACATCTTTCTTCCTCAGAGTGCTTGGTGGTTTTGAACAACTGACCTTTGGGTTAACAACTCAGTGCATAGCCTACTATACCACTCCTACTCCTAAGAAGAGAGGCCATATTCAGAAGATTATCAGTACTATATAAGTACAGGAGTAGGGAGATCTGCATTCAATTAAGGTACAGTAGATGATGAAAGATATGGAAGGAATATGACAGTTACAGTAAGACTTATAATGTTCTGAATTTAGTTCTTTCAAATTATTTTACAACATAAAAAGTGTAATAGTGACTTAATATTGCTACGTGAAATAATTCAAAGAAAAAAGTGAAATAATTCAAAGAAATATGGACTATTGGGTAAAATAGACGATTGTAGATTCCAATGTAGTTCCTATAACAGATAATTTCATAAGTTATTAATCTTCTAAAATTTGAAAATGTAGGAGTTCAATTTGACTCTGATTCCTTTTTTCCACGTTAAAGCACTTGATTAAAAATCAGATGTTGCTTTTGAACTTAACATAAATGAAAGGGTGGAACAGTTGGGGAAATGAAAGTTATTTCTGTTTTTGAAAATTAACAAAATTAGCTTCTAATCCTGAGTTGAGAGGAAATTCATTATAAAATTTGTTTCTTAGGTTGTTAGTCTGGTTTTTACTTTGCTATTAGTATTTTGATAAACTTTTGGCATAACTGTTAATTTTCAAATGCGTTAGACTAAGAAGTTTGGTAGAACTTTATTTTTAACAAAAGGGTCTAGAAGATTGGTTGGTTTAATAAGAATCTAATAAAATCTTACTGTTAGTAGTTGATATTCCTCAAAATAGAGAACCCACTCAGCTGGTACTAGGATTTGTAGTTGAATCCCCATGTTTCACACACTCAAGTTTCTGTTACACATATTCTTTGCACTTAGTTATTTACATAAAGGCTGCCTATTGTTCCTAACTTGGAAACTTTATCTTCTTTACTTTTCTCTGATTCTTTCTTCTATTTCTGCTTTGCTATTCTTTAAACATGTAGGGTTCTCATTGGGCCTTTGGTTTTCTTTTATCATCTGCCACTGTACCCTTGCTCACAGTTGCACTGCGTCACTCCTGCACTGCTCCCTACCTCTCATTTCCCTCAGCAGTATTATAGAATACAGATGTTAGTTACTCTTCTCAGGTCAGAGGGGAACATTTATTGAATGTCTGCTTTTACTTTTAATTCTTACAGCCATCTTACAAGGTTGGTAGAGAAAGATTGAAATTCATAAAAATGAAATAATTTGCCTAAGAAAATTTAAATATTAAGTGGCAGGCTGAATTTTAGCTCATGTGTTTATTACTAGTATGTCACAGATAGCTATTGTCTCTGTAAGTAAATGTTCATGTCTATAGAAAGTGTGAATGCTTTAATCAGCTTATCATCCCAAATGGTATTTGCTACTTCATATCAATCATTTATTAATGAAGTGAATTTATATGTGATGGAACATTAGAGAAAATTTTAAGCATTGATCTGAGAGTCCCATGACCACTTAAGACTCTTCTCTCTTGCTATTCATTCAACACCATGGTGATATTAACAAAATGGACTTGGTGCTGTCTAGTTGGGGAGAATGGGTACCTGAAAGCCTCCTTGCTTCATTTTCTTCTTACATAATTCACCTTTTGCTGCTCACATCCTCCAATTTCTAAGGCACTTAACAATAAAACATTTATTTTAAATTCAATACCCCAAGTATCCACAACTGCTAACCATTTCAAGGTACATTTTTTTTTAGGACCCAGTCAAGTTATAATTGTATGGTTGATTAATTTAAGAAAGAATCCGAAAGAAACTACTTTTCCACATTTTGTAAAAAAATGAAAGCTAAACTCATGCAAACTCTCAACAAATTGTTGATTATTGCATTTTAAAGAGAATTTTAAGGTAGTTAATTGCTAGAATGAAGATCCATTTTACATGTTAATGTTTTTAAACTATCTCCTACTATGCTGCATATGGATGTATCTATGTACACAAATATGCACATCTACACAGATCTGATAAAAACATTTACTGATGTATAGCTATTGTCCAAGTATTATAAAATAATCTAAATATAGCCTATCAGAACTAATGAATGCTACACATTAAAGATATTATTCTTAACCATCTGTATATTAAATTTTGAGTATCTCGTAGGGACCCCTGGTAGCATAGTGGTTATTAGTTGGGCTGTAATCTGAAAGGTCAACAGTTTGAAACCAACAGCCACTTCTTGGGAGAAAGGCAGGGCTTTCTACTCCCATAAACAGTTCCAGTCTTGGGAACTCACAGGGGCAGTTCTACTCTATCCCACGGGGTTGGCATTGACTTGATGGCAGTGAGTTTTCTGGTATTAGTATTTTGTAACAAATTGTTAGGCTTTCTTCTAAGTAGGTCACCTACGACCTAACAATAGAGTATTTACTTCTGTAGGTAGGGTATGATATGTTCACAATATATACTCTCATCATTTTTATAGTTTGAGTATGTTTTCTTTTAGAGTTATCTTTAAAAATTTTTAAATTGTTTTCTTTATCTCCATAGCTAGAAGTTAAAAGCTGCAAATTTTTATTTAAACATGAAAGAATTTTTCAATATATTTTTCAACTGTGCAATAGTCTCTTGGTAAGTAATGCTCCATTCTAAAAGTCTAGATGCCTAGATGAGTAGCTTTAAAGGTTCCTAAAGTATGTATTATATATATTATCTATAATTGAATGGAATATCTTAAATGTGCCTCTTTTTTTTTAATGGGCAGCTTCCTCCTTTAGTCCCGAAAAGGAGAAACGATATCTTTTTGAACTAGTCTTAATAGCTATTTTCCATTTTGACTTCGGGAGCTTAAACATATATGAGAATAGAATTAGGAATTTAGAGCTTTTTAAAAACATCTATATCAGGTTTTCCATTTTATGTAACCTTTTATCTTAAATTACAGGTTTTTTCATTCAATGAACAAATTAAATTCTTCTGTTTTTATATATACAAAGTCCCTGATAAATTACAATCTTTACAGGCTCTTACAGAGATATGACAAGATCAGAAATGATTATAGTATAGAATAGCATGTTCTGCATTATTACGTAAGCCATATAATTGAAACACTGAATTAGGTGTTGGAAGAAAATATCTTTTTTAGCTGGGGAAAGCAGGGAGGACTGCTCGGAATAGGTAACAGCTACTTTGTATCTTTAAAAGGGAGTGTTTCCATAAAGAGACATCATTATTAAGTTCATGTAGATATTGGGAAAGATCTGAGTGTGAATAATGTAAGTTTCCAAAACCAAATTTACAACCATTGAGCTGAAAGTGACTCTTAGTGACCTTATAGAACAGGGTTTCTAGAAGGTTTCTATAAGGGTTTCTATTAAGGTTTCTATAAGGTTTCTTTTTGGGTTTCTGAGACTGTCAATCTTTACATAGAAAGGCCTCTTTTTTACACCCAGCATGCCTGTTGGTTTCCAATTGTAGACCTTGGGGATCACAGCCCAACAAGAAACCAACCACTAAGACACTAGGGCTTCTTATGGTAAGTTTAGCAAGCTATACAAATAAGAACAGTGGGAAGATTCATACCTGGGTTTGATTCCTGGGTCATACACCTCATGGGCAGCCATTGTTTCTCTGTCAGTGGATACCTGTATATTCTTATAGTGCTAATTAGGCTTCAGCATTGCTTCTAGACTAAGACAGACTAGAAAGAAAGGCCTACTGATTTACTTAGGAGAAATCAGTCTTTTAAGACCCTGTGGATTAAAATGGTTCTATTCTATTGATTCACACACAACCTGTGGGTCTTGACCCCTTTGGGGATCAAATGACCCTTTCACAGGGGTCATCCGATTCATAACAATAGCAAAATTATAGTTATGAGGTAGCAGCAAAAGTAATTTTATGGTTACGGGGGCCACCACAACATGAAGAACTGTATTAAAGGGTCGTGGCATTAGGAAGGTTGAGAACCACTTCCATTGTGAATGAGGATTCCGAGTCAGAAGCCTAGTCCACTGGAACTAGAAAAGTTAACAGCTTGTGAACGTTTGAATAAGTTAACCCACTCTACCAAGAAAACCCATTGCCATTTATTTGATAACCCAATGGAATGTACGTCTGTAAAATACAACCATGAAAATCAAATACTGTTTCGCCTTTGAAAATACCTTACACAGGATAAGCTATTGGGAGGTTTGATGATCTGATTAGTAAATTTTATCTAAACTACAATAGAAATTTAATAAAGGAGAAAGCCTTTTAGAATCAACTAAGTGACACATAACTGCTTTTATGCTAAATTGACCTTTCAGAAATCTCGTTGTTACTTCAAGTTATCTGGCTCTGAGGTAGTCTTATAAGGTTATAGGGCAGCGGTTCTCAGCCTGTGGGTCGCGACCCCTGGGGGGGGTTGGGTGTCAAACGACTCCTTCACAGAGGTTGCCTAATTCATAACAGTAGCAAAATTATAGTTATGAAGTAGCATCGGAAATAACTTTATGGTTGGGGGTCAGCACTACATGAGGAACTAACTCTTAAAGGGTTACAACATTAGGAAGGCTGAGAACCACTGTTAGAGAGGATCAATTGTTTCTGCTTTCCATGCAGTCTTTTCTTAGGCTTTATAAAGTAATGGTCAATATATATTATAGCTTTTATACTTCCAAAATTAGCATTACATTAAAAATTTATATATTATAAACATTTATTATGATTTCAGTTCAGTTCTTGAAGATCAAAGTATTAAGCCTGGTGAGGGGTATTCATACCCTGAATTACTAGATAATGAAATCAAAACTCATCTTGACTAAATGACTTGCCCAGGTATACCATTATTTCTTAGGTTGCAGTTGTTTTTTTTCCTTCGATATGAAAAAGCTTCTCTGAAAAATCTGTTGAATAACTAGTATGTTATTTTGTCCTATTTACTCATTATGGGTTCTAAGTCTATAGGCTCTGAAAGGATAAATTATTGATGAATTTTAAGTAAATTACTCCTATCTTGCAGACATTCGGGCTTCCTTTTATTTGCTAAATACCATATTGCAAAATTGTGACAAAATCAGAAACTGGATAATTTCCTATGGAATAATTGAGTGTTATCTTTTCTGTATTATTTATTAATGTCTCCTGTAGGTATATTTGATTTAAAATAAAATAATTTTAGTTACATTTAAATCAACAATCAAGAAAGCACCATTTAATCATTTTTACCCACATAACACATTTTTGTATTTAACCATAATACTCTTAAACGCTGTTCTTTTTTCCTAACAATATTCTATACATTGAAATATGTTTTGCTTAAATTTTCTGTCATTAATTTTGCATCTATCAAAAACAGCTGCTTTGGTTATTTTATTTTCATAAGCCAATTGGAATAGCTAGATACTAGTAAAGACATTTCTTGCTCAACTGTTTAGAATGGACATTTGAGGATTGTTCCACATTTTCTGTATTTTAATCAACAGTTAGTTATTTTGCTTGGCTTTTAAAAGCATTATTGATTTTTGCCTTTAATTTCCAGCATACAATTTTAAAATAAAATAACAATGCATATTTTTCAAATAAAGATTTCAAATGGAAATGTACTTTTAGAGAAATTTCAGATAGTATTAAGGAGCACTGGTGGTGTGGTGGCTAGTTCTTGACCACTAAACAACCTCCAGTAGGCACATGGGAGAAAGATGAGGCTGCATACCTCCCATAAAGGGTTACTGTCTTGGAAATGCACAGAGGCAATTCTGCCGTATCCTGTAAGGTCTCTATGAGTCAGCCTTTCTGTATCTTCTTAATTAAGATTTCCAACCGGTGGATCAGGAAAACTCCTGCAATGTTCCAACTTGGAAGCTGCTAGCACACTGCCTTTCTCCTCTCCCCGAGAATTTCCAAAAATGGAGCATGGAGGCCACATGCTGAATATTACAGCCTCTTCTCACGGAGAAGTCAGAAACCCGGTCCAGACTATATCACAACTGATGGTTTTGGGATAGAACATTTTTCATTTGTTTCTTCAAATAATCAACAGAGAAATATGAGCCCCTAGAAAGAGTTTGGTTTCTAGTCACAAAATTATTTATAAAGGTTTGAACCCTTGTGTTACATTATGTCAAGGTTTGCAAACTTTTTCTGTAAAAGGCTAGGTAGTAAACATTTTAGATTTTGTGGCCAAGGGGCAAAATTAAGACACAACAGTATGTAAATATTTATAGGATAGCATAAATTTCTACAAGATTTTATTGACAAGATTTAAAATATCATAGGCATAATTTTGTCCATTATTTTGTATCACAACTGTACTAATGAATGGAATAATTTTAGATGTGATTATAGTTTGCTTAAGTCTCTGTGAGACAGTTGACTCGATGGCAGTGGGTTTAGGGAGTTTTTTGCTGTTACTGTGAAATCGATTGTAAATGTTCGTCTGTGAAAGCAATTCTTGCAGGTTGTACAAAAACAGCATACACACTCGATTTAGCCCTTCTGCATTAGGAAATAAATTACTATTATTCTGTGACTTTTAAAGTTGAACAAAAATCAGTGCTTTATTTATATAAATCTTTTTAAAATAAAGCATTGAAAGAGTAAGTGGTCAATCCAAAGGATTTCTAGTCTTCTTAGAAGTTGTTTTTTTTAAAAAAATTAAATTAAATTTTCTAACAGTTATCTTACTACAGGAAGAATGTAGTAATTAATCCAGAGGACACAAAATATAGTATAGTCTTTAAAGTCTAAATATTCTGATGTACATGTAACAGAAAACAACTAAGAACCTTTTTAATATTAAAATTTTGTGTTTAACCCTTCCCACTTTATGTATATTTTAATTTATACAGGGTAAAAAAACAGGCAGATTAAGGACAACCTTTCTTCTAATGGGTAATAATGTTAGCAGTTATGAGGATGAGATTTCTATGTTCTTATCAAAGATTATAAAAATAAACATCTATGCTGTGGCTTAATTAACATGCTACTCACATTTGATTGTTTTTGTTGCTTTTATTTTTCTAGGGTTTCTGTCTGTGTAAAATATATCCATTCCCCACTAATGAAACTTAGTTTATACCATATGGCAGCCTTGTTCTTAATGTGAATTATACCCAGCATGCGATTACCCAGCCTTCTGGTATGAGACTTATTATCTACTGTGGCATTTACTAAAGCATCTGGCTGATGATGTGATGTATTAGGACTTGAATATTTGGTGTTTCTTGATTTGTTTTGATTTCATATTTTCATACATTTGGTCTTTTTACCTTTTATTTTTGTGTCCTTTTTTTCTGTGTTCTCCCTGCCTTTCTGTTTCACCAATTTTTGCAAAGATGAGGATTTCTACTGTCAACATACATTGTTGGTCTTGTCTTCTGTTTTGTTAGGAGGGACAGCAGTGTGATAAAAGAGGAAATCAAAGCCTTTCTTGCCAATCGGAGGATTTCCCAAGCAGTTGTTGCACAGGTAACAGGTAAGAGCTTAAGAGCCCTTTATTCTGGAATCATGTCTAGTCTCTGCCCACTGCTGCAGATGTTGGAGTATTACTTTCATTTCTGCATTGCAGTGCAGATCTGTCAACTTGGGCATAATAATTTATGCCTGTGATTTAAAACTCATTGTGTCTGATACCATGGAACTTCTGTAGTCTTTTTTTCACCCTAAGCTTGTGCTGGTACACTTTAAAGCTCTTTTCTGATACAGATTTCCCTACTTTGTGATTTAAAAGGGTTTATCCATGTTTCTTTTAATTGTCACATAGCTGTGACACATACACATCCAACTTCTATTTACCCTTTTTAAACTTTTAATGTAATCCCTGATTTAATCCTGATATTACCAATTAAAAAGTAACTTACGAGGATGAGGGAAATCGCTTCTAAACCACTTTCCTATAGGTGAAAGCTTTCCTCAAACATTACTGAGAAGATCAGAGTTTAATGTCATTAACATTTTCTTCTCTTAGTTATTTGTTCCCATCTCATTCCCCTCGACACCCTACCTCCACTTCAGTCCCATCCCTAGCATGTGGCCACTCCTAGTACATGTGTCAATTTACATTTTTATAGAATTCTTCAGTTGGGACTTATATGTCTTTTCTGTTTACATACAGCTTTCCTTTCTTGGATCCCCGTGATTATAGGGACCCTGTATGGCATAGGTTCTCAAACTTATTTGGCCTACCACCACCTTTTCAGAAGAAAATTTTACTCCGCTCTCCCCGGTCATTAAAAAATGTTCGTCTTATAGCCTACTCCATGATACAGGTATCTGCTTTTGCAGTCCCCTGGATTGTTCCAGCCACCTCAGGGGACATCATCACCACTTTGGGAAACACTGCTGTGTAGGGTGGCCAAGGCTGTAAATCTTTATTGGTGCAGATAGCCTCATCTTTCTCTTGTGGAGGAACTGGTAGGTTTGAACGATGGACCTTGCAGTCAGCAGTTTAATGCTTACCCGAAGGTGCCACCATATAGGATGGACCCTTTAAAAAAAACTATGCTTTGCATGAGAAGAATCTGAAACACTTTCAATGATTTTTTGTAGACTTAAGATACAGAGATAATTATGAAAAATTATTTACTCCATTCCTCCTCCTTTTTTTAATACCACTGTCAAGCTATGTTTCGTCAATGCGTGAAATAGTTGGAGTTGATATTCAGCAGTACCTTCTAGTGTTAAGATATTTTTTTCTGCTATCCAGACATCACTATGTATGAAAGCTAATTTTCCTAATAGGCTATTTTTGTGGTGTTGTTAGATGCCACCAAGTTGGTCCCAACTCATAGCAACCTTATGCACAATGAAATGAAGCACTGCCCAGTCCTGTGGCATCTTCACCAACACTATGTTTTGCCCATTGTTGCAGTCATGGTGTCACTACCATCTTGTTGGGGGCCTTCTTCTCTTTCGTTGACCCTCTGCCTTACCACACATGGTGTCCTTCCTCAGGGACAGGTCCCTCCTCAAAATCTGTAAGATGATGTCTTGCCATTCTCACTTCCAAGGAGTGTACTGTGCTTCTCCCAAGACAATTGTTATTGACCATTTGGTTAAAAATGCATTGTGCATCTTAAATTTTATCTTGACAGTATAAGGTCTGTATTGTGTGTATTGCGTGTCTTTGCACATATAAATGCAGCTAGGCACATACACATACAAGTAACATTTTTGTAAATGCCAACTTTGTTCCTATGTAAAAGCTTTAATGTGTGCCTTTCGTTACAGAAACCTTGTGCAGTAGATGGTGTGAATTTCATTGTTGAGTTGTTAGGCATTCTTCAAGGGGATATTTTTATACAAATTGTTACCTTTATTTTCAAGGACTATCGTATATATTCGTGTCTTTTCCAGCACATTTTTAATGTAGTTTTATGGTAAAATTAGGTGCCTCGGCTGATATTCAGGGTGGCTTATACTCGAGTGTATATTGTAAGTTATTGTGTTAAGGACACTGTGAGAGCAAGTAAACAGGTTTTACTGAAGTCTGCTGATAGGGAGTGTGAAAATATACAGTGTTGTCATTTACCACTTTGGCTTCAGCCTTAAGATTAGAAGTAATCATATTTTCTAGTTTGCAAACATAAATTAAAAAAAATTTTAGTGTTAAGGAACAGTAGCATTACAAAATTCTTTTTGTCCGGAGAGGGCAGGAAAGAACATGTGTGAATATCATGAATACCCTAAATCTTAAATCATCATGGACTTTTAAAATAATTCACTTTTGAAGCCCTTTCAATATTGATGTAAATTATTCTGAAGTACTGTAGAAAAGGATTTCTTCAGCATTTCATAATACTACCTTATTGAAAAGGGAAACTCAAGACATGTTTTCCATGGAACAACAGTTGGGCATCACCTAGGAGCCTCTTAGAATCGTAAAAATACGTAGTAGCACTCTAAACTTAACTGCTACTGAGTAACTTTTTTTTTAACTGAGTAACTTTTTTAACCATATCCTCACTAACCCTCCACACCTCCCCCCGCCCCCACCCCTTGATTTAGGTTTGAGATGTACTGTTCTGGGAACCTGTGGTTTGTCTTCCTGACATTAACTCCATTGGTAGACAAAGTTTAGCAATGTCTCTGTCAATAATAGTCAATGTGATGCATTATGTTATTTTAGAAAATAAGATTTGAAAAAGTATTTACATGTGTAATATCTGTTTTATTACATGGTCCTTACTTTTGCTACACTAAAGTTATCTCTGCAATGTAATATTTAGATTTTTAAAGCCTTTTCATTTTGATCTTTCTCTACTTTCATTGTCTATTAAAATGTTCATTGTCCATTAAAACTTCTATATTCCTTTAATTATTTCCTGTTACAGTTTTGGGGGTATCTTGTTCTTTTGCTGTTACGTTTATTGTCTTTAGGTGCGTACCATTTTATCAACACACAACACCCCTAACTCCCTATCTTTCTACTCCATATATTCTCCATTTGCTTTTTTATGATTCTTATCTTTTCCTTTGGGCCAGTTCATGTTTGCTTCTTATGTAGTTTTAAGTGCCTCCAAAAGCTGTGACCTCAGTCCTTGGAGAAAAGAGTTCCTTTCATTCATTTTGTGAACGTTTCAGCTCCTTTCTGAAAGTGCTTTATAAAATGCAATTTTAGACCTATAGAAATTTGTCATTACCATCATTAAAACTTCCAACGGTTATATCTGTTTTGATAACTCTTAAAGTTGCATATTTGAGCCAGAGTACTTTCAAACGCATAACTTTCTTGCATGTTAGTGTGATATGTATATTTTCCCTTTTTAAAGACATTTTTACTTAGGCTACCTATCTTTTCAAAGACTATATATTTAAAACTGAACATTATTATTTTGTTCCTCAAACTGATTTCACTTCATACCTATGTTGCTTTTTGTCAGTGCTACAAATATTCTTCTAGCTTCTAGAAAAAAGATTAATGCTGTCTGTTTTCAGTATTGAATTTTATTCATTTTCTCCCTATTTTCCTATCTCCATATAGCTTTCCTTCATCACTTAGGAATCTGAACCAAACTCTACCTTTCTTGCTCTTAGCAAACAGCTTTATCTTCTTGTTTTTTTCTCTTGGGAAGTCTTTTTTCCCTTTAACTTTAAGTCATCTACTTAATCTTCTTTAAATTGCTAACCCCCACTCCCACCAAGATTTACAGTCATAGTATTATCTTCTATTTCTAGTAGCCTTTCTACCCTTTATATTTTAATTTTCTCACTCTTCACTTATCCTTCTCTTGACCTGTAAACATGCTTGTTTTCCTGGCCTGAATATTTCTTACATTGGATCAACTTTTCTATGGTCATTCTCCTTACCTATAATTAACCCTTTTGCTAAAATTACCAAGAAAGAAATCTATGCTGTTAAGATCCTCTTCCCCTTTTTTCCCATCTTTCATTGACTCCTTTTAAAATTGGACTTCTTCCTGCCCCACTAGTGTTGGAAACGGCATTTTAAAAATCATTTTATTGGGGCTTGTACAATTATTATCACAATCTAGACAAAATTCTGCATTTTCAAAGCTCATCTATGGCATTTTATAAAACCAACCCCCTCTAACATTAAGTCAAAAAGATTTCTTTGAACTTGAATCTTTTTTTTTTCATTTTGTAGGTAAAGAAACAGTTGTCTAAATTTTATAAGTGATCTGCTCAAAGTTAAGCTGTGAGACTGTGGTAGACTTAGATTCACAGCACACTTCTCTTGAGTGCTCATCTAGTATTGCTTCTATATTGCATTTTATAATTATAATACAGAAGTACTTGATGATACATAAGGTATCAGCATAACTAATGTTTTATAAATTTACAAATTACCAAAGCAAGTAATGTTGGGGGTCAATAAAATTGCAAATAATTTAACTATTTTCAATTGAAGTAAATTAATTTTGTTGTATAATTTTTCAAGTGAATATTAAAATATCCCTTATACAATCAGTTTAAGCATGATACATTTTATATTGCCTTCTTTTGGGAATTTAAAAATAATATTTACCATTAAATGATCAAATAAAATATAAAATCAATGCATTATGTTTTTATATGTTATATGTATTTATCAAGTTAAATTGGCCTGAAAAATATTATCCTCTGATGGTCAGAAATATTTGATTTGGTACTTTATTGTCAAAACAATGAAACTTCTTTTTTCATTGACACTTGCTTTCCACTCTTTTTATATTGACATCTTGTTTTTGGTAAACTTCCTAGGTAAATTCAATTGCTTACTATTTCCAAGATTCTTCTCACTGGGATGTTTCACTGTTGTTGTCTTTCTCCTCCTAATGTCAGCTTTATCAATCTCTATTTATCATGATTATCTCTGCTTTTATATTCATTCTGACTTCTTTGATCTCTTTTTTCCCCAGTTTTAATTAGCTACATTTAATTCACTACCTTGAGGTTCAGTATTCCTGCCAGTTAAACATGTTGTACATGTACCCTGAACACTTCATGTTTACCTAGCTACTTTGTAAAATAAAGGGACTGTTAGTAATGCCCATAACAAATTTCATATATGAGTAGTTGTCCACTATAACTTGGTCCAGTGGTACTCCTTATCCCTCCAAAATTATTGCTTTATGCAACATATGCTACATGAATTGCTACCCTGACAACAATAATATTTTTCTTTTATGTACTATAAATTCAATTGTTTATATGAGAAGAGAATGATGCTGGATAACCAGATTGGTTCATTGTTCAATTGGACACCTTACTGAATTCATGTGTATGTTTTAAATATCTTAAATAGCATTTTCATTGTTTTTTGTCAGATATTAATACTTTTTCACTAATATTGTAAAGCTCTTATAATCTAGTATGTGTACCTCTTTTATTGTTCTCTATGGAATAATAAATGACTTTTTGGTGTATTTTTTTATACTTAAAATTATCATTAGTGTAGTGAAGTGGTTATTAAATTATTTGAATCCCACCCCTGATAAGAGACCATTGAAAATACCATGTCTTAGGACACATGCACCTTTATCCTCAAGGAACACCTTCGCGTTTACACTTTAATTTTTTAAAGTGTACAGTTACACTTCTTTTGCAGATTTACCTAACTTAATGCCTTCTATGATTTTTATTATATAAATTTTTATTGATATGATATAATACATATATTATATCATTCCGTAGTTCATTCATGTCAAGCAGAATTGTACAATTGCTACCACAATCAGTTTCCAAGCATTCTTTTTCTTCCTGGACTCCTTGACACCTCCTTTTTGACCCTCCCTCGCACTTCCCGCCTCCACCACTGTACCCCCAACCCTTATTCTACTTGCTGTCCTTATAGGTTCATCAATCCTGATTTTCATATACCAAAAAAACAGAAAAACATAACACAACTTCAAGAGGGTGACCCCGATAACATACACCTCTGGGGCACACCCTAAAATGAATGAACAAAACAAAACAAAACAAAAATCCAGAAACTTGTAAAACAGATTAGGTCCAGCATGCATTAGAGTAGGTGTCAACTGACAAAGTCAGTATTAACTGGTCAAGTTAGATTTATGTCTTTGCAATTCTGTACTTATCTCTCCAATGCACTCTGTTATGTGTTTCTTTAATATTCTTGATTGTTGCATTTTTCTACCAGCCTATCTAGTTATTCTGCTAAAATCAGGTAAGATGAGATCCAGCTAAAGAATAGTGAGTGGATGAGAACAAAAATAAAGCTTAGCCCTCCTAATCGACATACCTGGGTAAGGGATCATGAAGGCATCCAGAAGTCGGTTGGTAGGGCATGTGATTAGTCTGACCTCACAGCCATCCAGTCCATTCCTACTCATGGGGCGCCAGTAAGACAAAACTGCCCCTTTGGGTTTCCAAGACCAACTCTTTATGGGAGTAGAAAGCTTTCTCACATGGGAGCTGGTGGATTCGAACTGCTGAGCTTGCAGTTAGCAGCCCAGCACCTAGCCCACTATGTCACCACGACTCCAAGCCTGATCAGTATAGATTAGTTTTCTGTTTAAACAAATTAGTCAAGTGTAAATTAGAGAAATGTCCACCTGTGCAAAGTTACCCTAAAGTATAAAGTTTACGATGTGGTGTTCCCAGAACATTGCCTTGTAATGAATTCTTGTAAAGTTACTTGAGTTCACCTTTAATATGAGAAATAATGAAATAAACCAACCTGAAGATAAAAATGAGAACAAGTGATGCATAGCAGAAGAGAGTGCTAAAAAAAAGTGTACTGAGATGTAAAACTATAACACATGTGCTTGTTCCAGAAACAAATGCAGAGGCTTCTTTTTATAGATTTGGAGGGTTTCTATAATAAACAAGAAGTTCATGGGTGGGGTCTGTATAAATAATATCCTACTGATAGGAAAAATGACAGTGTAAACAGGATATAATAATAGTGCTTGCTGAATTTCCCAGCAGGTTATTTGTAGCTTCTTTAACAGCGTCTCAGCTGCTCCCACTCGGGTGGACAGTTCACCTCCGTAAGGTCAAACAGGAGTCTAAATTCTCACTAACAATGGCAAGAGTGAAGCGAATAGCACTTTGTTTCAGTAATAATTATGTGTGTTCTGTATTCAGTTTCAAGGTAACCCATTTTCCTCCTTCTTCCAGCAGCTAATTTCTCTTCATAACAAGTGTGTCTGTTCCCAATATATTAGGCTCTTTTAGAATTCTAAAATATCATAGCACTTTCCTGTTTTTATAAGTGATCTCTGGGAAAAAGCAAGAGGACAGAAAAATACAAGTAAAGAATCGCTAGTGCTTGAGTAGGTGTGTGTCAGGTAAAGAGTTATACCAACTGGGTTTGTGTTCTCTTAAATATTAATATGGAAGAAGAAAAACAACATCTCCGAAATTGAAGAAATTGAAAATGTTACTGTTTTCTTGAATCATGGTAAATTAGCAGAGCAGCAGAATACCTAAATGTTAGGCTTTAATCCCACTGAACAGGCTTGTGACCCTCGGGGAGGGCCTTCAGCTTCTCTGAACCTCAAGTTTTTTATTTACAAAAAAAGAGGCTCTGACCAAATATTTTCTAAATAATCTTTCCTAGTGGAATTTTCAGAGGGGACCCTGGTAGTGTAGTGATTGTGCATTGGGTTCTTAACCTTAAGTTCAGCATTTCAAAACCACCAGTCGCTTCCATGGAAGATGAAGTTTTCCACGCTCATGAAGACTTCTGCTCTAAGAAAGCCACAGGGGCAATTCCACCCTGTCGCTATGAGGAGAGTTGATTTGATGGCAGTGAATTTTGAGTGTAATCTTCATAGGTTTTTAAACTAAACATGTATTTAACAAGCATGCAGTTTACCTGTGCTGTGTTCGGTGATTTTCATTCCCAAAATTTAAGAATTTGTCTAAAAAGAAGTTCTGAGCCAGTTTTATAATTGTTCCGACTGTACCATTTTTAATTTACCTACCTATTTACCATTTTAAATTTGCCTATCATTTTAATTTACCTTTAAAATGAAGGATAAAAATATTATGTCTAATAATAATTTTTACAAAGATGAATTGATCCTCTTCTTAATCATAGAACTTCAGACCAGATATTATAAACCAAGGAAAGTGTCAGTACTCTTAAAGGTTTTTGATACTGTAACTGCAAGTTTACCCCTAATTTGTTTATTTCAAACAATTAATTTGGGAGACCCCTGAGATTTATGGGTATGTTATCTTCCTGATAAGTTTAGTCTTCACTAATTAAAAGGAAAAACATAATGTCAGTCAAAAAATGCTTCTTTAGAAACTGTTAAATAAAACAATGCAGTTTTGTAAGTGGTTAAGGATGTTAATGATAATGGATTTCCACAGATTCTTCTCTAATACCTGATATCCTCTGGCAGGTACTGTGCTGTGGCAACTATGTTTAAAGGGGCGGGAGGGAGAGCATCGGTCAGAATTGGAGCAAGAACCTTGGAAAATTTATGAGAGTATATTTATTTGTTGGGGTGAGAGAAGGATTGTGTAAGTTTAAAAAGGTTTTATGAATTCATGTTTAGGGACTTTAAGTAATTTATGTGTTAAAATGGAGACAGGTAATGAATGCAATTATAATTAAGACACAATTGTATCTCTTCCTTGTGAAACCCTATTTTCTGATTGTTTCTTGTTCCCATATGGCTCAGGATCATAATCCACTGCCACAGTGATCATAAGTGAAAAGATACAAGTATGCTAGGTGTGTTATTGGGGAAAACTAATATTTGCGATTCCATATACTTCTAAATTCTCAGGTACCTGAAATTCTTGAGATGTATACTGCATGTGAGCCCTGACTTGTACAAGCTTGACTTAGGTAGTTTAAATATTATAAGTTACCAAATCTTAAACTCATCTCTCCATTTACCTTCTTCTACAATTCAGGGTTCCTACTACTTTTTAATTTATGCCCAAAGGGATATGCTACCTGGGTAACAAACTTGGAGGACCACAGAAATTCATCTAATTTCAAGACATGCATAATGCACTGTGTAAAATGATAAGACAGTGTTTTCCTGTTGACATGCTACCTTAGTGAATCATCTACATGGTAGAGATGGTCTAAAGATAGAAAACCCTGAGGGAGTTTGTACCTGGCATGGAGAATATCTATATAGTCAAAAAATTTGAAAGCAGGCATTCAAACAGCTGCTTCCACAGCTGTGTAAGTTACGGCATTATTCATAACACTCAAAACAACTCATGTCCATCAACAAATGAATATGTACTATGCAAAATGTGTTTATGTATAATGGCACATTATTCAGCCTTGAAGAAAAATATATTGGCCTGTCTAAATTTAGTAAAATAATCCAGACACAGAGGACAAGTATTGTATTTATGATGTATTTAAAATAAGCAAATGTATCTAACAAAAGTCAAATGATGGTTAGCAGGGGCTGGGGGAGGAATTGCTTATTAGATACTGAATTTCTATTTTGGGTGATGAAAAAATTGGGTAGTGGTGGTGGCTATACACATTGTGAATGTAATTAATGTAATTAAATTGTACACTTAAAATAACTAGAGTGGCAAAGTTACCACAAGAATTAAAAAATATATTATTTCTTAATAGACAGAGACTTAATAAATACATGTATTAGCAGGATATCTCATAATCATATCTATAATAGAAAAACAGTGTAAGCTCTAAATTATATGCTATTTGATTGTCCTTGCATAAAGCAACTAGATACAATAATCATATTTTTAATCGTATTTTATCTGAATATCTACCTAATTGTAGCAGTATATTTATATAGTTTTTCAATTTGAAAATTAATATCTATCTAGAAAGCAGACAATTTTCTGCATGTGAGATGTGTTTTCAGATTGAAATAATTTAGAGACTTTTTTTTCTGTTTAGAGAAAACTTCTTTTCAAGCTTTTTCACTGACCAACATCAGAAATAATTTTAGAGTGCATTTAGAATATTTTCTTGTGCTGTAGACTCCGAGAATCAGAATGGATGTTATCCTGTAGTCCAACAAATTCTTTTCCTTTTAAAAATTCTATTTAATGTAGTTTTTGACCATTTTTTAAGTTGCTTGTAAATTACTTCTTTCTAAATATATCCCTCTTCTCTATGTATCTGCATTTTCTCACTTTAGTGATGGCTTTATAACAAGAGTAAAAATTGCAAAGGATATTTATTTTAAAACTTAATTCTTTACAATTCTTGAAATTCAGTGTCTTACTAAGGCTTTTTATAATTTCAAATGGGAAGTAATTTTTATTTATTAACTTATCAGTGACTACTGGTATTTCTTTTTCCATCGAAATTTCTTAGCCTGTTAGATTGATGTGTTTCCCCCAAATATGTGTTGTCAATCCTAATTCCTATACCTGTAGGTATAATCCCTCTTGAGAATATGGTTTTCTTTGTCATGGTACGAGGCCATTCTAAAGGAAGGGTATATTTTAAGCTAATAATTTTTCATATATAAAAAAAGCGGATAAAGCAAGCACCGATAAAGGAGGTGGAGGTATCTGGTCACATGAAGAACAATGGTCTTAGGGGAGTCCTTCCTATCTTAATGGTCCAACCATCGAGCCTGACTTCTTTTATGACTTTGAATATTGTTCCACATTTTTTTCTACTTTATCCAGTACCTTCTAATGTGATCCTTTTGAAATTGATAGTGATAACTGGGTTCCATCTAGTTCTTCTGGTCTCAGGGTTGTGGAGACTAATGTTTGCATGGTCCATTAGTCTACTGGATGAACTTTTTGTATAAGCCTTTCTGTTTTCATCATTCTTTCCTTTGGATGAGGAGACTGATCCGTGGTTGTACCTTATGTGAACACTCACGAGCGTTGTAAAAACCTAGATGCTACTGACCCAAGTAAGATATGGAACTTTCAGTCTTCATCATTTAGGCATAGATTTTTCATACATGCACCTTATCAAAATGCTCTTTAAAGGAAGTCCACTTCTGTTTCTAATTTCTGAGGGTTGGTTTTTTTTTTTTAGTTTCCTCTTGTTAATTATGGATGGATGTTGTTTTTTACCTAATTCTTTTTTTACCATCTATTGAGATGGCATGGTTTTTATTTTTGAATTTTATTAATATGATGAATTATTTTTACATAATAAGTCAACTTTTAATTCTTTGTAAAACCCTATTCATGGTGAATTACCTTATATTAGTCGATTAAAATTTTCAATATGTTACTAAGAATTTTTGCATTTGTTTTCATGAGGGTTATAGTAGCCACCTATATGATGTGGCTACCCCTTCCCCACTCCTAATTTTGTTATTGTCATTTTTTTATCATGATCATGCTGACCTCATAAAGTGAGTTTAGAAGTATTCCCTTATCTTCTATTTTCTTCCTTTGTGAACATTTTATTGTAATTTAGATAAATGTTTACAGAGTACATTATTTTCACGTTTAATGATTTATACACAGTTAGTTTCATGACATTAGTTGCAATCCCCTCAATATACCAGCACTCTGCCCACTTCTTTCCTTGTCTCCTGTCCCTTCTTCCCCTGTGAACTTAGCTCATGGGTAAATGTCAACCTACTTTGCTAGGAAAGGTCTATCTTCCCAGGGAATGTTATTGTTCACCTTGTAGACCCATCAGTTGTCTGTTGATTGGCTAAAAGGTGATCCCCGAGCATAGCTTCATCTCCAACTTTGGAGCTTACTCTTCTATTTTGTGGAAGTTAGTGTAGAATTAATATTTTCCCTTACATGTCTTTATTTTAAATTATATTGAATATATAACAGGGGTCTAATCCTATTTCACTTATACCACATACGCATGTCAACAAAATACAAATAGACCACTAGAGATTATTGTTTGGTACTAGGTAAATCTGTTTCACAAGATCTCTTTAAAGTGTTGAAAAGCAAGGGATGTTACTTTGTGGACTAAGGTGGGCCTGACCCAAAGCAAGGTATTTACAATAACCTCATATACTTGTGAAAGTTGACATTGAAAAAAGAAGACAGAAGAAAAATCGATATATTTGAAGTGTAGTACTGGTGAAGAATATTAAAAATACCATGGACTGCCAAAAGAACATAGCTCTGTCTTGAAAGAAGTAAAGCAAGAATGTTCCTTAGTGTCAAGAATGGTGAAACTTTGTCTCACATACCTTGGACTTGTTGTCAGGTGGGACAGCCCCTGAAGAAGGATATCATGCTTGGAAGGTGGAGGGGCAGCAAAAAAGAGGAAGGCCCTGGACAAGATGGTTGACATAGTGGCCACAACAATAGGTTCAAACATATGAACAATTGTGATGCTGGTGCAGGAGCCAGGTGTTGTTTCGTTCTACTTTACTTGGGGTTGCCATGCACAGTAATAGAACGCTCACCATCCATTCAGGGAACTCAGGGTCAGTTCTCAGCCAATGCATCTCATACTCAGCCACCACTCATGTGTCTTTGGAGAATTTCATGTTTCAGAGTGGCATGGATTTGGTAGAAAGGCCCAGTGAAAACCCTATGAGTCACAGTAGTTTGATCCAATTGCACTTCGGGTCACCAAGAATAATAAAGAGGCCAACTCACCAGCATCTAACAGCAGCAATAGTCCTTTTAAGAAGATTGAGTGACCTGTCTTCTAGATCTGCTCTCAAGTAGGTCTGTAGTTTAAACACTGACTTAGGTACATGCCCATTATAACACTGCCAAGGTTTTTGAAAGGGTATTTTAAAATCCACACTTTTCTTTTTTTAATCATCTTATTGGGGGCTTGTACCACGCTTATCACAATCCATCCATTCATCCATCCATCCATCCATCCATCCATTGTGTCAAGCACACTTGTATAATATGTTGCCATCATCATTTTACAAACAATTTCTTTTTACTTGAGCCTTTGGTATCAGCTCCTCATTTTTTTCCCCTTCCTCCCCCACCCTCCCTACCTCAAGAACCCTTCAGAGTTTATAAATTACTATTATTTTTTCATGTCTTACACTGACCAATATCTCCCTTCACTCACTTTTCTGTTGTCCACACCCCTAGGAGGGGGTTATATGTACATCATGTGATCTGTTCCCCTTTTCTCCCCCCCTTTCCCTTCCCTTCCTGGTCTTACTACTCTCATTATTGGTCCTGAGGGGATTTCTGTCCTGGATTCCCTGTTTCCAAATAGGATTAGATATCAGGCACCAAAGACCCAGAATAAAAAAGCATATCACTGTGAATGAGGGGAAGGCTGAGTGGAGACCCAAAGCCCATCTGTAGACAATTGGACAGCCCCTCACAGAAGGGTCACAAGGAAGAGACAAGCCAGTGAGGGTGCAGTATAGCACCGATGAAACATACAACTTTCCTCTAGTTCTTGAATGCTTCCTCCTCCCCACTATCATGACCCCAATTCTACCTTACAAATCCAGCTAGACCAGAGCATTTGCATTGGTACAGATAAATCCACATTCTTAATATTTCACTTAATGTTTTGAGCCATTTTAAGAAGTAGATTATTCTCTTTTTTTAGATGTGCATATTCTTTAGCACTTTTAATATAATTGCCTGTAGCACATATCCCTACTATTACTGAACAATTTTTGTAGGGCTTTTGCCAGTTTGTCATGATTTTTCTAGGACATAGAGAATGTCTTGAAATATTTGAGTGTTGTGTGTTCAAATAATTATTGTACTTAGTAATAGTAAGAATAATAGCTCTTAGATGATTAATAATACCTTTTGCAGTCTTGAACTTCACTTTGTCATTATAGTAAATTTAACACTCCATGGGTGCTGTAATTCAGGTGTTAATTTATCCAGCTACAGATGAGACTACAGAGTTTAAAGTAGGTTTTCTTATTTATACATAGTTCACTTTATGAAATGTTGTTATAAACGGTAAAGCCAAAATTTTTAACATCAAAGTTCACTATATGGGAACCATACAATGAAATAGCCAAGAACATTACTTTGTGGGTTCAGTATCTTAATTGTATCACTGATTTGTTATAGCATTTTCGAAAAGTTACTGAGCCTCAGTTTCTTCTGATGGACAAAACAAAACTAAGTGCCATTAACTATTCTGGTTCATGAAGAATCCATACGTGTCAGAGTAGAACTGTTTTCTGTGGATTTTTAATGATTGGCATTTTTCAGAGGTGTACTGACAGGTCTTTTCTTCCAAGGCATCTCTGGGTGGATTCAGCCTCCCATCCTTTTGGTTAGCAGCTTAGCACGTTGACCATTTATACCGCCCAGCCCTCCTCTTTGGGAAGACAGGAATAATAGCCACTTAAAAACCGTTCTTAAGTGTATTAAATGAGTTTGTTTTTTATAAAATTTCTGCAACAAAGTAAGTCTCGGCTGTTTTCTTATATTATCCTTACTAATCATGACACCATATGGCTTTATTTGCAATCAGCTATCATTCCCTATTTATTGTTCTCCAAGTTGACTTCACTGAGGCTAAACTTCTTAAGACTGCATATATTAGTTTCTGTGTTTTTTCAAGCCACATAGCATTAATACTCTACTTTTAAAAAAGTAAATATATTTACTTTATAGTGGGTCAAACTTGAGAAGCATCTAAAAACACACAGTACTAAGTAGCTTGACTATTTCTGTCCTTCAGCCATATTTCCCTTTCCCCTTTCTTTCCCCTCAGCAAATGGTACTAGTTTCTTCAAAGATATTGTATACATTTATAGACAGATACCAAAAAACAAAACTAAATCTCTTGCTATTGAGTTCGGATACTTTACAGACCCTTATTTTACAGAATATAACAGTTCCATAGAGTTTTCTGGCCTGTAATATGTACGCAGGCTTGCCTTCTGTGCTGCTGTTGGGTGGGATTAGATTACTGAGCTTTAGGGTAGTATGGGGCTTAAACTGTACACACCAATTAATGCTCTTTATAAGCAAATGAGTACACGTGTACTCATTTGTACATCTGTAGACCCTTGCTTTTTTTTTTTTTTTTTTTGCTAAATGATGTTATGGTGTATACATTATTCTACACCTAGATTTTTTTTTAACTTGGAAATTGTCCCATATCAGTACATGAAGATTGTTACTGTGTTTTGAAAAGTAGAGTATTCCATCTTATTGATACTGTAGTTCTCAATAAACTATTAGCATTTAGCCAAATAGTACTATTTGAAACCAATTTTTATCTTTATTACATACATAGTACCAAAACTGAAGTCACTGCCATCAAGTTGATTCCCACTCATAATGACCCTGTGTCCAGTAAGCACTTACAATTCTTGCTTAATACATGGAAAAAGAAATTATCTAGAATTTTCCTTGCCATTTCCACTGTAAACAACTTCACATCCCATCTTTTTTCCATAATCTCTCTTTTGTCTCTATATTAATGCTCCCACCAATGTATGTATTCTCTTTATTCAGTATCTTACTGCCTAAATGTTTTATCTTGTCCCTCTTCCTCTTGAACAACAATTTTTTGTTCAGTAATGGCTACCTTGTCAAATATGAATTCTTTTATGTGACAATCAAGCATTTTTCAATCAAGCAAACCCTACTAGTCCACTAATTTCAATCACCATATAAGCAAATATTGAGTACTTAAAATAGCCTGTGATTATAATTCATTGTGTATGTTTTCCAATTCTATACTTTGAGTTTGGGGTAGGGAGTTGTATGAGAACTATGCAAGTTATAATCATAGAAGAAGACTGCACAATGTAAATTAACTCAAATGCTGCAAATAGAGTTATCATTCCAAAGGAAGAACAAAGTTAATATGGGTAGACTATATGGAAAACCTTAATGTTTAAGATGTTTAAGATGGTATTTAAGCTGACCCTAGAAAAATGGTAGGGTGAGATCAAAACCTGCAATTGGGAATGGTACAATATAGCCTGAATGGATTTGCTTGCCTGAAAGACAAGCTTTTTGCAGACTAGAGATGCTCTATTCTATACAATAGAATGCTCACTAGATAAAGAAGATACCCTTAACATTTTTTGTTTGTTTGTTTTTTCCTGTTGAGTTTTTTTTAATTTAAATTTTTATTTTTAATAATTTTATTAGGGACTCATACACTTCTTAAGACAATCCATACAGACATCAATTGTGAAAAGCACATTTGTACATTCATTGCCCTCATCCTCAAAACATTTACTCTTCACCTAAGTGCCTGGCATCAGCTCCTCATTTTTTCACTGCCCTTCCCATTCCCCCCTCCCTCATGAACCCTTGATAATTTATAAATTATTATTTTGTCTATCTTGCCCTGTGCAATGTCTCCCTTCACCCATGTAGATCCTTTTAATCGGTTCTACCTTTCCACCCCACCCTTCCTCCACCCTCTCTGTATTGCCACTCTCAATACTGGTCCTGAAGGGATCATCCACCCTGGATTCCCTGTGTTTCCAGTTCCTATCTGTACCACTGTATAGATCCTCTGGTTTAGCCAGACTTGCAAGGTAGAATTGGGATCATGATAGTGGCAGGGGCGGGGAGGAAGCATTTAGGACCTCAAGGGAAGTTGCATGTTTCATGGTTGCTACATCGCACCCTGACTGGCTCTTCTCCTCCCCAACACCCTTCTGTAAGGGGATGTCCAGTGGCCTACAAATGGGCTTTGGGTCTCCACTTCACATTCTCCATTCACTATGATAAGATTTTTTTGTTCTGATGATGCCTGATACCTGATCCCTTCGACACCTCGTGATTGGCCAGGCTGGTGTGCTTCTTCCATGTGGGCTTTGTTGATTCTCAGCTAGATGGCCGCTTGTTTACCTTCAAGCCTTTAAGACCCCAGACGCTATATCTTTTGATAGCCGGACACCATCAGCTTTCTTAGCCACATTTGCTCATGCACTTATTTGTCTTCAGCAATTGTATCATGGAGGTGAGCACACAATGATAAGAATTTTTGTTCTTTGATGCCTGTTAACTGATCCCTTCGACACCTCGTGGTCACACAGGCTGGGGTGCTTCTTCCATGTGGGCTTTGTTGATTCTCAGCTAGATGGCTGCTTGTTTACCTTGAAGCCTTTGAGACCCCAGGCGCTGCATCTTTTGATAGCCGGGCACCATCAGCTTTCTTCATCACATTTGTTTATTCACCCGCTTTGTCTTCAGCAGTTGTGTCGGGAAGGTGAGTATCACAGAATGCCAATTTAATAGAAGAAAGTATTCTTGCATTGAGGGAGTACTTGAGTGGAGGCCCAATGTCCTTCTGCTACCTTAATATTAAACCTATAAATATATGCACATAGATCTATTTCACCATCCTCATATATAAATATATTTATATATGTACATGCCTTTATCTAGACCTATAAATGCCCTTTGCCTCCCAGCTCTTTCCTCTATTTCCTTTGACTTTCCTCTTGTCCCACTATCATGCTCAGTCCCCACCTGGTTGTCAGCAATTCCTCTTGGTTACATTACCCTTGATCATCCCCTACCGGCCCTCCCACACCCTCCTCACCACCGATTTGTATCACTTGTTCTTTTCCTTGTCCCTGGGCTTGTTAACACCACAACCTTTCCCCCCACCTCCCCCACTCCCATGTTCCCCGGAACTGTCGGTCCCTTTGCTTTCTCCGCCTTATTGTTCATCCAGTCTATCTTACTTAGACAGAGCTGCAGAGATAATAACATGCACGAGAACAAGACAGAGCAAAACCAAACAATTATAACAAAACAACAACAAACCAATGACCAAAAAAAAACACAAGAAAGAAAAGCTTGTAGTTAGTTCAAGGCCTGTTTGTTGGCCTTTAGGAGTATTTTCCAGTCCAGTCTGTTGGGGCACCATGCCCTGGTGCCAACATCCAGCTTCAACATTCCCTAGGGAACTCCCCGCTCCATTCTCTTGCTGTTCTGTTGCACCCCCTTAATGTTTTGCCTCAGTGTGGTGGGATCAGATTGGGCACAATTTCCACGGTATCTCCAGTGTTGTCCCCTGTAGGGGTATGGGTCAGTAAGGGACATCATGTCTCATTGTGGGGCCAGCCATGTGGTCCTCTCCCTGAACTGGCTGCTCTAATTGGGAACATCGTCCTCAAGGCCTGGTGGGCCAGGATGTGCTCCACACTCTCCTCCTCCCCCTTCATCAGCTCCCATTTACTTGGATCAGTTATGTCCCTCTCCTGGAGCTACAGATTCAATGCTGGCCTTTGAAATAAATTCTTCTGGGGGGAGGGGCAGATGTCCACATAGTAGTTGGGAGTGGGGCCGGCCCCCCAGACCTCTCCACTGGTTCCCTACACCATTGGCATGTTGCATTCACATCTTGGAGCACTGGGTTGAAGTCTGGTCCCTCTTTCCCTGTGGAGATATAAACAATGCTCTACCCTTGGGTGGGTTAGTGCCCTGTGCCCTCGCTACCCATTTCCTTTTTAATTTTATTTTTTTCCTTTTCCCACCTCCTTTTTATATGTCTACCATATGTATCCCTGTGTTTGATCTGGTCCCTGCAGTATTACATGGTCCTCACCCAAGGAATGTTTGTATATAGTAGCTTTTCCCCTATGCCCCTTTTGCAAGTTTTTTAAAGTTTACGTGAGCGTATTCATTTTGTACTTGTCCGTTTGTGTTTGCCTTACTTCGCTTAGCATGATTTCCTCAAGTTCTTCCCATGCAGCGATGTGCTTCATATATTCATCACTTTTTTAGCGATGCGTAGTACTCCATTGTATATATATACCACACAGCTTTTTAAAAACAATTGTCAGTTGATGGAAATTTGGGTTGTTTCCAACTCCTTGCAATTGTGAACTGTGTTGCAATGAACATTGGAGCACAGACGTTCCGTCTTGGTCTGTTTCTTGCCTCTTCTGGGTATATGCCCAGTAGGGGGATTGCTGGGTTGTATGGTAACTTGATTTCCATCTGTTTTAGATATTGCCAGATCGATTTCCATAGTGGCTGTACGTACTTAGAGGTTCACCAGCAGTGGTTGAGAGTTCCTGTCTCCTCACAGCCCCTCCAACACTTGTTGCTTTCTGATTTTTTGAATTGGGCTATCTTTGAGGGTGTCAGGTGGTAGCTCATTATTGTTTTAATATGCATTTCTCTGATGGCTAAAGATCGGGAACATTTTCTCATATATTTTTTTGGCCATTCAGATTTCTTCCCCTGTGAAACTTCTCTTCAGGTCCTTTGCCCACCTACTCAGTGGGTAATTAGGTTTTTTTTCTTTTTGGAAGCTAGCAGAATATTGTAGACTTTAGTAATAAGGCCTTTGTTTGACGTCTCATTGGTAAATATGTTTTCCCAGTACGTGGACTCTCTTATTACTCTCTTGGTGAGTTATTTCGATGTACACAGGTGTTTTATCTTCAGTATATCCCATTTGTCAATTTGTGCCTCCTCTGTTTGTGTCCATCCCTATTTCTGATAGCCTGTGTATTCCCTGTGCCAAAGTTCTCAAGTTGGTCCCAATTCCCTCATTGATGGCCCTAATAGTTTGGGGTATAACTTCAAGGTCTCTGATCCACCTTGAGTTTATTCTTGTGCATGGAGTGAGATAAGGGTCTTGCTTCATTTTTCTGCAGGTAAATATCCATTTTTTTCCCAGCACCACTTGTTAAAGAGGGCATCTGCTTCCCATTGGATATTTTTGGGACCCTTATCAAAGATTAGTTTTCTGTGTGTTGATGATTTTATTTCTGAGTTCTCAGTTCTTTTCCATTGGTCTGAGTATCTGTCATTACACCAATACCATGTGGTTTTGACATCTGTTGCTCTATAGTATGTGCTGAGGTCAGGTAATGTAAGCCCTTCCACTGTGTCCTTCTTCTTGAGGAGTTCTCTGCAAATTCTGGGCTTCTTCCCTCTCCATATGAAGTTGATAATCAGTTTTTCCATTTCTTTGAAGAAAGATGAGGGTAATTATATCTGGATTACATTAAGTTTATATAGTGCCTTTGACAGAACTGACATCTCCACTATATTGAGACTTCCAATCCACAAGCATGGGATATTCTTCTATTTGTTGAGGTCACTCTTGTTTACTTAGGTAATGTTCTGTAGTTTTCCCCATATAGATCATTTGTTCTTCTCCTCAGGTATATTCCTAGATATTTCAATTTGTGTTTGCCTATTGTGAAGGGTACCACCTTTTTTATCTTCTCTTCAGTGGTCTTATCTGATATGTATAACAGTCCCATGGACTTCTGTTTGTTGATCTTGTATCCTGCCACTCTGCCAAACTCCTCTATTGCCTCCAGTACACCCCTTGTGGAACTTTTGGGATTTTCGATATATAAAATCATATCATCTGCAAATAACTATAATTTCACTTCTTCCTTCACCAGACAAATACCTTTGATGGTTTTTCTTTGCTTTATGCTGTTAGTTAAAACCTCCAGCATGATATTAAATAAGTGTGGGGACAAGGGGCATCCTTGTCTGGTTCCCTTTTTCAGTGGGATGTGTTAGTCTTTTCTCCATTGACGACCTCGTTGGCTGTTGGTTTTTCATATATAGCTTGTATTGTCTTGAGGAACTTTCCTTCCATTCCTATCTTCTCAAGTGTCTTTAACAGGAATTGGTGTTGGATGTTGTCGAATACTTTTTCTGCGTCTATCGATATTATCATATAGTTCTTACTGTTTTTCATGTGAATGTGATGAATAATACTAATGGTCTTTCGTATATTGAACCATCCCTGAATCCCTGGTATGAATCCCAGTTGGTCATGGTGAATTATTTGTTTTATATACTTTTCAATTCTATTGGCTAGTATTTTGATAAGGATTTTTGCATCGATGTTCATTAGGGATATTGGTCTGTACTTCTTGATTCTTGTGGCATCCTTGCCCAGTTTTGGTATCAGAGTTATACTAGCTTCATAGAATGAGTTCGGGAGTTTGCCTACTTTTTCTTTGTTCTGGAAGAGTTTGTGTAGAATTGTTGTTATTTCTTCCCTAAATGCTTGGTAGAATTCTCCAGTGAAACCATCTGGTCCAGGGGAATTTTTAGTTGGTAATCCCTTGATAACCCGTCTCTTTCTTCTTTGCTATGGGTTTGTTGAGATTCTTGACGTCCATTGAGAATAGTCTAGGGAGAGATTGTTTTTCCAAGAATTTGTCTGTCTTCCAAATTGTTGAATTCATATCCTTTTGATTTCATCAGGGTTTGTTGTAATATCCCCTTTTTCATCCCTTATTCTTGCTATTGAAATTTGTTCCCTCCTTTCTTTGGTTAAGTTTGCCAGTGGTCTGGCAATTCTGTTTATCCTTTCAAAGAACTAACTTTTAGCAGCATTAACTTTTTCTGCAGTTTTCTTATTTTCCCTCTCTTGAATCTCAGCCCTGATTTTTATTCTTTTCTTTTGCTATTTATAGAATTGTCCTGCTTGGTCTGCTCTATTTGTTGTAAATTTTGTGCTAGCATATCAATCATGAATCTCCTTTCTCAGGTATGTATGTATTACTATGAAACTTCCTCTGATAACTACCTTTGTTGTGTCCCATAAGTTTTGGTATGTCGTGCGCTCATTGTTGTTGGTTTCTAGAAATTACCTAATTTCATCTCTTATCTGTGCCAGTATGTACTACTTTTGCAGTAGAGAATTATTCATCCTCCAATTGTTTGCTCTTGTTTTCTTTATCTTCCTTTTATTGATTTTCAGTCTTATTGCACAATGGTCAGAGAGAGAGGTCTGCATGATATCGATACGTTTAAATTTATGTAGAAAAAATGTAAATATGTATCTGGTCAAATTGTCTAATTGTCGTATTTAGATCTCTTGCCTCTTTGTTGCACTTTTCCTGTGATCTGTCTTTCTCAGAGAGGGGTGTATTGAAGTCACCCAGTATAATTGTTTAGACTGTGATTTCTTTTATCATCTTTTGAAGTGTTTGGTTGTCGTATTCAGCAGGTCTCTTATTCAGGGAATATTTATTTACAAGGCTTAGTGGTTCTTGGTCTCCCATTCCCTTGAGCATTATATAGTGTCCCTCCTTATCTCTTTTCATCGTTTGCACTTTCAGGTCAATTTTATCGAGATTAGGATTGCAACCCCTGCTTTTTTTGAATTGCTGTTTGCTTGGAATACCTTTCTTCAGCTGTTGATTCACAGCCTGTTTTTGTCTGTTGCCTTGAGATGTGTCTCCTGTAGGCAGCAGATTGATGGGTTGTGTTTTCTAAGCTAGTCTGCTAATCTCAGTCTTTTAATACCTGAGTTCCAACCATTGGTATTCAGGATTATTATCGCCATCTGTAGACTCTGTGGTGTCATCTTATACCTTTTGTGTTGGGTGTTTTCCTACTTTCCTTATTCACTAGTGTGTTGTGCATATGTATGTGCGTGTATCATTTATGACTTCTTTCCATCCTTAAGCCAATGCTATCTTGGGGTCTATTTTATCTTTGCTGCCCTCTGGGTGAGGTTGTTCTATGTGGCGGTCTCTTGTTTGTGCTTGGTGAGTGTTGTTCTTCTGCCCATACAGGTTCAACAAGGATCTTTTGTAGGACTGGGTTTCTTCTAATGTAATCTTTGAGTTTTTCCTTGTCAGGGAAGACTCTTATTTCTCCAGCGATAATTTGGCTAGATAGAGTATTCTAGAGTTTGCGTTGTTTTTCCTTCAATTTTTGGAATATGTTACTCCACTTTCTCCTCTTCTTTATAGGTCTGAGCATATTCTTATTTGGGAACTTTTATATGTGATTTCTTGTTTTTCCCTAGCTGCTCTCACGTTTTTTCCCTTTTCCTTGAAGTTAGATAGTTTAACTGTTATGTGCTTTGATCACTTCTTCTTGGAATTCAGTCTAGCTGGTGTTCTTTAAACCTCCTGAATGGTTCCCTGGCTTTCATTTATTAAGCTGGGAAGTTTCTCTTCAAGAATTTTCTCACTATTGTTCCAGTTGACTTCTATGTTTTGTCTTCCTCCGGTAATCCAATCATTCTGATGTTGTTCATCTTCATAGCATCAGGCATAGCTCTTAGGTTTTCTTCAGATTCTCTGATAATCTTATTAGATTTTTGTTTGCATTTGTTAAAGTCTGCTTGGCTGTCTTCCAAGTCGTTGATGCGTTTCTCTGCTTCCCCCAGTCGATTCTTGAGGTCTGTGTTTCTGCTACTGGTTTTTATTATCTCCTTCCTAAGCTGCTGTATTTCCCTTTGGTGTGCGGCCTTTATCTCCTCTATCATTTCATCCTTTTTCTGTATTGTTTCCTTCATATGACTCCAAGCAGCATTCTGAAAATTTCTTTCTGTGGCAGCTCAATGTCTGCTTCTTGCATGTGGTTATGTTCGGGATGTCTTCTGCCATTGCCTTTTGTTTCTCCCATTTTTTTTTTGGTTGAGGTCGTTGGGGCTGATGGCTGTTTGCATTGCGTTGTTTTATACTAGCCAGGTGCCATTTTTCAGGCAGTTGAAGAGCACTGGCTCTCTCTGGGAGACTTGTAGGAATGCTTCTTCGAACTGCCTACAGCTAATTTCACTGTGGAATTAACCTACCACTTTATCCTCCTGTGGCTTCCCTCTCAGAGGAGTGCCCCAGAAGGCTGGTGCGTTGCCTGTTTTGGTGTTGTGGAGGTTGGGTAGAGGTTCCTGCAACATCTTGGAATGTTGAGTATTGGCCGAGGTGCCTTGGGCCCCCAAGCACACAGGCAGTAATTCCAGGTAAGAGGTTGGGCAGAGTATCCCCTGGTGAAGGTCATTGGCAGGGCTTTCCCCAGCCTCGGTCTAGCTGCACAGGTTGGAGCTCACCTAGATGGGTGTGTTACAGGCGTAAACGCCCTAGGCTGAGGGTGTGTTACAGGCGTAAACGCCCTAGTGGTTTGGAGGTCAGCAGTGAAGTGTGACAGAACAGCAAAGAGACAAAGAGTAGAAAAGAAAATTTAAAAGTAAGCCCACTGAGACTGCACGGATATAAAGAAGGGGAAACAAAAGTCTCAGTCCCTGCCTGTGAAGCTGCAAGGGTTTAGTCCCTGCCCAAGGCAGCAGCGACAAGCTATTGCTGTGTTGAGATTAAGCCCCCTTAGGGCTCCAAAAGGTCCCCATTCTAGCAGAGACGGTTTCGGGGCTAAGGTCAAGCCCTAGCCGGCCTCCACTGTGGTAAGCCAAAAGCCCCCCAGCCCCTCAAAACCTTGTGGATCTGTGCCTACTTATCTTTATGATGCTCCTCATGCGTCCCAGCATTGTTGAATTTCCCTCTAAGCAACTCTCCTGGGCTGAATTCTGTGGGGTCCCTCTGGTGTGTGTCACTCTTTCGCTGTTTTCCTGGAAGTTCTCCCCTTTACATTTTATAGCAAAATGCATTCCATTTTGAACAAAAGATTCCAGTGAGTTTAAAACTGGATAACATTTGGCTATATATATTTAAAAAATCATTTTATTGGGGCTCATACAGCTCTTATAAAAATCCATACTTCAAAAAAAAATCCATACTTCAGTTGAATCAGGCATGTTTGTACATACGTGTCCCTTACTGTTCCTGTGTACATATTTCCATCTAGTGTGAAGCAGCACTGGGGTTATGGTAGTGGAAGGTGAGGAAGCCTCAACGAACCAGAGTAATATAGTGCATTTCATTGATGTTTTACTGCACTTTGGTGACTCATCCCCTCCCCTGGGCCCTCTGTGGGGCATTGGTTCCATTGTCTACAGATGGGCTTTGGATATCCACTCAGCCCCCTCATTCTTAACAATATGCTTTGCTTGTTATGTGTCTGCTGATGCCTATTACCTGGTCCCTATGACTCCTCAGGATCACACCAGCGGTGTGCTTCTTCCATGTGGACTTGTTGTTTCACTGCTGAATGGCGGCTTAAAAACTTCAAGTTTTTAAGACCCTAGACTCTATATCTTTTAATATGTGCCACCATCTACCTTCTTTACCACATTTGCTTATGCACCCATTTTGTCTTCAGCGATTTTATTGGGAGGGTGAACATCTCAGAGTGCCGATTGGTTAAAACTAAGTTTTCTTGTATTGAGGGAGAGTATGAGCAGAGGCCCAAAGTCCATCCCCTACCTCAGTGTATTTTCGTATAAATATAGGTACATGTGACAATATATTTTTGTCGATTAATATATTTACATATGTACAGTGCTGTGTTTATACCTTTATCCATTGCTTTGCTTCCTTTGTCCTTTCTCTGTTTCCTTTTATCTTCCTCCTGCTCCACTGTCACTTTTCCCTTATTTTCACTTCTTGGTACCTCCTCTTATGTAGTGTTCTGTTGCTCCAACACTCCCTTCACCCCCTCCTCAAATCCCTGTCTCCTTGTTATTGACTCCAACACCCCAGTTGTTTCCCTGTCTATGGTGCAGCCAGCTCACCACCTCCTTCTCCCACCAGCCCTCACCTCCCAGGTCTCCCTGGGACTGTTAGTCCTGCTGCTCTCTCCTTGGACGTGTGTCACATGCTTAACCTATATAGGTAGGTACGCAGACTATGACATAAAGATTGGGCTATATTTTAGGCAAAATTGTGCTTGAGGGAGAAAATCATCGGAACACAGTGAATAACACACAGCAAACACCAGTTGCTGAAGTGAAGGTTCTTAATTGGGCTGCCAACCAAAAGGCTGGTGGTTTCAACTTAAAGTGCAGCTCTAGAAAGACCTGATGATCTGCCCTTGTGAAGATAACAGCTAGAGAGCTAGCTCTGCGGGCAGTTTCACTCTTTCACAAGGGGGCCACTGTGAGTCAAAAACCAACTGCACATAACAGAGCAAGCATAACCACAGGTTCCTTATATTCAAAGAGCGCATAAAAATGAGAAAAACAATCTGGTTTGGCTATTGTTGTTGTCGGTTTAATAGGCAAAAGATATGAACTGATGATCCAGAGAAAACTGCATGTTAACCTTGAGGAAGATATTCATCCTCACTCCTAAAAATATAAATCTACATTAAAACCGCAAAGTTGTTTTTTGTGTATGAGATAGCCAGAAATTTAAAAGTGGCAGTTAATTTAGTAGAATACCTGCCAAGATAAAATAAAGTCACATACCCCTGCAAAACAGCTTGCTTTTTAAGTATGTTGATAATTTTATTATTCTTTAAGATGTGTATGTGTAGCGTAGTTCTTTTTTTGCATGTGTGCATACTCTTGTAAATTATCTTCTATGAATTTGCCTTATAGAATTATTTCCTCATGTCTAGGATGATGAATATACAAGAATATTGCAGCATGTTATATGATAGCAAAAAACAGTAAATAACTTAAGTGTCCATCAGTAGCAGTCTAGTTAGATAAATTATGACACAACTATATCATGGAATACTGTTCATGTATTAAAATAATGCAGTTCTGTAATGTCTTAGAGTAAAATGAGGAGGGGAATAGGTATATATATATATATATATATATATATATATATATATATATATGCAGATATATATAAAATGAAAGAAGAAATAATTTACCTTTTTATTTCTTCAACTTAGTACTTCATCTATAAGTTTTCTGCCCATGTTGTTTTTATGGACAGAATCAAAATATACTATCATATTGGAGATAGATAAATATATCAATTGTTTAGAACTGAGTCCAAAAATAGAATATTGATATATGGGTAGTTAGCATTTTAAATTCATAAAAATGGTATTTTTCCCTAAGATGTCTTTATGGAAATAAAAATAGGTCCCAACATCACACTAGACACCAAAAGTCAGCTCCAGATGGATTAAGGAATGAAATAACGTTTAAATTTTAAAAATAGAAAATAAAACCCTATACTACTATTCGAAGAAAATATTGAAAATTTTAGTGTTTCGAAATAAGATATACCTAAACAGTACATAAACCTAAAAGGTAGAATTGATTGGATTTGACTGTATAAAATGTTTAAGTATATTTTCTATAAAGGGGATTGTAAGTAAGATTCCCATTGAAAAATATTTGTGGCACATAAAAGCAAAGAATTGACATCTGTGGTATATCACAGAGCCCTTACAGGTTATTATGAAAGCTCAGATATCCCAAGAGAAAAATTTGCACAGGATATCTGTATGTAATTTACAAAAGCAGAAATATACTGACCAACACAGATTTTGGTGCTTCACATGGTAGAGTTGTTACTGGGTATATTTGATTCTTATTCAAAAATGGCACCAATTTTCCACCACCAGCTCTGGATTTTGAGCAACAGAACATAATGCCATATACCACTCTTTAATTTACTCACCCATAACAAATCAGAATATTTTAATGCAATGTTAGCTAGCCTGAAATAGAGGAATTGCACACTTGTTTATTTAAAGTAGTGTGTGTTGTACTAAATATTAGGTAAGGTAAATTTCACATCATGTCCTTTGATCCAAAGATGCACGTGAACAGTGCGAATTACTTGAATTTGGAGTTTTCCTGAAGTGTTAACCTTATCTTTATTGAAGATAAAGAGTAGAAAGTTCCAATATGTTATTGTTTAAAAGGGCCAGAAATCAGAGTTAGTGTGCAATAAATAAGGAGCCCTGATGGTGTAGTGGATTATGTGTTTGACTGCTAACCACAAGGTCAGTTATTTGAGCTCACCAGCCACTGTGCAAGAGAAAGATGAAATTTTCTGTTCCCAGAAAGATTTACAGCCTAAGAACCCCAGGGAGAAGTTTCATTCTGTCCTATTAGGGTCACTATGAATTATCATCAACTGACTGGTGAAATAGAGATTCAAATTTTCTGAGAACTAAAGTGGATCTGTCAAGAATTCAAACTCCTATATTAAAATTAGAATGTTCCAATCTTGTTATTAGATGGTACAGCTTCGTTACCTGTACACAGAAACTCTGAAATGAAAAATTAGAATTTGCCTTATACAGAAGCTTGGAGTCAACGTCACCTTTGAAACATTTTTACTTCTAGATGTTAAAATGTCCTGAAATGTTTACTGTAGAATTTGAAGAGGAACAATTTAAATTTCAAAATATTCGGAAAATTGCTGAGTCTTACATTTTTGACACTCCAAATTGCCCAAAACCTTCCATATATATGCCGTTTCAAATATATTTTTATTCTCTGCTCTTACAAGCTGCGTTCTGGCTTTGCAGTGTCCAGCTTATAGTTTCTGTATAGATTGCACAGACCCCTATACCTAAATGAAAAACCGACTGTCATCTTATCAATTCTAATTCCTACTTACCAAATAGAACAGAGAAGAACTGCCTCTCTGGGTTTCCAAAGCTTTCACTCTTTTAAAGGCGGAAGAATGTCTGCTGTGTTCAAACCATTGACCTTAATGATTGGTAGCTCACTGTATAACCAACTAACTACTGTGGATCCATTTACAGCTTCCCTTAAATGTTGCTTAATACCTTATTCTTTTTCGGATATTTTAAAATTTGTTTGTCTTCTCCTGTAATTTATGGATTAAATGCAAAGTGGATCTGTCAAGAGTTCAAGCTCCTATATTAAAATTAAAATGTTCCAATCTTGTTATTAGATGGTGTAACCTCTTTAACCGTGCACAGAAACTCTACTGAATTCTTCTCATATTTAAAACTTGGATGATAATAGTATAACTGTATAACTTAAAATATAGTATCTAAGTAAATAAAGCTGATATGGTCTATCCAATGCAGTTTTCCACAACAGCTCTCCAGCACCCCAGGAACAGACCTAAAACATCTATTGCTGTGAGCAATAACTGTACATATAGCATGATTTCATGGAAGATGAAGCAAGAACAATTAAATGAGAGTTAACAGGTTTTTTGCCCATGAGATCAGCAAACTTCAGAAGGTAGAGGGATATAAATAGTTAAAAAATAAATGGGTAAGTAAAAATATATTGCTATAAGATTCCAGTTCAAATATGTGCAGATTTATTCCAAATAAAAGTGTTTAACTATGTCTCTGTGACCGGTAGGTGACTACAGACAAGTTTTCTTCATTATATACTCGAATCTCCTTAGGATGCCTTAAAACATCCAATCAAAACAGTGGCTTCCTAAGGGGTCTCCTGGTCAAGTTAAATTCAAACTCAGAAAGTTAAGCAAATATACTTTGAGATTCTAAATGGATAAGCTTAATAAATTTTCTTGAATGGCGAAGGACAATCACAGGGGCCTATTATGAAGTAGTTGTAAGAAAATTGAACACTGGATTGGTAAAGAGATAAGCCAGTAAAGTTGCACTGAGAGCTTGTTTTCCATTAAAATAAGGCACATTCTTCATGGATATCAAGGTCTATCCTTTTGGAATTACCTGTATTTCTGTGGCTAGCTCCTTTCAAAGGTGAATGATAATCAAAATTTTAAAAGCTAGCTAAAATTAAAAGTTAGACATAACAATAAATACATAAATGAAGTTGAATTTGGGAATTTTTTAAAAGTTCTTCAGCAAAGTGTGGTGAAGAAATTAGATGGTGCCCGGCTATCAGATAAAATAGTACCTGGCATCTAAAAGACTTGTTTTTAAACAAGCAGCCATCTAATAAGTGAGATGTCAACTAAGTCCACATGGAAGAAGCGCACCGACATCAGTGACTACATAACTGTAACCATATAATCCAAAGTTGAAGGAGGGAATAGTATCAGAGCCTAAATTGTAAGAATCTGTTTTGCAGAAGGCTATGGATGACAGTGGGAGCCCAAGATATATTTGTGAGATCAACATTGGAAATAAGCCTCCAGTGATTTCCCTCTATCCGTAGTAGAGGGATGGGAGGAAAGCGATTACCAAATAGAGTACACTGGAGAGATGACTGTAGTAGATCAAAATGTAATAAACCTGACTTGAATGGTTAAAAGTTTATCACTTGATCCCCCTTCTGTTGAACATTGAGCCTGATCTGGTTTTCAACATTATCTGTATTTTTCTGTTTGTTCATATTGGGGTTTATCTCAGATGTGTTATGTCATGGGGGTGGGGGAAGCCCTCTTGGATTTTTGTTACATATTTATTTGTTTTCCAGTAAATGAAAGCTAGAATTAATGAACCTATAAGGACAGCAAGTAGAATTAAGGTTTCTGGGGAGTACAGTGGTGGTGGGAGGTGAAGGGCAGTGTAAAAGGGAGCTGATGTCAAGCAGTTCAGGAAAGAAAAGAATGTTTTGAAACTGATTGTGGCAACAATTGTACAATACTGCATGATGTGATTCAAGTATGGAGTGATAAATCTTTATTAACTCCCAAAAAGTGGTTTTGAAGAATAAAATTTTAAAAGGGCTTATAGCACATGAAGAATACAAATAGAAAAGAATTCCCTGAATTAAATGGGAAAGTGTAAAAAAAAATTCCTAATCCTCAGTGAAATCTATTACTATACAAATAAGTTCACAAAAGATATGAAAATGGTCATAAAGATTATAAGAAGACCAAAGGATATAAATAATATATACTGGCAAAAGTGAAAGGAACGAAATAACAGAAAAGGAAGTCACATTAAAAGCAACCAAAAGTAGAATAAATTCAGATGAAAGCATTCACTTTTATTTTGAACTACTTAGAGAAAATCACTCTGAAGATTTGCTCTTAAATGTAGTGTAACCAAAGCAAATGTAAAAAAACGATGTTAAAAATCCAATGGATTCTAGGGGTTGTTCAAAAAGATAAAATTTTAATAATGAAATTTGCAAAAGGCTAGGTAGAATACCAAATCAGAAGTTCACAGTTGGCATTTCTAAACCTACAAAAACTCAAAAAATTCAAGGAGTGAGTATCAATATTGAAGGATTCTAAGGGCAAAATATAGTCTACTTTCTTGGATTATCTGTTCAGAATACAAATTAAATAAGTACGATAAAAGGATACAATTCTGACAGTTTTCCTGGTTTAAAAACACAATAGCCCCATGTCTGTTCAAAACTTTTTAAACAGCATAGAATTAGGATTGGAGGAAGATTTTATTAACAACTGTTCTACACAAATGATCCAACCTTGCTTGAAAGGAGCTTGAAGCAGTCACTGATGAAGGTCAAAGACCACAATCTTCAATGCAGATTACAATACCTCAACATTAAACAGCATGCAATAAAACCCCAAAACAAAACCCTCAGAACTGAACCAATAGATAATATTGTGATAAATCGAAGATAATAGAGTTATCAAGGAATTCATTTTACTTGACTCTACGATCATCACCCATCAACATAACGGTCAAGAAATCAAGTGACATATTTCATTGGGCACATCTGCTGCATAAGACCTACTTGAAATAGTGAAGAATAAAGATGGCACCGAGGCTTAAGGTGCTCCTTACCCCAAGCGATCGTGCGTGTGTGTGTGTGTGTGTGTGTGTGTGTGTGCGTGTGTGTGTGTATATATATATATATGCACGCTGGAAGATCAGAGAAGGCATAAGACCCTTGTATTATGGTGTTTGTGATGAATATTGAATATTGTCCATTGCCAGAAGAATGAGTGAGTTTGTCTCAGACTACAACAAGAATGTTCCTTAAAAGTGAGGACAGTGAAACTTTGTATTGCTTACTTTGGACATGTTATCTGGAGCGATCTTTGGAAAAGGACATGCTTCCCAAAGTGGAAGGTCAATGAAAAAGAGACCCTCGCTTGACACAGTGGCTGCAACAATGGGCTCTAGAATAGCAATGATTCTGAAGACAGTAAGACCTGGTAGTGCTTTCTTCTGTTGAATGTACACAGAACAAACTTGATGATACCTGGCAACACTAGAGGAAGTCACAGAAGAGAATGTTTAATATTTTGGTGGATTAAAAGGTATAGAAAAGCGATGTTTATTCAACAAGAAAAAAAGCATACACATAATGAAAGACAGTTAAAAAACTTGACTGTGCAGTTAAAATTCATTGTTTCCCTAAAACTAATTAATAGCTGGACATATCTGGACATTTTAATGAACTTCAAATATAAATAGTATGGTTGCCCCCACCAAAAAAAAAAAGGCAGGGGAGAGCAGATGGCCGGAAAGAGAGAGCAGGTTTACCATAGATTTCTCCAAAGTGAATGCTAAGAAGGAAGTATACTAGATTTTTATTACTATTGATTTGATTCTGACTCATAGTGACCCTTTGGATTTGTGAGATTTTAAATCAGTACAGGAGTGGAGAGCCTCATCTTTCTCTCAAGGAGCAGTTGATAGGTTTGAACAACAGAACTTGTAGTTAGCAGTTCAATGTGTAGCCCACTGTATCACCAGAGCTCCTGGAAGATATTACCAAAGCCACTGCCATCAAGTTGATTCTGACTCATAGTGACCCTAAAGAACAGGATAGAATTGAGGAAAGTTGTATGTTTCATCATTGCTTCACTGCAACCCTGACTGGCTCGTCTCCTCCCTACAACTATCATGATCCCAATTATACCTTACAAATCTGGCTAAACCAGAGGATGTACACTGGTACAGATAGGAATTGAAAACACAGGGAATCCAGGACGGATGAACCCCTCAGGACCAGTGGTTAAAGTGGCGATACCAGGAAGGTGGAGGAAAGGTGGGCTGAATAGGGAGAACCGATTACAAGGATCTACATATAACCTCCTCCCTGGGGGATGGACAACAGAAAAGTAGGTGAAGGGAGATTTTGGACAGTGTAAGATATGACAAAATAATTTATAAATTATCAAGGGTTCATGAGAGAGGGGGTAGTGGGGAAGGAAGAGGGAAAGTGAGGAGCTGATACCAAGGGCTCAAGTAGAAAGCAAATGTTTTGAGAATGATGATGACAACAAATGTACAAATGTGCTTGACACACGATGGATGTATGGATTGTGATAAGAGTTGTACAAGCCACCAATAAAATGATTTTTTAAAAAGAGGCTAGAACCACTCCTTTGGGTTCTCAAGACTATAAATCTTTACAAGAATAGAAAGCTTCATCTCTCTCCTCATAAGGTAGTATAGTGAAGTCTAGAGGAGTTTTCTTTTAAACAGATATATTTCCCATAAGATAACTTAAGGCTAGTTCATGTGTCGACTTGGTTAGACTATGTTGTGTTATGTCAAGTTGAGTCCTACCCATACCAATGTCGTAGGGCAAAGTTAATGCCCAGTAGAGTTTCCTAAGCTGTAGTCTTTGAGGGACTAGATTACTTGGTATTTACTCCACATGGAAGTTGGTGCGGTTCAACTGAACACGCTTCTGCATTCTTGTCGAGCGTGACTACTAAAATTAGCTTAGCCCACTGCCATAGAGTTCATTGCAACTTATAGTGACCCTGAAGGTTAATGGACAGCTAATTGTTAGACAGAAATTTCCTTGAATGCCTGAAAGCATATGTCTTCCAGCTATGCTGAGAGGCATTGGGGACATTCCTTCAGTATTCACACAGCATTCAAGCTTCGCATTTTTCAGCTTGAGAAAATCCCAAGGCCAGCCAGAAGTGACAGACTCAGATTTGTAGGGTCTTTGAAAATACTGTGTGGATATGTTACTTTTCTAATTTTTCTTTTAATTGTTTTGATTATCTTGAGTACCCCAGCTATTATAGTTGCCTAGGCCCTCTAATGTCAATGGATTGTCACTGATGGGTTTTGACATACATCACCCCCAGTTCCTCTAACTGGAGAAAGGTTCTTTATACAGAATGAGATCTGCATTAGATCAAGGGAATACTTACTGCGTTTGAACTGGGCATTTCCATAGAACCACATGGTAGTTCAAATCATGACAATTCACAAAGAACAAAGATGAGAGCATTTCCCAGATATAAAATTGAGTTAAGAAGGATATTTCACTCTTTTTGACCTTGAAGTAATTGAATTATTACTGACCTAATCATGAGGAGTTTTGTGCTTTTGTATCTTAGGTATCCTACTCCCACCAAAGTTATTATAGGAATAACTTTGAGATCCGGCAAGGGAGACTGAGAATCAGATCCACAGGATTGAGGATTGGAGAGAACATGAGACTTTTAGGGAGAAAAATTAATTGAATTTAGGAAGCATGTGGGAGTTAAGGTTGAGTTGAGCAGAAGGTAAAATTGAGGCGGACACGGGGAGAAGGGCAGATGTGAAGAAGAGATAAGCGTTTGCTGTATACTTTTGGGAATTCTTATGAAGCCTTCCAGCAGGTGGTTGAAAGAAAACATGGTGCTCTGCTCTAGAAGTTAGATGAAACGTAAGTCACAATTGTAATAATTAAGATGACCAAAGGAAAGAGTGCATAAAATTAGAGAAGATGCTTAAACATGGAGCCTTGGGGAAGTGAACATAAGCAGGAGCTAGCAAAGCAACGTCTGAAACTGATGAGAAGTTGTGTGCAGCATTGCAAGGATGGAGATGATGTGACTGGCTATTGGTGTCTCGCTCTACATGTGGAGGAAGATGAAGCATTTTCATTTATAGAATGGGCTATGATAGAGGGCCCTCTAGTGGAAGGGGATTTGCTTGATTTTTTTTTTTAAGGAGCCAAAAAATAACATGCCCGTCAAACAATTTAAATAAAGCTGGCATAAGGACCTTTTGCATCTTTGAATTACATGTGATTTTTTAGTATTAGTTGTGGGTTTACTCTTTCAATGTGTGGTGATTATGTGTAAATTACTCTTTTCTTCTTCCCTGTGAAAGGTGAAAAGAGGTTTGTGAAGAGCTAACAATAGTGAAAATGACATTTTCTTTCACAGGGGGAAAGAAGAGGAAGTTAAAGATTGTTTTTTTCTTTCTTCTCAAGGATACGTACCAAAATTGATAATAGGGAAAGGCTGCAGAGATTATTTTAAACTCAGCTGAAGTTCCAGGGACATTGTTAATCCAGAAGGAGTCTGTCTATAAGGTAGGAATGCAGTTTGAGCTAAAGGAACCTGACCTATCGGAAAGGAAGCTGCTCACTAAGAAAGTTCATCGAAGAAGCGTTATCGTACATCTTCTAGAAAGACCACGTGCTTCATTAATTTGGTTTTTCCACTTATTGTTTGGAAACTAAGCTTAGATTTGTAATAAACTTTCATAGATTCTCTTCATACAAAATGACCAGACAGAAGAGTATTCTGTCATCTTCCTTTCCCTTTGTTTTATGAACTTAACAATTGAGCATAGATAAAACTGTCAAGCAGCTAGTTAGCATTGTTTAACTCAGACAATTGAAATGAGGATGCAGAAATTAATTATTTTGGACCTCTGTTTTGTGTGACTTAGTATCATGATATATTTTTCACTGAAAGATATGACAAAACAACGATGTATAAATTACCAAGGGCATATGAGGGAGGGGGGAATGGGGAGGGAGGAGGGGAAAAAAAAAGAGGACCTGATGCAAGGGGCTTAAGTGGAGAGCAAATGCCTTGAGAATGATTGGGGCAGGGAATGTATGGATGTGCTTTATACAATTGATGTATGTATATGTATGGATTGTGGTAAGAGTTGTATGAGTCCCTAATAAAATGTAAAAGAAGAAAAAAATGATTAGGGCAAAGACTGTACAGATGTGCTTTATACAATTGATATATGTATATATATGAACTGTGAAAAGAATTGTATGAGCCCCAATAAATTGTTAAAATAAAAAAAAAAATAAATAAATAAAAAATAAATCGTAACTACATATTTGTAGAAAGGTTGAGAAAATAGGAGATATACAATGTAGGATAAGTCTGCCACTATAAATCCTTTGTTACTCCTTGGTTATATGTATAAATTCTGTTACATATACACAAAGATATATATATATATATTATGTGAAAATATATAGATGTAAAATATATACTTTCCATTTATTTCATGGGCATCTTTCCACATTCAGTTTTATTCACTTTATTTTTCAAAACTATATAGTATTTTTAGAACTTTTAGTAAACTTTTTAAATTGAAACCTAACATATACCTAGGAAAATAGCCATCATTGTTTCCAAATAAGCAAACTTAGAAAAGCATATCAAGATATCAAGATGAAGAATGATGCAGATCACCCATAACCCTCAGTCATACTGCCTTTCAGCCATTAACCTCCTCCTGAACCATGGATAATCATTATTCTGATTCTCATCTGTGTAGATTGTTGCGCATGTCTTTAAAGTTTATATTACATTAAACTACTCGTTCGTGTCTGGTTTCTTCCAGTTAACATTACTTTCATGAGATTCATCTATGCAGCTGCATATAGTAGCTCTTTTTCCATTGGGTATAATATTCTATGGTAAAATGCATGAGTCTCTTGATTTATACATTTGAGTTGTGTAGCAATGGGTACTATTGTGAGTAATACTGGCATGAGTGTTGCTCTGTCCTCCCTTTTGAATATATTTTTATTGGGTGTATATACATATCTGTTGTCTATAGATGTAGGAGAGAAATTGCTACGTCCGAGGTTTTGTGTGTGTTCAACTTTAGTAAATACTGCCCAACAGTTTAACGAAGTGGTTGCAGGCTCAGAAGACAATGTATCTCTCATGTCAGCAGTATCAGAGTGCTGTGTACTCTGTGTCCTTATCAGCAATTGGTGCCTATCCGTGGCTTTTAAAAAATGTCGGTTTATAAAATCTATCTGGTATCTTATCATATGAATAGATCGTGATTCAACCCATGGCCATTTAGCTTTTTTCTTTCTTTCCCCTCTGTAGTAGAGCCTAAATCTAGGCATCTCTGATATTTAATGGACTCTGGGTTGTGTGTGTTTGATCAGGCTGAATGAAGAAAATATAATGTTGAAATTAGAGCGAATATATTTTATTTTTTAACATGTTTTTTCTCTGAGTCATTTCTTTGAGCAGTATGGTACCAGTACGAGAATTCATATAAAATAGTTTTATTCTGTTGGCATGAAAATCTATTTTGATTTCTTTATATATCGTTCTTTTCTTCACTCTTGCTTAAAACAAATATAAAACCTAGCATAATGTCTGGAACTAGATGTTGGTAAATACAGTACTAAGCACAGCCGACCTAATTCTCCAGAACAGTTTGCATTCTGTCTCAGTGCTGGCGCACAGTGCTCACCGCCAGCACCTGGAACGCATAGATCTTCGGTTCATTGGAAAGCTGCTGTGTAAACTACTTGAACATTTAATCACTTAGATTTTGGAAAACTGTTTGTTATTTACCCTTTGATCGAGAGGATTCCACTCAGAGAATATTGCTACCCAGGTCAGCTTTACTTTTAACATCCTCCTCCACTTCTTCAAATTTTTGTAAAACTTATTTTTGTCTTTTAAATGTGTGAAAATCAAAGGGTTTACTTTTAAGCCTCTTCATGATCACCATGCTTCCTGTTGTGTATTATAACTTTAAACAGGTGTTGGCACAGGTGGCATTCAGTATTATCCAATTACCAGAAGTAATTCCTTGAGAGTGTTTAGATGTGATTAAACCTCTATGATAACTGAACGGTCTTTTTGAAAGTTCCTCTTGGGCTTAAAAGACAGTTTTGACTTTCCTGTTATTCTTTGCCTTTACTAGCTGTATGTTGAATTACTCATTTTTGGAATAACTATAATGACCAGAATGAGCAGGTGATGTATGTACTAGTAAGTTTAAGATAGGGTTTTACTCTTAGATGTGGAGGTTCCTCACATTTCCAGTTCTTTGGTGTCAAGAACTTCATGAAAGGAAAATGTGCTTTATATTCTACTCATTTTTTATTTATTTATTTTTTAAGCATTTTATTAGGGGCTCGTACAACTCTTATCACAATCCATACATATACCAATTGTATAAAGCACATCTGTACATTCTTTGCCCTAATCATTTGCAAAGCATTTGCTCTCCACTTAAGCCCTTTGCATCAGGTCCTCTTTTTTCCCCCTCCCTTCTCGCTCCCCCCTCCCTCATGAGCCCTTGATAATTTATAGATTATTATTTTGTCATATCTTGCCCTATCCGGTGTCTCCCTTCACCCCCTTCTCTGTTGTCCATCTCCCAGGGAGGAGGTCACATTTAGATCCTTGTAATGGGTTCCCCCTTTCCAACCCACTCACCCTCTACTCTCCCAGTATTGCCCCTCACAACCCTGGTCCTGAAGGTATCATCCACCCTGGATTCCCTGTGCCTCCAGCTCCTATCTGCACCAGTGTACAACCTCTTCTCTATCCAGTCTTGCAAGGTAGAATTCGGATCATGGTAGTTGGGGGGGAGGAAGCATCCAGGATCTGGGGGAAAGCTGTGTTCCTCATTGGTGCTACATCGCACCCTGACTGACTCATCTCCTCCCCTAGACCCCTCTGTGAGGGGATCTCCAGTGCCCGACAAATGGGCTTTGGGTCTCCACTCTGCTCTTCCCCCTTCATTCACTATGGTATTTTTTTTTTGGATGATGCCTTATACCTGATCCCTTTGGCACCTCGTAATCGCACAGGCTGGTATGTTTCTTCCATGTGGGCTTTGTTGCTTCTGACCTAGATGGCCGCTTGTTCACCTTCAAGCCTTTAAGACCCCAGACACTATCTCTTTTGATAGCCGGGCATCATCAGCTTTCTTTGCCACATTTGCTTATGTATCCGTTTGTCCTCGGCATTTGTATCATGGAGGTGTGCAACCAATGATATGATTTTTTGTTCTTTGATGAGTCTACTCATTTTTTAAAAGTCTTTCTTTAGTCCTTGAGATTTCTTAAGTGATCATATTTCCGAATAACTCTAAAAATATCCCAATTTTTAATTATATGTATTAAGGATAATGCATCTAAAAATGTCCAAATGAGTTAAATAAGCCAAAAACCTTAGTGGAAACCTTAGTGGAAATTCTTTCTTTTAAATCATTTTATTTGGAGTTCTTACAGGTATTATATATAGCAAGCCATAATTCAATTAGATCAAGCAGTATGTACAATTGCTGCCACCATGAGTTTCAAAACATGTTCTTTCTTCTTGCACTCTTTGATATCAGCTCCCTTTTGTCCCCTCCCTTCACCATCCTACCACCAGGAACCCTTATATAATATATATATTTTTTGCTGTATCTTACACCGTCCATGTATCCATTCACCTACCATTCAGTTTTTCATGCCCCTCAAGTGAGGTTATACAGTAATCATTGCTCTCATCCCCCCCTACTTCCCATGCCCTCATTATACCCATTACTATTTCTGAAGGGCTTATCTATCATGGATTTCATGCACCAAAGTAACTTAATTAAATAACTGCACATACACAGATCTAAAAAAAATTAATGAAGTAAAACTAAGACCATAATAGTAAGGGGAGGAAATATAAAAGAATTAGAGGATAGTTATATGTTTCATCAGTGCCTTACTGTACCCTGGATCCTTTCCATGTCGCCTTTCAGTGAGGGACTATCTAATTATCTTACAGGTGGGTTTTGGGTCTCCACTTTGTGCTCCTTCACATCAATTTGATTGCTTGCTTTTGAACTTCTGTTACCTATTCCTGTTGACACCTCATGATCACACAACCTGGTATGCTTCTTCTATATGGGTTTTGTTGCTTCTGAGCTAGAAGGCCACTTGTTTACCTTTAAGCCTTTAGGACCCCAGATGCTCTATCTTTTAATAGCTGGACACCATTGGCTTTCTTCACATTTGCTTATTCCCTATGGGAGACATTTTCAATGACCTCTTCAGTCCGAATCCATAAATTTGTTATAATTCTCAGTACTACATAGCAAAACTTGCTAAGTTCATTTTGTTTCTTTTCAGTTTCTGAGGATAAAAGTTCTAACATGCTAAAAAGGTAAAAAAAGTTTTGGAGGTACAAACACATAATCAACTTCTGACAAGTAAATATTATCTAGGGGTCTTTTGTTTATCTCAAATTCATGGGCCTGATTGGGAGATTAATTTTCAAGATCATTGTCAAGCCTTGGCTAATAAAAGAGTTTAATCTCTAATAAATGTATTTCTGAGTATATCTTGGCCATTGAAGCCAACCTTTACAAAGAAACCCAGTGTTAGAAGTTTACTCAAGTTGCAGCACAGAATAATAAAGCACCCTGTATCCAGTACCAACAGAACTGATTTTCACTTCACTTTGAGTCCTGTGCTTCCCAACCGCTCTTTCTCTTTCTACACAGGTATTAGCCAGAGTCGGATTTCACACTGGCTATTGCAGCAGGGATCAGACTTGAGTGAACAGAAGAAGAGAGCATTTTACCGATGGTATCAACTTGAGAAGACAAACCCAGGTAAACACCACCTCTTTCTGGTTCTTTTTAAAAAATAAAAAATTTCATTGCAAACAAGACACGTATAATTATTTTATTGAATTCTTCTGCTGTAGTTTTATACACTGTACCGTTCTCTTATGCAGAACATTACTACTATAAATGTCTAATCCCTGGTTATAGTAATGTTTATCCTAGTGATTGATGTTCTCTTGTCATTTTTATACTTCCCTCCAGGAAACCTCTTTGCTTTCAGGCTTTGTTTTATTTCTAACCATAGTTTGTGAGAAAGATCATAGGTGTCAGTGGTTAATTTCTACAATTCTAGGCTCATGCCAAATCTTTTTGTTTGTAATTCTTGGCTTTAATTAGAAATAGAAATGTAAGATTTTTACTTAACTCGTGCTCTATGATATCTCTTAATATCTGCTAATGATTTTCTTACTCAATTGAATGTGTCTTAGACCTTAAGGTAAAGCTGCCATGATGACGTTCAGGAAGAGTAGATTGGATAATAGAATGAGATCTGAAATAAAAAAGAAGATCATGAAAACTTAAGTGTTTAAAGTTATCAGAAGTAGACAAGATTTATTGTCAGATGGTTTTATTTTCTCTCTTAAGAAATCATTTTATTGGGGGCTCTTACAACTCTTAATGACAATCCATATATGCATACATTGTTTTTAGCACATTTGTTCACTTATTGCCATCATTATTCTCAAAGCAATTTCTTTATACTTGAGCCCTTGGTATCAGCTCCTCATTTTTTCCCCTACCTCCCTACCCCCCTCCCTCACAAACCCTTGATAATATGTAAATTATTATTATTTTATTATGTCTTAAACTATCCAAAGTCTCCCTTTACCCATTTTTCTATTGTCCATCCCCCAAAGAGAGGGTTATATGTAGATCCTTGTAATCGGTTTCCCCTTTCTAATTCATCTTCCTTCCTTCCTCCCGGTATCACCACTCTCACCACTGGTCCTGAGGGATTCATCTGTCCTGAATTCCCTGTGTTTCCAGTTCCTATCCGTACCAGTGTACATCCTCTGGTCTAGCGGATTTGTAAGATAGAATTGGGGTCATGATAGTGGAGGGGAGGAAGCGTTAAAGAACTAGTTGTATGTTTCATCATTGTTACTCTCTTCTCCTCCCCACGACCCCTCCTGTAAAGGAGATGTCCAGTTGCCTACAGATGGGCTTTGGGACCCCACGCCACACTTCCCCTCATTCACAATGATAATGATTTTTTGTTCTTTGATGCCTGATACCTGAGCCCATTGACATCTCATGATCACACAGGCTGGTGTGCTTCCATGTGGGTTTTGTTGCTTCTCAGCTAGATGGCCACTGGTTTATCTTCAAAACTTTAAGACCCCAGATGATATATCTTTTGATAGCCAGGCACCATTAGTTTTCTTCACCCATTTGCTTATGCACCCGCTTTGTCTTCAGTGATCATGTCAGGAAGGTGAGTATCATGGAATGCCAGTGTAAGAGAACAAAGTGTTCTTGCACTGAGGGAGTACTTGAGTGGAGGCCCAATGTCCATCTGCTACCGTAATACTAAACCTATACATATATGCACATGTACATCTATTTCTACATGTACATGCCTGTATTTAGACCTCTATAAATACTCTTTCTCTCCTAGTTCTTTCCTCTATTTCCTTTTATTTTCCTCTTGTTCCACTGTCATGCTCAGCCTTCATTTGTTCAGTTATTTCTCTCAGTTACATTGCCCTTGATCAAGCCCTGCCAGGCCTTTTACACCCTCTTCTCCACCGATTTTGGATCACTCGTTCGTCCCTTGTCTCTAGGTTTGTTAATACCACTTCCTTTCCCCCACCTATCCCTCTTCCATGTCCCCCGGAATCGTAGATCCCATTGCTTTCTCCTCCAGATTGTTTATCCCACTTATCTTATGTAGATAGACCTGCAGAGTTAATAATATGCAAAAAACAAGACAGAGTAAAACAAAGTAACAAAAGAAAACAACAACCAAAAAACAATGACAAAAAAGAAAAGCCTGTAAATAGTTCCAGATCTGTTTGTTAACCTTTAGGTGTGTTTTCTAGTCAAGTCTGATGGGGTACCACACCCTGGCCCCAAAGTTTATTTTTGGTACTCCCTCAGGACTTTGTTGCTCTGTTTCTCTTGCTGTTCTGTTGTACACCCTTAGTGTTTTGCCTCGGTGTGGTGGAGTCAGATCAGGTGCAGTTCCCACACTGTGTCTCCAGTGTTGTCCCCTGTATGGCTGTGGGTCAGTGAGGGATGTTGTATCTTCTAGTGGTGTCAGCCATATGGTCCTCTCTGTGCATTGGCTGCTCTGTGCAGGGATATTTTCCTCAAGGCTTGGTCGGCCAGGATGTGCTCCATGTGAGATGGCTTTATTGGTACATAAAAGAATATCAGAAGTAAATTATTATAATTATGCAATGCACAGATTGGTTGCAATGAGCCTGACCTCAAGTTTTAATCTTATAATACAAGGCAAGGGTGGGGGCTTGCTTAAAACATGATGGAAACCTTTGCTTACAGATGAATTTATTTTGAATAAATATTACTAATATTATTACTTAATATTATTGTCTCTTGGGGAAAATGTTATAAAGACTACTTTTTTGTTTTATTGTCTGAAGAGATCCCCGACCCCACCCTCCAAAGATTACATTCTCAGTTTGAAAAGCATAGGTGGGTGTGGGGGGGAACTAATGACCAATAAATGGTTTCCACCTTTCTGCAGAGAGTATTTTTATTTTGAAAATTTTCAGATATTCTCCATCCCACTTTTTAAAATTTGCAGATATATTGAAAAGCTGAAAGATTAATGCAATGAAACCTAATTATTCTCTTCTTAGATATAATGATAAATAACATTTTCTTAAATTAGCTTTTTGTCTATAAAATAAATGTTAAATTTTTTTTATTTAAAAAATCACTTTATTGGGTGTTCTTACAGCTCTTATCACAATCTATACATACATCTGTTATGTCTAACTTTTAAAAGTAAGACCAGGACCAGGGGTATGAGGGGCAATACTGGGAGAGTAGAGGGTGAATGGGTTGGAAAGGGGGAACCAATTACAAGGATCTAAATGTGAACTCTTCCCTGGGGGACGGACAACAGAGAAGGGGGTAAAGGGAGACGCTGGATAGGGCAAGATATGACAAAATAATAATCTATAAATTATCAAGGGCTCATGAGGGAGGAGGGAGCGGGGAGGGAGGGGAAAAAAAAGAGGACCTGATGCAAAAGGCTTAAGTGGAGAGCAGATGCTTTGAAAATGATTAGGGCAAAGAATGTACAGATGTGCTTTATACAATTGATGTATGTATGTGTATGGATTGTGATAAGAGTTGTATGAGCCCCTAATAAAATGTTTTAAAAATAAAGTAAAATCTACATCATCATGGGTTTTGCTTTGGCACTCGTCTCTTAAAAATTAGGACACTTGTCTGTGTCATTAAAGTCTTGTTATCACAGCTTAGAGAAATTTAAAACTAATCATACTTCTCTGCCTACCAGGGGGTAGGCCCCATGAAAACAATATCTTTTTCAAAACAACCTTATCACCTTCAAAGTACTCTCCATTCTACTTAATACGTCTGTCACATCTATGACTCCATTCTTGGAAACATTTTTCAATCTCATCTGTTGGAATGGCTGATAGCACTTCCCTTGTTTTTTCTTTCACCTCTTCTATGTCCTCATACACTGTCCTTTCATATTCCTCTTCATTTGAGGGAATAAAAAGAAGTAACACGGAGCAAGGTCCGGTGAGTAAGGTGTGTGGGGCAAGAGAAGCATGCTGGATTTCTTTTGCCAAAAACTGGTATACTGAGATGGCTGCGTGAGCAAGTGCATTGTTGTGGTCCCAAAATCAGTCCCCCATCTGCCACAAATCCAGCCTATGTTATCGCATACTCTTATACAGTCTTTTCAGAACCTCTAAATAGAAAGCTTGATTAACAGTCTGACCTGGTGGAAAGAACTCCAAATGCACTATCCCCCTCACATAAGAAATATAAATCGGCATCATCTTAACTTTGATTTCACTTGAAGATCTTTTTGTGGGTGAGGTGACTAATGGCACCTTCCACTGGCTTGATTGATGTTTGGTTTTGGGGTTATATGAATAGTCCCATGTCTCATCACCAGTAATGACCTTGACAGAAAAGTCTGGGTCGCTTGGAGATGTTCTTTGAAAGCTCATGTTTCCTGGTCATTCATAACCAGAGACACAAATTTTTCAGCAACCCTTCTCATTCCCAACGCTTCCATTAAAATTCACTGAACTGATCTCCAACATAGTCCAGATAACTTCCCCATCTCCTCAGTGGTCAATTGTTGGTCTTTGGGCCCAAGTGGACAAAATTTGTTGACATTTTCATGCATTTGGGAAGTTGACAGATGTCCAGAACAATGTTTGTCATCAATCAGCGTTTCACCATTTTTTGAAATGAGGAAACCATTCGTACACTTGAGTTTTTCCCATTGTACTGTCCATGTAAGCTGTGTTCGACATCCCAACAGTTTCTGTGGCATTTTTCTCCAGTAGGAAACGAAATTTCACAGCTGTACGCTGTTCTCTTAAATAGGCCAGATCACAAAAACTGAAGTCCACATGAAGTGTTTTTACAAACATATTCACTGTGACCAGAGAGAACCTTCCCAGGTGATACCAACTGGGTGCACTAACTCAGAACGAGTTGCTGGATGCTCGCCAAGTGGTAAAAATGTGTGCTCTGAAAACTCCTCCTATTTTATATTAGCACATAAGACTGGCCACTAGTCAGGCTGTATGTAGCTTTATTTATATGCTAAGTTTGATCATTTTGTTGAAGTGGTAACCACCAAATCTCTTTGCAGTTTGTTAATAATATGTGGGATGATACATTGTCACTGGATGATATCCTCTTTCCCAACAGCCTGTCACCATTAATGATCCTTACATGAATCAGTTATTCCCATAGTGATTGCAAAATGGTCATTTTCCATTCTGCTATTGCTTCAGCATTTATTAGCTGGGAATTTTTCTGTAAAGAAGGTCTTTCTTTTCAGATATGATAACTATATACAAGCAGACTCTCAAAAAATGATTCTTTTATTGCTTCTATTGGTTCAGTAGTCTAAGGCAGCAGAAGCCAGTAGAAATCTAATGTTAATGTTAGGTAAAATTTAAAATTTGATAGTAACCACATATTTAAAAGTAAAAACAAATGCCCCAAATTAATTTTAAGTATATTTCATTTAGCAAATATGTACTGTCACTTCAAAAGTTAATATTTTGTGTCGATACATAGATATATGGATTGTTATAAGAACTGTTAGAATTTCCAATAAAATTATCTTTAAATATATATATACATTTTGAAAATTATTGTGATATCTCTTTTCTCTTTTTTGTCCTGAATCTTTTAAATTCAATATATGTTTAACAGTTAAAGCTCATATTAATTCCAATCAGTTGCATTTCAAGTGTTCAATAGCCACTTGGGGCTAGCAGCTGCCATATGAGAAAGCACCGTTTATGAATACACTTATATATACTTAGATGGAGAGGGATACAGATCTGCCGTAATAGAAGAGTTTAGGCTTCAACTGGTCACAAGCCCGAACTGAAGAGTTAACTGTGAACTTCATAAAATAAGTTTTTATCTCTTGGATTTGGCATTTAGAAGAGTGGTTTGCAGGTTAGTGTACTTAAAATATTAAACTTACTGCAATCAAGTCTGTTCTAACTCCTGTCAACCCCATAGGTCAGAGTAGACTGCTGTAAATCAACAGGAGTAGACAGCCTCATCTTTCTCCGGATAGTTTCGAATCTTGTTTTGTGGTTAACAGTCCAACATGTAATCTGCTACACCAGATCGTCTAATACCGGTAGTAAATTTCATACTGAGATTTCAGGACTGCTCTAATCCCAAACAGACTAGAGTAGCAAGAATATCTATTGACAGGAAATACAAGGAAGACTAAGTTTGTGCCTGTCAGGCTCGGACAACACTGTAGTAGCTGATGACTAGTACTTGGGACCAGTGCAGATGGCTGCATTGCCCTGCGATAGTGTCTGTTCTGAATTGCAGACCTTAAGTATTAGTCTGTCTTGAAAGCTGGTTTTGTTGTAGTTAAGTTTTCTTTTTATTTTTAATCTTATTTCTTACTTGAATTCATCTAGGGACCAAAGCTGGGCTTACCATCATTGGGAAGCTGGAGAAATGTGGAATTAGCACATCAGAACAGGAAAAATGAGAAAGGTCTAATAGCCTTCATTTAGCTGTTGGTTAAGAGCTCCCCCCCCTTTTTTTTAATTCCTAACGGGGAGATAGTACTGCCTTTTAAAAGCTTCCATAATTACATGCATTTACTTTGCAGTGATATTGAACTATTAACTGCCATGTTTCCAAAAACCAAATCCATATCGGTTCTGAGTTCTTCAGTCATATTTTATGTAGGATTTAATTTAAAGATACCTGGAGAGAAATCAATAAGTCCTTAATTAGCAATTAGTAATTTTTATTGTAAAAATACCATATATACTCATATATAAGCTGAGTTTTTCAGCACATTTTTTAATGCATTTTTTGTGCTAAAAGTAGGTACCTCGGCTGATATTCAGGTCGGCGTATGTTTGAGTATATATATGATAATTTGATATTAGCCACTGAATCCAAGCCAGGAATCACGTGATAGAATTTTGCAAGGCCAATGACTTATGCTGGAAAAAGCTTTGCTCAACTAAAGAAATGATGGCTATTCGGGTGCCCTTGGAGGATGGACTACACAGAAATCAAATCGATTGCATCGTTGGAAAAAGATGAGTGGTGGAATGATATCAAGGATATCATACATGAAGAGAGTAAACCATCATTAAAAGGAAAGGAAGTAAAGACCAATATTGATGTCCAAAAAAATGAGATTTTGTAGCCAAAGCAAATGGAAAGCATTGTGAAGAGAGAACTGAACAGAAAAATAAAGAGAACCTTGAAAAGGTAAAATTCAAAATGAAGTAAATGGTCAAAGATTTAGAATCAGGAGAACATGCTCTACATTTTCCCAGTTGAAATAACTGAGGGGAAAATGTAAGCCTCCAGCTCCTATATGGACAGATTTTAGGAACAAAATGTTAAATGATGTATCAAGCATGGACAGAAAATGGAAAGAAAGCCCAGAGTCACTGTACCGCAAGGATTGCTCAACATCCAACTCTGCAGCATATGGTCAGGAGCTGATGGTGCTGAGATGGTATGAGCTGCAAAGAAGGCATTGGCTGAAAACTAGGAACCAGGAATTGACAAAATACCAACTGAAATCCTCAAACAGATGGCAACACTGCAAGCCTTTACGTGCCCATGACACGAAATCTGGAAGACAGCTATTTTACCATCCGGCTAAAAGAGGTCTATATTTGTACCAATTTTAAAAAAATGATCTAATGGACTGCGGGAATTATCAAACATGATCTTTAGCATCACATTACAAGCAAAAGAGAGGAAAACCCTCAACTAGATGGAATAATAGGCTCAAAAATAGCAAATGTAAGACTGAGCAGTGCTTTGTTCTCTTGTACAAGAGGTCAATGTTTACAACACTTTCCAACAACTGAAATAATCTATTTTTAAAAGATTTTTTTCATTTACCCATTTATTATAAGAACTAATATGACATCTCTCTCTGCAGATAACAGGTAGCTTAACTCATGTTGACTTTAAAAGAAACTTTGGTTTTAGTTAAAGAATGTATTGTTTCTTCTTAGTCCATGATCACATTGTGGGCTACTATTATGTTTGGATAAAATGGACCAAAATTATATTGTCATCTAAGAATGGCTTATATACTCCAGTCATTAGCAGCTTAGAGTACATAAGAGTTTATTTGCAATGTTGATTGCAGAACTGATTAGAAGCTACCTAAAGGTAACTTAGTAGAAAATGGGTTAAGTTGGTTATATTATATCTGCTCTTCGTGAATGCTGACTGTCAGTGACCTGTAGGTGAGTACTAGTTGCCCCTTTGTGTTTCTCAGACTGAACTGTGAATACTTTACTGGACCAGATAGTTTCTTCTTTCTCCTATGAAGTGGCTGGTAGGTTCAAACTAAGGCCAAATAACTATTCCTTTTTTTCATGGCAGCGATATGAATTGGTTTTATATTTATTAATATAGATACCATAAATGAAAGAGGTAAGGCACGAAACAGTATATATGTTATATTACCATTTACATAGGGGACTGCACAATGTCCATAGTCATCTCCAGAAGCCTATATTAGGAACTGGTGAGGTGGCTCTGTGAAAGGCAAGTGGGTAATAGTGTGGGATTGAGAACGAGATTGTTCACTGTTGAATCCTTTGCGTCTGCCCAAATTTTGTACCATGTACTACTTTTACATGTTAAAAAAAGTGAACAAAATATAATTTAAGTCATAACAAAATCAGTCTGCCTTGTAAATAACCATCCCAAAGCAAACACACATTGATTTGGATTCCTAGCCACCCTGTAGGATGGACTAGAACTATTTCCCCAGAGCTTTTCCAAGGCTGAACGTTAAAGCAGGCGGCTTATCTTTCTCCTTCAGCCCAGGGCTTTAACCACTGCATCACCAGGGCTCTTTTGCCTTGTTAATGACTTTTAAAAAACTGAAGAACTTAGTTTGATATATTGTAGAACTGCTTTTCACAATTACATAGAAAATTATACTCAAACTGTTGGTGCCGGGCTATCAAAAGGTATAACGTCTGGGGTCCTAAAGACTTGAAGGTAAGCAAGCAGCCATCTAGCTGAGAAGCAACAAAGCCCAAATGGAAGAAGCACACTAACCGGTGTGATAGTCAGGAAGCAGTATAGCACCAACAAAACATACAACTTTCCTCTAGTGCTTTAATGTCCCCCCCCCCCACTGTCATGACCTCAATTCAATTCTGTCTTAAAAATCTGGCTAGACCATAGTATGTACGCGGATACAGATAAGAGCTGGAAACACAGGAAATCCAGGACAGATAAACTCCTCAAGACCAATATTGACGGTTGCTATACCAGGAGGGGAAAGGGAAGTTGGGGGGAGGAAGGGGTAACTGATCACAATGATCTACTTATAACCCCCTCCCAGGGGCATGGAAGACAGAAAAGTGGGTGGAGGGAGACATTGGTTAGTGTAAGACATGAAAAAAATAATGATAATTTATAAATGATCAAGGGTTCCTGGGGGAGGGATGGTGTGGGAGGAGAAAAATGAAGCTGATAATAAGGGCTCAAGTAGAAAGAAAATGTTTTGAAAATGCTGATGACAACAAATATACAAAATGTGCTTGATGCAATGGATGGGTGTATGGATGATTGTGATATGAATTTTTGAGCTCCAAATAAAATGATTTTAAGTAAATTAGACTCTAGGATTTTATTATTTCTTTTATTTCATATTTTTCTCTGTCTAGGAAAGCTTATCTAAGGAAATGTAAATAATCTCATCCTTTTTCATATTTTCTGAGACAAAATTTTAAATAAAAGAAAATCACAAAATGAAACAGCACAATTTCTCTTTCATTGTAAACTTAAACCTTTAGAGAGCAAACAGAAAAGGTGTGTACATTCTATACCTCTATTCTTGCACCTCAAGTTTTTCTTACTGTCTACCTTGATTTAAGTTCTGTTTTGAAATTTCTCTGCTCAGGATCCATTTCAGTGTGGACTCTGGAGTTTCTTTTTAAGTGGATTCAACAGCATAATGATAACATGGATATTTAAAAGTTATTTTCACTGATAATCCAGCAGGATAGTCCTCTAATTTAACAGCTCATCAGTAGGTCTTCCCAATATAATCCAAAGCCTGCCGAGGAATATGATCAAATAAATTTAATCTCTTTTTCTATGAAAACATTGGCTGGAATTGGCCTACATTTTGTAAGGATTCCATCGTAACCTAAGCATGATTAACACCCGAGCCCCTTTATTTGATTAAATTAAGCCCAACAGTCTTTTTCCTTGTCTAATTTAAGCATTACTACAGCAGACAGGGTTTGCTGAATTCCTTTTGGCTTACGGCACCTTGTCAGCATAGTTCTAAGTGAAACAAAGTGTTCCAAGAGGCTTATACAGCAAGCACATAAAGTAAATTTGGAAATCAGAAGTACCATATATACTCACGTATAAGCCGAGTTTCTCAGCACACACAAAAAAGTGCTGAAACACTGGGGTTTGACTTATGTACAGGTCAGTGGTACCCCAGCGAGGTATAACATCTCGCGGGCGGTTGCCTTTTCTCCGCTGTTCATTCAAAGCCCCGCTGACACTGCAGGGCTTTGAATGTTTGTGTACTCACATCTAACCAATCAGAGCCATCCTATGACATGGACGGCTGCAATTCGCAGAAGCACCTGTAGTGATTCACTTACTCTGGCAGCTGAACTGGTAAGGATGTGTCTGTGGCTGTGCTCCATCTCTCCCCTCTGGTTTCTGTGTTAATTCACATCCTGCATTTCCCACCCTAGGCTTATACTCGAGTCAATCAGTTTTTCTGGTTGCCCAGGTAATAATTAGGTACCTTGGCTTATGCTCGGGTCAGCTTATATTCAAGTATAAACGGTAATTCCTATCCCTCACTCTTGCAGTGTCAAGCCTCAAGGAAATTTTGTGTGTAACATGGCAGATGAAGAATCTCTCTTAGAAAAGCTAGTTTCTTTTTCCTTCTTAATTTTTATTTTTTGAACCATTTTAATGGGAGGTTATTACAGCTCTTATAACATGCCATACATCAGTTGCATCAGGCATATTTGTACATATGCTGCCATCATCATTTTCTTTTTTTTAATTTAATAAATCTTTTTATTGGGGCTCATACAACTCTTATCACAATCCACACATACATCAATTGAGTAAAGCACCCTTATACATTTGCTGCCCTCGTCATTCTCAAAATTCGCCTTCCCCTTGGGTTCCTGGAATCAGCTCCTTTTCCTTTTTTTCCCTCCCCCTCCCTCCCCACTGCCCCCTCTGCTATGAACCCTTAATAGCTTATAAATTATTATTTTGTCTTATCTTACACTGCCCGGCATCTCCCCTCACCCACCTTCCCATTGCCCATCCCCCAGAGAGGAGGTTACACATAGATCCCCGAGATCGGTTCTCCCTTTCAACACCCCCTTTCCTCCCGGTGTCGCCACTCTCACCGCTGGTCCTGAGGGGTTCATCCGTCCTAGATTCCCTGTGTTTCCAGACCCCTACTGCATGGCTGTGCATCCTCTGGTCTAACTAGGCCCACAAGGTAGAATTGGGATCATGATAATTGGGAGGGGAGGAAGCGTTCAAGAACTAGACTTTTAATCATTTTACTGGGACCTCTTAGAGATATTATAACAATCCATAATTCAGCTAAAACAAGCATTATTGTACAATTGCTGTCACCATCAGTTTCAAAACATTTTCTTCTTGAGCTCTTTGATATCTGCTCCCCTTTATCCCCTCCCTCCCCTACCCCACGTCCCACGATACTTTAATAGTTATATATATATTTGCCATATCTTACTCCTTCTAGTGTATCCATTCACCTACAATTCTCTTGTTTGTTTCCCTCAAGTGGGCTTATATAGTCATCATGGCTATCAATCCCCCCTCCCTACCTCTTCCCTTCCCTTCAGGGAATCATTATTCCCGTTACTATTTTTGAAGCGTTTATCTATCTTGGATTCCATGCATCGAAGGATCTTAATTATACAAATGAACATACGCAGGTCTAACAAGATTAATGAGGTAAAACTAAGACCATAATAGTAAGGGGAGGAAGTATTAAAGAACTAGAGGATAGTTATGTGTTTCATCAGTGCTATGCTGCACCCTGGACATATCATCCCTTCCATGTGGCCCTTCTGTGAGGGACTGTCCAATTATCCTACAGGTTTGAGGTTCCACAGTGTTTCTTGTACTATTTTTAGCAATTGCTGGATTGAAAAGGGGGGGGGGGAGAACTCTTAGAAGCAACGTTATTGAAACCATTTTAAATTAATGTTTACATGTTTGAAATAAGTCAGTTTTACTTTTTGTGTTAATATATTTCTTTCAAAATAACCAGGCCACTGTTCTCTTTCATGTTCTCATACCTTTTTCTTTTTCACCAATTTTATTTCATGTAAATTATCTTCCTTATAGAAAATATGAAAAATGCAAACTGTTATAAAGAAGCATAATAAAACTAGTCAAAATCTTCAGTATCAAGAAACAATCATTGTTACTAGTTGGCTTATTTTCTTCAACCTCTCAATTGCTTTTCCTGCTCTTTTTTTAAATAGTATCCAGGAATTTGTATACAGTTTAACTTTAGCGAGAGAAAAAAAAGATTATCTTAGAAAAGGCTCTAAATTACCACAGTCCATTTATTATTGATATCTAGCACATGAGAATTGACAAGCCAAATAAAGATTTCCATCAGAGTAGAGGAACAAAAGAAAGAAAAATAGATGACTCTGTTCAGATTCTTTGTATTGTGTATCCTATTTGTGCCAATTTATCATTCTTACATTCCAATAATATATGCAGTAGTCATCAATAAGGTTTATTGGTGGACTTTCAGTGACCTTTCCCACTCTTCATCCACTAGAGCACTGAAACTCTGTCCTTTTACCAGAACTAGGCTTTGAATGAAAAGTCTAGTTCCCTTACCCAAATTTATTGTCACCTCCATCTCGATTACTACTGTAGCAGCTTGGCTGGGTTTAGGACCTTCTTATCCTGGCTGTAAAACAAATTCATATCTTGAATAGGTAGGTTCCAGAGTGCTCACTAAGCTGTAATCTCTGCTTGCTTCCATGAAAGTACTAAAACCAAGACTTTAAACCCCTCTAGCTACCTCATTCCTACTTACAACTGAACTGGTTAATTTTGAATTAGACCTAGACCAAATTCCCAGCTTATTTTGGCAGAATGAGGCCTTCTTTCTTGATCCATCTGGAAAAGGGTTTCAGTTGAGAATTTCATTACGATTTAGACCAGGAATGTTTTAAAGCCAGGAATCAACAAAAAGGCCAGACAGCACTGTGGGCCCTGTTGGCTACATGATCTGTCATACCCTCATCTCTCCCACTGTAGTATAGAGGCCACCCTAGATGTAGACTGAATGCAAATGAGTGAACACAGCTGTTTCAGCAGAACTCTTTGTGAAAACTGGCAGTGGGCCCTAGTTTTCTGATCCTCTTTCACACCCTTAATCTTGAAAGAATTATATGATAATGCACAGTTGTCCAGTGAGGAAAAAAAGCAAACTATATACTTTACATCACCCAACAGGAATGAATATGTATATATAATGGGGCTTAATGTAAAAAATGAAAGTTGTCCCAAAAAAGGTGTAAAAATATTCTAAACCCATAGATCATAAAATAATGGCTAGCATCGTTGACTACTTACAAAACACCATAAATATGAAAAACAAATTGACAAATGAAAAAACTTAATTACAATCCAAATGGCTAGCTGTTAGTGTGGTTTCTACACATAATCAAGAATACTAACAGTATTATTCTCAGGAATATGAATTCTCAGGAACATATAATGGCCAGTAAACAGGGAGAGATGCTCACTATAAATAATGACACTCATACTAGTGTAGGCAGGGGTGTAAAGAAATAAACAACTGGACATAGTCTCGATGGCTCATTTAGTGAAGTTCTGGTATAAATTGGAGATATGGCAACTTATCTTATTCACAATAGAGAAAATATCACAATAAAGTGAGTTACATGTTTTTCCCCGCAGAGCATATAGTAGTTATGTTTATACTAAAGTATAGTCTACTAATTGTGGACTAGCATTATGAAAGTTTGAAGTATTGTGGAAGTTACCAAAGTGCACCACAGAAACACAAAATGAGCACATGTTGTTGGAAAATATCTCCAATAGACTTTATTTTGTAGAAAGATGGGGCTTTCTATGTCCATAAAGAGTGATAGTCTCAGAAACCGAAAGAGGCAGTTCTACCCTGACCTATAGGGTCTCTATGAATTGGCATCCCCTCTATGACATTGCATTTGGCGTATAATATAAAGCCAAGTACAGTAAAACAAGGTAGGCTTATATGAGTATAGTCATATAACAAATTATCTCACAATTTAATAACCTAAAATGACATTTATTCTTACAGGTTATGTGAGTCTGGAATCCAGAAGTGCCTTAGTCTGATAATTCTGGATCCAATCTCTTCCTGGGGTAGTCAAACTGTCGACCAAGATGACCCTTAGTGGGGCTGGCTGGTCCAAGTGCAGGCTCACTCACATGAGTACTGGCAGACAGAATCAGTTGCTCAGCATTGGGGCCTAGCTTGAATGTTCTCACAACATGGCAGCTGGTTTTCCCCACATGCGACCCAAAAGAAAGAAAGCAATCCAAATAGACCTCCACAGTCTCATTTTAAACCTAATCCTAGAAGTGACACGCCATCTCTTCTGCCGTATGCCATTGGCCACACAGACTGATCCTGATACAGCATGGGAAAACAAAACCAGCCAGGGTGGGACTACTAGGACAGATAGCACAGGCTCTCAACCTGTAGGTCACGACCTCTATGGGGTTGCACGATCTTTTCACAGGGGTCACCTAAGACCATTGGAAAACACGTAAGTCACAATATAATTATATATTGTTTTGTGATTAATCACTATGCTTTAATTATGTTTAATTATGTTCAGTTGGTTACAATGAAAATATATCCTGCACATCAGATATTTACATTACAATTCATAACAGTAGCAAAATTACAGTTATCAAGTAGCAATGAAAATAATATTATGGTTGTGGGGTCACCACAACATGAGGAGAATATATTAAAGGGTTGTGGCCTTAGCAGGTTGAGAACCACTGGCATACAGGGATGGTGAGGGGAACTCCTTGGAGACCGGCTACCATGTAGCTTTACTAGGACTGTATGTCTCATAGCAGCAGTTCTCAACCTGTGGGTCGTGACCTCTTTGGGGGTCAAACGATCCTTTCATAGAGGTCGCCTGATTCATAACAGTAGCAAAATGACAGTTATGAAGTAGCAATAAAATAATTTTATGGTTGGGGGGTCACCACACCATGCGGACCTGTGTTGAAAGGTTGCGGCATGAGGAAGGTGGAGAACCGCTGGTCTACGGGTAGTTCTTTGCTGGCTTGGTGCCACAGTTCTCCGCGTCTATCTGTGAGGCTGGCAGGCATTTTCACGCGAGCAAATGTCTGGCTCCAGAGCAGTTGCGTGCTGGCAGAGCATCTGTTATTTCATTGGGGTTGTATACAACATTATAGTCTTAGGCTTGTCAGAATTATCTTCAGCTTTCTCCAGAGATTGTGTTCAATCGCTAGCAAAGATTCAGAACATCTTACTAGCTAACCTCGAAAGTTACACGTCACTTTTCCCTAACCAAAAACATGTCACAGGAACAGCCCAGACTTTACAAGGAGGTATGACTTCCTATGAACAGCCAACTTTGGAACCTATCGCAGGAAGTTATGATCACGAGAATTGATGTTGACTTGTTCTAAAGTGGTGTCAGTGAACGTAATAAAAATTGGTCTGATGCTAGATCTACAGCACAGCTCATCCTTGAGTTTGAATGAGTTCAATTCTTTACTGTTTCTTTAAGGATTTGTAGGCAAGTTAGAGCATGTACATATGGTTCTTATTTAGCCTTATTGCTTTAATGTTAGAAATGTCTTGATGCTTTTGTAATTATTTAAAAGCTGAATGAGCACCACCCAAAGGTGCTTGTGATTAAAAAAAAAAAAGTGAATTGAGGTTCACCCAGTCATTTCAAAGTGGGGGTTTAAATTTCATAACAAGAGGCATGTAGTCATTGTCCTTAAAAATCCTATGTTCGTAATATAGGGACTGCTAGTATTGAAAATAAAACTGACAAGATTTGTGTGTGGATTGTACATCTAGTATTGGGAAAAACAGAAGTCTAAGATGAATCACATCTGGGGATGAACAGTTTGAAGAATAAGGATGCCATTTACCTGGATGAGAAAAACTGGCCAAATAGGTGGTTTTGATGAGAAAATTAGAATTAGTAAAAATATTGGGTAAAGGGAGAGGATATTTAAATAGATTTGCCTATATTGGAGAAGCCAAACTCTTGGTGTTATTTATTGCAAGGTACAATAACATTTGATTCCAATTATGAAGAAATCTGTATTAATATATACATAAAATACCCAACTTCCTAACCTATCTTTCTAAGGCTGTTAAGAGTTTCCATTTTATTCCACAGGGTATGCGAATTTTTAAGAGGCTTTTTATCACTGAAGTGACATACCGTATATACTCGTGTATATGACGAGTTTTTCAGGACATTTTTAATGCAGTTTTTGTGGTAAATTAGGTGCCTTGGCTGATAGCTGGATCAGCTTATGCTCAAGTATGTATGGTAATAAAAGTTGTGCTTTGGAAAGCATTCCATACATGGTGGATATAACCATGTATGGAATAAAAGAAGAGTGAGGAGTCAGGGATCAAACTCTGAAGGCTTACCAAGTTTTAGGAAAGTTCTTTGCGACAAGCCTCTCGTGGTCAAAAACAGCATTACTTTATCCATTTTATTCCTAGAGGTTTAGTAATGTAAAGTGAATGGATAATTGCATGATTCGTTCAAGCTATCTGAGAAAAGGCAAGGGTGAATTAGTAAAATTTTAGCCCAAATTGCAGAATTTTTTATTGAAATTTGTTGCATTAAAGAAGTAATAGAAAACAGTATTGTATCCACAGGTTTAGCTAGAAGACTAAATGCATGCCAGTTCTTACCTTTGGTCCTGCAATCGAGACTTTTTAAAGACCTTGTAACTGAGGTATTTTGTTGCTCTCCTACCCCCACGTAGTCTTTAAGAGATTCCTGTGCACAGGAACACAAAGTCCTTTCAGTAATAAAGAAAGGTTCTGAACAGAGGAAGCTATTGTTCAAAATGATTAAAACTGTCATAAAGGAATTTCAAGAGAAGCTTTTTCAAAGGAAGGTACATTCATTAAGTTGTCAATAAGCCAAAGACCATACTCCCCGTTTATATAAGGAGACAGATTTTGTGATTTCAAAGATTCAAAAAGTAAATATAAAAGATAACTGACATTGTTGAAATAAAATAACATCTTTTAAATATGTTATAAATGAAAGATTTTTAAGGAAGAATCTGTGAAATAACTTTAGTGTCTATTTTAGCCAAATAATTTAAAAATATATAAATATCAAATGTACTAAACCTGCAAGTTTCAATGGAAGGACATAAGCATATTGGTCTTCATACATTTCATAATATTGGTTTTAAGAAATTTTGAACTATTTGCTAAAAATTTCCTTTTTTATTTCAGGGGCGACACTAAGTATGAGACCTGCTCCTATTCCAATGGAGGACCCAGAGTGGAGACAAACACCTCCCCCTGTCTCTGCCACATCCGGAACCTTCCGACTAAGGCGGGGCAGTCGATTTACCTGGCGAAAGGAATGCCTGGCTGTCATGGAAAGGTACATTTTTCTTCTTTTTCTATAAGAAATTTCTACCCCCCAAATAAAAGTAAATTTCTCAAACATAGAAAAGAGATAAACTTTGAATTGTTTTAGACAGGCTTAATTTTTAATAATTTGGGGTGTAGATTTCATCTGTAAAGCATCTTAGACTGTTATTAACACTATATAAAAGGACTTCAAAAAGGTCATGTAAAATTTTTGTTGGTATAAAATGGCGATCATATTTATCTTATAAATTATATCTATTTATGTGTTCATAGCATTGTTGATAGACAAATATAATTACTACATGTCCACAGAGACGTAAATGTACATAGTACTCATAATCACTGCCATTGGTTTGATTCTGACTCAGAAACACATCTAAGGGGGTACCCAGCCCCCCAAAAAAGGAAGGTTTTTTTCAAAGTTATGTATTTAAATTTTTTTTACCAAGTAATCCTAACACCTTCAATGTACTCTCCATTACACTTAATACATTTGTCAAATCAGCTATTGTATTCTTGGAAACATTTTTCAAACTCATTGCTAGAATGGCTGACAGTACCTGTCTTGCTTTTTTCTTCACCTCTTTGATGTCCTCAAATCTCTGTCCTTTCATGTCCTTCATTTGTGGAAACAAAGTTGCATGGAGTAAGGTATGTGGGACAAGAGAGTCAGGTTGATTTTTGCCAAAAACTGGCACACTGAGATGGCTGCATGAGCAGGTACATTTGTCGTGGTGGCAAAACCAGTCTCCCATTTGCCACAAATCAGAGCTTTTTTTTCATACACTGTTACACAGTCTTTTAGGAACCTCTAAATAGAAAGCTTAATTAACAGTCTGACCTGGTGGAATGAACTCCAAATGTACTACAAGTCGACATTTTCATGCATTCAGGAAGTTGATGGACATCCAGAACAAGGTTTGTCATCAGTTGACATTTCACCCTTTTTGAAATGTAGAAAACACTTGCTTTTTTCCCATAGTGCTATCCTTGTAAGGTATGTTCAACATCGCATCTGTTTCTGCAGCTTTTTTACCCATGCAGGAAACAAAATTTCACAGCTGCACACTGTTCTCTTAAATTAACTATCACAAAAAAAAAATGAGGTTCTATCTTCAAAGGAACCACTGACGCAGGTGTGGAAAAACAAAACAAAAACAAGGTTCTAGTGAAACTGCTTTTACAAAAACATTCACTGTGACCAGAGAGAACCTTCCCAGGTGATGCCCCTGGGTGCACTAACTCAGAGTGAGTTGCTTGATGCTCACCCAGTGCAAAAAATACTACAAAAGCTCTGCTTTGTCCAGCACAATTCCGGATTTTTTTTTAGGGTACCTCATATTTATATTTGTATATTACATGTATAATATGTATAGTGAGAGCATATTTCACTTGAAAGTTTACATGACATTGGTAGGAAGATAACTGTAACAGTATCACATACACAGTGCAGCCATGATTGCAATACATTATTACAATATGTAAAAATATTTGGGGTAAATTAAACATCTGTATAGCAAACCCTCTATTGCCATTTCTGTACATTTTGCTTTAGAAGGTACAATTCAATAATCCATCGAAGAGTTATACTCATGCTGATTTATAGAAGGAACAACCTGAGACCAAAGATTATACCTAGCACCTACTGTATACCAAGCACTACCTGAATGTTGGGACTTCAGCAGTAAAGAAATGATGAGATTCCTGCTGACAGGGTCTGAGAAGCAATGAGGAGAATTCTCAAAGAGCTAGGTGGAGTAACTGGAACAGACACATCAATTCGATTTACACCATGATTCTGCCATATACTTGCTATGAGAGATTGGATAGAATAATTACCCTTTTGCAGTCTGCTGTTTTTGAATTGTTGTTGCTCTTAGTTGCTGTCCAATTGATTCTGACTTCTGGCAACCTCACGTGTGCACAAAAGAACTGTTTCACAGTGTTTTCAAAGCTGTGACATGTATGTGGAAGTCAATTGCCATGCATGAAATGCCTGTAGGTTTTGAACCACCAACCTTTTGGTTAGTAGACAGGAGCTTTACCATGTATGCTACTCAACGACTCATGGAATCATTAGAGATTATATAATTTCCTGAAACACAAACGAAATGTAATTGAGGCATCATTTCCATTGCCTTTTTGATTTCCATAGCTTCTGTGCCCCGTTTCATACAAAGTCGACACAGACTCTCAATGTAGTGTGAACATCGAACTCACCCATGTCACTCTCATTCAGTAAATAAACAGATATTGTGGGTATGTGTGTGTTCTTTTAAGTGCTTTAATTAAATACTGAGAATATACAAAATTGTCTATAGAACACATGTAAGATAAAAGAATAGTGGTATTAAACCCACCCAGCGTGAAAAATGAACATTGCATTACTTCCCAACCCCCTGAGTTGTTTCCCCAGCCCAGCTGGTTTTCTCCCCCTTTCATGGAGCCATTGCTTGTTTGCTGTGTTTGTCATCTCTTTGAGTCTCTTAATGCTTTTTTTCCCCTAAATCACTCATCTCAGTTGGGAGGTGGCTGAGATGTGCTGAAGAACCGCTCAGGCCTCCAGATTGAGTCATGAGGGAAAGGGAGAAGGGACCCTCCAGCGAGTTTCTCTTCTGACCTGTTTTTATTAGCGCACCAAAGGAGAAAATTCACAGATGTTCCTATGCAGGGCACAATACTTCAACCTCAAGATGGTTCGTAATTAACAAACGTGCTCTAACTAACATGCATTTTCGTATGGCTAACCAACATTCTTGTATGCAAGCACATTTTGACCTGACCGAGTTCTTTTTGTTTTCAGCACGGAATCTTCTTATCCTTCAGCGTTTGCACCAAGTTCCTGGAACATGCAGTTACACACTCAAGGTTTACTCATGGTCTTTGCACCCAAGCAGTCCTCTCAGGGGAACGGGGGCAGTGTGTCCTTCCACTTATACTCAGAGACCACATTTTTGCAGGATTGTGTATATAAATGTATTTGCCTCTGTTGCCATTAACTCTGGCACTCCTCCCAGGGCCCTCCTGTGCCTCCATCACTCTTTGCCTACCTCCCTCCTGTTGCATGCTGCCCTCCCTCTCCTCCAAGTTCTTGAAATCCATTTGACTTCCTCTCCATTTGAAAGTTCTATAACTACACTGTTCCCTCTGTTTACTCTATAATTGTCTTCATTAATAATTAAAATTTACGGATCCCTATTTTCAGCCTTGGAGGTATGTTTTACCCTGGAGACTTGTGTCTGGGTTGACTTTTGGGTAGTGTTGTCATATATATTGAATTCACATTGCTGTCTGCTATTAGTGGTGTTATGTGTGAGCACTTCTTTTAGTATTTCTTGTGAGATTTGTCTGGTATTTACAAAATTCCTTTAATTTTAGTTTTCTGAAAATGTCGTAAACTCTCTGTCATATGTGTGGGACAGTATTGCTGGGTATACAGTTCTTGATTGGCAATTTTTTTTCTTTCATGTTTGTATGGTTTCTTCTGAGAAATCAGAGCTCAATATTATTGGTTCTTCTTTGTAAGTAACTTTTGTATTTTTCTTGAGCTGCTCTCAGGATTCTTTCCTTGCATTTGTTTCAGAAGGTGTGATTGTGTCTTGGTGATTTTCTTTTGGGGCCTGTCCTGTTGGGAGTTCGTTCATTTTGAATGCATGCCATCTTTTCTTAATTAATTAATTTTCAGTTTGTTCCTTTAGTACTTTCCTGAATTTTTAAAAAGATTTTTCTGCGTTTTCCTTACTTTTCATCGATCTTACTCTCAGTCTGTTGAAGGAATCTAAATACCCTTCTTTTAAATTCCTAATCAAGTAGGATTAATCAAATTGCAATGCATATATTTCTAAAAAAAGCTCTTTTGGATTTCTGCTTTGGCTACTTGTTTGTGCCACCTTTTCTTGCTTATTCATATTAACTGAAATGGTCTCTTGTTTCAAAGTGTGGTATGTTGATATTGTATGCCGGTGTGTGGTTAGGCACTCATGACTTATATCTAGTGTGTGTGATAAAGAATGAGTGTGTGTAGTTGAGGGTGGTTTTGTCAGGTGTTGGCTGCTGTACAGGATCAGGTTGTGGCCCTTAACTCAGTATATGGGACTGCAGGTGTTACAGGTGTGACTGGGCCAGTGGTACAAGAAAAACCAAAAACAAACAACAGCCAAAAATACTAATAATAATAAAGGAAAAACCTAAACAGGAAAGCATCAAGGAAAAACTAATAATAAAAGAGAAAGGAAAATTAAAATGAAGGGAAAGAAAGAAAATATATACTTAGAAAAAGAAAAGTGAATTATTAAAATAATAATAATAAACTGAGCAAAAAGAAAGAAGAAAAGAGAAGCAGCCGAAAGCTGAGAAAGAATCAAAAAGAAAGGAAAGAAAAAAAAAAACAAGGAAAATTGTAGGGAAGGGCCGCGCACTCAGTATTGGTTAGCGCCCTCTGTCGGCCAGAAGAGTTCCCCAGGTGGGAGAGCAGGGGAGTTCTCTGTCCTAGGTGGAGCTCCTGGCCGACTGTTTGTTGTCTGAGACCAGGGTATCTGATCTAGAAAGTCCTTTGTTTCTACTCAGATGATGGCTGATTATGGTGCTTGTTCCCAGATGGGATTTTTGGCGGGGCGCCCAGAAGGCAGCTGGGACACAGTGGCTGGTGCTAAAAAGAGTTCTTGTCTACCTACAGATGACCAGGCTTCTAGCATTGTGTTTTCCTGGTCTGATGACGGGAGTTCATGTACCTGCAGACTCAAGGGGATGTACTCAGTGCCCGTTCCACAAAGGCGCAGCTTGGCCCTGAGGCAGAGCTAGAAGCAGGGGCAGGGATGTCACCCACCACTGGGTTAGGGAGGGTGAGCCTGGCTTTACTTCTGGTCATCAGGGGGTGTGGGGCCCAAGGGAGGAACACTGGTGAAGGATAGACTGCTACCTCCCTTCCTGCTTGCACAGGTTCCGGAGAGCTGCACTGCCAGCACGTCTCTGAGCTGTCTTCTTTCTGCCTGTTTCTGTTCAGCTTCTTCTCTTCTAGTGGTCTTCACTTCTTTGCTCTCAACCTTTCCTTTGAAGCAGGAGTATCATCCCATATCTGTTTTCATCTAGTTTCTCATGTCTTTGTTGAGAGCCTGTGAATCTTGCACAATTCCATTATCTCTTATTTCCATTTTCTCATGAACTCTTTGAAGCCTTCTTATATGACTGAAGTAAAGGTGATCTCAGTGTTCACTATTTTTAAAACTGCAGTTAAGGGCTTCTTATGTAAAGTCGTTAAGCACCCAGCTGCTAACCAAAAGATCGATAGTTCAAACCCACCAATCGCTCCATGAAAGAAATGACCTGGTGATCTTATCCTGTAAAGATTAAGGCCTTGGAAATCCTATGGGGCAAATCTACTCTGTTTTACAGTGTTGCCATGGGTCCGGATTAATTCAACAGCACACGAAATCAGAAGCTAATCTCTAAAGAGCCCCGGTGGCACAGCCACTCAAACCTGTCCCACAGCTCCAGGGGAAAGAGCTGTTTATTTGCTCCCCATGAAGCTTAGAAAACTTTGTGGGAAAGTCTTCCATCAAGATAATTTGTCATCGTGGCCTTAGGAATTTAAGAGCTATATAAGATTATTTAAATTTTTGTTTTAAAAATACAGATAAAATTTGTGCTTACCAATTCAATAATTTTTCATGTATGTTATTCAATAAAACAAATTGTAACTATGACAAATCTCTATTGCTAATTTCTGATCACACTATAAACAGAAACGTAGTGCTTATCTTTTTCACCCTCTTGTTTCCACCCCTAGTAACTGTTCAACTCTAGTCTCTCTGCAGTAGGCTGTTCTCGTCATGTTTTTGAAATCATACAGTATTTGTTGTTTAGTGATTGATGTGGAAGAAATATTTTTAGTTTATATATTTGTATTAAGTTTTAGAGAAATTATTTATATAGGAATTCACTAAGACAGCTTTCTTCAGTAAAGGAATTTGGTCTCAATTAGCTTACATCCATAATGTTAGATTTAGAAATACCGTATATCCTCGAGTATAAGCTGTTTTTTCAGCAGCACATTTTTAATGCAGTTTTTGTGGCAAAATTAGGTGCCTCGGCTGATATTCAGGTCAGGTTATACTTGAGGATATACTGTACTTGTTTTGACTTTGACTTGATAAATATTCCAATGAATTCAGCATAGTAGAACAGTAGACCTATAAATACTCCATGATTTTTCAATTAAAATTTAACCTTAGCTTCAGTCTTCCCAGCTGAAATGGCATACAATGAATTGCGTATGATTGTAAAGTGCTAAATATATTTAGTGTAGATTCTGTAGTTTAATTACCCTTTTAGTCAAACTATAAGTGATGTCATAGAATTTTATCTTAGTGGACAGTTTTTCATTAGAAACATTTTTGTTTCTTAAGATTAAATGCAGAGGTGGGGGGAATAGCTAGAGGTGAAATAAAATTTCCATACTGAAATGTCTCAGTAATTTAACTAGTAGAATGTTGTTGTTGTTAGGTGAGGTGGGTGCTTCTAACTCATAATGACCCTGTGTACTACAGAACGATGCACTGCCTGGTACTGTGTCATCCTCACAAGTGTTCTTATGAACTCATAGAATAGAAAGTTTAAAACTAGGATTAACCACCAAACTGAAATACATATTTACATTGAGCCAACTTTATATTATTCTACTTGTTTGACTAACAGAATGGTATATGGATGAGCGTTTGACTCAAAAGACCTGAAACCTAGTCTTAGCTTTGCCATTCATCAGCATTGTGTATTTCTCAAACTCTCAACTATAGCTGCCATATCTCTAAATGGCTAGTATTGAAGTGTTGCTAGTATTGAAGTGTTAGTAGCTAGTATTGTAGCTAGTATTTCTGTAGCTAGTATTGAAGTGTTCAGGGGGACTTAAAAAAATTCATGGATAAAATGGAACTAAAAGATTATGGCAATTTTTCACAAACTTGTTGAAGGTCCCTTGTATGTTAGGTAGGACTTTTGCCATTTCTCTTCCCAACTTATTTGCCAGCTCATTACCATCTCTACCTGAAAGTTAGAGAAGGATATTTTAAATGTTGGAATTCAGACTATGTTTTGTTCTTTTGATTGAATTAAAATGCAAAACTTTGCTTGAGGAGAAGGTTTGATCCAGTGGTCTCAATGAGACTATATAAGTTTTCCATTGAGGTTAATCATCTCTTCCCTTCCTTATATAGTCTGTATTATAGATAAGAGTGGAAATCATTTATTAGATAATGAATGATTATATGCTTGAGTAGTTAAAGTGACAGAGTGAGACTTTATTGTCCTAGTGACCTGACATTTAAAATCTGCTCTACTTTTCTCATCTGGAAATTGTGATTTATTTGAAAATTTCTTAAGAGCACATTAAAGCATCCCTTCATCATACAACAGAGGAAAATTAAATTAATACATGATCTGAATTATTCATACTATTGTGTATTTTCCTTCAGGTTTTAAACAACCCTTGGTATTCATTTGTAATGGTCATAAGTTCTAATTGTGTTATTATAACTGTCCACATTTTTTCCATGAAGATGTCAGTATATATTTGTCATATAATGTCATTGTGAAAAAGACTTAATTAAAAAACAGATGGCATTACTAATGGTGATATTACTACTGGAACTCAGAATTTAATCTCAACAGCTAGAAAGTAGAATAAGCTACAGAATCACTGTATGATTAAATTCACTTAAAAAGATATTGAGAACTCACCATGTATAAGGCTCATATTTAGTCCTAATTTTTCCTTTTTAACTTTAATTTCAAGTAATAAATGTTTTACATAATATAGAAATTAGTTATCTTTTGTATAGCTATCTTACCTGTGACTAATTCCAATGTTTATAAAAATGTAAACATCTTTTGTGAATGAATGCATATGCACAGTTTGTAATCTAACAGTGTGAGTCTCACTCAGATATGGTAATATAAAATAAAGTAAAAAAGGTGTTGTTCCTCACAGTGTATACCAGATAACTTCCAAGTGAATGAAAATACTGAATACATGGAAATAAAGAGATGTGCCGTATCTGTCTCGTGTGCAAGCCGAGGTTCTCCGCACATTCTCAATGCCGTTTTTGTGGTAAAACTAGGTGCCTCGGCTTATATTCAGGTAGGCTTATACTCCAGTATATACAGTAATGAGTCCTTTCTACCTGGAAATAGAGGAGATTTCTCGATGATGGTAACAACTCAAGAGCAGTAATGGGAGGGATTTATAAATATGATTCTACAGAATTAAATGGAAAAGTTTAGGAGAGAAATATTGTGATCAAAGTAAAGCTACAAATTAGACAAAATATCTGCAGTTTGCTATTCCCCCTCACATGTAAAGGAGAGCAGCAGAGGTTCAGTGGTAGAATTTTTGCCTTCCATGCAGGATACCCAGGCTTACTGACTGGTGATTTTAACGTAAGCACGGCTATGCGATCGAAGCACACAAAGATGGGAAGAAAGTCCTTCAATCTCCCCCCCACAATTGGCAGTGAACACATCTGTAAGCCAGTGTTCATGCAAGCACTTTTCATAATAACCAGGAAGTAGAAACAATGTAAACATCCATAAACAGATGGATGAATAAACAAAATATGGTACATATACAATAGAACACTACTCAGCATGTAGGGGAATAAAGAATGTCTCTCCGGGATGTGGTTTTTAAAGAGCAGATTCAACTGTTTAATTTGTCATCATTTACATATGTGCTTATAATTTATTTTAAGATAAGTGACTGATTCATAAACAAAATGGTTACTAAAAAGAGAAAAATTAGGTTAGAGGGGATAGGATAAAAGCTGGACTTGTTTTGACTTTATAACTATGTAAATAAAATAATTAAAGAAAACCCTGTAACTTTTGTGTTTACATAAAGATTGGGATTTAGCTCAAAAGAAAAAAATGTAGTAACAGCCTAATTCACTTGCAATTCCATGAACTTATTTAAAATCCGTAATGTATTCTAGTATATTCACAGAGTTATGCAAATATTAATAGTAGGCTTCTGTATTGCACCCTCCACACAAGACTCCTTTCATATCCACTGGCAATCATTCCCATTTCCCCATCCCTCACCCTGCCCTATGCAACCGCTAGTCTGTTTGCTCTGTATGCAGTTTTGCATATTCTGGACATTTCACATAAATGGAATCATACAACATGTGGGTTTTTTATAGCTTGCTTTCACTCAGCATAGGATTTTCAAAAATCTTCTGCATTAGTGATTGTATTAATACTACTGTCACTTTTATTGCCCCAAAGTATCCCATTTTGTGGCAGTACCACATTTTATCCATTTCTCACCCATTTATCTCTCTGTTTTCTTCTAAGAGTTGTATGTGTTTAGGTCTGAAGATTAGATCTGAGATACATTTGGAGTAAGTTTTTATAGGTGGTTGTTCCTGAACTATTAATACTATCCTATTACTCTATATTTCTAGCCATGTGCCACTATCACACAGTCTTGGTAGCTTCGTAATAAGTTTTAGAACCTGAAAATATAAGTGCTTCCCTTCTTTTTCAACTTTGTTTTGGTTACTCTTAAACTCTCTCTGCCATCAAGTCACAGTGACCCTACAGGACAAGGTAGAACTGCCCTTGTTGTTTTCCAAAACTAACTCTTTATGGAAGGAGAAAGTCTCATCTTTTTCCTGTGGAGTGCTGGTAGTTTTGAACTGGCGACCTCACACTTAGCAGCCCAGATCATCAATATTACGCTGCTAGGGCTCCTTTTGGTTATTCTAGGTTCCTTGAATTTCCATATTCGTTGTAGGGTAAGCTTGTCAAATTCTGCTGATAGGAGAGACCTATAATCCTCTAGGACTGCAGTCCATTGTGGTAGCTCCTTAGCACATGGAGCTATTGATATTATTTAAAGTTATTTGTTTTATATTATTTAAAGTTAAATAAAATTTTAAATTTAGTTTCTCAGACACATTTCAAGTGCCAAGTAGTCACATACAGATGGATAGTAGCTATATTTTGGCCTGTACCAATATGGAACCAGAGCCTTTATGTCATTACATACAGAAAATTTGCTTCACAGCACTAATACAGTAGGAAAAAATTACTGAAAATTTTTGTTTCTTAGGCAAAATGTTACAGCACATTAAAAAATTTGAAATAGAAATCAAACATTAATACCATTGAAATATTTTAGACCATTTTTCTCTAAGACCATGACAAAAACATAAATATTTCAGATCATCTGTTTTGTAGTCAACAACTTATCAAACTTCACAGTACTTGCCCTGCCCCTTCCCCCACCTTTTTTTTGCCTTCTTCATCTTGTAGAATATTATCTTTCCCATTATGCAGATTACATCTGTCTGTTTTCTAGCCTGCTGCTTGCTTCTCCTTGCCTCTCCCTCCCGCTCCTTACCCCAGGATAACCATCGAAGTCTCTCCACCGATGGACATCTAGATTGTTTTGTTTTCATCTTCTTGCTATTGTGAATACTGCCATGAACATGGGTGTGCTCACTGTTTATTTTAGGTAAAACCAAGTAGAGTAATTGCTGGGTCCGATGGTATTTCGAGTCCCAGTTTTTTTGAGAAAGTGCCGTACTGCTTTCCAGATTGGTGGTAGTTTTTTGCAGTCCCACTAGCCGTGGGCTAGAGTCGCAATTTCTGTGCATTTGTTTTCTGTGTTAACTTTGTGTTACCAACGCCAGTATTTTGATCATTGCATCTCTTCAGTAACTAATGATTATGAGCAGTTCTCACATCTTTATTGGCTGCCTGGATGTCTTCTTTAGTGAACTATTCATGTCCTCTGCTCATTTTTTAATTAGATTTTTCTTATTTTTCTTGTAGAAGTATTACACTTTTATATAGATTTAGAAATTAGCCCTTTATCCAATATATCATTGCCAGTCCTCTCCCTCCTCACTCCCCCACCCCCAGTCTGTGGATGCTCATTATACTCTTTTGATTAAGGCTTTTGAAGTACATAAGTGTCTTGTTTTTAGAAGGCTTAAGTCGTCGATTTTGTCTTCTGTTTTGTGTGTTCATTATGTTGGGTAGTGTATTTATGCCATATTAGGGCCCTTGCATTTGTCCTTATTTTTACATTGATGATCTTTCCAGGATTTACATGTAGGTCTTGAATCCATGTTTCGTTCATTAATGTATGTGGCATAAGGTGTGGGAGTTATTTTACTCTGCTTCAAATGGAAAGCCAGGTTTGCCAGCACCATTTGTGATAGAGACTAGCTCTTCTTTATTTAATGCATTTCACTCCTTGGTCAAAAACCAGTGGTCTGTAGCTGAGTGAGCTTGTTTCTAGGTTCTCTATTCTGTCCTTTCGACTATTTATCTTTCATTATACTAGGACCAGGTTCTTTTACAACCGTGCCTGTGGAGGAGGTTTTGAGGTCATGAAACAGGAGACTTCTTTGTTCTTCATCTCTAGTAGCTTTGCTCATCATGGGTCTCTTTCCTTTCCATATAAAGTCAGTGATTAGTTTTAACACTTTTAAAAATGATGCTGGCATCTAGATTGGAATGACATAGATTATTCATATTATAATCGATATGCTCACAATATTACACCTTCCATTTATGTGGACCTCTTTTAGTTTGTTGTAGTAGATCTGCCTTAGTTTCAGTGCTCATGACAGCAGCAGTTATTTTGCATTGGGCAAATCTGCTGCACAGACCTCTTTTACGAGTTGAAGAGCAAGGATGTCACTCTCAAGCCACGGTATTTTCATTTACCTCATAGGCATGGGAAAGTTGGTCATTGAATAAGAAATTTCGACTGAGGAAGAATGGATGTATTTAAATCATGGTGCTGGTGAAGAATGTTGAAAGTACCATTAACTGCCAAAAGAACAAAGAGATTTGTCCTCTAAGAAGTACATCCAAAATGCTCCTTAGAAACAAAGATGGCTATTGTGCCAATTTGGGTCTGAAGGAAGGTAGGCGGAGGGTGCTTTCCTATTTCTTTATCAGTTAGTCGGCCCAATTTAAAAAGATGGAAAAAAATGGAAAAATCTTAGGGGAAATATTGACTATATACAGGAATTCACGTGAAAGTACTCAGGTAGAGTACTAAAAGCACCAGCTTGAGAACTAGATTTGTCTGGACCACTTTTTTATTATTGTTAATAAACATGGCATAATGACAATTCTGTATCTGAGGGTTTCTGGACAAGTGAATGCAAAGTACCAAATACTTCTGTATGAATGTGTTATTATAATATTTCCTGTTTTATATTTTTATGGAAATAATTTATCCATAATTTGGGGGGAGGTGGTTCTTTTTGGAATCTTTTCATTTTTCCTCTTTAACAAATAAGAGCATCTTAGAACATAAAGCACAATCATTAGCAACCCCCAACTCTCCGAAATCATGAAGATAGCATTTTTGTTGTTTCAGGTTTCATCATTGCCCAGAACATCTTACAAAAATTAATCCCTAGGGATCTCCCACCAGGCAAGGAATCCACATTAAAAAATTCAGTTTGAGAATATATCTTCCCAGAAATTTTAAGCATCTAAAAAAAGTTTTTTTAAATAAAAGGAGAGCTTCATGAACAATAATAGAATCATAGCCATAATACTATAATAAACCAAAATTAAATTATAACTCTAAATGTTGTCTCACTTCTGTATGTCCAACTCTTTATAATCTGAATTAGAGACATAGCCTAGTAAACAAATGCATTTTATACGAGTATGTTATACATATTGGGAGAATTAGATGGTTTGTAAAGTGTGTTTCTAGAATGTTGCCTGAGGCCTCTGTAATTTAATTGTATTGGTCTTTTCTGCTTTTGGAATTCTTCCCAGCACAGTTTATTAGTACTTGCACTTTGGTTTCAGTCTCTTTCCTTCCTCCTTTATACTTTTAATTTTTTAGTGAATACTTGGGCTGTGAAGGTTAAGAAGACCAATCATTCCAGAAACTGAATTCTATATTTAGCTATAGACTGGGTGTGGTTTAGACTACAGTAATGCAAGCTTGCCCAATCTGCTTTGCCAGTAATCAAAACCTTGGCCTGCATGCAGTTTTATTTTCTTAGTTTCCTAACTCTATAATGTACTGGATTTTGGTGGGTGACAGTCTTGTTTACTAAAAGTGAGGAGAATTTGAAACATTTGCTGATGAAGATCAAGGATTCCATCCTTCAGTATGGATTACAATTCAATATAAAGAAAACCAAAATCCTCACAACTGGAACAAGAGGTAACACATGGTAAATGGACAAAAAGATGGAAATTATCAAGGATTTCATTTTTCATGAGCATTGATTCAATAATCAATGCTCTTGGAAGCAGCAATCAAGAGATCAAATGACACATTGCATTAGGTAAAACTGTCGCAGCAGACCTCGTTAATGTGTTGAAAAGCAAGGATGTTACTTTGAGGACTAAATTGAGCCTGACTCAAGTCATAGTATTTTCAGTTGCCTCAGATGCACATGGAAGTTGAACCTTGAACAAGACAGACTGAAGGAAAACGGATGTGTTTGAACTGTGGTGCTGGCAAAGAATATTGAAAAGACTGCCAAAACAAACCAGTCTGTCTGGGAAGAAGTGCAGCCAGCACGCTCCTTAGAAGCAAAGTCGGCAAGACTTCATCTCGTGCATTTTGAACATGTTGTCAGGAGAGACCAGTCAGTGGGGAAAGACATCATGTTTGTAACATGGAGCAGCAGCCAAAAAGAGGAAGGAAGGTCCTCCATGCGCTGGATGGACACAGTGGCTACAACCATGGTCTCAAGCCAAAGGACGATTCTGAGGGTGGCGCAGGGCCAGGCAGTGTTCCATTCCGAGGTGCATAAGATCACTGTGAGGGCAACGCATGTAGAAATGTGCTTGACACAAGGGGTGGATGTATAGATTGTGATAATAGCTGTAAGAGCCCCCAATAAAATGATATTTTAAAATGACAAAGAATGTTAATCAATAAAGTAATGAATAGACAAAAAAATCACTGTCAGAACTGACTCAGCTACACTTAAGGACAACAACAACTTGGCAGCAAGGCTGTATGTAGAACACTGTCATCTACGTAAATTAAATAAAGACAAAGGGGCCGTGTGGGTCAGTTGAAGTAGCTTTGGAAGATGAGTTTCCTTTTTATTCTTTTGGTAGCCTGCTATTGATATTAACTCGCCCTGTTTATGGTGCTACGTCCAGTGATCCCTTTATTGCCTTTAGTTACCCTCCGAAGCTAAGAGATATTGCCCGGGAAGTTGTCTCCATTCCAGCTCCTCTTTCATGACACTGAAACCTTTAGAAAAACAACTTTTCTTGTTTTGCTTTATGTAGTTTTGAGATTTTCTTAGTTACTATAAAAATGGAAAGATAACTGTATACTTGTAATGAGTTTTACCCCCTTTCTAAAAACCTTTTTTAAATTTTAAAGGATTAAAAAAAAGGCAAAAAAATCTTAAAGGATAATGCTGCTTTTTTCTTTCATAGCAGTATCATTGTTTTGTATTGTATCATGTCTCAAAGGTTTTTGATTTCATTCCTTCTATATAGAAATCTGTGTCGGATGCTGTCTACTAACATTACACCATATCTGAAAAAGCTGAGAGTCAAAATCCTTACAATGTTTTTGTCTGAGAGATTGAGGCCTATCCGGCCTTTCCTTTGGAAGTTAGCCTTTAGAATTTGAGTAATAAAGAGTACTGATTTGCCCTCATTGTACAAAAATATGTAAACTGCATTTCCTGGCCACTGATTCAGTGTAAGAACTTGGCTTTGGTTTCTTTTACCTACATTTGGTCATCATTCCTTCTCAGAATAAGGGAGGAAACTTAAAGATTGTCACATTTATCCTGCTCTCGTTTTACACTTTCAGCTCAGAAGGTTTAGTTCAAAGAGATCAACTAAATGATTAAATGTGTAGAAGAAATGAGAACCACACAGCATTTGAACCACTTAATGTGCTTTAAAAAATAATAAAAAGCTTACTGAATTTTATCTTTCTAAATTTTTATTTGATGGATTGACATAGTGGCTGAAAGACTAAGCCAAGCATAGCCGTGGTTGTGAACACGGCATGGAACTAGACAGTGCTTTGTTCTGAATACACAAGCATATGAGTCAGAAGCTACTTGACATCACCGAACAACAAGAAGCATAGTAGCACCAACAGGTTAACCTCAGCGAATAACATCATCTCCACGATCACCACGTTCTGTAGACCATGTTTAATGTATATGAACATAATCTCAGTAAAATCTGTTTATATTCTGGTTCTCTCAACTCCTGTGTTAGTATATTAGAATAATGAGATACTCTGAGGGTACTGCAATCTGAGGATGCAAAGAAAGCAATGATTCACCTGCATTTTCTAACTCTGTTGTTTCTTTGACTCAAGGAAACACTACCCAGACCTGTGCCATCTCTCACAATTGTCATGTTTGAAACTAGTGTTGCAGCCACTGTGTTACTCCATCTCATTTATAAGCCTAGGAAATTAGAATTCTGTTCTTCCCTATAAAATGAGAGAACTAAATACTCATGTTTTCCCTTTTTTTGGTTAGAAAAAAATCAGGCAACCATTGGACACCTATGAATACTCCAAAAAGCATGTTTTCACTATTTAGAAGAAATTGTCTTCTCTTATTTTTCAGTTTATCTCTTAGATTAAAACTTTGTGCACTGCTTTATAGTTGTAAATAAATATAGATTTTATTTTCGTATTTATTTATTTTTAATCATTTTATTAGGGGCTCATACAACTCTTTGAAATCTGTACATACATCATTTGTGTCCAGCACATTTGTACATATGTTGCCATCCTCATTCTCAAAACACCCACTCTCCACCCGAGCCCCTGGCATCAGCTCCTCATTTTCCCCTCCCTCCCCATCCCCCTCCCCCTGAACCCTCAATAATTTGTAAATAATTATTATTTTATCATATCTTATACCATCCAATGTCTTCCTCACCCAATTCTCTGCTGTCCATCCTCCAGGGAGGAGGTTACATGTAGACCTTGTCATCTGTTTCCCCTTTCTCCCTCACCCTCTCTCCACCTTCCTGATATTGCCATTCTCACCACTGTTCCTGAGGGGCTCATCTGTCCTGGATTCCCCGTATTTCCAGTTCCTATCCCTGCCAGTGTACATCTCCCAGTCCAGCCGGTTATGTAAGGTAGAATTGGGATCATGATAAGTGGGTGGGGGGTGGGGAGTGGAGGAAGCATTCAAGAACTAGAGGAAAATTTTATGTTTCATCCTTGCTACACTACAATCTAACTGGCTCATCTCCTCCCCACAGCCCTTCTGCAAGGGATGTCCAATTTCCCCCAGATGGGCCCTGGGTCCCCACTCTGCACTCTCCCTCATTCACAATCCTATGATTTTTTTTTATCTTTAATGCCTGATACCTGATCCCTTCAATATCTTGTCATCTCACAGGCTGGTGTGCATATTCCATGTGGGCTTTGTTGTTCTTCAGTTAGATGGCCCCTTGTTTATCTTCCAGCCTATGGGACCCCAGATTCTATATTTTGACAACTGGGCATCATCAGCTTTCTTTACCTCACTTGCCATGCACCCGCTTTGTCTTCAGTGTTTGCTTCAGGGTAGGCTGGTGTGCTTCTTCCTTGTGGGCTTTGTTGTTTCTTAGTTAGATGGCCACCTGATTGTCTTCAAGCCTTTAAGACCCCTGATGCTATATCATTTGATAGCCGGACACCATCAGCTTTGTTCGCAACTTTTGCTTATGCACCCTGTTTGTCCTCAGTGATCTAGTCGGGACAGGCTAGTGTGCTTCTTTCATGTGGGTTTTGTTGTCTCTCAGCTAGATGGCTGCTTGTTTATCTTCAGGTGCTATATCTTTTAGTAGCTAGACACTATCTGCTTCCTTCACCACATTTGCTTGTGCACCCATTGTCTTCAGCGACTTAAGGTGCTATATCTTTTGGTAGCCGTTTCTTATTTCTTATGTTGCCGCTCAGTTGAGTAAATTAGCTGAAGAAAATGTATTGTTCACATCCAGAATCGTGATCAGCCATGTCTGGCCAAAGTAGTTATTTTATTTAGATAGGAAATCCATTATAACATTTTAAAGTTTCTTTGTCTTTAAGTATGATAGATTTTTAACAAGTGGCCAAGCCAATGAGAATAGACTTATTAAAAGGGAAGTTTGATAAAATGACAGGTGTGATCTATGGATTTAGGAATAATGTAAGTGAAATCATGTTAAGCAAAAGAGAGTAATACTATAAAAACACAGATAAAAATTGAAAGAGATAATACGGTTTCAATAAGTTAATTGCGTTAAGTGTTGAAAAGTTATAAACTCTATGCTACTTTTTGTCTGTTTCTAATGACATGGTGGTTAAGAATATAGGCTCTGATTTTAGTCTCAACTCTTAGCTATCCTTTGAAAATTACTTGTAACATGACTATACTAATTGTACCTATCTTAAAGGATTGTTGTGGTTTAATACCAAGGACATGCATAGCAAGTGCTAAGCAATAATACATAGTACCCATATCTGGTGTAATACTAAATAGTGTCCTTTTAGCCTTAGAACGGTGCCACACAATAATTGGATTACACTATGAATAAGGTGCTTGTGACCCAAGGAGGGGATTGAACACACTGCTCATAATGCAAATAACTAGTATGGAACCTTTCCAGAGGTAACACTTTGCAAATAAGGTGTATACAAACCCTAAAGAGAGGATTGGTCAGTTTTGTATTCTGGTTGGCTTAAAGTGGAAGAAAGATAGGACTTTCTCCTAACTGGAAAGAGTTACAGTCTCAGAAACCTGTAGAGGTGGTTCTGCCTTGTCGTATAGGATCTCTGTGAGTCAGCGCTGACTCCGTGGCAGTGAATGTAAGAGTGGGAGTGTGAAGCTTAATGGAAACCATTCACAGAAGCAAAGGGAAGACCTCATTCATGGTCACCAAGAAAGAAGAACCCGGGTGGAGTGTGTCTTTTCGAACTGAGGAGACTATGATGAGAATTACCAAGACCCAAGAGACAGAAAGGGAACAATTAACACCAGCAACAGCATGAAATGACAAGGAGGAGTGGGTGTGTCAACACTCTAAACAAGAGATCTGAGCACCTTTAGGTTAGAAGCTTTCTTGTGAGGTGCCTCCAGGTACTTAGCAACAGGCTTAAAAGTTTTGTAACATTTGCCCAAGCAGGATGGAGGCCAGGTCAAGGAAGTAGAGACTTGCCCTGGGTATGCCTGGAGGAGCATGCCCTTAAGGGCAGATGGGAACCCCACATGGCCAGAAGAATCTGGGGGTGTGTGCTGTGTTGTGTCTGCTTCACCCGCAACCCCTGCTCCCCCACCCCCCACCCCCGTGGGGCTGCCCTGTACTGGAGAAAAGGATATTGCCCACATGCTTTTTGATTCTGATTCCAAGTTGTAACCCTGTATTTCCCTAATAAACCCCACAGCCGCTTCTGTGATTCCTCCATTCTGATAGTGGGACAAGAGATAGGGTGGAGAAAACATGCTTGGCATGCAAACAATTTGTGCAAAGCCACCTGAGAAAGTAAAAACCTTGAGTGTATGCTCCTCAGTCGAGCAGGAAAGGAGGACGGATAAGTTGATAGCAAGATGTAGAAAACTTGATGCTGTCATCTTGGAAGTGTTTGCTTTTCTCAAAGCTTCTCATTTTGCCTACATAGAATTTATTACTGTAATATTTTTGAATATCTTACCAGTAACTAATTTTTCAGAATTTGTGCCACTGTTTCCCAAATTTCGTGTGTTAATTCTTTTTGTACATGTCGATTTTGGGGTTAAAATTTGTGAAAACATTCTGGATATTAAAAAGTTGAAAATGTTTTGAAAACTATTCCCACCATTCCTTTTGTAAGACAGAAACTAAATTATAGTCCCTTTTCTAGCAAACATCTAATAAAGTTCTAGTACTTTTCAGTTGACAAAATGGTATTTGATTCATTTTCCCTTGCTGACTTGTATTTTAAAAGAATATTGTTTTAAAATTATGAAGAAATTTTTCCTATTGGCTTTTATTTTAGAGATGCATTGTTAGGAAGAACATTTGCGCAACAGTCTTGACAGAATGGATAGTAATTTCTTCACTGTTAAATAATTTTCCCTGAAAAAAATTTTTTTTAACCATGTGTTTTAAAGGTGTAGCGTCTGAGCTCCTGCAGGCTGGGGTTTTGGTTTAGTTGTATTCAATCAGCCCACAATATAGCACACCACCTTTGAGCTTGCCTGAATTAAAAATTTAGGAAGATCCTACAGCTTTTACAAAATTAGGATTTATTCTCCCCTTTCTGCTACATGGGTAGAAGAAAAAAATATTTTAAAATTTTTGTTAAAGTTGTAATGCCTTGATTCAGCTCAGTGATAAATAATAATTCAGTGATTGAATAATAAAAAACATCCACTCAAAATTAGCAGAAAAGTGACTTTCAACTGCCTCATCCTTTTTCCCTCTTAGCTGCAAGCATATTTTTCTGAGAGCAGTCACTACAGAAGCCAAGTGGGGCCCTCTAAAACCTACTGCTCATCTTGCTCTGAACTGCGTGAGGACTGAGGCTCTCTGCTCACGCTCCCTGAGGGTGTTTGGCTATCACTGCACCCTATGGTGAGCTTGTCTTGCCTTCCCTCTCTTCTGATGTCATAGCTATTCTAGGATAGAAAATTCTGGAGGAATGCACTGTACATTTTGGAATTAATGGATGCTGGAAGTTGAATTTTAAAAGAAGTTTACCCTTTTTCTTACTCCTTGTGGAATGACTCAGGTGGAACAGAATGAACTACACCTCCCGTATTAGCAAATAGAAGGAAGTGCTTAACATTTATAAGAGACAGCAGCAGCCTGAGCATGACCTCATTTCAATCCATTAGACTATTTGAGGAAAAAAACAACAAAACTTTCCCACTTATTGACAGGTAAAGTTATCCCAATCCATTTCTCATAGCCAGTAAGAAGATGAACTGACCTTAAATGCATTTTAAAATTGGCAAATTATACTTCCTGGTTCCTTTTTGGTCAAACAGAAATAGCCAAAAGAGAAATTATCACAGTGTTTTTTGAAGGCAGATTAAAAGTTCTTCCCATCTTTATATAGATTCTTTGCCCCAGTTTGCAAGGAAATGAAATATAATTAAGTAAATGTTGGTGTTAGTATTGTTTTTACTGACTCACCAATCAAGTATATGATTCATCATAGATTCAACTATTATAAATATTAATATATAAAAATAATAAAGTCAACCTTAAGGTAAATCTTCATGGGAAAATTGGTGATTTTTTCCTACTTTAAATTTAACAAATACTTTTACAAATTTCTGGGTGAGGACAAGATACAATAATTAACAAGACAGATGTTGTCTTTTATGCAATTTACAGTAATGCACTAAGGTATAATTATTAGACTAAACATTCACAGTATATCCAAAAGAATATGTATGTCCTTCATGTTTAAAAGTTTGAAGTTGGTAGAATATGGACTTGTGAGTGAATTTCACATATTTTGAAATTCGGGGTATTGGAAAACTTGGCGGACTGTGCATTTGCAATGATGTAAGATGTCTAAGAATGTAGCCATCAGACTGTACTTTGAAAACCTGGGCATCATAGAAACCCCAATCATAATAGTGCAACATGTAAATATTTTATTGGATCCAACTTTGACATGTCGTCCAGTAGCAGGCCAGACTAACCTGTGATGCTAACCCTCTTGAGACTATCATATACTTAACATTTTACTGGGATTAGAAGACTTGGTTTATCATCAAAAGGTTTCATTTGGAACACTACTGCTTCCCAGATTTCTTCTGAAGGACTGTGTTTAACTTGCATGTGACAAGTAAGATAACCTTCCAACTCTGGCAGTTGTCCTTTTAATCAGAAATAATTTTTCTTTTAATTTTTTTCCTTCCTCCCACCCCACCCCCACTCCTAATTTTTCTTTTTGAAAGGCAATTTGAAGAGTTACCTGTTTTATAACAAAGGTCGTTTGATCAACTCTTAAAAACTATCAGAAACAACAAACCACTGACACAGAACAAAACAAAATACAACAAGAAAGAAAAGCTTGTAGTTAGTTCAAGGATCATTTGTTGGCCTTTAGGAGTATTTTCCAGTCCAGTCTGTTGGGGCACCACGCCCTGGCCCCAAAGTCCACCTTCAGCATTCCCTGGGGACCTTGCTGCTCCATTCCCTTGCTGTTCCACTGCACTCCCCCAGTGCTTTGCCTTGGTGTGGAGGGATCAGATCGGGCACAATTCCCACACTGTGTCTCCGGTTTGTTGTTGTTGTTTTGTTGTATGTTGTTGCTTGGTTTTGCTCTGTCTTCTTTTTGTACATGTTTTTTATCTCTGCAGGTCTGTCTAAATAAGTTAGGATGAACAATCTGGAGGAAGAAACAACGGGACGGACAGTTCCAGGGGGACATGGGATAAGGGGAAGTAGGGGGAAAGGAAGTGATGTTAACAAACCCAGGGACAAGGGAACAACAAGTGATCCAAATTGGTGGTGAGGTGGGTGTGGGAGGCCTGGTAGGGCATGATCAAGGGTAATGTAACCAAGAGGAATTGCTGAAACCCTGGTGGGGACTTAGCATGATAGTGGGATAGGAGGAAAGTCAAGGGAAATAGAGGAAAGAGCTGGGAGGCAAAGGGCATTTGTAGAGGTCTAGATAAAGACATGTACATATGTAAATATATTTTTATATGAGGTTGGGGAAATACTGTATATACTTGAATATAAGCTGACCCGAGTATAAGCCGAGGTACTTAATTATTACCTGGGAAACCAGAAAAATTGATTGACTCGAGTATAAACCTAGAGTGGAAAATGCAGAAGCTATTGGTGAGTTTCAATAATCAAAACAAATGAAAATAAAATTACTAAAAATTGAGACATCAGTGGGGTAATGTATTTAAATATTTATTTTTAAAATATATATAAATAAAAGGACAAGTCATTTAACATTAGTAAACCAGCACAGTAAGTGGAAAACAGGTTCAACAAAAACAATAAGTATCAACAATGATACCTTAAGAGTACTACTATTCCCTGAGCTCAATCAGCAACCAAGCTAAAATGTAAAGAGTTAAAATTCTTCAAAACTGGATTCCTCATCAGCATCCGTATCCCAATGCAGAGCTTCAGCTGGTGTGAGGGCATCATAGACGCTGTCCTCACTGAGATCGCCGTCATCATCATCACTGCTGTCATTTTCATACAAAGCGCAGTCTTCACTGCCATCCATAGCATTACTAATACTACATTTCTGGAAGGCACGTCGCACCATGTCTTCTGGAATGTGTTCCCATGCATCTTGAACCCACTTTGCTATTGACTCCATGTCAGGTTTCATAGTCGGGCTCCTTTTGTTAGTCGGGCTTGACCAGATGGCATCAATTCATGCCACTGACCCATGTATAAGCCGAACCCCAGTTTTTCAGCACATTTTTTGTGCTGTAAAACTCGGCTTATACATGAGTATATATGGTAGATCTATGTGCATATATTTATAGGTTTAGTATTAAGGTAGCAGTAGGACATTGGGCCGCCACTCAAGTACTCCCTCAGTGCGAGAATACTTTCTTCTATTAAATTGGCATTCTAAGATGCTCACCTTCCACTGAAGACAAAGCAGGTGAATAGCAAATGTGGTGAAGAAAGCTGATGGTGCCCGGCTATCACAAGATAGAGTGTCTGGGCCTTAAAGACTTGAAGGTAAACAAGTGGCCATCTAGCTCAGAAGCAACAAAGCCCACATGGAAGAAGCACACCAGCCTGTGAGATCATGAGGTGTCGAAGGGATCAGCTATAAGGCATCATCAGAGCAAAGCAATCTTACCATAGTGAATGAAGGGGGAAGTGCAGAGTGGAGACCCAAAGCCCATTTGTCAGCCACTGGAGATCCCCTTGCAGAGAGGTCTAGTGTAGGAGACGAGCCAGTCAAGGTGCAATGTAGCAACAATGAATAACACAACTTTCCTCTAGTTCCTAAATGCTTTCCTCCCCTTCCCCTTCCCCACCCACCCAAACTATCATGATCGAAATTCTACCTTGCAAGTCTGGCTGTACCAGAGGATGTACACTGGTACAGATAGGAACTGGAAACACAGGGAATCCAGGACAGATGATCCCTTCAGGACCAGTGGTGTAAGTGGCAGTACTGGGAGGCTAGAGGGAAAGTGGGTTGGAAACAGGGAACTGATTACAAGGATCTACATGTGACCGCCTCCCTGGGGGACAGACAACAGAAAAGTGGGTGAAAGGAGACGTTGGACAGGGCAAGATATGACAAAATAATAATTTATAAATTATCAAGGGCTCATGAGCGATGGAGGAGCGGAGAGTGAGGGGAAAAAAATGAGCTGATGCCAGGGGCTTAAGTGGAGAGCAAGTGTTTTGAGAATGATGAGGGCAATGAATTTACAGATGTGCTTTACACAATTGATGTATGTATGGATTGTGATAAGAGTTGTACGAGCCCCTAATAAAACGATTAAAAAAAAGAACTATCGGGAACAAACAATAACCCCCCTTCCAAAAAAAATTTTGGAGCACACCAGCCTGTGTGATCATGAGGTATCAATGGGACCAAGTATCAGGCCTAGAAGACCCAGAACAGACAATCATATTGATGCGGCATGGTGGGGGGGGGGGCTGGAGGGGACAGAGTGGAGACCCAAAGCCCATCTGTAGACAGTTGGACATTCTGTCATAGAAGAGTCACAAGGAAGGGATGATCCAGTCAGGGTGCAGTATAGCACCAATGAAATCTAGAACATTCTTATATTTCTTTAATGCTTCCTTACCCCAGTATCTTGACCCCAGTTCTATCTTACAAATCCAGCTAGACCAAAGGATGTACACTGGTCTGGCTGGAGTTGTTAACACAGGGAATCTAGGACAGATAAACCCCTCAGGAACAATAATAAGAGTAGTGATACCATGAGGGTAGAGGGCAGGTCATGGGGAAAAAGGGGGAACCAATCACAATGATAGATGTGTAACATGCCCCCAAGGGGGACAAACAACAGAAACGTGGGTGAAGGGAGACAGCAGTCAGTGTAAGTCTTAGATATGAAAATAATAATAGTTTATAAATTATCAAGGGTTCATGAGGGAGGGAGGGGAATAATGAGCTTATAACAAGAGCTCAAGTTGAAAGAGTATGTTTTAAAAATGATGATAGCAACATATGTACCAATGTGCTTGACACATGGATGTATGGATTTTATAAGAGTTGTAAGAGCCCCCAATAAAATGATTTTTAAAAACCAAAAAACCCCCAAAACTATAGGAAACTCAAGATACAGAAAGAAGAATCTACCGTATATACTCGTGTATAAGCCGAGTTTTCAGCACATTTTTTGTGCTGAAAAACGGGTTTGGCTTATACACAGATCAGTGGTACCCCAGCGAGGTATAACATCTCACGGGTGATTGCCGTTCCTCCACTGTTCATTCAAAGCCCCGCTGACACTGCAGGGCTTTGAATGTTTGTTTACTCACATCTAACCAGTCAGAGCCATCCTATGACGTGGACGGCTCCAATTCGCAGAAGCACCGTAGTGATTCACTTATGCCGGCAGCTGAACTGATAAGGATGTGTGGCTGCACTCCATCTCTCCCGTCTGGTCTCTGTGTTAATTCACATCCTGCATTTCCCACCCTAGGCTTATACTCGAGTCAATCAGTTTTCCGGTTTCCCAGGTTATAATTAGGTACCACGGGTTATACTCGGGTCGGCTTATATTCGAGTATATACGGTAGGTTTCAAGGAAAGTAGTAAGCACCCCTATATATGTGCACACTATTATGTTCCTCCTTCTGCCTTGATGAAAGTCATTGGGATAATCCAAGCCAGTGTACCCCTGTTTCTTTGGTTTGTTTTTTTTTAATCGATGCTGTTGTATGTAGTTGGTTTGTTTGCAATTTGTTGAGACCAGAATTTTGGGTTGATCTTTTGGAAGATCTCATTTTAGATACAGACTATATTCTTTTAGCAATAGTTAGTCATCCTGTAAAATAAGAATAAACAAATAAACGCTTACCAAGTCTGAGCATGTAAGAAAAACCAAACAGAAGATGATGGATCCAAATTAATCCCATTCTGTCAGTCTTCGTGCTGTAGTAAATTGTTATGAGTAGTGTCTGTTTCATAGTCAGTTTATAATTCAGAGCCTGTTTTTAAAATAGGTTCTTTTCCACAGTACAATTTGTGCATTAAACATAATATAATCTTACAAAGCAGCTACTGACACACCACCCTCCACCCTACTTCCTACCATCAAAGGCTCACAAAACAGGGAGGAGGAAGATGTAGTTGATACATAGCCAGAGGTGGGTGAAGTCAGTGCAGCAAGGCCCACACTAACATCAGTGCTTTAATTGCTAGTGAATCTGATAGATACAGTTCACTTTCCAAGGGCCCACAGTTCCCACTGGAGTGACCTGCACTTCATGGGGACAGTAGAAAGGCAATGGACCAGCAAACAAAACACTGCCCCCTTGTGCCTATTCTTTTTTTTCTGTTGGAATAGAATTGAGAGTTGAGCAAATATTTGATGAATTCAGTGTGGATATTCATTCGTTTGAGAGATGTTATAGGAGAAATGTTGGTGTTTGGTTGTGTGTGAGTGTGTGTATGTTTTCAGGTAGTTATTTATTTGTTGTCATTTTCAGCAAGCAAGGCTGTCATACACAGAACGCAGGTTGTCAATACTCCATCCTCCTATCCTGATGCTGTATTCTCCTTCATACATTTCAGTTTCTCAGATTATCGTCTCAGCATACAGATTGAATACGTATAGTTCCCTTAATGCCAAGGACCACAGACTTTAGTAGATTGTAACTCAATGTAAAGAAAGCCAAAGCCCTCACAATTGAACCAATAGCCAGCATCATGATAAATGGGAGAAAGCTTGCAGTTGTCTAGGAGTTCGTCTTGTTTGCACCTGTAAGCAGAGTGCATGGAAAGAGCAGTTCCCCGATGAGTTGCATTAAGTCTGTGTGAGACGTCTTTAAAGTATCAGAGAACAAGGATGTAGCTTTGAGGATTAAAGTGCACCTGACGCCAGTTATGTGTATAATTGCCTCTTGTGCGTCTGCAAGAGTCCTGGTTGTATAATGGTTAACCATTCTGCTGCTAACCACAATGTCAGCTGTTCAAAACGACCAGCTTCCCCAAGGGAAAGCCCAAGACTTTCTACTCCCATAAAGAGTTACAGTCCCAGGAACCCAGCGGCAGACCTGCCATGTCCTGTGGAATTGCTGTGCATCAGAAATGACTCGACAGCCGGGAGTTTGGGATTTGGATTTTGAAGTATGTTTTATGTGTGTGGAAATTAGACAATGAATAAAGAAGTCTGCAGCATAATTCATGCATTTAGATTATGGTGTTGGCAAGGAATATGGAAAGTACCATGGACTGCCAAAAGAACAAAAAATGTATATTGGAAGAAGTACAACCAAAATGTCCTTAGAAGCAAAAGTGTACTTTTGGACATGTTATCAGGAGTTCTCGTCCCTGGAAGTAGAAGGGTGATGAAAAGAGAAAGACCCTTCGGGGGGGATTGCCAGCAGTGGCGACAACAGTGGCCTTGCACATAACAGATGTGGGGATGGCCCAGGACTGGGCACTGTCACATTCTGTCATACACAGGGTCAATCTGAATTGAAACCGAATTGGTGGCACCTAACAACAACAATAGATAGAATAGTTGTAGAACCCTAAAAAACCTGCTCAGATTGGCACAATTAATTTCTCATTCCTTTCTCTTTTTTCAATTATTAGTATTTTTATGATAGTTTTATTGACATCTTACAAAATCCAATATCTTTTCATATTTGAATGCTTCCTTTCATTCCAGGAAACAGCAATGTTTTGTTTTTTTTTACACCCATGGATGTTATAATTCCTCAGAACACTCCTAAGCTCATCACATCATCTCTGGTTGCCCTGACTGCTTATGAGAAAGTCCACCCTGAAAAATGGCCCTTATGAGAGGCTATGATTCCCTGATGCATGGACTGAAGGAGCAATGTGGTATTGGGAGTGAGAATATGATCTTTATATCGGGGCAAAGATTATTTTAAAAAATGTGTGGATATTCAGGTGCCTTTTCAAGCATAACGAGTATCCTGAAAGGAATTTTCTTGGCTAAAGAGTTGAGCTGAATCTAAAGCAAACCAATCTCACTGCCATTGAGTTGATTTCAAATCATAGCAACTCTAGACTAGTGTAACCACGCCGTAGGGTTTTGAGTGTGTAAACCTATAGAGGGGCTCATCTCCTGATCTTTCTCCCACAGCAGCATCAGGGCTTCAAAATGGCCCAGGAACCACCTTCAGAGGTGATACTTAGACCTCAAACCTTTGCATTTGCCTTTCCTGTAACAAAAGGGCATGTCTGCACCGTACTATGAAGAGCCATCAGATGTAAGGAGTGAGACACAAGCAAAGGCTTGAACTTGGAATTCTGGAATGTGGAACAGCCAAGCAATAAAATTAGCCTATCTTTCAGTGTCTTATGCCTGAGTTTATTTCTCTCTTTCAGAATGTAGGCGGTTTCTTCCCCCCAAAATAAGCCAGGCTCATCTACATTGAATATTTGCTCTGACAAGGACTACCCTCCTCAAAACGTTTTTTTCAACGTTTCAGGAAAATCACAGCACTTCTGTCTGCACTTGCTGCTTCATCTTACAATCTTAAATTGTGTCGATTTGTCATTGCTTTGAAGTAATTGTACCCACCCCACCTCTCAACAAACTCTTCATCACTATCACCTGCTCTTGCTGCGCCTGCAAATTTTAAATAATTTAAAAGACTTGGAACTTTTTCGTGCACTAAATAAGGCCCGTTTACAGTGATGTTGATCATCTAAACAAATTATCAGTAGTCTTTCCATTTCGATAATTAGACCACTGTATTGCTTAGAAATAATTGTAGTTTTCATTGAAGCAGAGCCTCTCCCATGTTCTGTTATCCTCAGCCCTTTAAAATTGTTCCTGTTGTTGACCAGCTGCAGCCTAATGCTTTGTCTATGGCAAACGGTGTTTCACCTCTCTGATTTGTTATCATTTCCTCTGTATTTTGTCGTGGTTGTTTTCCTTTTCCTTGATGCATCACCAGCCCTTGCATCAGATTTACAGTTTGGAGGCAATGATACAAGGGTGACTGAAGTCCGGATACAGTTAGCACAGTGTTAACAGCTATGTGATTCAACTGTGAAAGGCAGTTGTCATTCTTTCTCCAAGGCAATGACCCACTGAAGCTGCATATTGCTTTTCTCATGAGCATCACAAAGTAGAGTATGTGTTACTTTTTTTAACATTTTATTGGCACCTATTCCACATATCATACGATTTAGTAGTTCAATATCAAGAAGAATTGTACAATTATTACTACTATCAATTTTAGGACATTTCCAACACCCTCCCCCCCCACCCCCATGGTTAACTTGCCTTTAAAATGAGTTGTGTAATCACAATCAGTTCTAGGACTCTCTCCCCTCTCCTGCCTTCATTGCTTACTCCCGAAATGTATGTTTTTATTTGGTTGTTTTTATTACAAGCCACTGTATTTAGCTCAAGTTTTAATTCAGTAGACCTATGGCCATCCTTTCTTTTCCATATGCAGGACAGTCTTAACCTGGAGGCTTACTATATGCCACAGGTTGTTAACCCCTTTACCTGTTGGTAGGCATTAGGTGGCTTCCATCTTTGGATTGTTGTGAATAGTAGTCTGTGTGTTCCTTTTGAGTGAGTACCTGGGAATGGGATTGCTTGATCATACAGTCATTTTATGTATAGCTTTTTGGCATAATTCCCAGCTGTTTTCCTCACTGACTATACCATATCTTTTGCCAAAGTTTTTATTAGATTGTTTCTTGGTAAGTTATATGCATACATGCATGTGTTTACATATGAAGGAGCTTCGGAAGTTTATGGAGTTAGTTGATAAGGAATTAGAGTTAAAGATAAGGAATCTTCTCATGTATGTGTATGTGTGTGTGTCCTGGATGGTAAACCCTTGTCTGACAGATGGTTCCTAAAATATTTGTCTCTTCACTTTGTTGATAAAGTCCTCTGATACACAAAAGCTTGTAATTAAGTTCATTTTCATTTGTTTTGTCTTTGGTGTCACATCTAAGAATCCATGGTCAAAGTCTAAGTCATACAGCATTACTCCTTTTTCTTCTAAGAGTCTTATGCGTTTTAAATCTTCTTTTCAGATTGCTGATCCATTTTGAGTTAATTTCCATAGATAGTGTGAGGTATGGGCCCAGCTTCATTCTCCTGCTTTAAAGAGACTATTCTTTCCTCATTGAAGTACTTTTGTTGAAAACCAATTGACCATAGTTTATGGATTTAATTTATAAAGGCATAAATATTGATGTATACTGATAATTGTTTAAGTTGAGAAGTCCTAGGGTTTATTAAATTCTCCTCTGCCCAGGATAAAAAGGTAGGGTCCCCCCAATAAAATGATTTACTTAAAAAATAAAGGTATGGTCAGATATTGGTTATCTCCAAAGCAATTCGATTTCCTTTCAGGGGAAGACAAAACCCCTGGAAGAGAAAGGACTGCGGTCCTAGGGCTATCAGGGGCTTCGTACTGACGCTATATAATTTTGCTTCCAGGAACTCTTTAAAATTTACGTGACTTCAGATTAGATGATTCAGTGGTACATAGAAATTTGCTTTACATAGGTATAACGAAGTCTAAAACAGTAACATGTCTTAGCTGAGTAATGACTATTCCTTTGAGCCAAGAAATCATTCAAGAAACCTGCATTCTAGGTTGTCTGACTGTGAGAAAGTCAGGAGAAAGTCAGTCCTCTGGCTGCTTCTCTGTAAACTCCAGGTCCTCAACCTGCAAAATGAAGACGTCAGCCTGGTGACATCTATCTATCCTACTTCAAGTTCTTGAATCTTTGTCTGCATCTAATGTGTGGTGTAGCTAAGTTTCTATGTAATGAATTCTATTGTAGGATTCTGTTACATTTATAAATTTGGATGAAACAATTTAACTTCTTGGGTCTGTTTGCTCTAACTTGTTCGTAGGCCAGCAATCATTTTCAACTTTTAACCCCTCTGTTTTCATCAGCTTTTCTATTTTAGAACCTTCAGAAACTGTGGATCCATAAAAACTTACAGCTTCTTTAGTAATCAAACTAATGACATATATTTTAGCCTTTTCTTGTCTATAAAATTTACAAATTACTCTTATTTGTAAAACTAAAAGGGATTTATATCAGGGATGGTGTTTGGTTACCACTACTTATTATTCAGACTGAGACCACAATATAAAGTCTGGGACAGAGTATGAGGAAAACGTGGAACAATCAAAGACCAGGCAAAGACCAGCCTTACTGGTGTGGGCGAGGCTGGAGGAATCCTCAAAACTATGGCCCGTAGATACCTTCCAAACCTAGAATGTCCCCAACTCATGGAGATAATCTTTCAGTCATATAGTAGGCCTGTACTGTGTGTAGCGTTCGTAAGAAACATGCTCTTCAGAACAGCTAGTCATGGGAGACCACGGGACAGCATTTGACCTAAAGCACAGTTCAGAAGGCAGGAGGGGCAGGAAAGATGGGCACAAGGAAACGGGGACTCCAGGGAGGAAATGGGAAGATTGAAGGTGAGGGCAGCTATGTCGGAGAGCAAAGTGTCTACAAGTGGTTAGCATTCACCCCAAGCACAGCTACACTGCGCGCCAATAAATACATACAGTTCCATGTTGCTTACATTTTGAATCAGCAAGCTTTATCTTCAAGGGTTACTTTTTTTGTTTTTTCAATTACCGTATATACTCAAGTATAAGCCGACCCGAATAACAGCCTTGGCTCCGAATTTTACCACAGAAACTGCATTTTAAAATGTGCTGGAAAATGACATACACACATATATATGGTATAAAAATTGCACATTCTTAGAGAAAATGTGGGGAAATGTAAGAAAATGTGAAAAGAAAATTTAAATAATCGGAGATAATCACTCTGATCATATTGATAGATTTCCTCACAGTTTTTTCTGTTATGTATATTTTTTAAAGAGAATTATGCTGTTTTATAATTTTATACTATCTAATATCATTTACATGATCTTTGAAGCATGATTTGTAATGATAGAATGTATTTTCAGAATATGCTATCATTTACGTCCCAGTCCTCGGTGGCTGGACATTTAAGTGAAGAACTGTAGGTCTAGTTTCAGATCTAGTGTGATCTCATCTCAGTGCTGCCTTGGTTGCATCTGCAAAGATGCTGAGTCAGTCACTGCCACGGAGTCGGTGCTGATTCACAGCAACACCTGTGGGCTTCTGAGACTGTAACTCTGTGTGGGAGTAACAAGCCCAGTTTTTTTCTGTGGCTCTATCTGCTGGTTGTTTCAAATTGCCGAGCAAGTAGATGGCAGCTCAACACCTAACCACAGTGCCACCAGGGCAAAGACCCTGATTCCCGATAAAGTCACATTCTAAAGTTCTGAGTTGACTTTGAAAATGAGCTTGTGTATTTTTACAGTGTCGCAGACATAATGCACGCATCATACATTTCAGTAGTTCAGCCATATTCATCAGAGGGTTGCAACCTTCACCACAGCCAATCCGGGACATTTCTTCTCTCTTGTGCTTGTTGTTAGCTCCCCAGTTCCTGCCAGCCTGCCCTGCCATCGTGGACAGGAATTTGGGAGGAACACTGTACACCCTCACACTTCCTGCACCTTCCTAACGCAGTAGGGGGATGAGGGTGGCACTGGGAGGCAAGAGACGGTTATAAAAGTCCACATTAAATATTGAAGAGTCCAGGTACATAGTGGATTTCTAACTCTGTCCAGTCTGTTTCCTCAGTCCCTTGATTGTTTCTCAGGGATGTGTTAAGATAGAGCGATTAGTTTTAAAAGGAACTTTGACAACTTTGGATAAAATATAATAGAAAATAATAATAATAATAATTTATAAATGATCAAGGGTTCATGAGAGGGAGGGGGAATGAGGAGCCAATTACAAAGGCTCAATGTTTTGAAAATGATGATGGCAACAAATATAAAAATGTGCTTGACATAATAGATGTATTTGATAAGCTGTGTGAGCCCCCAATAAAATGATTAAAAAAATAAAATGTAATAGAACATCACTTTTTTGGCCTTTAGGTGAGTTGAAAATGTTCCTATTGATGAAAAGATAGCTGTTCTAGACTCACTCACTCTCTCACTCACTCACCCTCCCACTAACTCACTCGCTCACTCATTCACTCACCCTCCCACTAACTCACTAACTCACTCACTCTCTCACTCACTCACCCTCCCACTAACTCACTAACTCACTCTCTCACTCACTCACTCAAAAAAATAAATAAATAAAATAAAAGATTGCTGTTCTATTTGGATAAGATGTTTGCCAATTTTGTCACTTCTACCTCTACCCTGTTGTTTAAAATAGAAGTAAGTTTTCAAATGGGAAATTTAAATTATTGAGCCCCGTTCATCCTTGTTCTTCCACACCACCACCCCCTCCCCCATCTCCAGGGCCCGTTAACACCCAGCAGCTCTCCAACAGGAGATGGAACAGATCAGTTATGTTCCAAATGTGTCCGAAAATGGTGTCCTTTGTTCTTCTTCTCAATGAGTTTTCTTTCTTCAAAAAATGACGTCACCTGCATGGGAATTTTGCTTGGTGGTGGAGAGAAGCACACTGAATCGTAGGTAGTGGGTGATGCCTGACAAGTCTGCAACCATTATTTTGAATATCTAAAATGGAGACATCCCAAATCTCTCCAGCTGAAATAGTTCACGTACGCACACAGAAGAAAATGTTTATTTGTGTGCCATTATTACCCCTGGCTTGGGAATCAGGCTTGCTTTTCTGTATGCACAACGAGACACAAAAGGAGGAATTTTCTAGCTGCAATTTGTATAGACTTCAGTGTTCTTGAAAGGAAGGTACTTCAAGGCCATTTCCATTTGTTATAGCGTATGGATTCGCTCACCTCATGCAAATTATTTTTCCACTTTCCATTTTAATTCTTTGCTGTCATTGTCTGGCAAAATGATCATTTGGTTTCGTTCTGTGACACTACTCACTGATCACTGAGCTGACAGTGCCCTTTGTCTGTGACAGTGTAGCGCCCCACGGTTTATTTGTATTGCTCTTCTTATTGCTACCTGAAGATTTCTGCTTAGGCTGTATTGCTTACTCTTGGCTTAAAAAAATGTGTAGATGGTGTGTTTTAACTTCGAAGTTCCACTTCAGAAACAGGTCCCTTTTATAGTCTTGGGCAGAGCCATGTTTATAATAATGTATGCACCTTGTAACAGTCAAAACATCTATTTATCTGAAACAGTCTGAAGGTTAACATGTTTGAAGGTGAATGATAAGCAGTGTGTGCTGTTCCGGAGCCTGTCTTGGATGGGCTTTATTACTACCTTCCTGGATGTCCTTTCCATCGCCTTCCCCATCCGGATTTCCGTTTACTTTAAACCCTCAGCTGTTGTCACAACTGCCAAACTCGCTTTAGCCCTACAAAAACGAGCGTAACCATGTAATGCTCCTGCTGCAAATGGAGAAGTGGGCCTTTATTGGGAATAGAATTCTCTTCCTCTGCGGGAAAGAAGAGCTGTGATTCTGAGAAGATTAGAAGTTGAGAAGCTAAAAATTAAGCACACTCCTTTTAAATAATGTCCACTTTGCTAGCAGAGAAGGCAGGGCGTCTGCAAAAGTGACAGTGGTGAGCGTGAGGCCTTGTGACTTGAGAGTGGAGGGAGGTGGGGTGAAAAGGAGGAGCCTGAAAGCAACTGCTTAGCCAGGAGGGAAGGAATTCCGGCAGAAAGGAGTGCCCGGTGAAGGCTGAAGATCACGCCTTAGTAAAGAAACCAGTTGGCCCTGTTTATGACTTTATCCAGGAACACTTGGTGTTCCTGAGGCATTTCTGCTGGGCAGGAGATTGGCTGGCCTGGTGTGGTAGGAGGCCAGAAAGGTGAAATAACGCATGTTTCCTCTTCTAAAGAGTACTGTGGATTTGCCTTGCTGTGGAGTTCAGGCTACCAAAGAGAGCTGAGGCCAGAAAACCGATAGGTAAACCGATAGGTTAAAAAAAATTTTTTTTTATATAGTATGGTAGAGAAGGAATTGGAGATCTTTTTTCAAGGTAAAGAACAAATTCTTTTGAAGAGGAGCAATAAGTAAGTAGAAAGTTGGGAGATTTGAGGATTTGAGATTACGGAGGTGGAGTTCTAGGAGTTGAGCCTTAGATCTGTTAGCTTTTTAAATGACTGATGAGCGTATCCTTCTCCTGTCTTGAAAACCTCTAGGGGTCCACATTTCTTTCAGGTGTCCGTCAGAACAGGCACCATTCCTCACACTTGGCTCATCCTCATGTCTTCTGAACCCTGTGTCCTAACCCAGAACTCTCATGTAGTCTCAGAATCTTCAAGATTCTCCCTACATTTTTACCTTTGCACATGTTGCTCCTGTTACATGGAATGCTTTTCCTGTTCCTTTCTGCCTTGCCATATCCTTCACACCTACAAGACCTACTCAGATAGCACTCTCTCTTGAAGGCTTCCCACGCTCCTGAAGATAGCACTGGACAGAGCCCATCTTTTTCTGTGCTCTCATAGCAGTCTGTTCGTACATGTATTGCGTTTTACCAGAAGCATATATGAATTTCCAGTTGACTGTAAACTCCTGAAGTCAGGAGCTGTATTTCCCTTCTTTATCCACAGTGCCAAATAGGTAATATTAAATTATTAATATCTGTATTTATTATTGGGTTTAAATGAATTGAACTCATTTGATACATCTTAGAATTTAATATACATTTAAGTCATCTGGTGCTCATAGTAAAATTCAGGTTCTGATTCAGTAGGTCTGAGATGGGCTTTGAGATTCTGTACTTTAGGCTCCTCCTAGGTGCTGCCAGTGCTGCTAGGTTATGGAGTGGGTCCAAAGTGCCTGTGGCCTAGTAAGGAGAAGTAGAGTCCAAAGAAGGTTTTTAGGAATAGGCAAGTTATCAGGACACTGACACAGAAAATGTTGCTGTACCCAAAGTGATAAATGAATTAAAAAATTTAGATACTTCATCATGAAATAAAGCAGGAGACCATCTGGAAGGTGGTGGTTGGCAAGACTAGAATAATAAAATATTATTGACTGAGGCACACCTGCCACCGGAGGCTGTGGGGAGGAGGGTGGTGATGGTGGGTTATGAGAAGGGTCAGGAGCCTCCAGTGTTTAGTTACAATAAGAAAGCATTCCCACCTGTGTTGAGGCAAGAGTGATGGAGAGAATAGAAAAGTCTAGATTACAGGGCCTGGGAAACCCCTGAAGAGATGGTAGGAATAGAATTTGACAAGTGATTGTTTCCTGAACTTAAGTATCCAGCGCCTAAGGATAAAAATCTTTTTTCTTTTTTTTTTTTAACTCAAAGATGACAGCACTTCAGATTAACACAACTCTTGTGACTGCAGTTATCCCCATGTGTGGAAAATAAATGTCCTGCCACTGACGCCTTTTAAGGAAGAGCACCGATGTCTAGATCAGTGTTGTCCAATGCAACAGCCACTAACTAGTCACATGTAACTATTTAAATTTGAATTCGGTACAATAAAAAATTTAGTTCTTAGCCAAATGTTAGTAGTGGACAGTGCGAAATAGATCACTTCTATCATCACAGGAAGTTCTGTGGGGCAATCTAGCCTGGACACACCACTGTCACATCCTACAAATGAACATATTTTTCAGTGGGTTGGTGTCTTTTATTTTAATAATTTTATTAGGGGCTCATACAACTCTTATCACAATCCATCCATACATCAGTTGTGTAAAGCACATCTGTATATTCATTGCCCTCTTGATTCTCAAAACATTTGCTCTCCACTTAAGCCCCTGGCATCAGCTCTTCATTTTTCCCCTCCCTGCTCCCGCCTCCGTCATGAACTCTTGATAATTTATAAATCATTCTTTTGCCATATCTTGCACTGTCTGACGTCTCCCTTCACCCACTTTTCTGTTGTCCATCCCCCAGAGAGGAGGTTATATGTAGATCCTTGTAATCGGTTCCCCTTCCCATTCCACCCACTCTCCTACCTCCCCGTATCACCACTCTCGCCACTGGTCCGGAAGGGATCACCCGTCCTGGATTCCCTGTGTTTCCAGGTCCTATCTGTACCAGTGTCCATCCTCTGGTCTAGCCAGATGTGTAAGGTAGAATTGGGATCATGATAGTGGGAGAATGGGGTGGGGAGGAAGCATTTAGGAACTAGAGGAAAGTTGTATGTTTCATCATTGCTACCCTGCACCCTGATTGGCTCGTCTCCTCCCTGTGACTCTTCTGTAAGGGGCCGTCCAGCTGCGTACAGATGAGCTTTGGTCTCCACCCCGCACTCTCCCTCATTCACAATGATAGGATTTTTTTGTTTTGATGATGCCTGATACCTGATCCCTTCAGCACCTCGTGATCACACAGGCAGGTTGATGTCTTAATGATAATGTATAACAAAAAATAAAATTAAAACACCGTATCTTTATTGGTTACCTCTGCAGTTACTTCAATGAAAATCAGTACCCAGATGAAGCAAAGCGAGAAGAAATCGCAAATGCTTGCAATGCAGTGATACAGAAGCCAGGTAAGTCTCGAGCACAGCTCTGGCTGTGGTGCAGCCCACAGACGCTCATCAGCAGTTAGGACCCGAAATCTCCCCTTCCATTCCCCTCTCACTGCTCTCTGCCACTCTGCCAGCCTGCTGCAGGCAGTTACTGCCCAATTCTGTTCACTCAGCACTTCTCAGCATTCAAAATCAAATGCTCGCCTTAGGAGGGACCCTGCATAGGATTCTCATCTAAGTATGCGTAGATTTACTTTTCAGAAATTTCATATGATAATATCAAATCCACAATAATAGTAAGGTTTAAAATATTTAAGCAAGATTGATCTAGTTTGTTTGCATTTGTTATAAATTACACGATTCAGTATTGCTGTTTTGGGGAAGAATTGTTTTGGTGTTCAGCTTTTCTGGGTCTTTCCTGTGTTTCTGTGCAATTCAACAGAGCCCTGAATTCACGTATTGTTACTGTGTGTCTCCCCCTCCCACCCCCTCCCCACCCCGTGCTACAGTATGCCACATTCTACAGTTTTAATTACTAGAAACCATCCTCAGTTAAGTGGATATGATTGATCTCCATTTGTCTGGTTATTTTTATGGGCAAACAGTAATTATCTCCTTTAGTGATAAGCCAGATTTGTAGCCATCTAGACCCTACAAACTCAGCTCCAAGTACATATAAGGGAGTGTCCTCAAGCCAGGCCCTGGCAAACCTGTCTTGGTTTCCCAGCCCTGTAGGTGAAAAGCTGAAAAGTAAACAAGGACATGCTGAAGTATAAATGGGCAACATAGTGCGGTCAGTGGGATGAGACATCTGAGAACAGAGGACCATCAGTCTGACATTCAGACTGAGTTCTGCCCTCCGGCGTCATGATGAGGGAGGATGGGTGATTGTAGTGACCTGTAGTCTTCCAGAAAATATGCGTGTGATACTCTCTGTCTGAGGCAACACGGGAACGTTTAGTACAAAGCCTGACAATGAAGTGAGCCTCAGTTATCTGGAAACTTGGTCACGAATACCATATTCAACTAGACCTGGCTTGTCGAATTCCCTTCATGTGTATGACCGGTGTGTTAACAACTGAAGTTGTGCATTATACTAGGCAACGCTAAAAAGAACGGTTTTAGCAATAAGTGTCAACTAAAGCATCTTTCAAAAAGAGAGAAAAGTAGTAAGAAAGAAAAAGTAAGAGAGCAAGTAGTAAGTCTTTGAGGCTTTGAGGCCCCAGCTGTAAATGATGAGAATTGTGGCCTGTGCGTTCACAGGTAAAAAGCTGTCGGACCTGGAGCGCGTCACCTCCCTGAAAGTCTATAACTGGTTTGCTAACAGACGGAAGGAGATCAAGAGGAGAGCCAATATCGGTACTGTATCCGAGGGCTGCTTTCTCTTGCAAACGCTCTGTTTGTTTGAAGGAACTGTAGGGCTAAATGATCCTAGGATCTACGCCTAAGAAGGTTGTCCTTGTGTTTTCCTTCATGGTATTCCTTCATGGTGATTCACTAAAATTAGTATGATTTATTCTCTGTGTTGTACCGATGACATGATTATTTATAAAGCTCAATGCCCTTCGTGTGTTAAAATATCATGTCAGCCATACCTGGCTGATGATTTCTGTGGTACCCATTAAAGATGTGTATACGGTTAAAAGAGGGAACTGATCAGCAGGACATATCTGATTGTTAGAAGTGAATGACAGAGGCTTTATGGACAGGGACACAACAAGAGGCAGGAGATAAACAGCATTTGAGGAATTGGAAGTTGGAATTGAAACAATTTAGCCGAAGGATTGTTTTTGAACTTTTTGAATTACATTTTACTTATAAACATACTTCCTTTTCATCGTGACAACTTGCAAATGCTTTCTAGCTCCCCCCCCCCCCGCCCCCCTGCTCTAAGACTGGAAAGCTAGTTGGTTTGTTAACTAGTGTTTGTCAAGCACCTGACAGTAAGGGTCTTGAGCTTTACATGCATTGAGCAACAGGGGCTCCAGATGGCAGATGGGTATCAAGCCTGACCTGGGTGTGCATTTGAACGTTATCCACCTTAGGTCTCCCTCGTGGTGTAGTGGTTACACGTTAGGCTGCTAACCTGAAGATCAGCTGTTTGAAACAACCAGCATCTTTGTGCGAGAACAACAAGGCTTTCTGTTCCCATCAAGAGTTCGTCTCAGAACCCCACAGGGGCGGTTGTGCCTTGCCCTACAGGGTCGCCAGGAGTCAGAATCAACTGTGTGGTAGTGAGTTTGGTTTGATTTCTGGTTAAGTTTTAAAGAAATACGAAGTAGAGGAATCTAGGTTCTTATTTAATTAACTCTGATTTCCTGAGTACAAAAATTAATTCAGTATATCCACCATTATAATAATGTAACAGATAATTTAGGGATCTCTATGCTTTTTTCGAAGAAGCAGCAATCCTGGAGAGTCATGGGATAGATGTACAGAGTCCAGGAGGCCATTCCAACAGTGACGACGTCGATGGGAATGACTATTCCGAGCAGGTGAGCCGCTGGAGAGAGGTTCTTGGTTGCAGAGTGGATGGGACAGTGTAACAACTCAGGTCTGTGGGTGTGCTTAGTGTGGGGTTTTGGGGGAGACAGTCGAATGTCCCTCCACTCTGTTTGTGTGTCTACTTAGATTGTCATGTCATTTGAGAGGAATGTGGTACGATTCAGTTGTCCTGTTGAATTTGTGAGAAATCGCTACTCACCCACATGGATTTATTGTCATACAACAGGATACTTGGCAAGTACGCAATGGGGAGGAGGAGGAGGGAAGAAGTTCAGAGGGAGGCAGAGAAGCAGAGAAGGTAGAAGAAGAGAGGAGGATCTGATCCAAACAAGCAAGTTACACCATTCACCACACACACACTCAATGTTTGAGAAATACTAGGGGCAACTGGGTAGCTGTAATCCATGCCTAAACATGTGCCAATACAGGACCCAATGGCAAGTCCCACCCACCACGGCCCCATTGCATTAGGAACCCTCGTACCGAGATGAGTGGTTCTTTCAGAATCTCCCTGGCACGTTGACACAACCCCCCCCCCCTTTGTCGATCACCTGCATGTCTTCCCATGTCACCTCATTGCTTGGAAGACACGTATTTATTTGTAGCCACTGGATGGAACCGTTCCATTTAGCTGAGAATGTGGGAGTCCTTCCCACCCCAAACCTCCCACACCTCTATGACCAGATTGCATTAGGATATTTATAGGGCTTAAAATCCACTTCCATTTGGAATGGTGTCATCCTCTAGGTCACCTCACCCAACAAAACTGTTTCTCTTTCCCCTCTGCCAGTCACAAATGTCGTCCACTATGTTCCACCCTGTAGTTCCCCGTATTTCTGCAGCCTCTGCCTGCCAGCTGCAGTTCTGTGCAGAGCCGCTGTACATTCTAAAAGCTGCTCTGAAAATAGACTGAAGCAGGGGTGCCTGTGCGTCCCAGGAGTTAACTTTTCCCCTTTGGGGTGCGCTAGCCCAGCTCAAGAGCATGCCCTGTGTGTCTGGCTAGTTGGAGACACTCCCGTGACTTACAGTCACCTCCATAGATGGCGTCTTCCCTTCTGTCTTACAGATGCCCTAAGAGTAGCACATCCCCAGCTTTTTTCCCTAAGGGGCTTACCCTTTCAAGATCCTTAACACAGAGTTCCCCTGCAGATGTGACAGGTGAGAAACTCACCCCTTTTGTGTTACACCGTCTTCAGTCCCTGACATACAGCCCGAAATGCCAGTTTCCTTTCACAGTTTTCTTTTTTAACACTCTGAGCTCCTATGTGGAAGGAGAACTTGACACTCCCTGCTAAATAAATCCTGCCACCTTGAGTGCACAGCTGCCCTGCAGCACGTGAGTGCCACGCTGCTTCTCCACCCTTTCAGGGGATTACGCTTGGGTCCTGCTGTTGTTGGAAATGTTTTCTTTCCCCAAAAATGCATTTTTATCCATAAAACAATGAACATTTGGACTTCAAGCTGTTGGTCTGCGGGATTCTGCTTCGTTTGATTTTTTTTTTCAGTTCGGAGAGAGATACCGGAATGCTAGCCGTCAGATGCAAAGAAGTTAGTAGCATGCCTGTCTGGCCTTCAAGAACTACTCTGTATTTGTTCCAAACAAAAAGATCCAAAGTGTTGGCTTTATTTCAGCCACTCCAGGTTTGATCATCACCAGCAATCTTGCTGATAGAAATAATCAAATTCCCAGTAAGAAAAGAGCAGTAGCTGGATCCTAAAAATGCCAACTCTGGGTCCCTGGTCCTCTCTCCATTCAGTGTCTACTTAAATACAAGTCACCTCCACCCTCTCACAAGACACCTCCCCTACACCATTTCATTCCATGAGCGGAGTGCCTCCCTGCGCCCCTCGTCCCAGCATGTCTTCTCTGAGTTGGTGAGCGGTGCTCTCCCATTAATAACCTTCTGTTTCCTGTGTCTGCGCCTCTAGGATGACAGCACTAGCCACAGTGACCACCAAGACCCCATCTCGTTAGCTGTGGAAATGGCGGCGGTCAACCACACGATCTTGGCATTGGCCCGGCAAGGTGCCAACGAAATCAAGACAGAGGCCCTGGATGATGACTGACCAGGGAGGGTTAAACACAAGACGTTAACTTAGTTTTAGATGTAGCACCTTAGCAGACTTTCCTCGGTCCTTACCATGTGTTCTTACAGTATAACTTCGCAGTTTCTTGTATGTCAGTTAGCCATTAGGGTCTTGTTCTGTGAAGATGGCATGGTGCCCTCAGCCTTTGCATATACTCTCAGTATTAATTCCCAGTAAATAACCACCAACCAACCAACCAACCAAACTTCTCTCTCCCAGCCCCTGAGGCTACAAAATCTTGCTGCTCCGTCTTAGCATTCCAAGAAAGTGCTTCCAGGTGTTTAGATAGCCCTCCGTTCTCGAATGTTAGGCAACATATAAAGTCTCAGAGACCTTTAGATTCATGTAACGAACACTAGTCTGTAACTCCCTCTTCCCTCCCCAAGACTAACAAGGCTGCAAGCTGAGATGGTGTGGCACGGGATTGACAGGCACCCCTGGGGAGCACTCACACAGTCCAAGGAGCACTAGACCCCCCCTCAGCGAGCGTCCCGGGTCCCCCGCTGCAATAAGCCGTGCCTCACTAGAGCCACCCGGTGGCTAGATTATCCTCCTTTGGGTGCCGTGCTAAGAATGTCAACAGAACAACCTGGTCTCAGATTTTGGTTGGTATTAACATGCCTGACACAGACATCCCTTCCTCTCACAAGCTGTGTGACTTAGTCTATAAAATACTGCCTTCTGCCTTGGGACCATGATTTTAAAAAAAAAAGTCATTGAAAAAGAACCTAGCTTGAGAGCAGTGGAAAAAAACGTGAGCCGCAGATCTAATGGATGCTGAAGTCCAGTTCTCAGAACCACTGTCCATGCCATGGCGCGCGCGGTCTCCAGTGCCTGCCTGGAAAGTCCCGATGTCTCGGCACAGAGGGTACTTTGCCTCCTGTCTCTGTCCCTTTTCCCTGCTACCAAAAAAAAGTCAAGGTCAGATATCCGTGAGTGAACTTCTAGTCTCTGTGTCCACTGACTGAAGCCATCTCGCTGTGAGAGGTTGGGTGGGTCCGTGCTGACTGTCACAATGCAAATTCCTACCTAAACAGGAGCGAAGGGATGGGGATTCACCACGTCCTGCGGTCATGCCAGACCCCTGGGACGGGGCTGCTTTGGTGGTCTCTACTCTGTCCTTGTAGAGGTGAAAAGCTCGATTGCTACAGGCAATTTATCTAATAATTGGAAGCCATATTGATAATGGATGTGGTAATATTTGTAAAGTTTTGATCTTCTTTAAACGGCAGTAACTAATGGGATTTTTTCCTTGATCACATATGTAGCACTTTTGTTACTTTTTAAAGATATTTATATTTGATAAATCCTTTTTTCATTTGAGAACTCAAAATACCAAACAGTGAACTTGTGTTATAGAGTCACCCTGTGATCACCTTGTCATCTAGTAGCAAAATGATGAACTACTCATGCATCAGAGAAAATTACATCTACCGGCCATGTATGCGAACAGTGTCTTGGCATCCCGATTAAATGACACGCTGTCCCTGCAGGGACGTGCACGGGGATGAGGACGCAGTGCTTGGCGCAGCACGGAGACACGGTGCTGTGTGTTCTCTGCCTCCGTCCAGGCGTGCTCACGCGTGGTGGCGGGGAGGGCGGGGAAGGGGCTGCCTGAGCCGACAGATTCCTGCCGCCCTCTTGTCTGCCCAGGGAAAACAGATTCTAAGGTCTAAGGAAAGTGCTATGTCCTTACCTCTTCACGCCAGCCCAACCCACCCCCAAGTGTATTCAAGTTAAAGCCACTGAGGCAGACCTCTGACCTTCCTCCATGCCCCTTTCTCATTAGCGGCCCATAGCCATCTGCTTAGGCTCACCCTGACTTGAAATCTTTTTTTCTGTCTGGCTGGTGAGAGTGGGGAGAGGTCGGGCCGAGGGCTTGAAAGTGCCACCTGGCGTGTGTCTGTGACTTGGGGAGGCCTCCCGGCAGGCCAGGGCCTGCATTCGCCCCGTGGGCTTCAGGGGAAAGGTGTGTAGCTTTTTCCACTTTCCAAGGGAGGCCGTCATTTCTGTTTCACTGCGTGGCTTGAGGTAACCCATTCACGAGTAGCATTTGTTAATCTCAGGAATGATCCCCTCACTCTTGTTCTTTCTTGTTTTGTGTGACTTTTTAATTTCAATTAGGAAGTTGTATTCTCTCTCTATTTTATTTGTAAGGAATGTAGCATATTGCATCTTCTCATTTTGATGGAATTGTGTCTGCTTATTCGTGGTCGAATCAGAGAGAAACGGAGAGAGGAAAAAACACACTTGTTGACAAGCCACATCCATGATCTATTGTAAGGAGATTATTAAAATGGATAGCTTCGTTATGATAAGATCGCTACCTTCATTTGTTCTTGCTGATCTTTTTAACGGAACAGACTCAAATGGTTAAGACAGCTGCAGTTTCTAAGAAATACAGCGACTGCCGCAGAAGAGCTCAGAGGCTGCATTCTGAGAAGACCTCTGGAGGAGGAGGAGGAGGAGCAGGAGGAGGAGTGCTCTGGGAAGAAAGGAGAGTTCGTGTCCGAGAGACTTCCTCCTGGGATGGACAGCGTCTAGGAATAGGTGCGGGAAGGCTTCACCCACAGTTCTCGGGCAAGAAGAGTGCTGGCCTAGCCTCCTCTGAAGACCCACACTGCCTTACTTAGAACTCTTGCTTTTTAACCAAGATTCCGCGTTTACTTCTTTTGGAGCCAGAGAGAAATCCCCAGCTGGTTTCTGTCTGTCCTCAGGTTCGGTGTCACTCCTTGTCCAGGCCACTCCCTACCCATCACAGCACATGGAGGATGTCCTGGGATGTGACTTTTGTTTAATCTGTATTATTTTGGGGTGGTGGAGATCTTTTTTCATCTTGATTTTGTAAGATTGTTCAGATTTTAGGCGTGGTCTTGAATTGGAAACGACTCTGCAAGTGAAAGAAAAACAGCCAGATTCTTTAGAGTTTCCCTGCTGTGCCCTTGGGTGGCTCTGCCCACCTCTTGCCTCTTCTTCCCTCCGCCTGGCCCTAGAGGCTCTCTCTCTGGGTTGTCCCTTCCTGTTGGAGCAGGGAAGGGCACAGCGCCCACTCATTTATGTAGCTTACCCCCTTTGATTTGCTTTGTCTCTCTTGGGCTGGTCTCAGACTTTCATTGAATTACTTTCATTGACTTGGTCATGTGGGTAAATTTCCTACCTTTTTCACATCACAACTTTACAGAAGAACCTTTTAAAGATGGCCCAGCCCAGCACAGTGTCTGCCTGTCTGTTGATGACCGCGGGGAGAACAGTGCAGTGCACTCCCACCTGAGACCTTACGCGCCCATCCAGGACCAGGCAGACATCTTGGTTGGTTACAGCAAAGCTTGTACTGATGGAGAGGCGCTGAAGGCAGTTCCTTTTCCCCACCCCACCTGCCCGCGCCTCTGTTCCAGGCCCCAGCCCTCTCCTACGTTCCCACGACCCTCCACAGGAAGAAAGGGCCCGCGCAGAGAGGCACAGGGCCCCTCAGAGGCTCCTTGTGCCTGTGCTCCGTGGGGAGCCAGGCGGAGAGTGAGCGAGAAGCCACTGCTAGTCCATCGTTCACCAACTCCTGCTTTGGGTCTCGGCCATCAGGTATATTTTTACCTCGGAAGAAAAGAATCATGAAGACTTCACTGTCAACAGTTGTTTCTGTTCTCCCTGTTTGGTCTTTGTCTTGAAGAAACATTGCTTTTTAAAGTATTTCCCTAGAATTCCAGCCATCACACACTTAGGTATTCCGCAGACTGTCATTTATCAGGACTCTCCAGTCACATGCTCTCGGTCTGAACGACCCTGGTCCGTGCTCGTCTGTGCACCTGTGCTCGTGCCAGCTCCTGGAGTTGAGCTGACCAGGGACCCTGGGCCCCGGCAGCGGGGCCCACCTCTCACACCCACACCCCTCCCACCCACCCTTTTTGACCATGTACAGGATATCTCTTATTAGCAGCCGAAATTGTCCTCCCCCCCCCCATAAATGTGCCCCCTTTCTGTGACCTAAAAATGTGAACTATAGCCCTCACTCTCTCTGGTCTTAAGAAGGGTTCGGTTAGAAGCAGTCTTCCCACTTCACTCGGCCTTCTAAAATTGCTTGTTGTCGGTTGTCTAGAGAACAACCAGAATATTCCCCCACCCCACCCCTACCCCATTGAGTCTCAGCATATTCTTAGGCAATAATTTTCCCTGCTGTGGATGATTTTGTTTTCAGTGACACCGTCCATTGTGTAGTCCTGCTCGACATTGTGTGTTGTCTGTGCGCGTGTGCGCTTTCCACCCGTGTCAGTGGAGAGCATGTGTCCTTGTGCTGGGGGGTCACCGCTCATGTGTTCCTGCTGTTGTCATTGGGCTCACGGAGACATTGGCTGCACGGACCCATTTATAGCTTTACTGAGCCGGATTTGTTGTCCAGACTTCCTGAGTGAAAGTTGGGTGCACTGAGCAGCTCCCGCTGCTGGCATCTGGGGAGGGGGTCGGGGGGAGATGCTCTGGGGAGAGGGCGGGGCTTACACACATAAAGCATTCATTTTCTGTGTTCTCTTTAAATGACAAGGACCTTTACTCAGGATTTGGGATCAGTTGGCAGCCATATTGAATTTGGGAGACTGAGCTGCATGCCCTCAACACCCACCACGCCCTTTCCCCTGTCCCCCCCCCCGTTTCTCACTTTCTGTATATTCTGATTTATGTTACCACGTGATGCCTAAGTCAGTGCCAGTGTAAAGGTAGGGAAGGTGGGAGGCGCCCAGGAGACAACAGGAAAGGCGGGCCTTTGCTAAGGCGGTTATCCTCCCAGGAGATGGGGTGACCCGGTGGGGGTGCCGGCCTGTGAGCGGTCCTGTAAAGTGGTCTCCTTCACTGCCTTCTCTTTCTAGAGATGACTCTCACTTAGGAGGGAAGATTTCCTGGCCACTCACGAGAGAATTCCAGTACTGAGGTGGTAGAAATGGCTTTTTAAAATGCATGAAACCAACACACCAGTCTTCTGGTTACAGAAACCTCTCTGCCACAGAAAGCCTATTCTTAATTCCCTTTATGTATTAGCCGCCAGTGCTAACTGCTGCGCTGGCTACGTTAGCGGCCCAGCATTGCCTCAGCTCGCTTTTCTCTGGAGAGACTGCCCCTGCGCACTCTCAGGCTAGACGTCTCTGTGCGGGCTTCTTCTTTCCTGCTGGGGACGAGCAGTCGCAGCCACAGAAAAGGAACCATCTGAGAAATCCGGTTTCTTATCAGATTGGGGGTTTCTGTTTATTTGCGTCTCTCCACTCTATTGATAGGTGAGAGAGGGGAGCACCCAGGCACCCTGTGCTGGCTTCTCACCGCCCAAGGACCCACAGCCACTGTAGGTCCGTTGGACTCCCAAATGCTTAGAGGCCTGACCTGCATTTTTCTCACTCTTCATATGACCCTTGGGGCCAGGAATGGAGCAGAGCTAAATATAGTTGATTTTATGCAAGTGAAATCTAACTAGTATTTTTTCACACCACTTGACAGTTTAGCACGCACATCTCACACCCATTATCTCATTAGCTAGCTCCCTCACAAACAACCGACAGCCACAGCCAGGATCAGCCCTCCCTGCCAGCACTGCCTGGTAGTGTGTGGGTGCCCAGAGGCGGTGCAAAGAGGGAAAGGTCTGGGCCTGCGGGTTCCCTGGACTCCAATGAGAGTGGCTTTGTACAGCCATCATCACTGGGGTGCACACTGGTACATGGCAATCAAATGAAGGTTTGGTTGGATCTTTTCAAATTGTAACCATGGTGATTGAGGGGGGTGGCAGAGAATGAATATATAAAAATCTAATGACAATTGCTCTGAGTGTCCTCCTGACATGTAATTAGCTGTTTGAGCAAGACGTGGACCAGCGTGGCCGTAATTAGCAGGCTTTCTGTCCTTTCCCTTCCTAGCACAGTTGCTCCCACGGACATTGGGAGCAGCGGCAGTGAAGGGAAATAATGACAGGGTGCTCATGTTCTTTCAAGTGGAGACAAAGCTTTGGATGGATTTCAACTTCAAAATGGAAGCCTGGGCTGCTTGCTTCCCAAGAAGCTGCCTCGCACACCCACTCAAGCCGGCCACCTTGGGGCAGAAGCCGCAGTCAGGTAGAGGGCGTCCCACTCGCGAAGGCACCATGCTAGCACACGTCCTAGAACGTTCCCCTGTCCCTTCTGATGCATCCATTCATGGCCGTCAGATTCGAAAGTGTTTATCCAACAGCAGCTTGCACATGGATTAAATAGGGTTCTCCTCATTGAACCCTATGCGCCAAGATGCGCAACACAACAGGAACACAACGATCCGTGTGCACACACCGCCTTTGAAGAGCCGGGTGCTCCTACGGGACACTGGGGCTTGCTGTGCCCTGTAGTGCCTGGAACAAAAGGACTCGTGAGTTTCTCCAGCTTTCCTCAGGTCACAGCCTCCAGCTCTCCCCTGCCAGGGCCACCTCTGCTTCTCTGTGTGTTCCCTACTGTGCCCAGCACTTCCAGACTGTCCTCCCAACCACCCATCCCACAGGGCTCTCCATCCCCGCAGAACCCCAGACCACTCACCAGCCCTTCACTAGGATTTCCAGGTCGTTCCCGTCCCTGCAGCCTTTCTTCAGTTGTTTCCCCCGGTGCAGGCCTGCAGCACACCAGCACCCAGCATACTGTGCTCAAGGCCTCTGCGGGTGCTGGTGCCCAGGACACACAGCTGGCCGCCCAGGCCCAGGAGGCCTCTCCCAGGTCTGGACCTTCCAGGGTTGGTTAGGCACACATTGAAGAAAATAGAGCGCGCATGCTTTTTTCTTTTTAGAAAATGTTTTGCTTAATCCCCTCACGCAAATCTTTACCCTCCACTCTGGAGGGAATCCTGACCTAGTAAGTCTCCGCTTAAAAGACCAGTGTCACAAGAGCCTGAGGGGGCGGCGAGTTTAAGTTGCTTTCTCTGCCCCACCTGTAAACGCACCCTACTCTAGTTAAGGAGAGGGTCTTCATACTGTGGCGGTGGTTTATGTTTCTGTTGCTTTTGCCTCCCCAAACACAATAGCAAGCAAATGTCAAGCAATTGTGCCAGGCCAGGAAGAAACTCCTGTGAAAGGTTTTTGCTTAGGATGTCTCGTCTAAGACCTGAAAGCCGTTCTGTGCCCAGCCCCTTCACACCTGCATTCCGGACACCGCCCTCCCCTCTCTGACTGGGGCTCCTCCTCGGCTGCATGACTGTGACCCCATTGCGGGAGCTGCTGGAAGATGCCACGTCTGCCTGTCAGAACGTCGAGGCTGTGCGGGGCTAACGAAGTGGCCTCGGCTCTGGGGACAGTGAGACATGCCCAGGAGCGGCCAGCAGAACGCATATCATGGGGTCTGCACGGAAACCCCCCAACTTGCCCTCCTGCCGCAGCGAGCTGCTTGTGGCCTGGGGCTGTCCAGCACGAGCGGGAGCTGGACGGACTTCCTTCCGGGTGAGAGAGTCACAGCTCCAGCCCTCAGTGAAAACATGAGCGCCTGCTCAAGAAATACACGCTTTCTGGAAGAAAACGTCAAACGTAAGCTATCCTTACCGGAAACTAGAGTGGAAGTGCTGTCGCTGTCAATCATCATGTGGAAAAGGACCAATCATTTCCCCAGGGTGCCTGAGCCTGTGCAGACCCCTCTCCCCTGCAGCCCCAGCCACCGGGCCACCCCACGAAATGACATGCCGGTCTTTCAGGGCAGATGTGCCTCAGAAAGTGGCCCGCCCGGGCCTGCCGTCGTCATCCCAGCCCCGTCCTCAGCCGTCCCTTGCTGTGGCTCAGGTGCCACTGCAGTGCAACTGACCCACCGTGCCGCCCCTGCACACGGGCGTGTGAGCGCCCGGAGTGGCCTCCGGGAGGCAGAGGGTGAGACGGCAAGCTCTCCCGGCGTGCCTGTGGCGGCTGCTGACCCATTCGGGCGCGTTCTGGGGCCGTGGGCTGGGTGCTGGTGGCCCGCAGGCGCCGTGGTCCCGCTGGAGCCGGGTGTGGCCAGCAGACAGATGCAGGGATGGGCTCAGCCTCGGGGGACTCGGAGTCCCCCTGCACAGCGAGGCCAGGGGTGGGGGCTTGGTGGCTGTCGGCATGGGACCCTGAACAAGGGCTGCGGGCTCCGCCAGTCTGGCGCTCCCTTCAGAGGGAACCCCGTGGTTCGCCGTGGCGGCAGCTCCTGGGAGTGGGGTGCGCAGGACATTGGTCTGAGGGAGGCAGGTCCCCGTGCGCCGGACGGGTGCGGGGAAACTGGCGAGGAGGAGGCGGCCTGTGTGTTGGCGCCCGTGATCACGGATCCTCCCGTGTTGTTTTCGGTTTGCTGGACCTGACCTAGCGTCCACGTCCCTGAGGGTCAGTTTTCCACTTCGCATTCGTTGAAGCTGTTAAATAGGGACCAGCGCCCTCACCCGACCTGACGACTCCATTCGGGCTCCGAGGCTGCGGTCTGTGGGCTGCCGGAGTCCATCGCGGCTGAGCACTTTAGCCACTGCGCCACCAGGCTCCTTAAAACTGCGCTGGGGCTGTTCCCGACTCGCTGGCCGCTGGAGGGGCTCCCCTCCGAGGGCGGCGCCCCTCAACCAAAGCCAAAGGGCCCTCTCCCTGCTATAGACCACCCGCCCGGGCCGTCGGAGGATACGTTTCCATTTGTGTTTTTTAAGTGCCTAAGCAAGTTTGGAACCCGCCCGCGGGTGGGCCTGTGCCCCTCCGCCTGGGCACGCGGCCCGGGGGCACAGGGGGCCGCCCTCCCACCCTGCGTTCTGCTGGCAGCACACAGGCAAGGGGGAGACCGCCGAGCTGGCTTTGTCGCTGTTTTCTGTATTGCTTTCGGGGGCTTGTTGTTGTGCTTACAGCCTTGGTTCCCAGACAACCTTTCTGGCGTCTTCTGTTGCATTCCCGTCCAGCACGGTCAAGGGAAGAGGAGGGGCGAGCAAGAGGGCTGGGAGCCGCCGGGAGATGCACCCAGAGCCCAAGGGCGAAGTGGAGGGGTCACCGTGACCCTCCCTGGGCCCCCGCGATTTCAGGGACCAGGGTGTCTGCTCACAGGGACGCGGAGAGGCCGGGCCGTCCGTTGTTGAGATCCAAAGTGTGTCTCTGAAAGTGAGTGTGGGGTGCTGTGCTTTGCTTCTTTTCGAAAGTCGTGCAAGTCGGCTCTTAGTACGCGCCTTCCTCCCGAGAGGGGTGCGTGGCGTCCTTGGGGACTGGGCGCTGCGCCCGCGGACTGCTCCCCCACGGGCCTGCCATGGAACCATCCATGCCCAAGCACTTTATGTTCATGACTGATCCAGCGTTTCTGTTCCGGCGGTGGCCTGACCCACGCACTGGGCGTTCGCACTCAACACGTAAGGGCAGGTTTGCTAGTGGAATTCTCCCCACGTGCCTCGAGCAGGGCCTCGCTGCGCGGACGGCGGGGGCTCCTCCGGGCTCCGGGGGTGAGCCACAGTGAGAGGCAGGCTGCTTTTCCCTCAGCTGGACTCGAACTCCCAGCTAGAGCAGAGACGGGGCCGCGCCCCCGCCCGACCCCGGGCAGCTTCTAGTTAACACGGCCAGCCAGCGCCCCGGGCTCCCCAAGAGCGTTTCGCAAACGCCATGCTCAGTGCCCAGCAGGCCCAAGCGGGAGGGAGGGTAAGGCGGGGAGGGACGGGGGCCGCCCAGCTGGCCGCTGCGTGTCTACGTGTGTGTTTCCATTTGGAGTCTCCCTTCTCCATCCTGTGCACCATGTGTCCCTGAGGGCGAGTCACACCTGTGTCTGAGTCTGCTGTAAGGTGTCCGGTCTACCTCAAGGGTCACCATGGTTTACTCGTGTCCACATGACAGTCCTGTTCTCATTGCCGCACACACTGGAATGTATCCTCCCGGTCCGTGAGGAACCCCGACCCCATCTTCCTGCCATCACTTCCAACTCCTAGTGCAAATTGGATGCTGCTTTAAATGTGAAACAATTGTTCAAAAGCTATAAAACCTGAATGAAAGCTAAAGCTAAATTTATAAGCCTTGTTGCATATGAGCCAAAAGTGCAAAAAGCTCTATATAATGAACTAACCTGCCACTCGTATAAATATAAATATATATAAATATATTAAAATCAGACTGTTCTACAAAATTGTGTATTTGTATTTTTGTGTACGTACAATTTTCTGCTAAGCAGAAGGAGGATGTAGTATAGAATGCTGTGAGGAGAGATTTGGTTTAATCATATTTCTTTGTTACTATTTTTGTTAACATCCAGATGCCCGTCTTTGTCTTCTCTGTGTCTGACACTGTTCTGAAAGCTGCAGTATCTCCCTTCCTGGGGCCAGAGTCCATTCGAGAACGAGATCAGGGTTACATCATGGTCACAAACCCCAAGTGCTCAGCTTGGCCCGCAGCTCCGGGGTGGGGTGGGGTGGGGGCTGGCCAGCCGACCTCTGGGAGGCCAGTCCCACTTCTAGAATCGGCTTCTGAGGAAGCCAGTGGAATGCCGCACCTCTCTAATATGCACTCCCCTGTGGCTCGCCTGCCTGCCTGCCTGCCTGCCAGTGAAGGAAGGGGCTTGAGCTCTCTTCCCCAGAGGACCTAGGACCATGTTTTCTGTGCTGGCAAGCAGCAGGCGGCTGCGGCCTGGCGCCTCAGCGCAGGGCTCCCCAGAGTCCCTGCCTCTTCTCAGATCAGGTTACCAAAAGGCCTCCCTCTGCTGTGATGCCCGGTCACCCCAACCTCCAACCTCCTGCCCGGTTCCTGGCCCATCTCAGAGCCCACTTTCCCGGTGCTAAAACCCAGGAGGGGGCTCCCGCAGCTGCCAGCAATACGACAGCAGCCGGGAAACCACCAAACCGGGAGGCCAGGCTTAAAGACAGCCCCGGGCCCAGCAGTAGCCATCCCTTCCCCAGGCCCTCCCCACTGCTGCCAGCCCTGCCCCCTGCCCCCCTTCTCTAGGGAGAGGGATACTGCACCTTCACCCGTAGGACTCATATTTATAACAATGTGTAATGACTGTAGCAAAAAGCCCTTGTTTCTAGATGTAAATGGTCAAAGAAACAAGCGCTCTATTGTATTGATTAAAATAGTTCAAATGGGTCCTGTATCATTGTATCTCCTATTCTGGATTAGTGCCTTTTGGACAGTAGACTGTTCTGTAATTAAAATGTAGTATACTGCTTTTTTGTACAGTTTTGTTTTAATAAAACTTTTTTTTAATTTGTGTTTATTTTAGTATTGTACCTATTAGAAAATAAAATGTATAACTGAACAAAGACTGCCTGGCTGGCTCTATGTTAAAACGGCCCTGGGAAGAAGCTCACAGCTGTGGAGCTGTCACCCAGCACTGGGAGGCCAGGCCAAGGGCCAAGTCACCCCACCTGGCTGCTGGGAGACAGACCCAACTGTGCTCCTTCTGACAGAGAGAGTGAGTGTGTAAGTGACATGTGTTGCTCAGGGTTCCTCCCTGCACACCCTGTCTCCAGAAGAGACGCTGCATGTAGGTAGCTTCTTTGGCCTACACTACCCCTGCCCTTGCTGTGGCTCAGAGCCCACCGGTTCCCCTTAACCCTCCATCCCCACTGCCCTGCGGCCTGAGGCTATGGAGCTGCCCCTAGGCCCCGCCTGTGGACAATGAGTCCCGCAGCCTAGAGAGGCTCTATTCTCCCTCCCTTATTCCTGCCCTGGCCCCTCCCAGAGCCTCCTTAAGAGCCATCTGCAGGGGGGGGGGGGGGGCTTCTCCTTTAATAGTAGCAGTGCACAAAAAACTAAAGCTTTGGTTCTTTTTTGTTTTGTTTTTTTCTCTAAAGCTGGGACTAAGTTTTTGAGGATTCAGGCAGGGTGGAATGCTCAAGGTCCCTCCATAAAATTCCCTTCAGTACAAAATGATCAAGTAAATGACATTTCCTTTAGGTAGTGTAAGAATTAGGAAAGGCAGATGCTCCCAAACTGAGTTGTCAAGTAGAGGTGGGTCAGGTGGGGTGTAGTACTGAAGATCCCCACGCTCCCCCATGCCCCTCTGCTATTGGGGCTGATGCATTTTCAAGGGCCGACTCCCTGCCCTGCCACCCACTTGCCAGTCTACTGTCTGCTGAAGTCAAGCTTCACCTGTCCAGGAGACCACTTACTCCCCCTTCACCAGCTCCTCCAATCCTGGCTAAGGCCACTCCCCATAGGCTGGGCCCGCCCTCCTGGTGCCCTGCCGCACCCATGGCTGTGCCTAAAGGTTAGAGTGTATCAAACAGTGTGGCTATTTTCTGCTCCACAAGGCCAGCCACCTAATTCCAGTCATCATTAACGCACAGCTACCAATATTACAATGGCTGCTGTTCTGGAAGTACATTGCTTTCCTCCCAGCCTGTCTTCTCAGGCCTCTGGGTGGGCTCGAACCTCCAGCCTTGTGATGATAGTAGCTGAGTACGTGAACCACCTGTGGCTCCCGGGATTCTCGGGCACTCACATATTCATGGACTGAATGAATGAATTCAATGTGACATCCACTGGAGCTCATTCCGACACCCCCCCCACCCCCCCGCTTCACTCAGAGCAGCGCAGCGCTGTGCCTCCATGTGCATCTCATCACTGGGAAGTGCTTAACTCTGCGAACCATTGTCGTGCACGGGCTGCGCTGACTGATGACCGCCTCCCAGCAGACCTCCGCGTTGCAGCTCTGAATCTGCAAGTGTGGGTTCTTATCAGACAGGAGTGACGCAGTCCACGAAGGCAGGGACAAGCCCAACTGAGTGAGCTGAGGGGAATGCCGCCCTGGGCCACCATGGCCTCCGTGCCTACGAAGAGGCAGGCAGTAAGGACCAGAGTTGCAGGTGGTACTGGCGCCCACCTAGGGACCATGAGGGTCCACAGGCAACATCCGGTGGTACCTGCCACCCTGTCTTGGTGCTTACAAGACAGGGCTGCAAAAGGGGCTTCCCTCCCCAGCAGCAAGCTCTGGCCCGGATGTCACCCAATCCCTTTAAGAAGCACCTTCTAACAAACAGGAGTCCAAGCAGCTCTGCATTGTGGGGCCGGGAAGCCCTCTGCCTGCAAGCTGGTGGGGCTGGGCAGGTGGTGGCCCCTAGCCATCTGGCTGGGCCAGAGCGCCAAGTAAAGAGCCAGGGTCACCAGAAAGGGTCGATCAGCTCCTGGCTTCTCTACGGGGCAGATTTGAACTAAAGAGTGGAAGTCTGTCCAGGGGAGAGTGGCCTCCCTAAGTTCCTCCCTTCACGCCAGTGTGGCTTCCACACTCCCCACCCGTCTTCCTCATCACTCAGAACAAGGCCTGGCTGTGAGCCTGAGTGCCCAGGGTGCCCTAGAATGAGCCCCAATCAGCCAGGCCAAGACTGGCAGCAGGATTAACAACACGCGAGAGCAAGGATGGAATCATCCGGCTTTATTAGCTGCTGGTTATATGATGAAAGTCCTATATGGTACAAAATTACAGCAGTTTAGTTCATTAGACGACACAAAACATCTTTACAATGCATTAGAGAATCTTTGGGCATTTAAACTCCCATTTATTATGTACCAAATCATTATCATCCCCACATCCAAATCGCTTCTTAAATAGGAACCCATCATATTTACAAAAACCCACATGTAGCTGTTACAGGGCTCTCCGCACGGCAAGATACCTGCAGCCCCTGGGAAGGAAGGCACGGTGGACTCAGGAAACAGCCCGGGGGCACCGCCTGACTGTCTCCCCTGCCCATAAGGCCTCCGCCTGGGAGGAGACTCTGTGGCAGCTCCCTCCCCGGGAAATGGGGCTTCACACCCAGGGGCTTTAACCAAGGAGAAGGCTGGGAAGAAGGCGCACCACCTCTACCTTTCAAAGGCTGCCGCTGAAACGCACAAGGGCCTCCATCCATCACCCCCTCGCTGCAGCCCCCACACGCAGCTGGAGCAGGAGGGAGAGGGGGCCCAGGCCCGCAGCAGCTTCATCCCAAACCCTGGGAGGCCCGAGGGGCTCTAGCCACAGGAGGCAGGAGGGCCAGGGCCAAACACTGCCTGCAAAGCATCCTGCACTTGCCAGGCGGCCCTGCACCCAGCAGGCCAGGTGGGGCAGGAGGGCTCTGGGGCCGCAGGAGGAGGGGGAGCTCTTGCTCAGGGGCATGCAGAAACAAGCCAGCTCAGGAGAGCTCTGGGCGGGCAGGACGCTCGCCTCACCCCGGGGCACAGGGGTGGACTGTTACCCTGGAGAAACCAGAGCCTGTTGCTGTGCACACAGTCGGGTCTCTGAGCGCAAGGCCGAGGGGCACATGGACACCAGGAGCCAAGGCTCCCATGGTCGGGGGGGGGGGGGCAGAGGGGGTGCCGGGCATCTGAGGTAAGGAACGGGCCTTGGGAGGGCAAGCAGGGCTGCGGAGGGCTGTTCCCCAACACCTCAACCACCAGGGGCTGGCCCGGACAACATGGCCACGGCTAGCTAACAGCCTGCTCCCTGTCCATGAAAGTGGATGGTGAAACCATAGAGCCGGACACCCTCCCACCCCACCTGGCCAGGGAAGTGGGAAGGAGCCAGGTCACAGGGCGAGCAGGCGACAATGGGAAGTGGGAGGGGCCAGGCAGTGCACCACGGGAAGGGGGCAGTGATGGCCCCACGGCCCTGATGAGTGCAGACGGACAGCAGAAATTCCCGCACTGAAAGCCAACTTCACAGAGAGCGCCTCTAGAGGAGAGGCTGATGGGGCCGGAAGAGGGCAGAGTGTTTGGAGTCCCACAGGAGAGGCAGAGCCCGCACTGTACGTATGTAACTTTTCTTGGCTGGCTTCTTCATTGTGAGAAGATCCCTTCTCTCTACTGCTGTGGGTGTGGGAAAACACAGCTTCTGAGTGTGTCCTGACTCCACAGGGGCACAATCATCTGAAAATACACATGATCCGGAGAACACAGTAGCCCGGGCCAAACCCAAAGAAAGGCCAGTAAACCCCAAGATCAGACCATCCTATCTGGATCAGCACACATGAAGAACAACTCCCATAAAACCCACAAGGGCGGAGTCTGCCACCCAACCCAGGCAGGCCGGGGCACTGTGGGGACGGAGGGCACCAGGGCAGACCTTGGACCTCCTGGGGAGGCAGATCACTGGGCGTGGAGTCTGTGAGGGTCATCAACTCCCTCAAGAACTGGGATTTCCTAGGGGCATATTTTTAGGGTGTCTCAGCCCTACACAAAACTAAAAGCAAGGTGCCATGCATCCCCTGCTGAGCGCAAGCGCATGGCATGCAGGCAGGTCCAAGGGCCCAAAGGGAGATGGGCAGGGCCCACACTGAGATGCTGGTTGCCCTTTCTTTTGGAACACAAACGGTAGTACTGCGTTGCCCCAGGACATGGGCCCGGCTGCAGACGTGGGGCTTCCATCCTGTCCATGACACTGAGCCCCACCACGCCTGTCGCCACGGGTCAGCCCTCTGACCCCGGGGACACCACCAGGAACAGGTACCTTGAGTCTTGTCCTCCTTGTCCCTAATGGCTGGCCCGTTGTTCAGGGCCAGGCTGCATTGTGAGGGTAGCCATGGGGACAGTGGATCAGTCCCAGCCTCCGCGAGGCCATGTGCCAACCCACCAGGCCCGAGCATCAGTCGGGCGAGTCAGCCTCGGTGCCAAGGACCTTACCAGAAAGCCAAAGTGCACGAAATAAAGTAAAGGAACCGCCTCTACATTACACCAGCACTGACTACAGGAACACAACCACACAAACCCCGTTTCTGCTTTCATTGTAAAGTAAGGGCACTTGTGTGTCTGCATTAGGGGGCAATAAAGGAAGGGCCAAATCCCCTGCCGGCTCAGCTCCACGTGGCCACCACGGAGCCCGCCTGAAAGGCAGGTCCTCCGGCAGAACGATTGTGGCTCGCAAATGATTTCAGATTTTGAAAAAATTAACATAAATAAATATACTCTTGAGCATTCTGGCCAAGGGAATACGTGGGAAACATAAAGAAGCGTTCCAGGTTTAAAGACCATCAAACACTCACAAAAAACTTTATAGACCCTGTTAAAGGCTATGGGGCCAGGAAGAGGGCTTGGCCCTGCAGGCCCCCGTCTGGGGCACAGGAAGGCAGAGGCACTTGCAGGCAGTTGTTACTTAGGGCGGGAGGTTTGGGGAGAGGGTTAGAAGATGCCTGAGGACCATGTGAATGAGGGTCCCCGCCTCAGGTTGAAGTCCTGCTTTTAGGCAAAGGAGGCACTAGCCATGATTCTTTTGTAAGGTAAGAGTTGTCAAGGGGTAAAAAGGCCTCTTTGGGCAAGGCATCCAGGGAGGCATGAGAGGCGCAGGGTATAGTGTCCCCAAGACCTCCGCTCCACACCATCCAGAACCTCCGGGCTCCTACAACACCTGCTTGCTGCCCTGCGCAGAGGCAGCCCTTCCCAAACATGCGGGAGAGACAGACCCCCTCGGGACTCCTGGGAGGAGCAGGAGCATCGCTGACCCTGCCTCAGGTGGAAGCCCTCCTGCTGAAGCCCTCCTTGGGCCGCCTATCCAGCCCCACACGCTGCCTGGTCCTCACGGGAGGGTCTCAGAGGGGGCATCTTGGTTAGTGTTGCAGGCAGGCCTCAGGGACTGGAAGAGGCCCTGGACAGGCAGCGGGCTGTGGGGTCCCGGAGGTGGCCTAGCTGGCCCAGGACTTCCGGTTCTCTGCACTCCGCGGGCTCCTCTCTGCCCGCAGGGTTGCACCACCCTCCGCTTTGGCCAGCGCTGTCAGCGAGGCCAGGTTGGTGGCAGAGCCAGAGAAGGTGGCGCTCCTGCGGGCCTCCGGGACGACGCCCTGCAGCCTGAGCCCTGCGCTGCACCGCCGGGCCGCGCCCAGGGCCCTCCGCACGCGACCCGGCTTCACCAGGAGCCCGTAGCCCGGGTTGCACTTGAAGTACTGCTTCCCGCCGATGGAGCCGTCATTCTTACCTGGCGGGGGAGGAAGAGATGGTCACTTAGAGGTGGGTCAATGAGGCCCAGCACCCCCACCCAGCAGCGTGGTTACCAGGAAACACGCCCAGCTCCCCTGTTCTGGGGCCTTCTGAAGCCTGTGAGGCCAGTATTCTACCCGGCCGTTTCCGAAGCACCAGGGGCAGGGGAGCTCCCAGAGCAGGGCTGGCACCAGGTCCCAAACAGAGGAGGCTGAAATGCTGCGCAGGGAGGATGGTGTTAGCAGGTGGATTCAAATGGTCACGTGGTGCCTGGTGTCTTTTGCTAATGTGCCAGGCCAGGCTGCCTCCTGGAAACCAAACGGAGATGGACACAGCACAGGCAGTGTGTGCTGGGTGGGGAGCCTGCTCTTGACAGCTACAACCACCCAGTATTCCAAGCTCAAGGTCTAAATCCTCTCCTCAAAGAATGTGGCCCAACTGCCCCACCCACATCTCTGCCTGTCAACCAGAGCCAATGACCATACTGGATTCTCCTCAATGAGCCCCAGTGGCGCAACAGTAAAGGGTTCACCTGTGAACTCAAAGGTGGGTGGGCTAGAGCCCCCAGTCTGCTTCCCTGGAGACACCACATCCTTGGGGTCAGCTCTGCAAGCCAACAGCCGGACATCTCATTCTACCTCTCGGTAACACTAATAGGAACTCCCTCCCACAGGAGCGGGCGCCCCTTGGCACCTGGCACACACTGAAGCCCTCGGTGGGCTGGCCACTGCTCACCTCACCTCGCCTCAAATACATCCTGGTGGGCCCCGGGCCAACTCCCTCCAGCTTCTCCTGCTTCCAACCTGTCACCTCTTGCCTGCCTCCACCCATGGGTCTCCTTCCCAGCACTTACTGGTGTCTGAGCTGCACTTGCTTACTCGGTGATCCCCTTCCCCCTAAAAGAAACACGGTGACCCCGTCTCTATTCTGCTCACCAGATTCATGAAGTGACAGGTACATAGTGGGTGCTTCATAGCTATCTGTTTGACTAACTGGTTTATTTATTTATTCCCCTTAAAAATTCTTGAGTACAACTGCAGATGAAAATCGTTTTCCCAACTCCCATTAGCATTTTAGGAGAAATGAATTTTTTTTTTCAAATTCTAGCTTGTGCACAATAATCTTCTAGATAGTCTTGGCCAAAATCATGCCTAATGGCAGTGACTTCGCTGCTATGCGTCTGACTCCAGACACAAGGGAGTCAGTTGCCCATGACCCAGCCTCTGCAGCCCTGAGCCAGAGAAGGGAGGTTTCGGTCGACTCCGCAATGGGAAGAAGCCATTCCGGAAAGCTCAGCCCGAGGGACAGCCACTGAACCAATCTTCGCCCTCACATGGTGGGGTTTTCCTCCAGGTCACTTCTCCCAGGGCATGGTGCACCCAGTGCTGTGGCCTCCATGTCCCTAGGCACTCAGGCAGCTTTTGCTGGCTACAGCCTGCTCTCTCCCTCCCTCCCACTCTGTTCTCACCAATTAACACTCGCCCCGCCCCCCCCCCCTGCATGCCAGGCCACTCACACCCTCCCTTAAAACCCAGTTCCCCAGCCGCCAAGCCCCAGATACAAGGGAGGCTACTGGTGCCCTGGATCACAAGATGCCCGAGATGAGACGTTGTTTACTGTCCTAGTCACATACTGGGTGCTGACGCGTCACCTTCCCTTACATCTCCTCTTGAGGAGGAGGATACTAAGGTGGTCAAGATGGATTAAATGCAAGATAAAAATCTATAATGAATAAGCAAAATTGAGTGTGGTCAGAATTGAGGATGGTGTTACCGGTTAAATAAGTCAAATGGACTTAAAAACAGTCCTTCAAAGAGGAGGTCAACACACACAGACCAAGCAAGTTTCATTATACAGAAGCAATGACCAGTCTGACGATGGTAATAGGTAAAAATTCCAGTTATAATAACATCTAAATGAATAAAATACCTAGCAATAATGAAAATTATATATCATTCCTGAAAAAAATTAAACAGAAAGGAAGTAAATTAAATAAGACGTAAATAAAAGGAGAGCCATTCTGTGTACACGGGTTGGATAACCTCATATTGTCCAAATGCAAGTAATGCCACAGCGATCTGTTCATTCAGTGCCTTCTCCTTCAAGATTCGAGTAGCTTTCTTTACACAAACAGAAAAGCTAACCCTTGGGTTTATGTGGAACTGCAAGTGAGCCTTCATAAGCAAGGCCACCTTGAAAAAGGAGGAGAAAGCAAGAAGACTCCATCTCCGGATCTTAACACATACACTGTGTAAGGACAGACCGAGGACCATATCGCCAAGAGTTCAGAAATGCACTCGCACATCTTCCACACATCTTGATTTCCAACAAGAGCACTAAGTCCACTCAGTGGAGAAGCAATTGTCTCGTGAATGACTGTGCTGGGACAACCAGATTTCTGTAGGCAAAAACATAAACTTGGACCCATACCTCACTATAAACAAAAATGGATCAAGAACTTAAAAGACTGTGACCACACAAACCTTAGAAGAATATATAGGGGTGATGTTTTGGGACTTAGTATTTAGCAATTCTTAGAGCTTATATTAAGGGCACGAACAAAAAAAACAATAGATAAACAGAAGTTATCAAAATCAACAACTTATAGCCCCCAGAAGGCTTTTATTAGCAAAGTGAAAAGACAGCCTACACACTGGGGGGAAATAATTGAGGACTCCAAGGGTACGGCTGCCTGCTACCATGGACAACTTCGCTCACTAAAAATGTAGGGTCACTGTGAGTCAGAGCAGCTTGATAGCAGTAGGTTAAGCTAGGTTAGCATATAAATCTTATAAGGATTTCTGGTGGTGCAGTGGTACAGTGCTTGGCTGCGAACCAAAAGGCCAGAGGTTCAAAGCTACCAGGCAGCTCCAGAGCACAAAGCAGTGGTAACTTGTTCCCGTAAAGATTCACAGTCTTGGAAGCTCTAGGTGACTGACCCTATGAGGTTGCTGTGCGCAGAGGTACACTCAATGCCAGTGGGTGTGGTATATATCTTAGGTGGGTTTAATAGCCTGCAGAGATAGAGAAAGGCTATGACTTTTTTAAAAAATCGTTTTATTAGGGGTTCATACAACTCTTACCACAATCCATACATACATCAATTGTGTAAAGCACATCTATACATTCATTGCCCTCATCATTCTCAAAACATTTGCTCTCCACTTAAGCCCCTGGCGTCAGGTCCTCATTTTTTTTTTTACCCTCCCTCCCTGCTCCTCCCTCCTTCATGAACCCTTGATAATTAATAAATTATTATTTTGTCATATCTTGCCCTACCCAGTGTCTCCCTTCACTGACTTTTCTGTTGTCCGTCCCCCAGGGAGGAGGTCACATGTAGATCCTTGTCATCGGTTCCCTCTTTCCAACCCACTCTCCCTCTACCCTATCAGTATCGCCCCTCACACTCCTGGTCCTAAAGGGATCATCCACCCTGGATTCCCTGTGTTTCCAGTTCCTATCTGTACCAGTGCATATCGTCTGGTCTAGCCAGATTTGCAAGGGAGAATTCAGATCATGATGAGGCGGTGGGGAGAGGAAGCATTTAGGAACTAGAGCAAAGCTGTATTTTTCATCGATGCTACATTGCACCTTGACTGGCTTGTCTCTTCCCCTAGACCGCTCTGCAAGGGGATCTCCAGTGGCCGACAAACGGGCTTTGGGTCTCCACTCTGCACTCCCCACCTAATTCTCTATGGTAAGATTTTTTTGTTCTGATGATGGAACACAAAGATAAACACGTAGTAAAGAAAGATGAAGAACTTGGGGAGACAACTCTTCAAAGAAGACATAACAATGGTCACATGAAAAGTATTCAACTTCATGTTCAAAACTTGATACATTTTTTATCAAAATAAAAAGTTTCTGTGTGCTTCAGATGATACCAGCTGGTGAAATAGCCACCCACAAAATGGGAGGAAACATTTGCAGTCACATATTTCCTAAGGAACTTCTAGCTAGATTTTAAAACACTCTTCAGAGTAAATAATAAAAAGAAATATACACCACTTAAAAATGAGCAAATGTACTGGAGATCCCCTTGCAGAGGGGTCTCGGGGAGGAGACGAGTCAGTCGGGGTGCGATGTAGCAACAATGAAGAACACAGCTTTCCTCTAGTTCCTAAATGCTTTCTCCCCCAACCCCACCCCACTATCATGATCCAAATTCTACCTCACAAGTGTGGCTAGAGCAGAGGATGTAGACTGGTGCAGACAGGAACCATAAACACAGGGAATCCAGGGTGGATGATTCCTTCAGGACCTGTGGTGAGACTGGCAATACCAGAAGGGTGGAGGGAGGGTGGGTTGGAAAGGGGGAACCGATTACAAGGATCTACATGTAACCTCCTCCCCAGGGGATGGACAACAGAAAAGTCAGTGAAGGGAGACGCTGGGCAGGGCAAGAAATGACAAAATAATAATTTATCAATTATCAAGGGTTCATGAGGGAGGGAGGAGCGGGGAGGGAGGGGAAAAATGGGAACCTGATGCCAGAGGCTTAAGTGGAGAGCAAATGTTTTGAGAATGACGAGGGCAATGAATGTACAGATGTGCTTTACACAATTGATGTATGTATGGATTGTGATAAGAGTTGTATGAGCTCCTAATAAAATGATTAAAAAATAAAAATGGGCAAATGTTTTGAACACACATTCTCCAAAGGAGACAGAGGATGGCCAGTAAGCACATGAAAAGATGCTCACCTCATCAGGGAAATGCAAATCAAAACCAAGTGAGATACCACCTCACCATCTACTAATCAAAACCACAGGCAGTAGGAGATGTCCTCGAAGATGTGGAGAAAGTGGATTCCCCACACAGTGCTGGTGGGAATGTGAGATGGTGGTGCCATTCACAACAGTTTGGAAATGCCTCAGAACACAACCATCGATTTAACTCCTAGGGATATACTGAAGAGAAGCGAAACATACAGGCACATAAAACTGTGTACGGAGCATTCACAGCAGTGTTACTTACACCGCAGCACAGATGAACCTCACAAACATCAGCTACCATCAAAGAAGCCAGTCACAACAGACCACGTGTTGTGTGGCTCTTTTTAAAAAAAAAAAAAGACCTTACAGGAAAATTAGAGCCATAGAAGATAGATTAATGTTTGCCTAAGACTGGGTAAAAGGGGCCCTGGTCATATAGTGATTATACATTAGTCTGCTGACCACAAGATCAGCAGTTTGAAACCACCAGCTGCTCCATGGGAGAAAGACGAGGCTTTCTACTCTATTACAGAGTTACACTCTCAGAAATCCACAGTAACTCAACCTGTCTTACAGGCTTGTTCTGAGTCAGAGTTGACTCAATGGCAGTAAGTTTGGTTTGGCTTGGTTTAGTTTGGAAGACTGGGTGAAAGGAGCCTTGGTGTGTGGTGGGTTAGGCATTGGGCTGATAACCACAAGGCTGGCAGTTCAAAGCCAGCAGTCACTCTGCAGGAGACAGCTGAGGCTGTCTGCTGCAGTAGAGACTGACAAAAGAGACCTCACGTAAGGTCCCTGGGGGTCAGAATGAACGCAATGCAGTGGGTTGGGTTTGGAGTTTGGGTAATGCTGAGTGAGCAGTGACTGCGAATGGGCAGGAGGTGTCTTTTGTGGGGGGTGAACATGGTCCAAATGTAAAATATGGTGAAAGCTGTCCAACTCTCTCCATGTGTACAAAAAGCTACTGAAAGTGGGAAAGTTTTATGGGATATGTTCATAAAACCATGAAAAAAACAACTGTTTTTGAACTCGTGAAGGACAACATATTTCCTGAAGCCCCGTCCCTCAGTTTTTATGATGCTGGTGGTCTGTTGCATTTCAAATCCACTACTCCATAGTGGGAAATGGAGAGTGACCAACTGCAATGGCTCCTAGAGCATCGTATCCAGAGGATCCCAGTGCTGGGTCAAGGGACCCAGTCTGCCTCTAGGGAAGTGAGCACCATGTGCGCTTCTGTGTTTGCAACCTGATCTTCAAAGTCAAATACAGCTGAGCTCAAATGTAGGTGCTTCTGTGACTAAAAAGTACATTGAACTTCATCATCATGGAATTTATGCTTGCCTTTAATCACTGGCTTAGGTTTCTGACATGTGCCTAGTGGTTTAAAAGGAGACTTAGTCTTAAATTTGTCTGGTGAAAATCCTTAGTTTTGAAAAGTGGGGACACTGAGGCACTGAGAAGTCACCAAACTTACTGGCAGAGCCTGACATGAAGGCCAGCTCTCCTGATCCCAGCCCTGCACTTTCTCCATAAACCCCATGGACAGGCGACATCGCCGGCAACACCAAGCATCTGCTCCAAACAAGTATCACTCACCTGAAGGTAAGTCGAGCTCTACTCCAATCCATGTTCCCTCCTTAAAGTCAGTCGGCCCAATGTATCTCACGATGCCCATTTTGTTCGTGCCAACAGTAACATATTCTCCCTCTTTGAGCCACTCCGGGACTTCACTGGCTTCTTCAGAGTCTGACGTAACTTCCAGTTTTTCTAAAGCCTGATCCCCGGAGTTGTCACCTAACCCTCCTGAGGCGAGGTGCTCCTCCTCAGTGCCTGAGGAGCAACTGGAGTCCCCGCCAAGCATGCGAGAGAATGACTTCAGCTCAGAGGTTCGCACCTTCTGGATTCTGAAAGGAGATGCTGGTGCAGGCAACTGAGATCGGAAATCAGGAGACACATGTGGCTTGGAGATGTCTGGCTTCACCGGTTCCTCTGGGCTCCCCGGCGACGTGGTGGCAGAGGAAACTGTCCCTACAGTCTGCTGGCTGGGTGATTCCTTTTGGGGGGCAGAACTGGGAAGACACGGTGGTACACCAATAGTGAGGGAGGCTCCTGCCAGATCTTCACTCTGCTTCTCGGAGGAATGCGACACCTTGGCTGTCAGTGCTCCATTACTATTGCACTGAGCAGCAAGCTTTGGTTGGACTGGCAGTGATGGCAGGCTGGTCTGATTCTCCAAAGGAGAAGGAAGGTGGCTCTCTGTGCATGACCCGGGCGATAGAAATGGAAGGTCAGACTCAAGGGGGGCCTGGCAGATGGGAGTTGGCGGGGAGCTGGGCGTGGTTTGGGCAGTGCCATCAAGACCACTTGTGAGTGCATCCGAGAGAGTTGCTGTGGAAACGCTGTGGGAGAAGTAACCACTGGAGGCTTCACTCAGGGGGCTGGGTGGACCTTCTGGAGCTTCCTGGGCCTGCATGTTTGAGAGAAGTGAGTGCTGGGAAGGCACGTGAGCTGGCTTGTCACAGATCTTCACCACAGAAGCAATGTGCACAGTCACTCCAGGTGTCTCGCTCACTCCCACACTCTCCCGGGGAACCTGAGACAGAAAAGTGGGCAGCATAACTATTTAGAATTTAAAGTTAGGGATTCGCTTTCCAAAGACCTGGAAATGAGTATGCTGCTAGCAGAAGCATGGCTTCCACCGTGGATAGAGTGGAGTAAGACAGACCTGCCTCTGTCGCAGTTCTGCCAGGTATTTTGGTGTGACTTTGGCTTTCAGCTACTCAACACTGACTGCTAGGTGCTGGTGGTAGAGTCCCCAGACAAAATGAACAGAGTCCCCGCGTGTTTCTTCACTTGTGCATACAAACCCTGATCTCTACCACACAGGCTTCCTGTGACAGAACAAGAGGCAAAACTCTTACTCCAGAATACGGTGCAGACCCGAGTACTCCCTCGTCACCCAGCACCACCCTCCTGCCTCGGGCTTCAAGCCTGCTCCCTTGGAAACACAGAAGACCTGCCCACCACAGACTTCTCAAGGAAATTCTGAGTATCATTTGAAAGCCCAGAAGAGTTCTTTTCTGTGGAAAAATTTAAATGATGATCTATCTCATCAAGGACTTGCTTCATCAGCTCACATACATGCATGCAAATGACTATGGGCTGTGCCTGGCCAGGGGTCACACAGAAAGACCAGGAGGAGGCTCCTTGTGGCTCTGCCCTGCTTTTGAAGACTGATTCCATGTCTTGGGTCAGGGGTATCTCAGACACCTGGGAGACAGGGCAAACAGCAGACAGCCTCCTGGTGAGGCGCAGAGTGCGGGACAGGCCCGGCAGCCTGGGGATGCTGCCCCTTGCACATCAGTCTATCTCGGAGACACTCTGACAGGGCGCACACACACTAAACCCCTTTTTCATCAGGGAAGATGACAGCTACCGTTTATCCAAATCCCACTGTGTCTGTGGTGCTGGGAACGTGGTCTATTTGTTTAGAACCTAAGCCCATTTCAGAAGCTGGCAAATTATCTTTCTATTCCTGATTCGCAATGACGAGGGGAGGGTTAAGGAGCCAGGGACAGCAAATGAGGGTGTTAGGGTAGAGTAGGGTGCCATTTAGAAAAAGAAATATGTTTTCGAATATTTACAGAAAGATAATTTATATTACAGGAATGGTCATTTTCCATTTGAAACACAGGATTTATTTGAACTGGGAAACAGCTGTGATCTATAAGTCTCTTACAGTCACTTGGCTTAACTCAGCAGTTTGATAAATCATGCATCCTCACGTGAATTGTCATTTATATTCCTGTTCGTTTCCAGAGGCCTCCTCTCTCCACAAGGCACACTTTCAGGGTATGAAATGAACTGCACCTTTTGAGATTAACAGCCCATTTTTGTGATGGATCTCTAGGCTGCAAAATTTACTAAATCCAATAGATCAATAACTGTCACTAGCATATATACTCTAAACGATTAGGTGATCCTTCAATCATTTTTCTTCTGTAACTTGTACATTTTTTTATTCTTTTCTATTTTAGATATCACTAGCCATGCAGCAAAGAATACGCAAACCACACTGGTAAGAGACTAGAATCAGAACAGTACTGCAATAGGACATGCCCATAACCCGCACCCGGTGAGACCCGGTCACTGTCGCCAACACATCAACAACTTATCCAGCTGGGTCCTGTCCTGAGGAGAAATCAATCAAGAAAAACGCCTTTTATTTACATGCGGTGATCAGTGATCCCATTGCTTCTTTTGATGGAGGCCCAGAAGCAATACAAGGGGCTTCAGCAAGTTCGTGGAAAGAATGTCCCTCATATCAGATGTATTGTACAAAACGGCCCAGAGCAGTGAGAGGGTTTATCCTAGACACCCAATGGTTAAGAAGAAGAGATGAGAACTCTGTCTGTCCCACAGTGACAGTAAGGGACAGATCAAAGATGGCAACCTCCTTCACTGGCTGCAGCGTCCTTCCTGAGGAGCCCCAGGGCAGCCCAGATCCTCCCATTACTGCAGACCAGGCAGCCGCTGCCCCAGGGCCTGCAGTGCACTGTGAGGTGAAAAATCTGCCATTGTTAGAGTACACCCTCATCATTCAGGAACACTTCCAGAGACTTCAGGGAAAGCCCAGGATTGTGGACACAGACAGATGAGCAGCCAGGGCACCCTGGGCTACAGGGGTTGTGCCGGGTCAGGACCTTGCTCTCACTCTGACCCACTGGTCTTGCAGCTCAAGTCCAAAGCCCTTCCTCAGCTAAATGGCACATGGGCCTCGCGGAGCCGGGAAGGGCTGCTGGACGATGGTTAACTGGTCCTGTCTACCACACACACGAAGGACTCGAAGGGGTCTTTTTAGTCATGAGTGGCAAGAAAGGGGCCGCTGGGGTGTTTTTTTTCTTTCCTGTTGTCTTACTAACTAAATTCTCCTGTGAAGATACAGCATGTCCTGGGAGCATGAAAGCACAGTGGGAGAAAATAGAGCTGCTATTCATAAGATTAGAAGTGCTGTTGATCTGCGGGAGAGCATAAGAGACTCTTTTCTCCCCAGTTCAGCATTAGTCTTTTCACGCTGATATCATGAATCAGAATGAAATGTAAAACTGAGAATTAAGCAAAACACTTAGAATAAGGAGATTGTTCTGTTTATAGAAATCACCTTTGCCTAGCAGTGGGCTATTACAGCAGCAGACTGCATTAGCAGTCAAGCACCTAAAAGTTTAGCAATCATATGATTAACAAGTTGAAAATAGAAAAGTGTAACAAGGAAAATATAGAGGGAGACGACAGTGACCTACATTATAGTTAATTATCAAAGTGGGAGCGTTTAAAAACAACAACAACAACTGTGCGTGTGGACCAAGTAATTATAGCATCAGGGCCACCCATTGTATATGGAGCAGCCACCAGCAACTGCCACCGGCGGGCAGGCTGACTTACCTCCTCCATCTGGGCCACCCCGACATCTGGGAGGGTAGACTGCACCATGATTCGGGGAATGGGCTGAGAAAAAAGCAAAGGGGCAAGTCACCCAGCAGCTCGGTGGAAATGCGGGACCAAGAGCAGCAGCAGCAGGATCAGCAGCAAATGCCGTCAGTGGGCAGGCTTCAGGGTCAGTCAGAGGGCCCACCAGACATGACCTTTTACAAGTGTTAGGAATTCTAACAAGACACTACCAGTTAGCTGTACCAGTCTGCGGGGCAGCTGCATACTGCCCAGGCTGAGACACGGGAAAGACAGCGCCAGCGAGGGGAGACAGGAGCACAGAGGATGCCCTCACACACATTCACAGGCCCTCTCTAGTTCTACAATCATATTCACAAACACACCAACCAAGGGTTGTGTAGGGATTTCTCAAGCAAAGTGACAGGGTCAGGAAAGACTTTAAGCAAGAGTTCTTTGAAATCACCAACAGCTTGGTGGGAGAAAGACTGGGCTTTCAGCTCCAATACATAGAGTCTCAGAAACCCACAGGGGTCGATCGGAGTCAGTATTAACTTGATGGCAGTGAGTTTGGTTTTGGATGGTAGACAAATTGTTGAAGAGATACCAGCAACCAACCAAACAGATGCAAGTGATTAGAGCTGAATTATGGAGGCAAGCAATAACACAAGAATGAAGGAAGAAGACTGTTACTTATGGACATGTGATCCACAGAACATTAACATGTTATCATTAATAAATATATGTACATATAGTTAGATATGTGTGAATATGTATGAAATTAACAGATATGTCTGTAAATAATTAGATACAAGTATAAATATGGATATAGACCAAGAAACATGTATGTTTATGTAATGAGAGCTGGGGCAGGGACAAGGCAGAGCATCGGGCTTGCAGCTGTGAGGGGAGAAATTCACGCTGCAGCTGTGGAGTGTCCAATGGCAGTTGGACACATAGTCATCCACAGAAGAAAACAAGAATCTACCTCAGTCCCCAACTCCAGCTCTTCCTTCTCCAGCACAGGGTCTGGGCCAAATCTCTGTCTGCTGGGTAACTGGGTGTCCCTCAAATTCTCATCCATCAGGAACTGTGGCATTGTTCGGAAATAGGGTCTTTGCAGATATAACTAGTTACGGTGAGGACATACTCCATGACTGTGACCTACATCTATCACCAGTCTCCTTGTACAGGAGGAATATAGCCAGGGGATGATGGAGGCAAACTATGGCTGAGGAATCGGAAAACCAAGCAAAGCCAAAAACTGCCACCAGACACAGAGAAGAGGTCGAGAAGGATTCTTCCCTGAGACTCTGGAGGGAGCGCAGCCCTGATGAAGGCTGAATTCAACTTCTAACATGCACAGAGGAGAGAGAGTACATTTCTGAAGACTCCGTGGCTGCCGTAGGGAAATGGTATGTTCTAGCTGTTCTCCTTCCACCAGGGCCCGTTCCAGTAGAGCAAATCCTCCTTATGCTCCACCACACTGAGTACATTGAGTTTGCTTCCGGCCCAGGGCGAGGGTCTTCCCTCTTGTTCAGCCCAAGGGATCAAGACCTAGTTGCTCTTATATCATCTAATTAAAAATTCCTAAAGACCCATAATGACCACGTTTTCCCTTCTGTCCTGGACACACCCATTCCTTCTGGTTCCTGTGGTGTGTCTTGAGTGCCTGAGTCTATGAAGACTCCCCAGAGTCTATAGGCACTAAGCTGGACCCCTGACGTCTTATGTCCGACTGGAGGGAGGGGGAGTACAAATCTTAATTTAAGGGAAGTAAGCTCACTGGGAATAAGGGAGCCCACATAGCTGGGAGTTAACCTTAGTGGAATGTGAGCACCAAATAGCCTTGAGTGAATGATCCCTACATGGATAAGAGGCAGGTCAAGAGGCAGCTCTCAGGAAATACTACATGATTTAAAATAAGGTATGGTGTGCGTTACAGCAGTATTTTGTTCTGTTGTACATTGGGTCATTAGTCGGAACCAGCTGGACGGCACCTAACAAGAACAGCATCTAAAATAACAACAGTCAATTGCAACTCAAAACCAACTATGGTGTGGGGACTGCTTTCGGGGGAAAAAGTTCTGCAGGTGATTAATCTGAGCGAAGGTAAGAGAATACTAATAGGACTTTATGTGAGGCATGGAGGAGAGGGGAGGTTACACTCACTGCCATTGAGTCGATTCCAGTGCATGGTGATGTTATAAGACATGGTAGAACCTGCTCCTGTAGGTTTTCAAGACTGTAACTTTTTTTTAAATTAAAAGATCATTTTATTGGGGACTCTTACTGCTCTTATAACAATCAATTGTATGAAGCATATTTGTACGCACGTTGTCATCATCATTTTCTAAACATGTACTTTCTATTTGAGCCCTTGGTATCAGCTCTTCCCCCCCCCCACGCTTCATGATTCCTTGCTAAATTACACATTATTATTATTTTCATATCTTACACCAACTACTGTCTCCCTTCCCCCACAGTTTCTGTTGTTCATCCCCCTGGGGTGGGGGTGATTATGTGTGGATCATTGCAATCAGTTCCCCCTCCCACCTTCCCCCTCCCCTCCTGGTATGGCTACTCCCATTTCAGGAACAGGAATGCAACTCTTCCCAGGAGCAGAAAGCCTCCTTTTTCTCCCTCGGAGCAGCTGGAAGTTTCTTAACAGCAGACAATGAGGTTAGCATTCAAACTTGTAGCTATTACGCCACCAAGCTCCAAAATATTTATATTCTTTGGGTAAGTCTCCTTTACAACAGATAAAATGGGAGACTAATTTCCCCACTAAGATGAAACTTACCCCATGAAAAAACAAAAATGTAAAAGCCCCACCAAGGATGAGACTGTAATGACCGGGGATGGAACCGCCTCTAAAAGGAGCTGGTTCTTGCCCTCCTATAGAGGGCCTAGAAACACAATTTATGACTCAGAATAAGCAGAGAAATCCAATAGCTCCTTAAAACATATTTGCTGAAATACCATTAAAAAAACTGACTGCTACACTCAGCTGGCATCCAGGGCAGCCCACAGGGCTTCCCAATGTCACTGGCGTAAGCTTTGTCTCCTCCCTATCAGCAACCACTCTTCTCTCACCGACAGTGACCCCTTCTTAATCAGGCAAGATGAAAATGCCCACTGCACCCCCAACCAGTCAACTGAATTGCGAATTGGAAAATAAGTTGATTAAACATATTCAAAACTGCCCTCTGACTCACCCCTCAAAACCAAACCAAACCAAGCCACTGTGTTTAAATAAGCAGAGATCAGCTCTGCACAGCTCCGGCACAGTGTCAGGTACTCTGACCACAGCTGCTTGATGGCTCAAGCCAGTCTCTTCACGCTTCCTCCCGGGAAATGGTGGCTGACAGACATGCCTCTGGTGAAGGGGGGTAACCTTTAACAGGCTCAGTGGAGGTGAGGTAGCTACTTCTACAACAGAGGACCTTGAAAAGTGCGTGCTAGAGGGAGCGGCCGTAGAGATGACACAGACTGGCCGTGCATTCGTTTTCGCTGAAGCTAGTTGCTGAGATTGCATATCCATGTGGTATACTATTCTCTCTCTACTTTTGAATATTTCAAAATTTTTACGTAATCAACAATTTTAAATGTATGCTGCTCAAATCAAATTACTCATTACAATAAGTACTAATATGGGTCTATTTGTATCACTGAGACTTTGCAAGCTTCTGAGAAGCTGGAAGCTATGTCACCAGGATTTCAAATACCATGGCTGGCAGGTTTCAGTGGCACTTCCAGACTAACACTGGGAAGAAAGGTCTGGTGATGTAACTCTGAAAACTAACCAATGAAACCCTTATAGATCACAGCAGAACACTGTCCAACTCACTTGCTTTGGACATGTCATCAGGCAAGATCAATCACTGCAGAACATGTCTTTTGTTCCTTGGTGAGATGTACTGGCCCAGTAAGTGCACTGATAACCTCGATCTGGAGGATGGCAGGGGACTGGGCAGTATCCTATGCTGTGGTACACAATGCTGACGTGAGCTATAGTGAACTCAACTGCAGCTCTCTACCTACGTAAGAAGAAAGAAAAGTCGAGTTCGGAGTCTCATGGACAAATCCATTGACAGATTTATCAAGCCCCACAATGTACAAGGCTTTGACTGTGGGGAGCACACAGAAAGACAAAGGCTTTGGTCTTGACAGATCGATAATTTAGTTTGGATGTATGAAAATCACTAATATAATAAAAAATATGGACGATCTTAGAATGAAGTTTCCAAAGCAAAGAGAATTCAAATGAGGAAAGGCTCACAAGTAGAAAAGATCTAGAAAGCCTTTGTGAGGGTCATTTTGTTTTTGAGGCAGGCCTTGGAGGAAGAGATTTCCCATGGCAGAGACACTGCTAGTAACGGGGGCGCTTTGGTATAAAGTGTGGTTTGTGGCCAGCAGGACAGCCAAAGAACCATTTTTTGTATGGGAAGAGTTCTCTCTACTTACATTTCTACCCTGGAGAGAGCAACACCTTCTAGGCCTTCACGGAGAATGCGCTAACCACAGGTCCCCAAACTTATTTATAGCCTACTTCCCCTCACCCCCAGCAATGAAAACATTTCATACCACAGTCCATAATCCAGGGAAAAGTAGGTATCTCCCTCTGGATCATCCCACTTTGGGAAACACTGAAGTAGCCTGACCAGCACTGGGTAGAGGTAAGAAAGGTTAGGACCATGGAAGGAGGTCATGTGAGCTTAGGGTTGATTTTCACAGACACCGAAGAGTGAGTAATCAGCTGAATACAACCATCAATAAACCTATGCAGAAGATATTATTCCTTAGGTAGAGGAGATATTAAATATAGGATGATCTATTAAGAACTTCAACGATTCCGTGGAGGGTTAACAAACATATGAACTTGGATAAGAAGAGGGAAAGGAAACAAATTAAAGCTGAGCAACATAAAGGATGTCATTTGTTACTTGGAAACAACTGGCTGTGGAGGCTGGGGAAATACCAAGAGTCAAAGGTGACTCCCAGGAAATGGGGATGAAGATAAGAAGGGCAGACGATGCTTAAGGCGCCTGTGTGTGCACCTGTGCATGTGTGTGCGTGTACGTGCCTGCAGGGGTGGGGAATAGAGAGCTTACTATATTTGGCCAGGGTTATGATGAATTCAGCAACCTTATGAAGGGTACCAAAAATACCTACAAAGTATACTTAAATCAGAAGGGTGCCATTTGTCCTTCACACATAATGGCTCGAATATCCAAATGTGTATTGTTTGCATTTTAATGCTCTTTTACATATCCCCTGAGCTGGCAGTTGCCTTCTATTTCAGGAGCTCAAAACATTTCAGATCCTAAGTTCATTAATCCTTACGACACATCTGGTAACTATTAATAAAAATGACTGCAAAGTATTTTGCAGCTATAAATGCTAAGGAGAAGTCCCATGAGGCACGTGAGTAAGTATAATTATCTACATTTCACACTACAGAAACCAAGGCTAAGAGAAAATTTACCTGATGGTTAAATGTATCTGGGTTGCCCAATGACTTAGTGACGGAGACGGAAAAGGAATGTGTTCCCAAGTGCCAGCTAGCCCTGCAGTCTTCTGGGTCATGCTGCCCACTGAGACTGCTAAAACCCTAATTCATGAGTAAGTTACAGGCAACAGAAGTACCTAGAAATAGTCCAGGGACAAAGCAATGGCCATTTTTCACATCAAAGCTAGTGATTTTTTCCATACCTCTGCCTTTCTCATACCATGTAAGTATAAGTTATAATTGTTCAAATTTTTATAATACTGCACACACAAGTAGTGTGGAAACCCTTTTGCCTGTAAGAATAAAGCTTAAACTGCTTCATGTAACATACAAGGCCCTCCCCCTACATAAGATGTCATGCTATCCCCTTGAATTCCTTGAGCACACTGCTCTTCTAGACCCTGCCTAGTGTTGCTCCCTCCCCTTAAGCAATCACATCCTGTCTGGTGAAGACCTATTTGTATTCAAAGAATGAAGAATGCAACATTTGGTCTCTCCACCCAGAGGAAGTGTTAAGAAAACTGGAGACACATGGAAGCAATTAGTACAATGGGCCAATGGACCAAACATCAGTCTACGCAACCCTAAGAACAGAAGAACTGGTGCCCAGGTACCACTAACAACATTCCTAAAGTGAAAGAAAGAAAAAAAAAGGCGGGGGGGACATCACAAAATCAGCAAAAGACCAGGCTTCCTTGTCAGCCAAAGACTGGTGGAACCCCCAAGACCACCCTTCAGTCCTCAGCCTCCCTTCATGTCTGGAACTCATTCCTGTTGCTCAATTTGCAGTCAAATTGATGATGGGTGCATAAGGAGAAAAATAACCCTAGTAAGGAACAGACTCTTAAAATATCAACCATTTTAGATCAGAACAGCAGGATTTACCCAAGCCAATGTTCAAAAGGGATAGGAAAGGAGAAATGGAAACAGGAAACACAGGGAGGAAGTAGGCTATGTGATGGTACATTGTGGAGACAGCAATCAACAGCATGAAACAAAAGGTATATGAATCGCTGAACAGAAAACAGATAGACTCTGCAAACCTGCACCCAATTCACAATAAAAATATTTTTTAAATAAAAAAAATAATCTAATGCTCCTGGAACTGCAGGCAGAAATGCCCACTCTTTTGATAGTTTCACCCTAGACACACGTCTCAGCATCTTCCTGTGACTATTCAATTGCTTGTTTCCATAAGGAATGTCTCTGAACAGCAAGCTTGCGAAGGTAGGGTCAGCATCCTATTTGTCTCTGTATTCCCATATACAGGACACTAACAATGCTTGTAATCAATTAAGCAATAAATTGCTTAAAACGTGATGCAAAGAAGGCTGAACAGCCACAGCTCCACAGACTTGCAAAGGGAGACACTCAGACATTTGGACATAGAAACGCACAGATGGAGATAGTTAAGAAATATGTAGGCAGAGGTGGAAATTTAAAAATCCAACATTTTGTTTAAATCTCTACAATATTAGATTTTCTGATGTATATTTCATTGTTTGAAATATAAATCCCTTCTAATAATTACCCCTTATTTTGATTTGACAAAATTTTAAAGATAAAAAAATAAATTCTTAAAAAGTCATTTTCTCATGAAGGCTAAGTTAATATAATCTTCCAAGTTTATTTTGGTTAAGAACTTTGACCAATGATTTAAAATCCAAGCATAGGAAAGTACTTCGTAAAGGAATATACAGTAACACAATATTGGGGTGGTGGGGGGTTCAAAAAGTTCATGGGGAAATTCCATTATCCTTTAAATTCACTTTCCCACAAACTTTTTGAAGCTCTCTAATATATAAAATCTAAACTAGTCGCCATCAAATTGATTTCAACTCATGGTGACCGCTTCAGAGCAGAGCGTCACCGGGTTTCACTGGCTGGTTTTTCAGTCAGGCCTTTCTTCAATGCCACCTGTAGTTGGTCCAGAACCTCCAACATTTCAATTAGCGGTTGAACCACCCAGGAGCCCCTGCGTAAAGTGTGGTTTCCTAAAGATCAAGCCCAGCGATAACACAGTTATATTAAAAAAAAAAAAAAAAGAGGAGTTAAAGTGGAAGATAGAAAGTGGAGAGTTATAAAAAGAAAGCTAACCAGAATCAAACCAAACATTATGTATCAATGTGTTTCAGGCAAGGGAAGGTGACTGAATATTTATGGCCAATTCTAAAATATCCCATGAGGTTTTATGCATTGAAGAGTCTTTCAGTTTTATCCTCCTCAAATCTACCCTACAAATTGCAGCCGGAGTGAGCATTCCAAAATGGGAATCTGATTGCATCACTCCCTTGCTTAAAGAACGCAATGATTCTCCATTGTCTGTTTTGATTTTTTTTTTTTTAAGAATGGGCTACCAAAGGAAACATGGATTGGTGCAGCTCTGTATTTCCACAACCTACCCACTCCCTCCTTCAGATACTGTACTGATTGATCCATATATTGTATAATAATTTGATTATTTTAATCAAAGTCAATGAAAATCTCAAGATCACATTTGTATGTACACTTTTGCTTTATAGAGTTTAACTCTCAGGTCAAAGATTGCTGTGTCATCTACATACCGCAGGTTGCTAATTAGTCTCTCTCCAATCCTGATGTCCTGTTCTATCAAACCCTCAGATTGAAGAAACATGGTGGACATCACCCCACCCCGACGCACCTTGTTCCTGATATTAAACAATGTAGTATCCTAGCCCCCTGTTCTGCTTCACTGACCTCTTGGCCTACATACAGGTTTTGCATGAACACGAGTGATCTGGAATTCTCATTCTTTGAAAATGCTATCCATAATTTATTGTGATCTACACAAGAAAATGTCCTGTGTAGTCAATACAACACAGGTGAACATCTTTTTGGTATTTTTCCAGCCAAGGTCCATCTGACCCCAACAATAATACTCTTTCCATGGTCTTTTCTGAATTCAGCTTGAATTTCTAACAGTTCTCTGTGTACTATTATAGCTGTTTTAAAATTATTTTCAGCAAAATTTTGCTTGTGATATTAATGACAGTGTGATAATTTTTGTATTCTGGTGGATCACTTTTCCTACCAATGAGCACAAATATGCATCTCTTCCATTCAGTTGGCCATGTCTTTAAAATATCTTATCATAGATCAGTGAGCATGTGCAACATTTCATCTGCTTGCTGAAACATCTCGATTGGCATAGTGTCAATTCCTTATTTCGAGGTTTTCCCCAATGCTTTCATTGCCATTTATACTTCTTCCTTCAACACCGTTGTTTTTTGGGGTTTCTTTTGGCATTTAAAAAAAGCTTTTTTTTTGTAAATTAGGGGAAGGTCTACAGAGATCAATTTTACATAAAAAATCCATACAAAATTGGTTTCGATCCATCTATTGCAATTCCCTCAATATACCTTCACATATCCTATTTCCTTCTTGTGTTTCCTGTGCCCATTCCTACTCCTCTCCTAAGCCCTCTGAACTTTCTCCGTGAGGAAATGCTAAGCTTTTCATCTCAAATTGTTGATTATTCTGAGATCAGGTGAATTTATTTCCAGACCCGAGGGGTGACTAAGGCCCTACTCTTGGGGGTCCCACCTGTCTTTATATGACTAGTAAGCCTGGTCTCTTTTATGACTTTGAGTTCTGTTCCCCATTTTGCTCCCACTCAATCCAGGCCCTTCTAATGTGCTTCGTTTTGGTACAGTTGGTAGTAGCAATCAGGAATCATCTGGTTCTTCCAGTCTCTCTGGGCTGTGGAAACTGATATTTGCTTGATTCATTAGTCCAGTGAATTCAAAATCTCCATATATTTTTAAATTTTTCTCATTCTTCTTTCCTCTGTTCAGGGAAATTCAAATAACTGCTCATCTCAGACAATTATTCAATCATGAATAGCTGTGCCAAACTGACCTTGTTATCTCCCAAGCCTATGGGCCTGCTCCACCGCCAGGCTCCATTACTATTGGTTAAGCATTGAACAATTTGGGGAGGTACAGTGACTCTGTATCTTTCGTCTCCTTTGGATACTACCATAGAATGAATGCACATTGAGGATTGAGTTTTTTCTTCAAATCCTTCAGCTTGAAACATCCTGAGTGTGTTCTCCCCTTTTAGTTTTTTCACTCCAAGAATTTGCAACTTTCATCATAATATTTTACTTCCTCTTCTTCAGCTTGTTGAAAGTGAAGAGGTCTTGAAAGTACCTACTGATGATGATCAAAGACTAGCCTTCAATGTGGATTGCAGACCTCAGCATAAAGAAAACAAGTCCTTAAAACTGAACCAAGAAGCAACATCATGATAAACAGAAAAACTAAAAGTGTCAAGGATTTAATTTTACTTGTATTCACAAGCAACAACCAAGGAGCAGCAGTCAAAAAATCAAATTACATACTGCATTGGGAAAATCTGGCAAAGATTTCTTCAAAATGTTAGGGATTCGGGGACATAAACATGGCATAAAATTAAAAATTCAGGGTCCATAACAAAAGCTTAATTGGAAGCCAGCCACACTGTCATTTTTGTATTGTTCTGTCTGCTTTCACGTGGTCGCAGCAGAGCTGAGTGGTGCCAGCAAAGAATGCCTAGCCTACCAGGACTAGCACAGTGAAGATCTAGACCAGTGCTTCTCAAAGTGGGTGACACTGCCCCCTGGGTGGGGATGGAATGACCCAGGGAGAGAGTGGGCACTTATACTGCATCCTGGATTATAAGCTACAGCACAAAAGGTTTTCATTTACAGATGGGTGTTTTCATTTTCCCTGAAAACGGGCAGTAAACTAAATAAGCCTGGGAACCTGTGGTCTAGACCTGTACAAAAAGGTTTGCAGCCCAAGTTTAGAGAAAGCATACTATGCCAACTCCTAAACATAAATAACTAGAAAGGGCGGAAGAGGTATCTTCAATTACTCTCTACTCTGCAGCTGAAACGCTCTTATTTGTTGGAGTGAATTTCAACAAACCATTGTTTTATAGATTGGTTACTACACTTGATTCCTAAGAAAACATTGCCAACTTAATTTTTCTAGTAAGTCAACACAGGATCTTTACATTTTGGGGTCAAAGCTAAGAGCATAAAATGGTTTGCATAAAATAACTTTTGAAAACTAAAATATACATATAAAAGTATTGTAGTAGTAAAATACCTTAGAAATCACTACTTAAGTAATTTAAATCATTTGTATTGAATTAAAGAGAAAAATCTGTGTGCTCTAAACGGTCTCTTTCAATTTTCCTTTCTTGAGGCATACCATGTAGATATGTATTTAAAAAATGTTTTTTAAACCATTTTATTGGGGCCTAGTACAACTCTTATCACAATCCATATATGCATCCATTGTGTTAAGCACATTTGTTGCCATAATCATTCCCAAAACATTTGCTTTCTGCTTGAGCCCTTGGTATTAGCTCCTCATTATTTCCCTTCCCTCCCCACTCCCCCTCCCTCATGAACTCTTGATAATTTATAAATTATTATTTTGTCATATCTTACACTGTCCGACGTCACCCTTCACCCATTTTTCTGTTGCCCAGCCCCCAGGGAGGAGGTTATATGTAGATCCTTGTAATCAGTTCCCCCTTTCCACCCCATCCTCCCTCTACCCTCCCAGTGTTGCCACTCTCGGCACTGGTCCTGAAGGGATCATTGTCCTGGATCCCTGTGTTTCCAGTTCCTATCTGTACCAGTGTACATCCCCTGGTCTAGCCAGATTTGTAAGGTAGTACTGCGATCATGATAGTGGGGGTAGGAAGAGGGAAGAAGCATTTAGGAACTAGAGAAAAGTATATGTTTCATCATTGCTACACTGCACCTTGACTGGCTCATCTCCTCCCTGGGATCCTTCTATAAGGGATGTCCTGTTGCCTACAGATGGGTATTGGGTCCCCTCTCTGCACTCTCCCTCATTCAATGATTTGATTTTCTATTCTTTGATGCCTGATCCCTGATCCCTTTGACACCTCGTGATCACACAGGCTGGTGTGCTTCTTCCATGTGGGCTTTGTTGCTTCTGAGCTACATGACAGCTTGTTTACCTTTAAGCCTTTAGGACCCCAGACACTATCTTTTGATAGCCGGGCACATTTGCTTATGCACACATTTTAGACATGTATTTAGTTACTATGTGTTACATACAATGTTCCCCAAAGTGGGTGATACTGGCCCCCTGGGAGGCATTAGATCTACCAAGGGCGGCGGGGGGGGGTGGTGGCTGAAAAAGCAGATACCTATGCTTTAACCTGGATTTATGAACTATAATACAAAAGTCTTTCAGTGCCCAAAGGGCACTGAGTAATTTTTCTTCTGAAAAGGGGTCAGTAGGCAAAAATAAGTTTAGGAACTTATGAATTAGAGGTAAAAATGCTCATTCACATTAAATTTAAAATTCTTGAGGTGAAGAAAAAATTTAAACACTGGAAAATAAAGCATGTATCCTTTTATACTTTATTTAGTTAAGATGAAGAAACCAAGGGTGTGTGTATGTGTGTGTGTCTATTTCCTTTCATCAAGGAAGGTCTTGTGTGCCTTACTTAAAAAACACCCTGTGTAAAAGAATAGAACCAGTAGTAGTTTCACTGTCCTCATTTTATATATAGAAGACTCAGTGCAATGAAAGATGAACTAACTTTAGAAGTATCTTTCAGTGACTTCTGGACATACACAGGACATAGTACTCTTAATCTACCTAGCACAGTGGAAGCAATGCTAAGTAGGAGAAAAATATCCAAGTGGTTGAAAATGTAGTCCTAAAAAAAACTCAGGTTACAGAAAAGGAGCAAACACTGAAATAAGGATGAATTGGAAATGTGACTGTGTTTAATCTATAAATTAAGTCTGACCATTAGGTTTAGGTTTAGGGTTGAGATTAATCGAAGAGATAATTTGGAGTCCCAAAGTTTCAAGTACATAAATAGCTCTAGTCGAAGACAAACTTCTAGATACATGAAAAAGCTATTATGCCAAATTAATTCAATCTAACTAATTAGAGAGCAGGAAGTTCCTTCAATTACTTTATGTGCTGTCTGAGAAACACACTTGAATATGAGTACAGATTTCATTAATTGCAGTTCATTATTTTCCAGATTAGTTACTAAACTTGCATCAGAAGGTCAAAAACAGCAATTTTGTCAGCTGCTACCTCCTTCAGTGCTGTAACTTTGCATTTCTGGAACCTAGACAGAAACATTACAAACAAAAACAAGTCACCATAAAACTAGAGCCATGCGGCTTTAGGAATAATGTTCAAACAAAGGTTTTAGTGAAAAATAAAAATGTGGGTTCTAAAGTCCTCCCAATGTACTATTATCATCTTGCACAATACCATGAACCCTTCCAAATGCATTGGGTATAGAAGACTCCAGTGTAGTGCCATGAACACGAAGGCATCTAGAGCTGAACGCTGAAGATTCTAAAGTAGGGATTAACAAACATTAACTTCTTCATTAGAGTTTCACTGTGGATGTGTTTGTGCAGGTTTGCATGAGGGAGGAAACTGAAAACTTAAAACAAATGTCATAACTCTGATGTAAAATTCCTTTTCCTTTTAAAAATAAGAACCATTCATTATACAACTTCCACCTAGTTTCCACCCAATCTAAGGCTGAAAATATGGAGAATGACTAGTAGAAACACAATCTATTCTACTCATCTGTTCAGACCTGGACTATTTTTATATTCTCAAGAATTTCCTGTTTAGAAAAACAAAGCGATAGACATCCCGCTTATTACTAGCCCAGCGTGCTTAGCTATCTAAATCATTTTACGTATTCACAGCTGTTAGCGTTCTCTTTGTTCGTTTCTGTCACTCTATGACTTTCATCCCCCAGCTTTTGCAAAACCATCCTTAAACCATTTTTCACCCTCTTGGTGCTTATGTCCCTTGAATGCTTATACATAAGTTAGCTCTCCTGTCATTGTTTGGTCAAGCTATAAATAACTCCTTTAATCTTTCCTCATAAATCACTCTGATGTTCCTCACTGAAATAATTCCAAGTGGTCAATGTATTCCTACTAGTAATATATGCAGAGCCAATTGCAGGAATATAAGTGCAGTCTAGGACTGCCACAGAGATACAGGGAAGGGTGGGGTGTGGTCTGTGTATGTTTCTTCCAGACTGCTCTTTGTTTCAGAAACTTAAAAAGGTTGCAGTTTTAATCACTTTTATTATGGTGAGGTAGGGAATGAAGAGAGGAAAAAAATTTTAATTGATGAAAAAAAAAACTGCAGAGAGTCGAGCAAACCAAGAATGTTTGTCTTCCATGTACTGTCTCTGTCAATCTGAAACCCTTTTTGAGTTTTCTTTGTTTTGTTTTTTTAAAATGCATCTTTTTAAAAAAATCATTTTATTAGGGGCTCATACAACTCTTATCACAATCCATACAGAGATCAATTATGTAAAAGCACATTTGTACATTCATTGCCCTCATCATTCTCAAAACATGTGCTCTCCACCTAAGTCCCTGGCATCAGCTCCTCATTTTTCCCCTCCCTCCCCACTCCCGCCTTCCTCATGAACCCTTCATTATCTATAAAGTATTATTTTGTCATAGCTTGCCCTGTCTGATGTCTCCCTTCACCCACTTTTCAGTTGTCCATCCCCCAGGGAGGAGGTCACATGTAGATCCTTGTAATCAGTTTCCCCTTTCCAACCTACCCTCCCAGTATCGCCACTCATACCACTGGTCCTGAAGGGATCCGACGCCCTGGATTCCCTGTGTTTCCAGTTCCTATCTGTACAAGTGTACATCCTCTGGTCTAGCCAGATTTGTAAGGTAGAATTGGGATCATGATAGTGGTGGGGAGGGAGGAGGAAGCATTTAGGAACTAGAGGAAAGTTGTATGTTTCATCATTGCTTCCCTGCACCCTGACTGGCTCGGCTCCTCCCAGAGACCCTTCCGTTTTTGAGGGGAGGATCCTGTTTCACAATTGAAACCTTTGGCAGGGTTACTGTCCAGTCCTTTTCTCTTAAGTCTTAAGCAGTATTAACATCGATATCCATTCCTTCCTATAGAGAAGAGTTGACTCAAGTCTCTTTTAGGAACAAACATGTACTGATTTGCCTTTAGGGGGGTTCTGTCTTTGACACTGTTCTAAAACCTACATGTTTTCTATTCTGAGAGGGCTTGTGATATACTGAATGATTATTTCTAAAAGCCACAGAAATCAGTGTACTAGCAGGCTCTAACAGCAACAACAACAAAAAAGAATAAAAAAGAAAGCAAGGCTCAAGGTATTTTTATATTGCTTCAAGTTACTGATAAGCCCGACTACTAGATAACTCACATAAGCTATGGCACAGTCAGTCAATGAACAGGGTTATCTAGAAATGTTTATCAGTGTTTTCGTTTGTTTATGGCTTGGTAGGGTGGGAATATAGAAAAAGAACACAGTGTAATTTTATTTATATAATGTACCTAAGAAAGTCTTCTATAATCTTTTTGGAAGGAAGAAATGAAGGTTGGAGATAAGTTATCAGACACATAAAGCTGAACGTGTTGATTTACAACTGTAACTTGAGGGTGATTTCTGATTGTATAAGACAGGGTCCAGGGTTCAGCCCATAATGTTCCTTTAAAAAAAAAAAAAGATTCAATTGCAGGCGGCCCTTAGAAAGTATACAGAGGATAGCTGGAATGTATGTATTTTTTTAATATCTCTATCATTAAAAAGATTTATTATATCAGAATAGAACTGCCTCTGTGAGTTTCTGAGGCTGTCACTCTTAAGGAGTAGAAAACCCGTCTTTCTCCTGTGGGATGGCAGGTGGTTTCAAACCACTGACCTTGCAGTTAGTAGTCCAATGAGTAACCACTACAACACCAGGTATAGTGGTTCCTTATAAGAAAGCCAGGAGATCATTAATCTAGTAAATATATGGTAGCCCTGCACAACACTTTCAGTGGACACCCACAAAGCAAGAGATCTGAACTAAAGACCAGTGACTTCCAATTCCATCACCTTGTGATAACAGTCATCTGCTTTGTCTCAGACTAGGCATTTCAGTCTTTTAAATCCAAGGGTGCATGTACGTTCCTTAAATCTGCTACAGGGAGTTTGAAATAAAATCCAATTTGCTTAGTGGGTTTTCCACATTGAATACTTCTGGTGCTGTCTATGAAGGACGCTGTGTATCTTGAAAGGAAACAGACTAAAGTCCCAGTAGTATGCAGCACATAGCCTGGATCATAAAACTATGATGTCTCTAAAGTGAATCAGGGACATATATAAATGGACTGTGGGTTTGTGCTTAATTGTAATGAAAGCCCATCTACGAAGAATTCATTCTTATGGCATGGCACAACTCGATACTTGCCCTCAAAAGGGGATCACTGAAGATATGGCTGCTTTAGCAAAGTGTGGTGAAACCAAATATTGCCCAGCTCCCAGAAAAAAAACAGCATCTGGGGTCTTAAAGGCTTATCTTAAAACAAGCAGCAGACTTCTAAGTGAAGCATCAAATAAGTCCACATGGAAGAAGCCCAAACCTGAAGAAAGAAGTAATATCAGAGCTTAAATTGTGAACACTTGATTTGCAGAAGGCTGTGGATGACAGTGTGGAAGCCCAAAATCCATTTACAGGGTCCTCACATGGGTCAAGCCTCCAGTGAACCTCCTCTGACCATAGCCCAGGTGTGTTAGGTAGGTTTATTGTGCCAAACTAGTCAATAGGAACATGAGGGGTTAATCAGGTCACAGTTTGATTGGAGGCCAAAGAGATAAATGGCTCTGCAATACCCACCCACACCCTCTCTTGATCTCTGGTGAGAGGAGCGTGCTGGAGGTGCATGCTGCTGTAGTAGCTACTTCTCTGCCTCAACCTGCAAGCTACCCTACCTGTGGGCCCGGTCAATCCATGGAGTATCACTAGAGCTTGAAGCCCCTTCAAGACCTGCTTCACCATGCTGTTGGTGCTTACATCACTTGGGCTTGAGGCTGGTGGATTCTGGCTTGCATTCAATATCATATCCAGGCCCGCTTTGCTCAGTTCCCAAGCTACAGACTGTTGGTGACCCATCCTGCTACTTGCTGCCTGTGGGCAGACTGCTTGCCTTGTCCCAGGGAGGACTCTGCTGTCAGCTTCCTTGACCTTGGACCAGGCAGACCACCTGAATTGAAGGACTTCCAGTATATTAACTCTTCCACGTAAGTGAACTGAATTGAACCCTCTGTACTGCTGTATGGACTAATTAGCTGTCATATTCCTTCTCGCTGTATAAACCTATATATATATATATATATATATATATATATATATATATATATATATATATATATATATATATATATATATATATATATATATAAAATCACAAGTGCCCTGGTTTCATTTCTCTAGAGAACCCTGCCTAACACACCAGGGATGTGAATAGCCCTGCTCTCAGAAAGAAAATATTGTAAACTCAATTATGGTAGATGTTCTACAGGTGCCACTGAGTTGGTATCAACCCATAATGACCACATGCACAACAAAAGGAAGCACTGCCAGGTCCTGCGCCATCCTCACAATGTTTCCTGTGCTTGAGCCCATTGTTGCAGCTATTGGATCAATCCATCGCATTTAGCGCCTGCCCGCCCTTCTCCTTTAGCAAGCATGATGTCCTTCTTCAGGGACTGGTCTCTAATGACATGTCCAAAGTATGTAAGACGAATTCTCATTGTCCTTGCTTCTAAGGAGCACTTAGCGGTCCTTTTAGCGGTCCATAGTACTTTCGATCTCTTTTTGCCAGCACCTTAATTCAAATGCATCAATTCTTCAGACTTCCTTATTCCTTATTCAAACATCCAACTTTCACATGCATACGAGGCAACTGAAAATACCATGGCATGGGTCAGGCACAATTTAGCCCTCAGAGTAACCACCCTTCTTTTCAACACTATAAAGAAGTCTTTTTTTTTAAATCATTTTTTGGGGGCTTGTACAGCTCTTAGCACAATCCATACACATATCCATCCATGTGTCAAGCACATTTGTTGCCATCATATTTTCAAAACAGTTTCTTTACTTGAGCACTTGGTATCTGCTCATTTCTCCCCTCCCTCCCTCTCCCACCCTTTCTCCCTCATGAACCCTTGATACTTTATAAATTATTGTTATTTTTTCATGTCTTACCGATATCTCCCTTCACCAAATTTTCTATTGTCCATTCAGAGAGAGGGGGTTATATGTAGATTATTGTGATCGGCTTCCTCTCCCCCCGCCCACCTTCCCCCGGTCCTGAGGGGTTTATCTGTCCTGGATTCCCTGTGTTTCCAGCTCTTATCTGTACCCATGTACATGCTCTGGTCTAGCTGGATTTGTAAGGTAGAATTGGGGTCATGAGAGTGGAGGGGAGGAAGCATTAAAGAACTAGAGGAAAGTTGTATGCTTCCTCGATGCTATACTGCACCCTGACTGGCTTGTTGCTTCCTTGTAACCCTTCTGTGAGGGGATATCCAATTGTCTAAAGATGGGCTTTGGGCCTCCACTCCGCCCTCCCTCTCATTCACATTGATATGATTTTTTGTTCTGGGTCTTTGATGCCTGATACCTGATCCCATGGACACCTCATGATCACACAGGCTGGTGTGCTTCTTCCATGTGGACTTTGTTGCTTCTCAGCTAGATGGCTGCTTGTTTATCCTCAAACCATTAAGACCCCAGGTGCTATATCTTTTGATAGTCAGGCACCATCATCTTTCTTCCCCACATGTGCTTATGCATCTGCTTTGTCTTCAGCAATTGTAGGGAAGCTGAAGTATAAAGAAGTCTTGTGCAGCAGCTTTACCCAACGCAACTTGTTGTTTGACCAATGGAACATGTAAAGTTGTTTCAGTTTTTAGCATTTTATGTTTTCTTTTCAATTAAAATTTTTCTGTTTTGTCTAGGTATTTTTGTTGGGCTATTGTTATTGTCATTGTTCCATTCCTGTTTGTATTTTGTATGATTTCCTGTATATGAAATCTAGGACAGGTAAATCTATTTAGACAGTAATTGGATTAACAATTACCTAGGGGCGTAACAGGAGAGGTTGGGGGAGGGGGAGGGAATGAGGCACTAACAATGAGTCCAAGAAGAAACTGTTCTGAAATTGCCTGTGATGACAATCGCACAATTCTTCTTAATACGACTAAATGATTAAATTGATAAATATATGGCAGAAACTATTTTAAAATAATAACCTGACATCCTTAAATCAAAATCAAGATAAATGTTCTCAGAAAATTCTTTAAGTATTTTTAAACATCAATTATATAGCATGACAATAAAAGAGAAGAACTATATTGACAAGAATATAAATAAACATATGAGGGGGGAAAAGAATCTGGGAAAGCTAATTGACCAGAAGCACAATGGGCTAATACTCACTCGGCAGCTATAGGTTGTTCCAACCCTGTATATTCCAAAGAAAGAGCTGGCCCTTAACTTGCTTCCTGAGAGAAAATCCTATGTCTTTGGAATGGCCTGCTTGATAAGAGTGTCTCTGAATATTTTGCATCTTGGGCCAGGCCAGATGATTTGAATTAATGACGTGATTTCCACTAAAAGGTTTGGGCACAGTGTGTCTTGTGTGACCTCCTGGAGGTTGAATAAGTAAAGTCAGTCATCTGGGCACCCCATGCCTATGAAACTGACCCCCAAAGAAAACATGGACACCAAGACTTGGGTGAGCTTCCTTGATTGGCAATACTTCACATATTTGTCACACATTCTTACAGGGAGAATTAAGTACTTGTTGATAAAAATCCACTGGGAAAGGACAAGTGGAAGCTTGTGCATGGATCTCTCCTGGAATTCTGTCTCCTGTGACTTTAATCTTCTAGCAAATCACACAGCCTGAGGGTAGTCTTGAGGACCACAGACATAATACCACATCTGATTTACAAGGGTGTGTAAAATGCAATGAGTTACATCCCAGCTAGGTTTACTATTTAGAAGAATTGGGGGTTGGGGGATATTAAAGGAGTATAGCCAATATAGCAGTCTTCTTGACATTTCATCAACACTAATGAGCTCTACTTTCGATGGTAAAATATCTTAAAGTTGTAACAACTTAGAGAATATTTTAAGAGGCCCAAGAGAAATATCACTTACTTCTACTTCAACATTAACAAAGACAGTAAAAGTGAGATGAACACATGAATCTCTGATCAGTCAAATCTAATTTGATAAGCTGAAGTTTTTCACTTCTTTACAAATAATTCTTAAATAGAATCCTTGTTACACTAGGAAATTAAGGTTCACAAACATGACTTGATGCTTTGAAGTCCTCAGTCTGCTGTGTTCCTCTTACCTTCACACTATGAACATAGTCCTTTATACCATTTAGGAGCCCTGGTGTCATAGTGGTTAAGGAATTGGGCTGCTAATCTCAAGGTCAGCAATTTTAAACCACCAGTCACTCCACAGGAGAAAGACAGGACTTTCTACTCTTGTAAAGACTTACAGTCTTGGAACTCACAGGGGTAGGTCTACCCTGTCCTATAGAGTCGCTATGAGTTGGCATTGATCTGAGAGCAACCAGTTTTTTAAGGTTTTTTTATACCATTTGGCTAATACATGGTAAATACAAAGTACATAGTATTTGTATCTGTTCATAGGCCAATCAATCAATCAATATAGAGTTTTTATTACATTTCAGAGGGATATCAACAATAGACACTAGCAATAGTTTAAAAAAACCAACCTCCCAATAAGATTAACTATAATGATGTGATGTAACTATATGTCATGAAACATCATTTTAATGTGGATGGCCAATAGAGGTTTTTCTAAGGAAGTAGTCCATTTGAGTTGAGAACTAATAATCATGCAAAGATTTGGGTGGAAAATAGAAGAAAGGCCACTATAAGTAAGATAGACTGGATGAACAATCTGGAGGAGAAAACAACGGGGCCAACAGTTCTGGGGGGACATGGGAAAGGGGAAGGTTGGGGGAAAGGTAGTGGTGTTAACAAACCCAGGGACAAGGGAATAACAAGTGATCCAAATCGGTGGTGAGGAGGGTGTAGGAGGCCTGGTAGGGTGTGATCAAGGGCAATGTAACCAAGAGAAATTACTGAAACCCTAATGAAGGCTGAACATGAGCGTGGGACAAGAGGAAAGTCAAAGGAAATAGAGGAAAGAGTTAGGAGGTAAAGGGCATTTATAGAGGTCTAAATACAGGATGTGGAAATAGATCTATGTGCACATATGTATAGATTTAGTATTAAGGTAGCAGATGGACATTGGGCCTCCACTCAAGTCCTGCCTCAAAGCAAGATTACTTTGTTCTATTAAACTGGCATTCCATGATGCTTACCTTCCGGACATGATTGCTGAAGTCAAAATGGGTACAAAAGCAAATGTGGTGAAGAAAGCAGATGGTGCGTGGCTATCCAAAGGTATTGTGTCTGGGGTCTTAAATGCTTGAAGGAAAACAAGTGGCCACCTAGCTGGGAAGCAACAAAGCCCACATGGAAGAAACACACCAGTCTGTGCAATAATGAGGTGTTGAAGGGATGAGGTATCAGGCATCATCAGAACAAAAAGTCATATCATCGTGTGCTCACCTCCCCGACAGGATCACTGAAGACAAATGGGTGCATTAGCAAATGTGGCAACAAAAGCTGATGGTGCCCGGCTATCAAAAGATCTATCATCTGGGGTCTTAAAGGCTTGAAGGTACACAAGCAGTCATCTAGCTCAGAAGCAACACAGCCCACATGGAAGAAGCACACTAGCCTGTGCAATTATGAGGTGTTGAAGGGATGAGGTATCAGGCATCATCAGAACAAAAAATCATATCATTGTGAATGACGGGGAGTGTGTAGTGGAGACCTAAAACCTATCTGTAGGCAATTGATCATCCCTTATGGAAGGGTACCAGGGAGCGCTCGAGTCAGTGAGGATGCAGTGTAGCAACAATGAAACATACAACTTTTCTCTAGTTCCTAAATGCTTCCTCTCCCCGCCCCCCCCCCCATTATGATCCCAATTCTATCTTAGAAATCGGGTACAGATAGGAACTGGAAACACAGGAAATACAGGGTGGATGATCCCTTCAGGACCAGAGGTGAGAGTGGTGATACTGGGAGGATGGAGGGAGGGTGGGATGGAAAGGGTGAACTGATTACAAGGATCTACATATAATCTCCTCCTTGGGGGATGGAAAATAGAAAAGTGGGTGAAGAGAGATGTCAGACAGGGCAAGATATCACAAAATAATAATTTATCAATTATCAAGGGTTCATGAGGGAGTGAGGAGGGAAGGGAAAAAATGAGGAGCTGATGCCAGGGGCTTAACTGGAGAGCAAATGCTCTGAGAATGATGAGGGCAATGAATGTACAAATGTGCTTTACACAATTGATGTATGTATGGCTTGTGATAAGAGTTGTATGAGTCCCTAATAAAATGATTTTTTTTAAAAAAACCTCATGAGACTAAAATAAGCTTGATGTGTTCAGGAAATAAAAAGAAGGTCCATATTGCTTAGTATGGTAATACAGTGAGGGTGAGAGATAAAAGGGCCAGAATCCGATTATATGACTCTGTCAGCCAAGGTCAGAATTCAGATTTCATTCTGTTTCACTTATCAGCATTAGAAAGTCATGCACCCCAGAATAACACTTTGAAAGACTGCTGAGGTTATTTTATGAATGATGGACTATAATGAGGGAAAGCCAGCATCAGCTAGACCAAATGGAAGGCTATTGTAAGAATCAAGATAAGAGAATGGCTCATATAATGCTGAGTTGAGAAATGAAGATAGTGACAAATTGAATGGAAGCACTACCTACAAAATTTTATTGATGGACTGTTTGAGAGGCACAAGCAACAGAGTGATTTTTGTGCTGTACACTTGATACAGGGTGTGGATGTCTGTGTGTGTTGGAGGCAGAAGGCCCCCTGCAATGTTTTGGGCTTGCCTTATGTGACTATGAGATATCAAAGTGGAGAAGTTGAAAAGCAATGAAGAGACATGCGGCCATGCTCAGGGGCAGGTCTAGGCTGGAGATATAAATTTCAATATATAGTTAGTCACGGCACCGAATGGGTTGATCCATGCAAAGTATTGAGTAGATTAAGTAAGAGCCAGGATTCAGCTCTGAGACATGTGAATATTAAAGGCTTGACAGAATATAGAACCAAAACAAAGACCACTAAGGAGAAATGAGACGGGAACAGAAGGAAACCAGGCACATCTCAAAGCATGGACGCTTACAGACACTGTGGTCCAAGATGGCCGGTGAGAGGTAAAGCAAGATGAGGGCACATTTGGAGTAGGTGAGGTACTGCTTCCTGACGACACTGGATAAAAGGTCCACCGACGGAATTTATGGTAGCTCTCACAGTCATAGATTCATTTTCAAATTCCAAAACACCTAAAAATGGTGCATATCTCAAAATTCTGGGTTTTGTTTTTTCATTGACTGTGTATAGGTGTATGATTCTGTAGCCTTATATTAATGCTAGATTGAAAAAAATTAACCTTACGAAACAAATGCTGTCATCTTCAGATATGCAAACAAAAGCTTACAAGAATTCTTTTAAGCTAGTCGTTAAAGTCACAACTATTCACCTGCATTTCTGCACCACAAATGTTTAAAAGAAGGTGTTTGAGAGAAGCTGATGTCAAAAAGACCTATTTCAACAACTGAAGTTGTACTGTATGTATCTTTGAATGAGTATAAATAAATCCTCATTTATCATTTTCTGCTGAGTTTACACCTATGCAAGACTGGAAATGACATTTTCAACAGAGCCCCCATTTGCCACTGCATAAGAGCAGCTTCCAATTATCTGGAAAGTCCTTGGGTACTCTCTCTAGCTTTCTAGGGCTGGATAGTGAGTTTAAGAAAACGAGAGAAACAAGACAAGTGACCACTTTTCATACCTTAAGTGAGCCAACCGGTAACATGTAAAAGAAAAAGAACTTGTGAAGGAAGGAGAGTTGTGACATCAAGTTGTTTGAGAAGTAAAATAAAAAATTAAAAATAGAATTACATTTTCTAGTTGGCAATACCCAAACAACGCTAAGTGCACTTCATAAATTTTACTATTGTTGCTCCAAGTGATATTACCATAAATCACATTAGCAGTGTACTTGGCATTTTTTAAAAGCAAAAAGGATTGAGAATGTCAATAAGTTTAAACAGCTCTGCTATCTCTGAAGAGAGTGGAAGAGGAATTATCACAAGCTTTTACCACGTCTAGGAGCCCGGTTTGAATGCCCCCAACCTATGCTGTCCCTCACCCTCAAGCTTGAGCGCAACACAGAGCATCATTTTGCCAGACTTATATTAGAAAACAGTTCATTGCTGGTGTCTTTAAAAAAAATTTTTTTTTACCTGATGTGCAAGAGGAGATAGCTGTTTGGCCCTTTTCTCATCTCGGACAGGAAAGAGAGACTTAAGCAGCTTTGGCATCTGTGGCACAAAGGATTTTACTGGATTCAAGTAGGAGGCTGATAAGCCACTAAGGCCTGTCAAAAAATATTAAAAGAAAAAATATGATAAAACAAAAACAATTACTTAAGCATCTTTTTTTCTGTACATTTGCCATGTACCATTTGTAAGCAAATCTATCAATATAAGTTAAAAACGATATCCACAAAAAACAAATTTATGGAACAGGGAACTGACTACAATAATCGACACATAATCACACACACCCCCTCACCCCCACCCAGGACCAACAACAGAAATCATGGGGGAAGGGAGACAGCGGTCAGAGTAAAATTTAAAAATAATAATTTATCAAAGGGTCACGAGTGTGGGGGGAAGGGAAAAAGAAGAGTTGATACTCAAGGCTCAATAGAAAGTAAATGTTTAGAAAATAATGATGGCAGTATATGTACAAATATGCTTGGCACGATTTGGCACAATTGATGTATGGAATGTTATAAGAGCTGTAAGAACCCCCAATAAAATTATCTTTTAATAAAATAAAATCAGAAAAATACATATAGATAATATGGGGAAACACATTATTTTCTTTGTAATAATTATTTTTCTTTTCCAACTGAAAAATATAACTGAGGTACATCTAAAGCACTGTACCACTCAGTGTTCCTATCAGTGTTCAATGGATAACCCACTCTGCGTCCTTGACACTAATTAGGAAAGCAGTAATTTCTGCCCTAGAGTCAAAGTGGATTCTCAAGTTTAAACCACATAGCTGAAGACACGCATTATGTAGGTCTCCCTCTAGACTTTAAACTCGAAATCATGGACTATGTGTTATATTTAATTAATTTTCCTTGACTACTACTGAACACAGGGAATCTAAGTGGTTAAAACGAGGCTTGGACCTTCTCATCATACTTATGTAACCTGTACACTGAGAAAATAATTCCTGAAACTGGCCTACACGAAGAAGACTGGGCGATCAGGATTGGAAGAAGCCTTTTTACATCCTGTAAAAATGCAGATAACCCAACTGTGCTTGGTGAAACCAAGAGAACCTGAACCATTTACTGATAAAGATTAAAGAATGTAGCCTTCAGTTTGGATTAAAGAGGGGGAAAAATTACCTAACCAAACCAATAAACATCATGAAAAACAGAGAAAATATTAAAATTGTCTAGGATTTCATTTTGCTTGGCCCACAATCAATGTCCGTCAAGAATGCATTGCAGTAGGCTAATCTGTTGTACAAGATCTCTTTTAAAGTGTTAAAGAGCAAAATTGTCACTTTGTGGACTAAAATTCACATGACTTAAGCCATAGTAATTGCTAAAAGAACTAATAATAAATATAATTCATTATAAAGACAATAAACTATGGAACAAAATAGGTATACATTATTTCCATGGAAAACTGATATGCTCTGTAAACTTTCATCTAACCTACAATTTAAGAAGAAAAATCCAGAAGAATTCAAGAAGCAATGATGACCAAAATATAGTGAGATTTAAATGAAGCAAATGTTAGTTATACATTTAAAAAAAAAGAAAAACTAACAAAATTTAGGAGATTTAAGGAAAGTGGTACCCTGTGAACCAGCAATTTCATTTTTATGTGTTGACTCAAGAAAAATGCCCACAAAAGAAGGCAAGAATGTTTATAGCTACTTTATTCATAATAGCTAAAAACTGGAAAGAACTCAAATCTCCATATAGAAGAACTGACTAAAACTGTGGTAAATTCATACAGTGAAACAGTTGTCAGGAATAAAAACAAATGAAGTATTGTTACCCATAACAGCACAGGCAATTTGCACACATACTATAATAAGCAAAAGAAGCCAGAAATAAAACAAGAGTACACGGTTCATGTTTCTACTTACATGAAACATGTCAAACTAATCTGTAATGATAAAAATGGAAATGGTGTGAAGACAAATGTGTGCATAAGTAAATGTGGTGAAGAAAGCTGATGGTGCCTAGTTATCAAAAGATATAGTGTCTGGATCCTTAAAGGCTTGAAGATTAACAAGTGGCCATCTAGTTCAGAAGCAACAAAGCCCACATGGAAGAAGCACACCAGCCTGTGTGACCACGAGGTGTTAAAGGGATCAGGTGTCAGTCATCAAAGAACAAAAAATCATATTATTATAAATGAGGGTGAGTGCAGAGTGGAGACCCTAAGCCCATCTATAGTCAACTGGACACACCCTTACAGAAGGGTAGTGGGGAGGAGAGGAGTCAGTCAGGGTCAGGGTATCAATGATAAAACATATACTTTTCCTCTAGTTCTTAAATGCTTCCTCCTCCCCCACTATCATGATCCCAATTCTACCTTACAAATCTGGCTAGACCAGAGGATGTACATTGGTACAGATAGGAACTGGAAACACAGGGAATCCAGGACAGATGATCCCTTCAAGACCAGTGGTGTGAGTGGCTGGTGGAGGGAAGGTAGGGTAGAAAGGGGGAACCGATAACAAGGATCTACATATCACCTCCTCCCTGGAGGATGGACAACAGAAATGTAGGTGAAGGGAGATATCGGACAGTGTAAGATATGACAAAACAATAATGTATAAATTATCAAGGGTTCATGAGGGAGGGGGGAGTGGGAAGGGAAAGGGGAAATGAGCTGATATCAAGGGCTCAAGTAGAAAGAAAATGTTTTGAGAATGATAATGGCAACAAATATACAGATGTGCTTGACAAAATGTATGTATGGATTGATAAGAATTGTACGAGCCCCCAATAAAATGATTTTTAAAAACTCAGAATGGTGAAGATCAATTAGTTCCTGCCATTATAGCACTGTTCCATGCTCAGCCACCTCAAATTAACATATATACCAATAAGGGTACTCAGTAAACCTTAATGGAAATTCACAATCAGAGAGGATACTGGGGTTGGGGAGAGACTGGGAAGGTGATTTCACTTCCCTTGATAAGGTAAACAAGGAGGGGCAACCTGCCATTGGGAAAAAAACGCCTAACATTACTTATATAACTCCTTAATTATGCTCCTAATTGGGTACTTTTGACCTAGTTTCTATCCAGCCCTTGGTGATCCAGGCCATGTGCTATGGATAATTATGACTTTGGATTCTGTCCTTTTGAAGTGCACAACATCCTTCATAGACCACACCAGAAGGCTCTGATTTGGAAACCCCACCAAACAACCGGACTTGACCTCAAACACTCATGTAGCAGATTAAAGAAACTGAAAAAACTCCTTGGTCCTAGGGCTGAAATGCCCTGGTGTGAGAAAAGGGAGAGGACTACTATCCCAAGGTTGTGGATTTGGAAGTAATTGGACTTTGGTTCAAATCTCTAGCTTTGAGGGTGCCCAATAAATGGCAATTTAAGACTAACCATATATTTGCTATTTTCATACTTTGTGTTTTTTATGACATGTCTTAGTCTAGTAGGCAGAGTTCTACCTATAAGAATGCTATTGAAAGTTTTATCCTATCTCCAATTCACATTTGTGTAAACAGTATCTAGTTACTCATGTTTTTAACCAGTATAAGTAAACAATCTATTCTAAACAGCTGTCCTGTATGTGTATATTTTCCTTATCACTGGCTGAATGAATGCTAACAATAAAATTACCATATGCCCTGTGGGGATGATTTATAATGTTCAAAAATGAAATGATAATGTTTCTAATTGGGCCAGGGACATATATAAATCATAGATATAAGAATGGATTTTGAACTCACACTTAATCGTAGCCCTAATCTAAGAAAAATTACTTTGTATATCATGGTCCTCCTCAATACTTACCCAAATGAAGAAATCATTGAAGGTATGGGTGCTACAGCAAAGTGTGGTGAAGAAATCTGATGGTGCCTGGCTATCAGAAAGAATAGTATCCAGGGTCTTAAAGGCTTGTCTTAAAATAAGCAGCCTCCTAAGTGAAGTATTAGCAAAGGCCATACAGAAGCACACCAGCCAATGGGAATCCAAGACCAGAAGAAGAAACTATAGATTAAATATTCTGAGCATCAGATTTGCAGAGACATATGCATGACAAGAAAGCCCAAAGCCCATTGTCAGGGTCCCCACATGGATGAAGCCTCTGGAAAATCCCTCTGACCACTGTCAGGGATGTGAATAGCCCTGCTATCAGACAGAGTGCACTGGAAAGTGGATTATGACAGATGTAGGCAGGTTAAAATGTAACGCCTTTTAAAATCTCCTTTTTGACCCATTTTAAATTGAATCTGGTTTCTATTATCTTTTGTATACTTTCCTGTTGAGGTTTTTGGTTTTATTCTATTATTGTTGTTGAGGGTTTTTTGGTTTTATATGTTTTTCTTTATATGAAATCCAGGGTAGGTAAATCTATAGACACAGTAACTGAGATTAATAGTTTCTTAGGGTTAGTGGGGCTTAATCAAGGGTAATGTAGCAGTGAGGAATTACTAAACCCCAATGAAGGCTGAACATGATGGTGGAACAAGAGAAAAGTAAAAGGAAATAGAGGAAGGAACCAGGAGGTAAAGGACATTTATGCAGGTCTAAATACAGGCATGTACATATGTAAACATATAAAATGAGACGGGAATAGAACTATGTACTCATATCTATATGTTAAAAATTAAGATTGCAGATGGGAATTGGGCTTCGAATCAAGTACTCCCTCAATGCAAGAACACTTTGTTCTAACAATCCGGCATTCTGTGATGCTCACCTTCCCAACTTGACCACTTAAAATACAATGTGTGCATAAGCAAATGTGGTGAAGAAAGCTGATGGTGCAGGGCTATCAAAAGTTATAGCATCTGGAATCTTAAAGGCTTGAAGATAAACAAGCGGCCATCTAGCTTAGAAGTAACAAAGCCCACATGGAAGAAGCACAACAGCCTGTGTGATCATGAGGTGTCGATGGAGCAGGTGTCAGGCATCTAAGGCACAGAACAAAATCATACCCAATGTGAATGGGGGGGGGGACGGGACATGGAGACCCAATGCCCATCCCCTCACAGAAGGGTCACAGGAAAGAGACAAGCCAGTCAGGGTGCAGTATAGCATCGATGAAACACTCAACTTTTCTACAGGTCTTTGGTGTTTCCTTCCCACCACTATCATGACCTCAATTCTACTTTACAAATTGTATTAGACCAGAGCATGCACTGCTACAGAGAGAGCCTGCAACACAGGGAATCCAGCATAGATAAACCCCTCAGGGCAACAAGGAGAGTAGAGATACCAGGAGGATTAGGGGAGGGCTGCGGGAGAAAGGGGGAAGTGATCACAATGATCAGCCTAGAACCCCTTCCCAAGGGGACAAATGATGGAAAAGTGGGGGAGGGGCAATAAAGGATAATGTAAGATATGAAAATAATAATCTATAACTTATTAAGGGTTCGTGAGGGAGGGCAGGCGGGGGAAGGGGGAAGAAATGGGGAGCTGATAACAGGGGCTCAAGTGGGAAGAGAATGCTTTGAAAATGATGATGGTGGCATATGTGCAAATGTGCTCAACAAACTGGATGAATGCATGGATTGTGATGAGATATAAGCGCCCACAATAAAAGTAAGAAAAAAAAATACCATGGCTTGGGTAAGGCACATCATCTTAGTCCTTAAAGTGGCATGGTTGCTCTTCAAGACTTTAAAGAGGTTTTGTACAGCAGATTTATCCAATGCAATATACCATTTGATTTTGATTGCTTATTTTCATGGTTATTCATTATGTATCCAAACTGAATCCAAAATAAAATACTTGGCTTCAATCTTCTCTCCAGTTTAAAAAAAAAAGTCGTTTCTTAGGGTTATGGCAGGGGAGGTTGAAGGGAAATGGGGATCAAATAATAATGAAGAAAATGTCTTAAAATTGATTAGGGTATTGACTGCATAACTCTTTTAATATAGTTAAATCATTTAATATTATAATGTCTGAATTATATGTAAATAAAGCTTAAATTAAAAAAAACTAAGCAGAACAGTAGTTGACTATGGGGTGTGAGTATTAACTGGAGCATCACAAATATTCAATATTATGGCTAGATGCTAGTTACCTGAATATATACAGATTTACCAAACCCCTAAAGATGTGTGTATTTCACTATTGGAAATGGTTACCTCGTTAAAAATAATGATTCTAATACAGCTAACCATGATAAAATGGAAGACAGAAAGAGATGAGTAGAATTAATTCAAAGGTTCTTGTATTCTTTGGGAAGAAAGTAGATTAACTGATTATATTAAAATTCACTGTCAAGTAACCAAGTTAAAAATGTACTGATAAAGACTAAAAGAACAACATAAATATAATTTTCAAAACAGTAAAAATTAAGAAAGCAAATAAAGTGAATTTGATCAACTCAATAAAATGGAGGCAAACATAAAAATATGTAAATAAATTATATGACAGAAAAAGTAAATTAGGTTGATACCTAAATGCAAATGTGTCACAAATTAATAACTATACATGAGTTACATTTATAGCATATCAGTTTGGAAAGTAAACAAATCCAGCTATATACGATTTTTTAAGAAACAGAGAAGTTAAATGTAAAAGGATAAAGTAGATCTGCCATGCTAATAATAATTGAAGGAAAGTAAACATAAGAAGAGTAATTTTGGACAAAATAGTCTCTAAGGCAAAAGGAATTATGTAGGCTTCAAAGTATGACAGAGAAACTAGTTCCTGATTATCATTCGTTCTAGAAGCAAATATATAACTGAAAACACATGGCAATTATTTTCAGACATCGAATAACAAATAATGCAAGGATACAATTCCATAGAGAATGAAAATTCAAGAGATAATCCCCATGCTGGGACCAGCTCTTTTCCTGAAGATGATTTGTCAAACAGTATAAGGAAGTAGAGCTCAAGGAGAACACAGAAATTCTGCTGAATTAAACTTTTAACACATCTGAAAACTGTGAGATAAGCTACTGTAAAGTCAGGAGCTATACAAGAGAAAGTCCCTGAAGTTAATGTGGGAATTCTCTCTCACTGTATTGGCTGAGGCTTGGCTTAAGCATGTATGCACATGATGAAACAGCACAAGGGTTACCTGAAACTGGATGCTACAGAGTTGAGAAGTGAATAAATATAATAGTGATTCCCCTCCCCTGAGAAGAATTTATTTCAAAGGATGGCACTGAATATGCAGCTCCAGGAGAGGGACATATCTAATCAGAGCACACGGGAGCAGTTGAAGGGGGAGGAGGAGAGAGTGGAGCACATCCTGGCCCACCAGGCCTTGAGGACGATGTTCCCAATTAGAGCAGCCAGTCCACAGAGAGGACCACATGGCCAGACCCACTATGAGACACGACGTCCCTTACTGACCCATGGCCCTACAGGGGTCAACACCGGAGACACATGTGGGAATTGTGCCTGATCTGGTCCTGCCACACAGTGGCAAAACACTAAAGGGGTGTGCAACAGAACAGCAAGGGAATGGAGCGGCGAGGTCTCCAGGGAATGTCGAAAGTGGACTTTGGGGCCAGGGCGTGGTGCCCCAACAGACTGGACTGGAAAACACTCCTAAAGGCAACAAACAATCCTTGAACTAACTACAAGCTTTTCTTTCCTGGTTTTTTTTTTTTGTCATTGGTTTGTTGTTGTTGTGTTGTTGCATATTGTTGCCTGGTTTTGCTCTGTCTTGTTTTTGTGCATGTTATTATCTCTGCAGGTCTGTCTAAATAAGATAGGCTGGATGAACAATCTGGAGGCGAAAACAACGGGAGCGACAGTTCCAGGGGGGCATGAGATGGGGAGGTGGGGGGAAAGGTAGTGGTGTTAACAAACCCAGGGACAAGGAAACAACAAGTGATCCAAATCGGTGGTGAGGAGGGCGTAGGGGGCCTGGTAGGGCATGATCAAGAGTAATGTAACCAAGAGGAACTACTGAAACCCAAATGAAGACTGAACATGATAGTGGGAAAAGAGGAAAGTCAAAGGAAATAGAGGAAAGAGATAGGAGGCAAGGGGCATTTATAGAGGTCTAAATACAGGCATGTACATATGTAAATATATTTATATATGAGAATAGGGAAATAGATCTATGTGCATATATTTATAGGTTTAGTATTAAGGTAGCAGAAGGACATTGGGCCTCCACTCAAGTACTCCCTCAATGCAAGAATACTTTCTATTAAATTGGCATTCTATGATGATCACCTTCCCGACACACCACTGAAGACAAAGCGGGTGAATAAGCAAACGTGGTGAAGAAAGCTGATGGTGCCCAGCTATCAAAAGATATAGCATCTGGGGTCTTAAAGGCTTGAAGATAAACAAGCAGCCAACTAGCTCAGAAGTAACAAAGCCCACATGGAAGAAGCACGCCAGCCTGTGCGATCACAAGGTGTTGAAGGTATCAGGTATCAGGCACCATCGGAACAAAAAATCATATCATTGCTAATGAAGGTGGGGAGTGCGGAGTGGAGACCCAAAACCTATTTGTAGGCCACTGGACATCCCCTTACAGGAGGGTCTCGGGGAGGAGACGAGCCAGTCAGGGTGCGATGCAGCAACGATGAAAAATACAACTTTCCTCTAGTTCCTAAATGTTTCCCACCCACTATCATGATCTGAATTCTCCCTTGCAAGTCTGGCTAGAGCAGACAATGTGCACTCGTACAGATAGGAACTGGAAATACAGGGAATCCAGGGCGGAGGATCCCTTCAGGACCAGTGGTGTGAGTGGCAATACTGGGAGGGTGGAGGGAGGATGGGTTGGAAAGGGGGAACCGATTATAAGGATCTACATGTGACCTCCTCCCTAGGGGACGGACAACAGAAAAGTGGGTAAAGGGAGACATCAAACAAAGCAAGATATGACAAAATAATAATTTATAAATTATCAAGGGTTCATGAGAGAGGGGGGAGCAGGAAGGGAGGGGTAAAAATGAGGAGCTGATGCCAGGGGCTTAAGTGGAGAGCAAATGTTCTGAGAATGATGAGGGCAATGAATGTACAAATGTGCTTTACACAATGGACGGATGTATAGATTGTGATAAGAGTTGTATGAGCTTCTAATAAGAAGTTATTAAATAAATAAACAATAGTGATTGAGCAGTATTATTTAATTGTATTCATTAGCTAATGCTGTGTAAAATATCACATCCAAACACCAGTGGTTTTAAACAATATTAAAATTTTACTCTGTCACTGTTTTTATGAATCATGAATTTGAGACCAGCTTAGCTGAATGATCTGGGCAGAGGAGACCCAGAAACTTAGAATATACTATCAGTTAGGGTATGGTCATTTTACACCTGCCTTGGGTTGGAGCATCCATTTTCAAGGTGGCACATTCACATGGGTGTCAATTTAGAAACCCAGGTTCCTCTCCATATGGGCTGCAATGAGGGAATTAGCAATATGACTCTTCTAGTTAAAAGTCTTTGTTACTCTCACCAAAAGACCTTAGTTTTCCTAATGGGTCTGCATACGTAGATGGAGAAGATATTGGTCACATTATGATTAATTTGTGAATAATTGCTAACAGAAATTGAGATTACCATCCCCCCTGGGTATGATATGAGCCCCCTTAGAAACAGGAAGAGGGAGTCTCACTACCAACAAGAGAGTAGAGTCAGGAGGCAAGTGAATCCTTTAGACCCCACAATCCCTGTGCTCTGAACCCTTCTGATCCAGGAGCAGCTTTGACACCAGAGAAGTAGCAACAACAGGACCAGGAGTCAGAGCATGAGAGAGTGGTGGACTTCCCAGCTCACAGAGCAAGTAAAGTTGAATGCTTTGGGGTAGGAAGCTGGCTTGTGGGGTGGGGTACCTCTGGGCACTTCATTGGGGAGAACGGGTTTCCTGACCCGTGGAGCAGAATGCCTTCAAGCTAAGGCTTAGCATACATTGGTACAACCTTTGGGCATTTATTAGCATTCCTAAAAGAGCTCTGTGGCATTTTCCAAGCAGGACAGAGGGCTGAAGGCATGGAAGGAAAGAAACTGCGATAACTGACCAACTCTACCTTGAGCATTTATCAGCTGAATTGCAACCTGTAAACTCCTCCAATAAAATGGATAATCATGAGTCTTCCCTCTGAGTTCTGGGAGTCTACTGTAAAGAAATTATGGAACCCAGCCACAGAAGCAGAATGTCGCGGGAGAGGGTTGATGTCAGGCTGGGGGAAAAAGAATGAGAGTAGAGGCTTGTCTGACTTCTGCCTCGTAATTTAGCCTTGGGAGTTGGAGCTCAGTTATGGTCCCCATACTTTCCTCAAATGTGTTCAAGATAAATAACTTTAATTTCCCAATTTTCTTATATGTAGAGAGATCCAAGAGAAAAACATAAAAGATGCACAGCTTTGTGTGACCTATCTAAGAAGTTTCATACTGTCAATGGTCATCCTGTTTACCACAGAGAGCAGACTGAGTCAATGTGAGAGCAGACCACAGAAAAGGGAGAATTCCAAATATCACTGGAGTCATCTTGGTGGCTAGTTATCATAGACACATTAGAATTTTGGGTCATCCAAAGTTGGATAAGCTGAACCACAAAAGATTATACCTTAGAAATAAGAACAAATCTAGACACACCCTAATAACCCTTGAAATAAAAACTTTATAAAGTATATAGAGACAGAGTTTGGAATTTGATTCCCATCAATTAAGGAGACTGGGCATATAGTTTGAGTTTTATATATAGCTATTTTAAAAGACCAATAAACAGTCACTAAACTACATAAAGTTTTTGTAATATCAAATGTCAACAATATTCATAGGAAGACAATAAAACTGAAAGTCTCTACAATGTAATATCCACAAGGTTCAGTACAAAACAAAAACTAGTAGACAACAAATGGAAAAGAAAATATGACCCATGATAAGGTAAAAAAGCATATAGAAACAGACCATCAGATGGCTGAGATTTAGCAAAGACCTGAAAGCAGTTTTATAAACATGTTTAAGGACATAAAGAGATCTTAATAGATGAACTGATAAGGAATAGTAGCATGGAATGAAACTTTAAAAAAACATAGCACCAAATGGAATTTCGAGAGCTAAAAACAACAATAACTGGAGTGAAAATTCCATGGATGTGCTTAATACTGGAAATGGAAGAAACTATCCAATCTGAAACAAACAGCAGCAGGAAACACTACCCAAGTCATTTTATGAGGTCCACCCAATCATGCCAACAAATCCTAACTACCTCATTGCTGCATAAAAAGAAAACTACATGTAGATATGCATTACTGAGATTTACAAAATGCCTTGACAAAATATTAACAAATGGAAAAAGAAACAAATAGTGCACCATTTTTAAATGGTATCAAGTGGTAGTTATACAGAAATGCAAATATGTTCAAATTCAAAAATTAATGCTTTTCAACATGCTAAAACAATAAAAAGGATGACTTATATGTAAATTAATTAGTAGGATAGTGGTTACCTGGCAGGGAACTCTAATTCAAACAATTTCTGAAATACGCTCAAATTAAAGATATTGGCAGGCAAATGAAAGTGTAGCTTACCTGGATCAGGAGAATTATTATTTGGGGGACAAGTAGAAGGGGATGGGGAGCCTGGAGCTTGTCCTCTGGAAAGTACTGTTTGGGATACATCTTGTTGACTTTCCCACCGACCCTATTGAGGACAAAACCAGTAATCTTGTTTCAAATTAATTAACAAAAAATTGTTCTTATTAAAGATAATATTTTATTAAAGTTTTAATAAATATATCATATTATTAAAGATAATATTTTAAAGTGGCTATATATTACTGTTATTTATTATTTCTTTTATATGACACATTATTTGATTACTTAAGTATTTTGCTTGATTTATCATTTGACCACAATAGTATTTTCCCTCATAAAATCCTTCCATTCAGGTATGTCCTCCAGCTTATAACTTACAATCTTCCAAATTCCAGTCTAAGACTTTCTACTACATAATGCCTCTTCTCCACAAAATACAGAGCATATGAAAACATGGCTTTCGAGTCCTTCCCAACGTTGTTCCACCACATTTGCCCGTTCAGTTTCTCAACAGAAATTCAGTCAGAGCTCCATGGCGCTAATGTAGCTCTTTCCATTCTAGGAGTGCATGTTTCCTTACACTCTATAAAGTATTTCCATGTGTAGTTCATAAATTAAAAATTGCTACAGGCTGGAAGATAAACAAGGGGGCATCTAACTAAAAAACAACAAAGCCCACATGGAAGAAGCACACAAAGTGTCAAAGGGATCAGATATCAGGCAACAAAGACCAAAAAAAAACCAAAAAACCCTACCAACAACCAAAAACCATAGCATTGTGAATGAGGGGGAGTGCGGAGTGGGGTCCCAGGGCCCATCTGTGGGAAATTTACATCCATGGCAGAAGGGCTGCGGGGAGGAGACGAGCCAGTTAGGGTGTAGTATAGCAATGATAAAATATACAATTTCCCTCTAGTTCTTGAATGCTTCCTCCCCCTCCATTATCATGATCCAATTCTACCTTACATATCCCGCTGGACAGGAGGATGTACATTGGCATAGACAGGAAATGGAAATACAGGGAATCCAGGACAGTTGAACCGCTCAGGATCAGTGGTGAGAGTGGCAATATCGGGAGGGTAGATGGAAGGTGAGGGAGTAAAGGGGAACAGATTACAAGGTCTGGGGGATGGATGGTGAAGTAGGTGAAGGAGGCATCAGATAGTGTAAGATATGACAAAATAATAATAATTTATAAATTATCAAGAGTTCCGGGGGGAGAGGGGAGGAAGAGGGGAAAAATGAGGAGCTGATACCAAGGGCTCAAGTAGGTGTTATGAGAATAATGATGGCAACATATGTACAAATGTGCTTGACACAATTGATGTATGTATGGATTGTGATGAGCTGTATGAGCCCCTAATAAAATGATGAAAAAAATAATAAAGCACACAACTAAAGAAAAATAAATGCTAAAGAACCAGTCTTTATTTTTGTAAATATTAAATTCCAGTTAAATCCAAATCAAATAACCACAGGTTCTCTATTATAAAGTCTCTGAATTTACAAGTTTCATTGTACTCTAAATTTATTTTGTAAATGCCCATTAAAGAGGTCATTGCTTAATATAAGAAAATGAAAGTCAGTTAATGGATTAAGCTATCAGTCTAAGACTCCTGTTCTCGATGACACCATCATTGTACTTTTAACATTAGGCCTCTCTAGTAAAGAAATAAACCTCAATCAATTGTTACTTGTACAAAAAAGCAATAATACAGTCGAGACGGGAATCTTTAAAGTGATTTCAGTTTTCTTTTCTTCCTCTCTGACAGTCATTATGACTTTCCACTAGAGGTGAAGAAGAGTATTTAATATGAGTCTAAGCTAGCATTCCACAGATGAATGACCATCACGATTAGCAGGAGTTTTCATTCCTAATTGTCTGAGAAGCCATATGGGGAACAGTCAGTTCTTTGCTGCTCTTGAAGATGGATCGAGGTGGAGCGGCCTCTTAGGTTTCAGATATGTATTGGAAAGCTATCTGCTTTTAGCAGCAACCTAAGTACTGATCATAAAATCAATAAGCCCTAAGTGATCTGGATCCTATTTACCTCAGAGAATATACTTTTGCCTAGGAATTCTCTCAGTATTAGATACCATTTTTAAAAAAGAATATGATGTCTAGCATAAAGAAGGAGACAAAATAGACATGAACGTGTGATTAGGAAAACTATGAACCCTGAAATAGTTCACCATAGGAGCCTTTCATTTTACTCTGAGTCACACACTGATTTACATATTTCAGTTCCGTTCATGTTTTTTATGCATTTCAAGTTGATTACCTGTCTGAGAAGCGACAGTTCTGTGGACTTCAGGATAGCACATTCAGGTGAATGCTAGGGTCAACAGTCCTTAGTATCTCAGCAGACTGAAAGCCTCATGCTTTATGTGAAGTATCAAGCTCACAAAGGTTGTTTTGAAAACAACTTACTAAATTCAGGAATAAATTATCTTCATATTCTAGATTTTTCTTCCTGATTTGCCAGCTGACATGGGGCACTCTGTTTCTGGGGGAAAACTGAGTAGCTAATGAGGGGTCAGCACCTCTGATGTTTGGGGTACAAAGACACTGTGACAAATAACACGGGTGTCACTTCTTCCCCAAGGCCCACTCTGGGCTGTTCTAGCTTCACGGGTAATTTTTCCCAGCTAGCACTCCTACACAATAGCACTATTGCATCAGGATAGGAGCAATAGCTCTTAATGTCTCACATAGTACCTCAAATAAGAACACTTGAAAGGATGTACATAGTACTTCGATACAGTCACAGATAATAGAGAAATCATTTTACTTTCATCTATACATTCTCATAGCCATCTTAACCTTGGGGAGCTGCACACTAGCTGTTACTACCCAGAGATGGCACATCTCACAGCCATCAACTCAATAGCGGCTCATGGTGATCCTACAGGACAGAGTAAAACTGCTCTTTACAGGACTAGAAAGCCTTGACTTTCTCCCACAGAGCGGATGGCGGTTTTGAACTGCTGACCTTGCAATTAGCAGCCCAAGTGGTAACCACTACACCACCAGGGCTCCTAGAGATGATGCTTAGAGGATCCCAAATAGTTTTGGGCTAGAATGGCATGTGTTTCAGTTGAAACATCACTTCAGTTGTTCACTACAATCCACTTCTCCTACACTACATATTCATTCTAATGCCAACAATGAAATGTATAATTCATGGTCTGGTTACACACCTTTCCCCACAAGGGCAAAGATTGTTTTTTTCCTATACATTTAATATGCTTGACTGTTCTAGAACTATTGTCCATTTACTCAAATGGGAGGAGGAGGATTGTATCCCACTGCAATGCACAACAGAGGGAGATGAACTTAGGACAATGAATAAAACAAATTCTCACAAGAGACTTATAAGCTCCATTTACTACCAGTGAAAGAGGATGATTTTTGTTTCCATAATCTCTACCATAAAAACTGATGGCTTCAACTTCTGTGTAGGCAAAGAATATGGAATACCATGGACAGAGTGCCAGCAGAACGAATGTTCCTCAGAAGTCAGGATGGCAAGCCTTTACCTCATCCACTTTGGATATTATCAGGAAGGGCCAGTGCCTGGAGAAGATTATCATGCTTGGTAAAGTAAGAGGGTCAACAAAAAAGAGTAAGACTCTCACTAAGATGGACAGACAAGTGACTGCAAACAACGTATCAGAAACATAGGCACACAGTGAGGATGGCGCAGGAATGGGCAGCATCTGCTTCTGTTGTCCACAGGGTCACTGTGTGTCAGAACCACCCTGACAGCACCTAAAAACAACAATCTCTGCCCCGACAATCTGGACCCTAAAATGCTGGAATGCTTCTAACTTTCTCGATGACTATAAAACTTTAAAATCAGCCATGGTGAAGAGACACAAGAGAAGACCCTGGCTTCATTTTGATTTCCTAAAGTGCCTTCAGAATCACCAGGGACCATGTGATCTACCAGGAAACATTCAAAGTAATAAAATCTTATTTGAAACAGCAATTATTTGTAGTTAGACACCAAATATAGAGTCAAAGTCAAAATGCCAAAAACCACCAGTGGCTCTGGGCAGATTTGAGGACACGATTTGGTCCCCCTTACACAGTGACGACTTCTCTGCCATATCCATGGTCTAAGGTTTTTCCAATACAGGAGTCTGCTTTTGATTAGGAAAATGACACAGAGGTAAATAAAGAGAAGTGTCTATGACATTTCAGGTCCAAAGGTGACTTCTTAATTCAGCTGAAGAAGAAATGACTCACATTTGGCACCAACTTTTACCAGTGACATACTAAATGTGCATAATTACAGTTTTCAGGAAGATGATGTAGCCAGATACAGAAATCAGTTTTGTTAACTGAATATTTGTTTAAATATTTTTACTCATTTTAACTTCATCAAAACGCCTTTTCAATAAAAGGAAGACAAACATCACTACTCGTTAACAAAAGCTATGATTTCCTCTAAAATGGCTTTAGAAACAGCAGTATTTTTAAGTTGACAGTGTTCTTTGTGTCGCAAAAGCTCTGAATACATGGGCACTTTTGAATGGGAAAGATAAGTAAACGAGGGAAGAAATTAACCCTCAACCTAAGATTAAGTACATCTTGTTAGATATAACATCAAAAGTTGCTAAGTTCTCATGAGAGCTACAAAAAAATCTTATAATAATGATGCAACAATAGCAATAACATTATTATTATGGTAATATTTTATACTTCTAATTGAAGATTTATCCTCAATATTATTTTCTTTAGGTCCTAAAGTACAGTCAGTTGGAGTAGTTAATAAAACCTTTTTTGGGGGGGTAAGATTAATTAGTCTGTAAGTTCAATTTGTTGGCACTCAGTAAAATAATTCCATTTTAAATATGTAGCGAAAATAAAAAAATGAGTTTGTAAAATATGACTAGCCTATTAATTCAGGTGTTATTAGGCCAAATTGTGAGTTTTTCTTCAGGACTTTACTCTTTGCTCTTACTCCATAAGTCTACTCCTCATCAAATTTTCACTGTTGCGCCCCCATCTCCCTGCCATATGCTTTAAATGAATTCTGCTCCCATCTGACTAATTTTGCTTTAATATTAACTGAAAAAGATGAGTTGTGACCCCTCCCTTCTTCCAAATGTTAATTCAATTAACCTGAATGTTCTCATATTACACAGGGAGAAGATAATAGCACATCAAATTCTGTATTTTCTAATCCTAATTCTGTAATCATTGTTTTATTGTACTGGTAGAGGGCTAGACATACATCTATCTGTTTTGGAAAAGAATTCATGGGAATGAAGAGAAAGCCAAGAAACACCCTCATACTAAGCACAACTAAATGCTTTTTGACAAATGTGCCAAGTAATGCATGGAGGAAGTACAGTCTTCTCAACAAACAGTGGTAGAGCAATAGATTATGCCGAAGTTAAGCAGCAATAAGAAAATGAATCTCTTGTCCCTTGGTTTGTTAACACCCACTTCCTCCTGCCACTCCATTCCCATGTCCCCCCAGAATTGTCGGTTCCGTTGTTTCCTCCTTCAGAGTGTATAAGCAAATGTGGTGAAGAAAGTTGATGGTGACCGGCTATCAAAAGATATCGCATCTGGGGTCTTGAAGGCTTGAAGATAAACAAGCGGCCATCTAGTTGAGAAGCAACAAATTCCACATGGAAGAAGCTCACCAGCCTGTGTGATCATGAGGTGTTGATAGGATCAGATATTATGCATCAAAGACCCAGAACAAAAAAATCCTATCACTGTGAATGAGGGGGAGTGGAAAGTGGAGACTCAAAGTCCATCTAAGGCAACTGGACATCACTTTACAGTAGGGTCTTGGGGAGGAGACAAGCCAGTCAGGGTGCAGTATAGCACCGACAAAACATACAACTTTTAATGCTTACTCCCCGAAACTATCATGACCAACCCCAATTCTACCTTAAAGATCTAGCTAGACAAGAGCATGTACAAGGGCACAGATAAGAGCTGGAAACAAAGGGAATCCAGGACAGATAAACTCCTCAGGACCATGATGCAGAGTAGCCATACCAGGAAGTTAAGGGGAAGGTGGGAGTAGATAGAAAGAACCGATCACAATGATCTACCTATAACCCCCTCCTAGGGGGAAGGACAACAGAAAAGCGGGTGAAGGGACATCAGTCAGTGAAAGACATGAAAAATAATTATAATTTATAAATTATCAAGGGTTCAGGAAGAAGGGAGGGTAGAGAAGGGAGGGGGAAAATGAGAAACTGATACCAAGGGCTCAAGTAAAAGAAATGTTTTGAAAAATTATGATGGTTGTGAATGAGGAGGAGTGAGGAGTGGGGACCCAAAGCCATCTGTAGGCAATTGGACACCCCCTTATGGAAGGGTCGTGGGAGAGGAGATTAGCCAGTCAGGGTGCAGTGTAGCAACGATGAAACATACAACTTTCTTCTAGTTCCTAAATGCTTCCTCCCCACCCATTATCATGATCCCAATTCTACCTTACAAATCTAGCTAGACCAGAAGATGTACACTGGTACAGATAGGAACTGGAAACACAGGGAATCCAGGATGGATGATCCCTTCAGGATCAGAGGTGAGAGTGGCGATACCGGGAGGTAGAGGAAGGGTGAGGTGGAGAGGGGGAACTGATTATAAGGATTTACATATAACCTGCTCCCTGGGGGATGGACAACAGAAAAGCGGGTGAAGGGAGATGTCAGACAGTGTAAGATATGGCAAAAATAATAATTTATAAATTATCAAGGATTCATGAGGAAGAGAGGAGTGGGGAGGGAGGGGAAAATGAGCTAATGATGCCAGGGGCTTACGTGGAGAGCAAATGTTTTGAGAATGATGAGGGTAACGAATGTACAAATGTGCTTTATACAGTTGATGCATGTATGGATTGTGAAAAGAGTTGTATGAGCCCCCAATAAAGTTTTTTTAAAAAAGAAAGAAAATGATGATGGCAACAAATGTACAAATGTGTTTGACACAATGGATGCATTATGGATTGTAATAAGAGTTATATGAGCCCCCAATAAAATGATTTTTAAAAAAATAAAGCTGACACAGCCTACAAAAAAAAAAAAGCAAGAAAACGAATCTGTACTAAAATCTCACCTTGTATACAGAAAGCAATTCAAGATAGATCATAGATTTAAATGTAAAATGCTCAGAAGATAACATTGGAGAAAATCTGTGGAAACGGGTTTGGTGAGGAGCTCTTAGACATGACATCAACACCATAATTTATAAAAGAAATAAATTGATAGACTGGATTTCATCAAACTTTAGAAGCTTGCTTTGCAGAAACTCATGATACTGAATGGGAGAAAACATCTGTATACCATAAATCTGACAAAGAATTCATGTCCGAAATATTTAAAGAGCTCTCAAATCTCAACATTTAAAAACACAACAACCAGCAAATCAATGAGAAAATGTGCAAAAGACATGAATGACATGCCTTCAATGAGGACATACAGATGGCAGGAAAAGGTGTTCAACATTAGGAAAATGCAAATTAAGACCACAATAAGCTACCAAGATACACCTATCAGAATGGCTCAAATAAAAATAGTGACAATAAAAATGGTAGCTGCATAAATGCATAGGAACTAACTCTTTCACACACTGCTGTCTGTGGGAATGTGAAGTGAGTGGTACAGGCACCCTGGGAAACAGTTTGGAAGTTTCTTCAAAAACTAAACATAGCAACTAGCATAATGTCCTAGGCAAAGGGGAGGGTTGACAACATTTCATATAAAAACTTCCACATGAATTTATACAGATTTACTTATAATAACTCCAAACCAGAAACAATACAAATGCCTTTCAACAGGTAAAGAAATGGTTAAACTGTGATAAAAGCATATCGTGGTTGTTGTCATCAGGTGCCAATAAGTTGGTTCCAACCCACAATAACCTTATGCACAACAGAATGAGACACTGTCTGGACCTGGTGCCAGCCAGCCTCACAGTTGTTCCTATGTTTGAGCCAATTGTTGAAGCCACTATGTCCATCCATCTCTTTGAGGGTCTTTCTCTTTTTTGCCGCCCTGCTACTTTACAAAGCATGATGTCCTTCTCCAGGCACCGATCTCTCCTGACAACATGTTTAAATTATGTAATTCAAAGTCGCGCCATCCTGTGTCTAAGGAGCACTGTGGCTGTACTTCTTCCAAGATTTGCTTGTCTTTTTGGCAGTCCCTGGTACTTTCAACATTCTTCTCCAGCACCACCATTCAAATGCACTGATTCTTCCTTATTCAATGTCCAACTTTCACATGCATATAAAGCAACAGAGAATACCATGGCTTGGGTCAGGTGTACCTTAGTCCTTAAAATAGCATTGCTTTTAAATACTCTAAAGAGGTCTTGGGCAGCAGAATTATTCCATGCAGTGTCTTTTTATCTCTTGAGTAATGCTTCCATGAGCATCAATCATGGATCCAAGCAAGGCAAAATCCTTGACAACTTCAATCTTTTCTCCATTTATCTTGATGTTATCTATTAATCCAATGGTGAGGATTTCGGTCTTCCTTACATGAAGTTGTAATAAATACTGAATGCTAAAATCCTTGATCTTCATCAGCAAGTGCTTCAAGCTCTCACTTTCAGCAAATAAGGCGGTGTCATCTGCTTATCTCAGGTTATTAATAAGCCATTCTTCAATGCTGATGCCACATTCTTTTCCGTATAATCCCACTTCTCTGATTAGTTGCTCAGCATACAGATTGCATCAGTATGGTGAAAGGATACACCCCCGATGCGTACTTTTCTGATTTCAAACCATGCAGTATTCTCTTGCTCTATTCACACAACTGCCTCTTGATCCAAGTAGAAATTCCCCAGGAGTACAATGAAGTGTTTTGGAATTCCCATTTTTCTCAAAGCTATTCATAGTTTGTTATGATCCAAACAATCCAATATAGCCAATTCAGTATTGCCAATAAAACACAAGTAAATATCTTTCTGATACACTCTGATTTTAGCAATGATATCCCTTGTTCCATATCCTCTTCTGAACCTGGCTTGAACCTCTGGCAGCTCCCACTCAAGGTTCCGCTGCAACCATTGCTGGATGATCTTCAGCAAAATTTTATATGCATGTGATGTCAATGATATTGTTTCATAATTAGAGTATTCTTTTGGGTCACCTTTCTTTGGAATGGGTACAAATTTCCTGACACAGACAAGTAAGTGCTTCCAGTAAGTACCTTGAGTAAGTACTGAATACTCACTAATAAAAAGGAGCAAACTGCTGGCACACCTAACAACTTGGATGCATGTCAAAGGCACTGTGTCAAAATGAAAAGGCCAATCCCCAAAGCTGCATATTGTATGGTGCCATTACCAAAATGACAAAATCAGGAACAGACACTAAGGTACCATGAACAAGAGGGAATGAGAGTACTGCTACAAAGGGGAAGCAAGAGGAAGTTGTTTGTATGATGGAAGCGCAGCGGTGATTACACAGATATGCACATCATGTGATTAAAATGATTACAAACAATTTGTGCCAATGCCAAGTTCCTGGTTTGGGTACTATTCTATAAGTATGTAAGATGTAAACACTGTAGGAAATTAAACTAAGCATGCACAGGACTACTTTCCTGTCTTTGCAACTTCTTGTGACTCCAGAATTATCTCAAAATGAGTAAAAAATGCATGAGTTACCAGATGATACTAAGTTTTTTAAAGCAAATTTACACAGTGTTTGGGGATAATTATTCTAAATCCTTAATTTATTCACAAGGGTTAAGCAAGAAGAAAGATCAAATCTAGAAACATTCTTTTTTATTATTATTAAGTCATTTTATTGGGGGTTCATATGAATTCTAGACACATTTGTAAGGTAGAAAGCTATCCCTGAATATTGATAAGATATTATCTATTACTGAAAACATAAAGCAAAATGTCTGCCTTAAGTCAAAATTCTTATTCTCTAAGAAGAATGAACCAAATACAGCCAATCTCTACACATGAACTCAGACTGGTTTTTAATGGTCATCTTACCAAACTCAATCCATTGATATAGAGTACAAATTAAAATCAATATAATTCTTAGCAATTCTTCTTTAGGCAAATAATAAAAAAGAAAACATATGTGCATACATAAACTTGCACATGAATTTACTATCTACTAGCTTCATTCACACACTTTAGTCAAAAAAGTGAAAACAGCCCAACTGTCCATCAATTGATAAACACATAAAGTACAGCGTGCTCATACAATGGAATATCATTTGGTAATAAAAAGGAGTGACATAGAAAAAAAAGAAATGATATCCAGACACATGCCACAGAAAGAATAAACCTTTAATACCTGACGATAAATGATGAGAAAAGCCTGTCATGAAAAACACATGTATGATTCTATTTACAGGAAATGTCCTGAATAGACCAGAGAGACAGAAAATGAGGACTGACTGCTAATGGCTGTGGGATTTCTTTCTGTGGTGATAAAAATGTTCTAAGATTGATGGTGGTGACGGTTGCACAACTCTGTGAATATATTAAAAACCAACGAATTAAAGACACTTTAAATGGGTGAATTGTGTGGCATGTAAATTTTATCTCAATAATGCTGTTAACCAAAAAATTTTTTAATGTACACTGCTGATTATTAAAAATTCCAGACATACAGATGGTGTGTACATATCTAGTTGAAAGAGGGAAACTAAATCAAAAATAAGCTTTAAAGAATATCTATATGAAGGGGCACTACCCCCAAAATGGGAAAAGTGTACCAGGGAAAGTTCTCCCAGGTCACAAGGCAATTTTTCGTAAAAGCTGTTTCACTCAAACCTTGCTTTTTATGATGGTCAATTTAAGAGAACAGTGTTTGGCTGTGAAATTTTGTTTTCTGCTTGAGGAAAATTTCACAGAAACTTTTGGGGATGTTGAACACAGCTTACAAGGGCTGTGCTATGGGAAAAACTGAAGTGTATGAGTGGTTTTCTCATTTAAAAAAAGGTGAACTATTGATTGATGACAAACCACTTTCCAAATGGATGAAAATGTCGAAAAAAATCTGTGCACTTGTGCTGGAAGACTGACGATGGACCACTGAAGAGATGGGGAAGTTATCTGGACTACCTTTGAGCTCTGTTCAGAGAATTTTAAGGGAAGATTTGGGAATGAGAAGGGTCGCTAAGAAATTTATGCCTTCGGTTCTCATTGATTAGGAAAAAGTGTTGAATGCAAACATGCCGTTCTTTGAAAGAACAGCTCCAAAGTGATCAGACTTTTTCCCCAAGGTCATTATTGGTGACCAAAAGCTCATCAAGTGAAGTCAAAGATTAAGATGATGCTCAATAGTTTTTTAGATGTGCATTTAGTTTGTTCCACCAGGTCCGACTGTTGTTAGTCAAGCTTTCTATTTAGAGCAGCAGTCAGACGACCCTTTCACAGGGGTTGCCTAATTCAAAACAGCAGCAAAATGACAGTTATGAAGTAGCAAGGATAATAATTTTATGGTTGGGGGGTCACCACAACATAAGGAACTGTATTAAAGAATCATAGTATTAGGAAGGGTGAGAACCACTGATTTAGACGTTCTGAAAATATTCTGTAATAGTATGTAACCAAAAAAAGGCCTGATTTTTAGCAGACAGGGGACTGGTTTTGCCACCACAACAATGCACCTGCTCCCACAACCATCTCAGTGAGCCAGTTTTGGGCAAACACCAGCACGCCTCTGTTGCCCCATGCACCTTCCTCACCTGACCTCACTTGGTGCAACTTCTTTTTGTTTGGGAATGAAGAGGGACATGAAAGGGCAGCGATTTGAGGACACAGAAGAGGTGAAGGGAAAAAAAAGTCGAGGGAGCTGCTGTCAGCCATCCAGAAGAGTTTGAAAAATGTTTCCAAGAATGGAATCACAGATTTGACAAATGAATTAAGTGTAATGGAGAATATTTTAAAAGTGATAAGGTTGTTTTGTAAAAAAAAATTAAATGCATAGTTCTGAAAAAAATTCAATTTTGGGCGTGGCTACCCCCTCATGTATGCCATGTCCTCCAGAAAATGTTCATCATATTTTTGTTACAATAATTAAAACATTCAACACGAAATTTCTATTATTTCTGGTATCTCCCATTTCATATTAAAACTGACTTTCTGACTCAATTCTACTGCATATGAACTACCCTAGTGCAAATGGACCAAGATGCTCAGGCAGGAAAATTCTGTGAAGTCAAAGGAATGCCCAGAATACCTCTGTCATTTTGTTTGCCATCGTTACCTTTTGCCGTTTCAGACAAGGCCTGACAATATCTACATTATTTGCTTGATACAAGTTAACTGCAACTCCTCACATTGCTGACCCTTCTAAACTCAGAAAGCCTTCTTCCCAGTCCCTTTGAAAAAGAAATACTGTGATAGGAAACTTGGACTTGGGGTAAGAGGGAAAACTTGAAAGGACTAATTTATTCTGACTTCCAAAACTTATTATGGATCAAGTGATGGAATTTTTTTTCACAAAAGAGCAAACATCTAAACATGTCAAATTTCCTAACTGTATAAAATCAACATTTAAAAGTGTACTCTGATTCTAAAAGTACAAGTGAGCATGAAGCAGTTTACATAGTTAGATTGTGCTTGTATCCCATTCATTAGGAAAACTTAATGGTTCCACGACCTTTCCCTGGATATCTGAACACTGAGGGATGCAGGAAACCCCCCAAAGAAAAGAAAGAAAACAAAACCCAAATCAGAATTTGAGCCTAGTATATTTCTAAAACAATATCTTTTATTAATAGATTCCATGGAATTTTCTACATAATTGGTTATAAAGCAAGGAGAAACTTTCTTCACTCACTAAGTAGATGAATAAAGGACTGCTTCAATGAGTAGATTTAACTTTTTTGTTGATTTAATTTTTTTCTTTTATAAATAATTTTATTACGGACCCTTATAACAATCCATACATCAATTGCATCAAGCACATTTGTACATGTTACCATCATCAATTTCAAAACATTTTCTTTCTACATGAGCCCTTGGTATCAGCTCCTCTTTCATCCCTCTACCTCCCACCTTCCCAACCTTGTGAAACCTTGATAAAAAAATTTTAATCATTTTATTAGGGGCTCATACAACTCTTTTTACAATCCATACATACATCATTCGTGTCCAGCACATTCGTACATATGTTGCCATCATCATTCTCAAAACACCTGCTTTCTACTTGAGCCCTTGGTATCAGCTCCTCATTTTTCCCCTCCCTCCCCGCTGAACCCTTGATAATTTATAAAAAATTATTATTTTATCATATCTTACACCATCCGACGTCTCCCTCACCCAGTTCTCTGCTGTCCGTCCTCCAGGGAGGAGGTTACATGTAGACCTTGTCATCTGTTTCCCCTTTCTCCCTCACCCTCCCTCCACCTTCCCAATATTGCCACTCTCACCACTGTTCCTGAGGGGCTCATCTGTCCTGGATTCCCCGTATTTCCAGTTCCCATCCATGCCAGTGTACATCCCCCAGTCCAGCCGGTTATGTAAGGTAGAATTGGGATCATGATAGGAGGGGTGGAGGGAGAAAGCATTCAAGAAATAGAGGAAAATTGTATGTTTCATCCTTGCTACACTACACTCTGACTGGTTTGTCACCTCTCCACAGCTCTTCTGCAAGGGGATGTGCAATTTCCCCCAGATGGGCCCTGGGTCCCCACTCTGCACTCCCTCTCATTCACAATGCTATGGTTTTTGTTTGTCTTTGATGCCTGATACCTGATCCCTTCGATGCCTTGTCACTTCATAGGCTGGTGTGCATATTCCATGTGGGCTTTGTTGTTTTTCAGTTAGATGGCCCCTTGTTTATCTTCCAGCCTTTGGGACCCCAGATTCTATATATTTTGACAACTGGGCACCATCAGCTTTCTTCACTGTATTTGCCCATGCACCCACTTTGTCTTCAGTGTTTGCGTTGGGGTAGGCTGGTGTGCGTCTTCCTTGTGGGCTTTGTTGTTTCTTAGCTAGATGGCCACCTGATTGTCTTCGAGTCTTTAAGATCCCTGATGCTGTATCATTCGATAGCCAGACACCGTCAGCTTTGTTCGCAACTTTTGCTTATGTACCCACTTTGTCCTCAGTGATCTAGTTGGGACAGGCCGGTGTGCTTCTTCCATGTGGGATTTGTTGTCTCTCAGTTAGATGGCTGCTTGTTTATCTTCAGGTCTTTAAGACTTCAGGTGCTATATCTTTTGATAGTCGGGCACCATCAGCTTTCTTCACCACATTTGCCCGTGTGTCCATTGTCATCATCCTTTGCTCAAATGGTGCAAAAGTAAAATAATTTAAAACACCTTCTTCCTATCACTATTCCTATCTGACCCATTCCACCACTTCCCCTAAATACATAACAATGTTATCAGTTTTTTGTATCCTTTGTAGTTTCTCATGTATTTGTAAGCAAGTTTCTTCTTTCCTCTCCCCCTCCTTTCATAACAGAGGTGTTTAATTACTAAATATATCTATAGTAGAACATGGAGAACTTACCAATTTTTTATAGTTGCATAGTATTTCATGCATTTATTTCTTGAGTGTGTATATAAAGAACTGTTCGTATAGGTGTGCACTTTATTTAACCACACCATACAATCAAACATTCAGCTTGCTTTCAATTTTCTGCCATTACAAGCAACATGAATATCCTTGCACTTGCCATGGCATTTTACTAGGAAAGCCATTGACACTACAATGCTAACGAGGTTTGTATGAGTTTGATAACTGTATGTCAAGTAATTTAAATTAGTTTTTAAGTCAATTAGTCAAAAGTAGTATTTGTGTGCTAATTAGTTTTAAAAACTACTCAGTCTAGAAGAACATGATTAGGCAGTTTTATTTAAATATATTTGAAAATGTTTCCCACTATAGAAAAAGGACTCTGTTCCTTGCTACTACTGGGGGAAGAGCAGATGTTTCTTTTCTAATACTCGCACTCCCTGTCATTGAGCCAGTTCTAACTCACTGCAACCCTACAGGACAGAGCAGAACTGCTCCTATGGGTTTCAGACACTGTAATTATTTATAAACACTTAATTTTCTCTAACAGTCTTGAGTAAGCTGCTTCAAACTCCTGAAAACGGAGGGGAGCGAGATTTGTTAGAGGAATGGGGTGGTGGTGGTGGTGGCGGCGGCTATTTTGTACTCTGGAGCCCGTGGGTAGCCAAATAGTTCATGCATTTGGGGTACTGTAAATCATTAACTTGTATATCCATTAACCAGAGGATTGTAGATTCAAGAAGGAACCTGGCAATCAACTCTAGAAAAACCACCCTTGAAAACTCAGAAGAGCACAGTGCTCTCTGACACACGAAGTCACATTAAGTGAAAGTCAAACATATTCTCTTCAGTAAGCATCCACCAACGCCCCCCCCCTTTTTAATCTAGCACCAGGCAATTACAATCTATCATATTATTATTTTAATATTCATTTAAACTACTAATCTGTACACAAGGGAAAGTTAGTGATACCTTGGTAATGAGACGTTGACTAAAATCCACATATTTCGTAGCCTTTAAATGGATAAGGTCTGTTTCTAAGTATGAAATGAGACCAAATTTAGGATTAACAAACTAAAAGAAGATCCTCAAAAAATTCACTGCCATTGAGTTGATTCTGACTCACAGAAAACCTATAGGGCAGGGTATAACTGCCCATGTAGGTTTCTAAGATGTAACTCTTTGTGGGAGTAGAAAGGTTCATCTTTTTCCCGAGAAGCAGCTGGTGGTTTCAAACTGCTGACCTTGCAGTTAGCAGACCAATGAGTAACCACTGCCCTACCAGAACTCCACTAGCAAACCAGCACCTGGTTATTCCTAATAATTCTTCCTCTGCTTGTTATATGGTGGAAATTGCTATAGTTGGGGTAGGGTCTCTCCATCCTCCTACTTGCCAAATAAAAGAAAAATATTTATATTTTTAAAAATTCACTAAGTAACTTCTTCCATGGGTCCCTGTATACATTCATGCTGTACTGAGGTAATTCTAGGAACCCTGGTGGTATAGTGGTGAAGTACTTGGCTGCTAACAGGTATGTGGTTCAAACCCACCAGCCACTCTGTTGGAGACATGTGGCAGTCAGCTTCTATAAAGATTTACAGCCTTAAAAATCCCAAAGGAGCAGTTCTACTCTGTCTTTCAGAATTGCTCTGAATCAAAATAAACAGCAGCGGGTTTTTAAAATGTGACTGTACACACCATAGCCAGGAAGAAGAGTTATGTTTTAAGTGAACTACTAAAAAACCCTTAAATTTTCGATTAAATTAAATTACCCACCCAGTTTAGGAGTCCTGGCGGTGCTATCAGGTAAGCATTGCGCTACTAACTGCAATACTGATGGTTCAAATCCACCAGGCACTCTGCAGGAGGGAAAAGAAGCTGTTTGTTTCTGTAAATATTTACCACCTCAGAAACCCTATATAGAGTCCCTATGAATCAATTTGACTCCATGGCAGTAGTCCTGGGCTTGTTTCTTTGTTGTTTGTTTTGACTCCCTTGTTTTAAAGCCCTTCACAGGCATCTCAGTTCTCCATTGTTCATGGTACAACTGGGAGGCACTTCTAAAATGAGGCTCCTCACCTCTGGGTCCTAGCCCACAGTGCTCCATCTACTAGACACGTCGGCATGTGGATTACTGAACACATTAGCCTTTCCCCCCATATGCCTTAGTTCACACTGCTCTTTCTATCTAGAATGTTGTTTCTCCTACTCCTTCCTTGTCTTTTGTGAGCTCAATCATCTTTCAGCATTAACACAAGGATTATCTCCTATCTGAAGTCTTCCTTGATCCTCATATACCTATAAAGGTGTCTCCTCCCTACTTTGTACTCTTTATCTACATATTACAGGAGCTTCAAAAAGTTTGTGGGAAAATAGAATGAAAAGATAATGGGATTTTAAAGACCCCCTCATACATATAGACCTATTTTGTTTCTTTGTTCTATTTATTTAATGTAAATGAAGCAAATTAATTTTCTATGAGGTGCATCCTATTATTTTCTGAGAAAACAGGGAAAGACAGAAAAAGCATAAGGTATCTTGACCTCTTCTTTCAAAGGAACTTAGAACTTAAATGAGATTATGATTTCTGTTTTCATAAACAGAAAATCTGTTTTATAAATATATTTCCCTCAAATTTTGTTTCTTTACACTTAGAACAATGCAATCAGTTTTCTAAAAACTCAGATATTAATAACCCATGATATACTATCATTGTACCAGAGCTTAAATACACATTTATAGACAAGATGGGTGATCAGTTATATGTTCTCAAAAATGTACATATATGTATATATATGTATATGCACACACACATATATACTCACAATCACTTTCACTGCATTGTTTGAAGTTTTTATACTGATCAAAATTCAAACACATGTAAAATCAGAATAGAAAACTAACAAATCATGTATATAATATATATATGTAATATGTAAAATAAACTTCTTCAGCTTTAATAATAACATTAAATAGCCAATATAGGGGCATATTTTGATTTATTTAGACTCCCATTCCTCTCCAATGCAGATATTTTGAAGCAAATATTCACTATTAACGTCCTTCAGGGTTATAAAACCAATACAACAGAATATTTGGATCACAAATGATATGCCAACCTTATTACAGATACTCTAGGAATGCTGGTGGTGTTATAGGTTAGGCATCGGGCTACTAACTGGTATTGGCTTTGGTGCCATTTTGACTCTCTAGCTGCACCACAACAGAAAGGTGAGGCTGTCTGTTCCCACAATGACCTACGTATAACCCCCTCCCAGGGGGACGGACAGCAGACAAGAGGATAAAGGGCAACATTGGACAATGCATGACATAACAAATAATAATAATTTATAAATTATCAAGGGTTCATGAGGGAGAGAGGGAGGAGGAGGGGAAAAATGAGGAGCCGATACCAAGGGCTCAAGTGGAAAGAAAATGCTTTGAAAACGATGATGGCAACATATGTTTAAATGTGCTTGACACAATGGATGCATGCATGGATTGTGATAAGAGTTGTACGAGCCCCCAATAAAATGATTTAAAAACAAAACTAAACTAAAAAATCCAATAAAATATATTTTTAAAAAGAGTAACCATGGACAAAAGGACTCTCTCCTTAACATTTTGTGTAACCTGTTAACATCCTTAATAAACCCACATATTCGTGAGTATTTTCTGTGTGACGACCACAATGAATTATTGAACCTAACTGAGAAGCAAATGCCACAGAAGGTAATTGGAGTCAGAATAGGGTAAAGTAGGATGAGTTTGGAGGCATGTCTGACTGCCACCTTGTGGTCAGCCTTCGGCTGGCGTGGAACTGGGTTCTCCTTACCTTTGCCAGAGGGTATCAGACCTGGCCTCCACATCATTTCCTCAACAAGCTAATAAAAAATTCTTGCTGTGATAGTTTTCTTGTGCCAACATGGCACCTGTAAGAAGATCTGAGTGGAGGTTAGCCTGTCAAGCAGGTGGCAGCTTGATGACCTCATATGAAGGTGCCATGACTCTCTCTGCTGTTGAGGCCTTTGGGAGCTTGGGAGGTGCATCCACCACCATTGGATCCACAAGACTTTGCACCCACTGGCCTGTGATCTTACTGCATTTTGCATCACTGCTTGTGGCTGCGTGACTCTGAAGAGGGTTTTATGGACTAGTATTGGACATAAGAGACTTGACAAGGACTGGGCTTGGCTGTTCTCCTAATATATAACTACTTCTTGATATAAAGCTCTCTCTACACATATATAAGTGTTTCTGGATTTATTTCTCTAGTCAATGCAGCCTACCACACTTGCTCACATAATCTTTGTTCCCTTATTCTTAAAAGAAACATGAAGAATATCTTTGACAAAAATAGTAACTTTAGTAACAAAATAGTTTTCTTTTTCAATCTTAATCGTAAAAATGTCTAGTAAATCCTTATTATGTTAAATGGTAGATTATATATATATATATCTCAGTAATTCACATTGCCCCAAAATGTCAGAGAAATTTTTATATATCAGCATAATGTATGGTATTTTTTAAAAAGGAATCAAATGTGAAAAATATATAAAACCTGGTAGGAAATAGTTATAAATACTTACCTTGTTGCTGCCTAGACTGTATGATGGAGTAAGATCTTGTCGGCTTCCAGATAACTAAAGAAATAAAAAGGATTATTCCTTTAAGTATAATGGCACATGAATAAATCCATGGAAATGCAAGCTTGGGAAATGGACTCGTGAGTATGGAAAGTTGGACGATGGCAGAAAGGTTGTCTAGAGGAAAGCTGCACAATAGTGGCCTTTGGGACACTTTAAAAGAACTTTCAAAAATTAAACAGTTTATCAATAACTTTTAAATAGAAATGATAGAAAATGTAGATATCCAGTTTACAAGATATCTGTAAAGAGACAACTAGCTGGAACGAAGAGATATTTTATTTGTTTATTCCCTTCTATTGGAAGAACCCCAGGTTACTGGTATATCCTGGTCTTAAGATTCCTGTGGATCAGAAAATAAATATATTCATGAAGTATTTTAAATCACAATTTATGCATATGCTAGTACATTTTAACATGTAATTTCCTGGAGGATAAACTGAGCTATTTTACCTTCAAGAAAAGTATCCATTCTTAATGTCTCAGAATATTCCCAAATCATTCACCTTGACATCATGAGTGATATGATAACTCAATAGTTTCATTCATAGGTGACATGCTCTCCAGTTTGAGGTACTTCCTGTCACTATTGTCAAGTACCAATGCTAAAGGGCAGCTGCTCTGTAGTACAATGTTTACACTATGATTCTTCTTAGTGCAAAGTCCAGTCAAAGGCATAATATTTCTCCTATCAACATCATTATCAAAATCAATGAGAGGAGAAAAAAATTAAGAGAACCAGGAACATATTTCTTTTAAAAGAATTATTCTTATGTTTAATATGCACATAAGATATAACTGTGTTTTTTTATTGCAAACGTATGACACAATTATGCAAATAAACCTGTTTTGTAGGTTCTTAAACTTATTTGGCCTATTGCCCATTTTTTGGGAAAACAATCACTCAGTGGCCCCCTAACAATTAAAAACTTTTGTATCACAGAGCCCCTCCCTCCATCATTCCATTATCCCCCAAGGGCCTGTATCACCCACTTTGGAAAACACTGCTCTATTTCACTCATTTATGCTACCTGGCAGGCCTGTAAGTATTTGAGCTTGCAAACCTAGTTGAGACTTTTCCTCAATATAAAGTGATTAAATGAAGTGCAGAATATTTACATGGCCTGCCGCAAGCAATTGGCTAGTTTTGCTTAGGTTCAGTCAATATCCATGGAGCACCTAGTCTGTGTTAGGCACCAGTGAGGTAAAGATACTCAAGAAATATGTGAGAAGTACTTAAATAGATAGTCGTTATAATATTAGTAAGAACGGTGACATAGGCATATACAGCATGGTTAAAGAATGGGGGGATGGCCTAAGTTCAAGGAAGAAATTACTTCTAAGATGAGCTTTAAAGGACCGAGCTGCTCAAGTAAAGAAGGGACAAATTAGACACAAGGCAGGGCACAGAACTGTGATTCTTTGTACTCACTCTGTTGACATTTGGAGAGCTAATACTCCTCCTACTCAACTTCCCTTTTCCAGTTAACTGTTCCTTTACTGCAACTTCCTATGAATCAGGTAACATACAGAGGAAAAACATATTAGAGACACACTCCACAAGCAATACTATCTAAAGCAGGCTTTGATCTGCCATCTATGCAATACATGTTAGTTGTTTAAATAATGATCATTACTTCACATGAACAAATAACCCAGTATGAACATTTGGTTAATCAAAGTTAATTATATAAGTGGCAGGTTAAGGAGATTATCTTTTTCTTTAAATTTTGCTACCTACTACCTGCCTCCTTATAGCTGGCCAAAAGTTTGCCTCAGGAGCCAAGAAGAAAATATTGGAATTTAGATCATTCACTTTAATTTGTTACTAATAGTTTTAGGGAAAAGTCTCAATATTGCTAGGTAAGTTAAACTTTAATATTTCTCTAAGTATTTTGTTTAATGTTAACATTTAACTATCCCTTCCAAAAATCCACTTGAAGGCCACAGAAGGTATGCTCGGGTGAGGCTAAGAAGGGCTCATTCTGCCTCATTGCTATATATTTCTTCAGCATCACCACTAGCCAATATCAAGGGATTTTAAAAATAATTATTTAATTATCAAGAATGAAATGTTCTTCCATTACTTTAAGGCAATAACAAAAAAAAAGGAAAAAGAAATCACGCTGATTACTACTGAGTTGATTCTAACTCAGAGACCCCATAGGATAGAGTAGAACTGCCAATGTGGGTTTCTGAGACTGTTCATCTTTGTGGGAGCAAGCCTCAAGCCTCATTTTCTCCCCTGGGCCTGCTGGTAGGTTGGAACTTCTGGCCTTTTATTTAGCAGGCTAACACTATGACACCAGAATGCCTTTTAACATTTATAGCATCTTGAAAAAAAGTAACATTTTGTGTAAAAAGTAGATTTGTGTCTTTTGAGATCTAACAGGCCAGAAATTTAATCTAAATGTGTTCCATTTAAACAAACACCTTGAAATTCAGGTGTAACCATACTGCAGATTATCCAAAGCCAAGGAGAATCAGCTGGGTTACGACTGCAGCTACCAGTTCTATTGGCAGACCTGGCGAAGACGATCTAAAGTAAGGAGGTTTTCCACAGCCAGCACGCTTCTGAGGTACTTTTCAATATAAGCCTCTGAGTCAGCAGAGGCTGGGTTTTCAACGTTGGCTGCCATTCTTGCTAATGCTTCTCGCTCCTCTACACCCTGGGCATCCTGAAGAATGGAAAGTTTGGCATTAAAACTCAGTATTTTATAAAAGAAAAACAGTCTAAAAGCCTTGTAAACAATATAACACACACTCACGGAGTTCTGAAACTAACAAAACGTATTCCTAAAATTCTATTTTAAAGTCATCTTTGGAATGCACATGTATTTCCCCTAAGAAATGAGGGTTAGGTTTCTAGGTTAATGTAAAAGACAAGAATTCACCACAAACGTGTTTTCTGCTAAATTTTCACTGCAAAAAAAAAACATTTTCATTGCAAGCAAATGTTACTTGGTAGAAAAGCTTTTGTGACCTAGCCAGCAACATAATCACCAGAATAACAATGATTCAGGAACATTATCTCCTCACTGGAACTCTGGGAAGGACAAAAGACAGGGATAAGGAGCTAGGGTGACCAACCTGATAAGGGCGGAATACCCGCAATCCTAGTAGAAAGCAGATACAGGTATGGATAATAGGAATGAGAATAGAGGCTAGATTTCCATCCCAGCTATTAAGCAGCCTATCCTAAACTACAGATGCAAAGTGTGGCAGCTTCTAAAACTGGTCCCCACCCTCAACTCTGGAGTAGCAATGGCTGAAGATCCAGAGCAGATCCAAGAGAGAGGTACCTGGGTAAGTTCACTGCGTTTCTGGCAGAATCCATCCTTTCTCCTCTGTCATGGGCTGGCCAAGCATATAAATGTAGGCATGCGGGACACTCACAAGCCAGAGAGGGTCTTTAAGACTGTGTTTAATTGTTTCAAGCAAACTTGATTCATAATAAATTATTCTTCTCAGAGAAAAACCAGTATTTTATTTATTAGTGAATTTGCTATCATGCCAAAAATAATAACATATGTATCTATATTCCACTGCTTTTAAAGATGACATCAACTGCACGATGAATCACTATTTTATATATCATCAATTATAAGAAACATCCCAACTTCAAAATTATTTTAAAAAATTTAAACCCATCTTAGCAGCAGTTAAACATGACAGAATTTGTCAAAAGGTTAAGAGCTCAGAAAACTTTATCATCCATAGTAAATCTTTGGAGTTTTTGTCCAATCCTGAAGTGGAGGACTGGGCCTCCATTATATGGTGGATGGTGGATGAAAGAAGGCAGCCACATAATTAGCAAAAATGGCCAGACTCAAACTCTCCTGACTCCCAAGAGAAGCACTCTTTTACTACAGATTGGATGTTCGAACAGAATAACCGGGCATTATCTTTGTTTTTAAGGAGAGATTAATCTGTCTCTTGCTACTCTTGGTTAGGACCACTTCTTGCTGTTCATCAGACCCTAATACAGAAAACAAGCCCAAATCTACTGGGTTCCAATTTACAGTAATCCCTGTAGGGCGGATAGAGTGGTCCTGCCCTGAGTTTCCAAAACTACAAGCCTTTATGAAGCTGACTGCCACATTCTTTTCTAATAGAATAATTGGTGAGTTCCAACTGCCAACCTTTAGGTTAGCAGCCCAATTCTTAACACTGTGCCCACCAAGGCTCCTTCATACTTTAAAAATGTTTGTGAATTTTTCATGATGAAGCCGAGCTTATTTATTAAGGGGCCTTTCTGTTTAAAAATTTTTTATTTTTTTTAAAAAAGAAGTAACCAAGTGTAGTCCTTACACTATAAACTTTCAGTTTCCTGTTTTCTCTTATCAGTAGAATTTGGTAATGTGAAAAAAGAATAAAAACACCTTTTCAAATATAAGAAAATTATAAGTAGGAAGGGAGAGAAGGAGGTAGAGAGGAAGGAGAAGGGAGGAGAGGACAGAAGGAAAAGATAGAAAAGAAAAAATAATGTACTTATAGTTATCACTGTTTCTTAATTGCATTTAAACCAACTATAGAGTTATAATCTGAAACAACTGGAAAAACATAGAGAATGTTTAGATACAGAAAATAACATGTGTAATACTTATAAACAGGAGGGAATGAACAACACGGAGTAATCTATTACGCATGCAAGATTTTACAACTTTTCTAACTCTGGAAATAGATTTATTTTTTAGATGTTCAGTAAGCACTAAATTAAATATGTAAATAACTCATTTTTACACTTAAAGTCTAATACTTTGAAGATCTGGGAAAAATCTATTTATTTATTTGACATTACTTAAGAGCAAAAGTGTTTTGAAATATGAAAGATATAAAACAAAACCTAAGCACTATCTGTTTAACTTTTCTAAAATGGAATCTATTAAAAACATGCATTATCCATCTATAATTCACGTGCTTAATTGAATCAATCAACAAATATTAAGCCCTTAAATGAAGAGATGGTGTGGTGGGCAGGGTCTTCCACGTCTCATAGTTTTGCCTCTCACAGCAAAATGTAGTCCCTGCCTCTTCACTCACTCCTCTTCTTCCCCTTCTTTGGACCCCTCCCTTACAACCCTCATATGTCTCCCTCACCACTGCCCAGCAAGGCCAGGACTGCATAATGACATCTGCCTAAGCCACGGGTCAAACATCAGTAAGCACATCTAGGCCATATTCTCCAACAAGCTTCAACCAGAGCTATTTTGGACTCATTTTGTGACTCCTCTAATTAGCTCTACTACTTTAAAAAGAGCAATAAAACAATAATAATAAAATAGGAATAATCAGGGCAACTAAAATTTATTACCCAGTATGAATAAAATAATTCATATACAACTTTTTTCTTAAAACATTCTTGTGAAGAAGTTCTTATCAACCCCATTTGACAAATAAAATTAGGCTCTAAGTCACATAAGCACATTTACTTCGCTAATAAGTTTGACTTCAAAGTGATACATTTAAGCTCTATAAAGCCTCCCTTCTTGGGTCACAAAACTATCGTGCCCCCACCCCCTAATTGTGAAAAATACTAAAACCAGAGCTTTAACTTCACAAGTGGGTTCTGCTATCAATGGAATTAAGAGCAGGAGAATGTTATTCTGAAAACCTACAGCATTTTTTTCAATATATATTTTAATTTAATCAACGTTTCCTGGGTAAGTGACTTTTCAGGGAGTTAGCTCTTTGTAAGTGAGCACTATTTTCATAATACTCAAATTTCTATGATCCTTTACCTCTGGAATATTGGAAACAATTTCAAAAGTGACTCCACAGCCAGGAATAGCACTTCGATGAGACATCTTTTTTAGAAGACTCTGAGCAAAACCCTAAAGAAAAATGAAACAGGAAATACTTTTCCAAATTGTGTTTACATTTATACACACACACACACACACACACACACAAACGCATATGCATGCATGCACACACGCACACACAAAGACCTCAGTGTAAAACATAATGCATCCATTCTATCCAAAAGAAAAATAAGAACATCCTTCCAATATAAGCAAGGGGATTCCAATCACCACGTACAGTTTCCCTGCAGAGTGGGGTTAAGTCCTATGCCCAGTACATGAAACGCACACAGTATACATGAAAAGTTCCAGAATTTTCTGGACATTGTCACTAGGCAGTTAGTTAAACTCTGCTTAAACACCAGAGAAATAAAATGGTTGACTCTGTACAATAAAATGACCTTCTAACGAAGACACAAGCAAAAACAAGGGCTGGCGAGTCTTACAGTTTCCTTTCTTTCTTTTTTTATAGCACAATGGACATCTTGTACCATGAATATTGACAAGTTCAGGCATTAAATTCTCGACCGAAGCAGGATCGTTATGAAGAATGATTTAAGAGTGCATGGTCATTGTTTATGCTGACTGTGCTCTTTGCAGAGTTAAGAATTGAACTGCTGAATTAATGCATAGATGACTCATTGGAAGACGCTGCTAAGACTGAACATCCTGTAGAGGTTGAAGAGAGCAGGGATGAGGGCAGACTACAGTTGGTGAATAAAGATAAGAAAAGAATATTTAACGGGCACTGAATCTTCTTCCCCAGATGAAAGAAACGTAAGAAATATATGAAAACCCAAAAGGAAACATCAAGGTCTTTGATCTAAAAAATAGGTAACTTGACAAATGTACTTAATAACAGTCTCTTTCCTATTCTGAATTTTAAAAAAGGTTTTACACTCAAAGATGCAAATTTCCCATTTACTTTATCCCTTTAGTCTCTTAACTCTAGTAGAGCAATGCAGAGTTACTGACAATTACACTGGCTGAAATGTGACTATAGGTTTTTTTATGTGGGTGATGAGAGGAAGTGTGGATAATTATTATTATTATTATATTGCTTTTTATTCGTATAGTATGAACGAAGGCGAATTTGAAGTATTAGGATAATGAGAAAGTCCCTCCTCTTGCTATAAGGAAGCAATTTTTAGAAACTGGGAAGGGAAATGGTATGCCCCCAAATACTTGCAAATCATTTCTACCAGAACAAAATCTGACAACTCCCCCCCCACCCCAATCAAAAAATAACAAATTAATAAAGTACACACTTGGTGCCTCAACAACCCAACCTCTATGCTAATAGTTCTTTGGAATGGCAGTTTTTCCAGTCAAGTCCCAGTGTCTAGCTACCAGCCTCTATAATGCTAAAATGGAAAAATCTCTTACAATACTCCCCATGAGCTGTGTCTTTTGCTATTTCTTCCAGATGCACAAGAAAGAGAAACAGAGAGAGTGAATGGGAGATACAGCATATACATCTATAAATAACCCTATGACCTAGGTTTTATTGATGTTGGATTGCCAAGCTAAAGAGCTGCAATTTTAACAGTGTTAATGCCAGTCTTCATTTCAAAGATAGATATCAGTGTGACATTTAGAACTAAAGATTAATTTTTAGGGGTGGAGATTACATCTAGGAGTCTGTCAGCCATGACTGTGCTCTTTTAAATGAAAAGATTTATTTTTGTCCAGGGCTTCAAACCAGTTCTTCCCAGTTCAGTCAGGGCCAATGAAGCAAAACCAGAACAGATCTGGATTTATAAAATGTGGGTGTACTGGAATGGTAAGTGGAACGAGAAAAATTATGGTCAATGCTCTTCTAGAACCTTAATTTACCTTTTAAATACAGGGACGGGGATTCATTTATAGCACAAAAATCTCTTCACTAGTAGAGATGGAAACAATACTGCCCAGCTCAAATAGGGCAGCTTCGATGTATGTCACTCTCCATAGGCCGGGCAACTATCTAATCCACTGCAGTAGGCTCTTGACAGGGCTCACTACCCCTTTTCCTGATTTCCTATTACAAGGGCTTCAACTCCTAATTTTTCCCAGTCCAGTTATTATTCTGATGTACCCTCTTTTTAAAAAAATAAATTTATTAGTTCTAATGTTGCTACATCAGCCATGAATGAACATATTAATCTATACATCTTTTAGTCCATGTGCTGAGAATGTTTCAAAGAAGTGTGGACAGCTAAAAAGAATTTCTAGAATAAACCTCCTAAATCTTAATATATTTCTAAAACCAATTTCATGGTAAATCCTTACTTCTAAGATTTTTCTACCAAACTTCTTATAAGTTGAGGTCCTATATAATCTATTTATAGCCATGTTCTGTGGCATGTGCAGTACCCCCATCACACTGCACATCTAACTATTCCCCACACTGACCATTTCTGTATCTTCTGTACTAGCTCTGCATATTATTTTCTTCTCTCCATGGAATACCTTTCCCCCTGCTTGCATAGCAAACATCCCTTGGCTTTAAACTCCCAGCTTACACACTATCCTTTACTACAAAAGCTTTCCCGACTTCATGTACTGAATTCACCATTCTCTCACCTGTCATTTAACTGTTCTTTTTGTTGCTTAAATTGATAGCACTTATCACATACAGAGTATCATTGTTGTTAAGGATCCAATCAGCCTGATTAAGACAAAATCTATGTTCAACAGAATGAAACGGCCTCACGGTTTGCGTACATTGCTGTAGAGTAGTTGCCTGCTTATACACTTATATCTCTCACTGCCATCAAGTCACTGCTGACTTACAGCGACGCCCTTGTGTGTTTCCAAGACTATAACTGTTTACGATGAGGGTAGAAAGCCCAGTCTTTCCCCTGAGGAGTTGCTGGGGGTTTCAACCTACCAACAATGTGGATCACAGCCCAAAGCACATTCCCAACACTACTAGGGCGCCTTCATATACCTATCAATGCATGTAGATTTAGGTTCTATAAAAACCAGAATTAGCTCTTTTTCATCTTTTTATCTTGAACTCACTGATAGAGTTCATTCTCTAAAAATAAAAATCTAAGAATTAGCAGTGATGCCAAAAAAAAAGGAAGGAAGCAGAGAAAAGGGAACAGGGCAAGAAGTACAATGCTAATGGACAGCCAATCTGCTAGGGCACCTGCTCATCTTGCAGGACTCAGGTCAAAAGGCAAAAACTACACTTGTGTTTGACAGAAGAAAAACATATATGTGCAGCCAGGGGGATGTTAGGAGACTGAAGCAAATGTAGTTCCGGGACAATTATAGTCACATTGAAAAGAAGAGCTCGGCGCTCCAGAGACCGTGTTTGGGCAGTTAAATCAGCGCAATCATTCTGTGGCCCTGCCCTCCTGTTGGATCTGGGGTTATAGTCATTTCTCCTAGGATAAGTGACTTACCTGCCGCCCATGAACACTGACACAGATGCGTTTGCGTAATACCAGCTGCATGTCAGCTGGATGGCTGAGCTGGACTGTCACCCGCACGATGAGAAACAGTCGCTCATCTGAGGGGGTGCCTTTACTGAGCTGAGGGCAGTTATGTACTGCAGAGTCCCAGGAAGCTTCTGCTTTCACCTGCAGAGAAGACAAAGAATGTATGTTTCCCTCATCTATAAAAAACAAAAGCTCTCTCAATGAAATAATGGCACCTGAGCTCAGGTGGCTTATGTCAATCACAAGCAAGTTCTACTTTGAGAAGAGCCCTTACACAACTGGGATATACAGTTCACTCAGCTTTCTCTGGGAAGTACACAGCATCATGTTTATGACTTGCTAGCTTTCACTCTTTTTATTCTGAAAACTTTTCAAATATGAAGAAAAAGTGCAAATTTACTTCAATGAACTACCATATGCCTTTCTTTTAAGTGCATCAACTGTAACCATTTTTCCATACACACATGCAAACATATTTATTACTTCTGCTGAATTACATTAAAGTGCAGGCTTTTTACTCTTCATCCTAAATAGTTCAGCAAGTATCTCTCCTAAGAGCAAAAACATCCTCTCATTTAACCATAGAACAATTAGCATACTCAGGAAATTTAACCTCAATACAACATTATCTAATATACAGCACATATTCAAATCTTTCCAATTGTCCCAAAATGTGATCACAAATTGCATTTAGTTTTCATTTCCTTTATATCACTATATTCTGGAATAGTTCCTCATTCGTTATCCTTCATGACATTTACTTTTGGAAAGGGTACAGGCCTACTGTTTTATAGAATGTTTCTCAATTAGGTTTTTGTTTCCTCATTATTAAACCCAAATTTTGTCTTTTAGTGAGAAATACCATTAAGTAATGTTGTGTTCTCAGTGCATTACAGCAACTTTCTTTCCTTCAAATTTTGTAATGTTCTTTGTCAAACATTCTTGAAACTATAGAATTCAGCTCTCATTGTATGTACACTAACCCACTTTCATACCACCTGATGATACATAAGATAGTGACCAATATCAGCCCAATTCTGAACAAACTCATTAGACAAACAACTCTCATCCTTTCTCAGGAAACAGGTACTGAGTAGGCTAAATGTTTTTGAAGTAACAATTACAGTAGCACATCCACCCCACTCACTCAGACATATAAAATAAAATAAAGGGAAGAATCCCGGGGAAAACACATCAATTAAATACAAATACAAAGCTTTAGAGATAGACAACAACTTCAATTTACACAAAGAAACAAAACAGAGTGACTCAAAAAATTGTGCAAAATATAAAGCCAGAAGACCTTCCTGAAGAAGAAATGGCACTGGAAATTCCTGATTAGAAATTAAAAAAGAAAGGTTTTAGGTACTTTCAACAGAGAGAGGAAGATTCAGGAAAACACGGACCGAAAACAAAAACAAACAATAAAACCACAGACAAAAGTCTGGACAAGATCAGGAAGACACTACAAGAACAAACTGACAAATGAAAAATTAGAATTCATATAAAAACATTAAATAGATACCTATAAGATTTCAGAACTAGATGGATAAACAAACAGTAGTATATACACACAATGAAATACTACTCAACACTCAAGAGTAACAGCAAAACTTACATCCACAGCATGGATGAACCTGTAGGACACAATGCTGACTGAAATATGTCAATCGCAAAAGGACAAGAATTATATGAGATCACTATTATAAAAAGTCCAGAAAAGCTTTCACACAAAAAGAAGCTAGCTGCCTTTGATGATGACCCTGGATAGGAGAGGGAGGAAGAGCTAAAGGAAGCCTAATAATGATGAATGGGAGGTCAGCAAAGAAGTACGAAAGCAAAGGAAGACACTCAGAGAAGTGAAAGAGTTAAAGCCGACAGTAATTACACATACGATCCTGTAGTAAAAATAACAGCAGTGATCCATTGGTACATACACAAACATGCAAGATGAACAGGTGTGGGAAGAAGAACAAAACTATGGCCATGACTTTAAAAAGGCTTGAACACAGATATTTCTACCTAGAGATTTACATCTGCTGCAAATATATCCTTGAATGGAGTGGAATACACAGAGGACAAAGTTATGACGACTTCTTAGTCTTCATCAAAAACCTTGAGGAGTACGTTGCTGGGCCTATAAATTTGGGACCACATTCATGGGGGGATACCAAGGTCAACTGGCACAGCTTAGTTCACAAAGAAAATGTTCTACATCCATCTTCGGTGAGTAACAACTGGAGGCCGTAATAGCTTGGGGGCAGACATCTACGACTTAATTTTCAGTCAAACAATAGAGAGCTCTGTAAGGTGACCAGTAACACTAGAACAATATGAACTCTTCTAAATAGCCAGCCATTTGAGATCAAAAGGGCAGCATTTGCCGGAGGACAAAGTCAGAAGACAGGAAGGGTTAGAAATGGGAAACAGGAAAAAAGTAGGATAAATTATTTACATTGTGTGGATTGTAATCAATGAGATGAAACAAAATGTGTATGAATTGGAATGGAAAACAGTTATCTCTGTAAAACTTTACCCCTTCACAATAAAGTATAAAAAATAAAATAATAATTTCTTTTCTGAAGAATTTCGAAGCAAATCACAAAGATAATGTCATTTTACCTCTATAGACCTTACTGGCATTTACTTCCAACTCTCATATGCTGAGGAACAAAATCAAGCACCGGATTGAGGGAGTGGCCCACTGCTGATATGAACTATGAATACAAATAAAGATTCATTTCCAAGAGAGGAGTTTAAAAATTGAATGTGTGTACTCTGGTGTTCAAGTCCCACTCGTTCTGGAAATCACAGTGAGAAGCTTTCATTGGTATGTTTTGAGAAATGTAAGCACTGAAATTACTCTCATGCTCATGGAAAGGTTAATGAAACTATTTTGAGTCTGATCTAAAGTTATTCTTTCTTTACCTCTCCATCATGCTGTTTTACAATCTGCAGCTCAAAGAACTCTTCTTCTTCTTCCCCAGTGAGGGTAGCATCCCATCCACCAGCTTCTGGGTCATCAAGATTATCCTGAGAGCTGAAATCATCAGCTAAAAGCAAGAGCTCCATTAAACACTGAGATCATGTTATAAGATAACTTTTATCAGCTAAATTTCAGTGTGATTATTTAAAGTCTTCTGCTTTCAATTTCTTTTGCTTTTTGCTCTGAAGTCTCCAGCAACACTTCTGGTGATCATTAAACAGTCCACATTATCTTATCTTAGAGATAAAATGTACCTCTAAGAAATCATTTTGATGAAATCTCTGGTCTTTAAGACTTATTTTACATGGAACGTAACTGAAGTCAAGACATCTTGGACTTTTTACCCAAGGTCACAGCTCATAAATGTTAAAGATAGGATTAGAACCCACATTTTTCTACCCGTCAGTCATTGCTTTTATAGTTGCAGTTACAAGGTATGGTAAGAAATGAAAAATACGGGAAAGTGTTTTCTTTTGAGGGGGTGTGGGGGGAGTTAGTTTTTGTTTTCGGACAGCTAAAGTACAAGAAAAAGATCAATCAATTGGCAGGCAACATGAAACATGAGCTAAACACTAGAAGGCTTCCCTATGGCACTCTGATTCTTCTATTCCAGTGTAATTTCCCAACTCTCTAACCATTTTAAGCTTGTGAGTAAGGAAAAACAGCACCTTTTCTAGTGTATAGCTTTGGGTATACCAGAATGTTCAAAGTCATGATCTTCTTAGTGAGCAAAGTCCTGATATTCTCCTTTAATCAGGACTTTTAAGTTTGTCCTTGTCCACGTTCTTATCTAGTTGTCCCCTTCCCCACCTCAGAACCCTAACTTAAGACTAGACTGAAGTAAATTTCAGTATCCTTGGCTCAAGAGGATAAAGTAGGATATAACCTTGTGGCACTAAATTTTTTGAAAATGTATGTGAGCAAGTGGATAGACGATGGAGTGGCTAAGTATGAATCTCTACTTCTGTGTATATATAAAAATCTTCCATATGTACAAAGAAGTTAAATGTCACAAGATCCTAAACATCTGTTATTATAACTCACTTTTAGATCAGGAGGAGAATAACACCAAGGACATGCAAGCACGTCTAGTTGGATAATTTTAATTCACAGTTCCTATCTTTAGATACTTCAGGAGTTTAACTGATATGTTTTCACTCATTTTCACTTCTTTCATAATCTACCTTTTTTATATTCATTCCCTCTCCTCCAGAAAGCTAGAACAAAAGGAGTTTTCATGGTGGAATAAAGACAGAAAATACCAGGTATTCAACAACAAATGAATGCCAGAAGACCTCAGATAAAGAGTGAGAAATTTATTAGAAAATTACTAACAAAAAAAACAGTAAAAAATATTTAAGAGAGTCCCACCCCAATATGGGTCTTTCCTTAAATAAAGAAAGCAGGAAAGACTTTATTTTATATTTACAAGTATATAAAATATTAGTATCATCCTAAGTTGATGGAAGAACAAAGCATATACACAGCACTGCCACTATGGCAACGGAATGAGACAGCATCACAATGAAACATACCTATTACTATTATAGCAATATTACTCATAAAAAGTCCATTCTTTGTAAAGGGGTAGACAATAAAATGACTTTACTTTTAGATTCCAGAATTATTGACTATACACAATAAAATGACTTTAAGATTAGAGAATTACTTAATTATATACTCTGTTAAAACCGACATGTTATTTGGACAGTAATTTATCAGAAGACGTACACCTTCAGAAAACACCTCATAACTTACCATTTAGGTCGAGAAATATTACAGGAATGTGCGTCTCCATCCCAGGCACTGGAGTCCTAAAACAAAGAACAAATAGCATCTCCAACAAAGCACGCTTTTACAGGAGCATGTTTATCAAATATGCTAGTTACGGGTTTTACTCAAATCTAACATTATAAATGCAACAAAGACTTAACTGTAGCTACTTCTTTTCACCAGTGCTGTTTATGTGTAATTATCATAGTCTCTGACACCAGAAGTTAGTCTTCTAAGATGCATATACCTGTTTATAATTCAAGTCCCTCATTTAAACATTTTCTAATAACATTATATACTTGAGGGACCCATGTGGTTTAATTTACTATTTTTAATATCTATAAAATGGCATAGAACATTTGCTGACAGTACAGTTTAAATCAGCACAAAACCCAAGAACTTCTGGAGATGTAATTTTATTGGGGCAGAACAGTCTTTTAAGGGATTGACCCCAAGTAATTAACATATTAACTTTTCTTTTAATGTAAGTGCAGTGGCACTAAATATTGATTTAGATTCTCAGAAATCTTAATACCTTTGGCCAATAACAACATTATTTCACAAACGCCATTTTAGGCCACAGTTATTCAACTCATGAAAATAATTCAATAGTTCCTTTAATTCAAATCACTTTTCCCCATGTGCTATTATGAATCGCCCATAAATTGAAGCACCGGAAAATTCATATGGAAAGCAGGCAATTTATTTAGATTTCAAATGGCATATTGTAACGTTCATACCATTCTGCTGGGGCCCCGGGGATCCCACTGCCAGCAGAGGGGACCATCACTGCATTCCTTTCCTCGGTGAGAGTCAACCTCATCTCCAGAAGCTGGGCTTCTCGGTCAGCATCATCCTCTGTCTTATCTGGAACATGAGGCACAGGAATCACGTTGAGTTAACTTGCTCTTTATATGTCCATTCTAAGTAAACACTATAGGTTTTTGATTGATAAAGAATCACTGGAAAATTAATACACTTCTCTATTACCAATAATTAGTGATCAAAGGCAGCGGGTGGGGGAGAGCTCCAGTAACTGTCAGCTGGGGGCTTATGCTCTAAGAGGTCATCTTCAGTTCATGAAAAGTCTGAAGTTAAGGAATTATTTGCTCTGGAATTAGAAAACCCAAGTAGGTTGACTAATAAATATTCATTTAAAAGCTGTTTTTGAGGAACAACCTTGCCTTTTCTCTTCTTTGCTGTTACATGAGTGCTTGAAATTTTTAGAGCAAATGGATAAATAAAAATTCCTATGAAAGGAAGCAAAACAAAGAAAATAGGAGTAACCTTTATATGCTCTTGCCAATTTGCTGTTCATTTGTTCATCTGGCTTTTTAATTTATGTGGCTGCAAATCGAGATTAATTATCTACTGATTTGGTAGGGAGGAAAATATTCATCTTGCGTTTCCTACCACGTTTGCTGACAAGCTTTTGTAGTTGTTGATCTAAGTACTCCTGACGTTTTGTTAATGCATTCAGCCATTTTCTACGTAGTCTCTCTAAATCCCTGTCCTGCAAGAGAAAGGAAAAATAAATAAACAGAATGCCAAAACAGTTCCTTTGAGACTGATAGTGTGGGGTTAGGGTTAGTGTTAGACTTAGGTTCAAGTTTAGGGTTAGGGTTAGTAAAATATTAAAAAAGAAACTGATAGTGCAGCCTACTCTACAGTGCTTCAGAAAAGTAAAGTATGATAAAGTACATCCTTAATTTCTACACTACTACTAAATTATGGTTGACGCTAACCATGCTTCAGAACAGAAATCCTCAGAAGTTATAGCATGACTCAAAGGACAGCCTCAAGGGATATTCTCTGGTACCCAGAATCAGTTTTCTTTCTAATGGTTCCAATTACTTGCAAGTAAAATCTTCTAAGAGGTTTCTTTGCTGGATAAAACTCAAATAGTAAACAAGAATCTAATCTTTATCCTTCAGAACCCTCAGAAACATTCTTCACATGTCTTCCCTAGTGTGTTCGACAAGCTTCATTATTCTCTCCAACATGTGTTCGTTCTCTCTCTCTCTCTCTCTCTCTCTCTCTCTCTCTCTCTCTCTCCTCTCCCTCTCCTGCCCAGTGTACGTGCCTGTGTGTTTGTTACTGACAGTCTAGCAGCTCTACCAGTCAACGCCTGAATAAATGCCAATGTTACCTCATTTCCTTTTTTTAATAGAGTTACAAGACTGGATAGGTCAGTGGAATGCTGTAGATGTAGTATATCTGGATTTCACTAAAGCACTTGACCAAATAGCTTATGACGTTCTCATAGACAAGATGGAGAAAAGCACAAAGGATGTACTTACATGAAATCATTCCTAACCGAAATACCACATGCAAACAACAGTAATGAATGGAAAAATACCAGCTTAAAACGAAGTCTCTATTATTGTGCCATAGGACTCTGCATTTAACTCCATCTGACACAATATTTTTATCAGTGACTTACAGGATGGCAGACTTTTTATCAAATTAGGATGATAAAAAAAACAGAAGAGTGACTACACTGGATGACATAATCAGGATCCAAAGAACTCTGATGGCCCCGAAGGATGAGCCAAGACTAACATGATAAAAATTTAACACACAAAAACAAATTCTTGCAGGAGATTATGAAAGGAAAGCAAAAAGCAAGTATGGGAAAGAGACGTGTGCTTCAAAGTATGAAAAATACCTCAGGGGTCTTAGATTGACTGAAGTACAGTCTAAGCCACGTGCAATGGTAAAGAGGGTGGTGGTGACTCCATTCAAGGAGAGAAAAAGAACAAGGAAGTGGCTGTGGTTCTGTGGGACTCCTGAATAAAAGAGCCACAGTCCCACATAATTTCTTTGGGGTAACACATTAAACTACTTGAGTCTAAAAGATTGTACTGTATGAAGCCATACTCATTGATCTCTAGTGCATTTTAATTAAAGAAAAAAAACAATGTTTGGATCAAATTTAACTGCATACTTGTTAAGTAACAGTGCAGCAAGCTCCAAGAATGTTGATGCTAATCAAACTTATTTGATGAGGCAAGCAGGTGCAAAATTACCTGGTAACTGTCCATGTCATCCTCTTCTTCCTAAAGAAAAAAAAAGCAGAACAACAAAAAAATTATCTAAGAATTAGCCTACGCTAAACAAGTGGAATCTTTCTCCATATTATGTTTTTGAATTTAATTAGTATGCCATGTCATGTCCCACCTACCTTCGCCCTCACTTTTGGTTTTATAGTCCTCAGGGCATGAAATGAAACCTTGAGTTTCTCATAGGAGAGTGAACTATACTCATTTGACCTTTTCAGGAACCAGTACAATACTTCCCCTGCTGGGTTTATACTCCCACTCACCAGGGGAAATCAAACACCTGCTGGCAAATAGTCTTTATAAGCCAGTAGGGGGTTTGTGTTGAGGGGGGAGAGAAGCTGAGGAAGTTAATCACTATTAGACACTCTTTCTAGAGGCTGAAATGTTTTAACTCTCAGGTTGCCAAGAGCCAGAGCAAAACCCAACCATCTGTCACAGTGAGTTTGTGAAAATGCAATAGAGAGAGAGAGAGAGAGAGAGAGAGAGAAATATACTGAAAGAATTGTTCATGGAGGGCAGTTTTCTGAGAGGTCCCAAAGACTCTCTGGACTCTCTCTCCTGGCTTTACCTTCCTTTAAGAGCAAAACTGGCATAGATACTTACATGGAAAGTCTCATGAGTTTTGGGGGATCGGAGTGGTCTAACTTTTATACATCCAATGCCAACTGACAATATACATTCTTCCATTAGTGGTAAAGTACCAGATTCCTGTACAGACTTCACTTCAACTTGAATCCGCCGGGATTGCCCCTGTATCAGACAATTTTTAAGAGTTTCTTTAAATAAATAAATCAGTGTCTTGAAAAATTTTGGTTGAGAGAGACCTCTACTGGCTGATGTTGTGAGAACATTTAAATCTGGAGACGATTTATTCATAAACAATAAACTTCAACTACTAACACACAAATGAAAATATTAATTAGGAAAAATTATTTACATTTTAAGCAAGTTATTATGACACTATATATATATATTTATTTTTGATTTATACATTTTTCAGTAAAATTATTAAAGAAAGTATTATAACAAAGTCAATACAAAAGCTGGCCAACCAATCTACTGATAATAAAATATATATTAAATAATTCTGATAAACTTGCTTTTCATTTATTAAACTAGAAATTTTTCCCCAGAAAAGAGGCAAAATCATACAATGTTGGCAATAATATAAATTGCTATAATTTATCTTCAGGGTAATTTGTCTCAAAAATCTAAGTATCCACTGAACCAGAAAGTCAGTTTCTAGGAATATATCTTAAGTACGCAATCATATATATATGTGTGTGTATATAGATATATATACATATACATACATACACACATACCCATAGAGAAATAGGAAATCCTACAGGTCTCCTAAAAACAGAAAGCCTCACTTCCATTGAGTCATTGCTGACCTATAGGGCAGGGAGAGCTACCCCTGTGAGTTTTCAAGACTGTAACTCTTTACAGGAGTGGAAAAGTCACAGCTTTCTGCCAAGGAGTGATTGGTGGTTTTGAACGGATGACCTTGCAGTTAGTAACCCAACGTAAACACTATGCCAACTAGGGCTACTAAAATGCTCTCCTAAGAATAATAAAAATTAGGTATAAATTAAACGCACAATATTGGTAACTGTTGAAATAAACTGATATATACAATCAAATAATCAAAATGTTATAAAAACGCATGGTATAATATGTTAAAGAGAATATTCCAGAGTATGTAGCATGATTATTTTTTTAATAATCACAGGAATAAGAAAGACTACTGCCTTCAAATCACTGTCTTATGTTCAAAGTGAAAATAATTTTAAGCCAAATTACAAATTCAAGATGAATAGAAAATAAGGTGTCCCTTAGGGCAAACCAAGAAGGGAGAATAACAGATCAGCAACTGCTGCAAAGGCAAACCACAAAACCTCTAAAGAGCCCCAAAATAGAATTCAGGCTAGGAGGGGCAGCACCTGAAAGTCCCCCAGGACCAGGGGAAGATAGTTATAAAGGTCAGCAGACAGACCTGGAATTATGTATGTTATTTCTCTTTTTTCCTTTTCCTTTTTCAATCTTCTGTTTTCTTATTGTTTGGTCTATGTCATTGTTGGATTTCCCACTTACATAAGGCAGGCATGGGAAGCAAGCTTAGGGAGAAAGCAATGGGGGGCAGTGGCCTTGGGGGGAGAAGGGGAGGGGGTGGTGAGCAAACAATACTACAGACAGGGGAACACCTAAGGAATTAAAACCAAGTAAGTTGTAGATATCCTGGGGGTGTTGGAGCAACAGCAACCTAGCTAAGAGAAAGTACTAAGGGGGGAACATAATAGTGGGGTAGGAGGAAGGCAAAAGGAAACAGAGGAATGGTCTGGGCAGCAAAGCCATGGATAGAGGTATAAGCATAGGTGTGTGTATATATATAAATACATTAGTCCATAAAAAATAGAGGTATTGGCCGGACCTTGGGCCTCAGTTCATATCCTCCCTCAATACAAGAACACTTTGTTCTAAGAAAATGGCATTTTGTGATGCCATAGCCCCTATCCCCCAGTTGCTGAAGACAAAATGGGTACATAAGCAAATGTAGTGAAGAAAGCAGTTGGTGCCCAGCTATCAAAAGATATACTGCCTGGGGTCTTAAAGGCTTGAAGTTAAACAAGTGCCATGCAGCAGTGAATCACCAAGCCCACATGGAAGAAGCACACCAGCCGGTGAGATCATGAGGTGTCATTAGGATCTGGTAACAGGCATCAGAAGATCCGTAACAAACAAACAAACAAAAACATAATGTTGAGAATGAGGAGGATCGGGGCAGAAACCCAGTGCCCATCTGTAGACAATGGATCATCCCCCCACAGAGGGGTCACAGGGAAGGGATGAGACAACTTGGAGAGCAGTAAAGCACCGATGAAACACACAATATTCCTCTGGTTCTTGAGGCTTTCTCACCCCCCACTGTCATGACCCCAGTGATGCTTCTCACTCTGGACTGGACTGGAACATATACATAGGTATAGATACGAGATAAAAGCTCACGACACACAGAATCCAGGAACAGAAATGGGAACAGCAATACCAAAAGGGTAGGGGGAAGGGGGAGGAAGGAGGTCCTGATTGCAATGATTGATACATAGCCACACACACCCCTCCAGGGGGGAAGAACAACAGAAACCATGGGGGAAGGGAGACAGTGGTTTGTGTGAGATATGAAATAATAATAATTTATAATCTATCAAGGGGCCATGGGGCGATGGGAAAAAAGAGGAGCTGATAACAAGGGCTCAATAAAAAAGTCAAAGTCTAGAAAGGAATGATGGCAAAAGCCTGATAAAATTAATGTATGGATTGCAATGAGTTGTAAGAGCCCCCCCAATAAAATGATCCTTTAATTAAAAAAAAGTTTCTTATTCAGCACATTTACCAAATAAATACTATGGGACACTGCATATATTTTTAATTAAATAATATTTTAAAGATAAGTTCAGGTATTCTCAAATTACTGCCCACAAAATTCATTTATAAATTTTAAGAACCTAAAACAGAATTAAAAAGTGAAATTTGAATCTATAATTTCAAGTCAACTACTTTTCCTCTTTTCTATCACTTTTAGTTTCCAAGAACTTCCTTTTTTATTAATAAATCTTTTTATTTAGGAACTCTTACTGCCCTTATAACAATCCGTACATCAATTATATCAAACACATTTATTTATACATGGTGCCATCATCATTTTCAAAACATTTTCATTCTGCTTGAGCCCTTGGTATCAGCTCCTCTTTCCCCTTTCCCCCACCCTCCCATCCTCATGTACCCTTCATAAATTATAAATATCATTATTTTCATATCTTATGATATCCGTTGTCTCCCTTCACCCACGTTTCTGTTGTTCATACCCCTGGGGGAGGGGGGTGCTAATACATCAATCCCTGCACTTGGTTCCCAGTTTCTCCTCCTTCTCCCCCACCATCCCCTACCCTCATGGTGTCGCTACTACCATTACTGCTCCCGAGGGGTTTATCTGTCCTGGATTCCGTGTGTCAAGAGCTCGTATCTGTACCAGTGTACATGCTCTGGTCTAGTGGGATTTGTAAGGTAGAACTGGGGTCACGATAGTGGCGGGGGGGTGGGGTGGATGCCCCATTAAAGAGATAGAAGAATGTTGTGTGTTCTAAGAACTTTCTTTGTGTTACCAAGAAAATCAACTAAGAAAATGACTGGTCCTATCAAGCTAGGTTTGAATAGATAAACTAATGATGCCTATTGATTTAATACATTAATATTACATTTAATATTTTAATATTTCTTAAGGACTATACATCAGATAGATGGTATGAAGATATTTTAATCAGAAGGTATTTTAGTTTTCTAAAGAAGTTGAGTAAAAACAAAAGTGACTTATTTTAGATATGTGCTTATGTGTGATAAGTGAAATATGGACTTTGGGGAAGACTCTGGATAAGGAGAGGAAAAGAGAAAAATCTTGGACTAGCTTAATGTTCCATAAAATTTTGGAAAATATACTGTAACTGTTATATTAGACTTCTTATAATTATTACATTCAGGTCAATTTTCCCCCACACAAATACAAATTTCATATGGTTCAACCTAATAAGAGTTATGGTCCATTGAGTGTAACTCAAAGGTTATCACTAACAACTTGTTTGACCTTGGGCAGATCACTCAACCATAGTTTTATCATTCCAGGTAGTAGATCGAGATGACCTCTAAAAAGTACATGGCTGTTTCCTGAAGTATCACATGCACATACCACAGTGATGTCAAATGTTTCTAACGTTAAATATACAGGTGTTCAAATAAGTGTTCAAATTTAGGGAAATTATTTTGCTTGACCCCATCAAACAATGACTCCTTTGACATAAACTAGTTCCTGATTTTCATGCATACCTGACCTGCTTATGCTCAAGTATTCTTTTGCAGGTTGTTACCTCTACTCAGTCAGTATTTCTGGGTTTACTGACTCATGGTTCAGTTCTAAGATCTGATTTCTTCTCATACTGCATACTTTCCCTCTCAATAATCTGACCTTCAGGCTCGTTTCAATTACAGTTATATAGGTAAGCCAACCATGCTTATTTCTAACCCAGATCTTGTCTCTGAGGTCTACACTGCACTATCTAAATTCAACATACTCAAAACTGAATTCATGTTCTTTTCAGATCCAATCTTTCCCAGGGTTGCATTTTCAATGAAGAGTGCAGTCATAGTGCCTCCCTAATTACCAGCTTAAGAGATTTTACCACTCAAATAGCTTTCAACATTTATATTACTCGATCTCTTTCTAAACTACCTCTATAGTCCAAACTAAGTCATGGTGGCATAGTGGGTTACATGATGGTGTGCTATGCAACACTGGCAGTTCCAATCCACCAGCTGCTCAGAAAGAGAAAGATAAGGCTTTTGCTCCCTTAAAAGTTCCCAGTCTCAGAAATCCCACATAGGGTTCCTGTGGGTCAAAACTGACTCAATGGCAGTGAGTTTATAGTCCTATCAGAGTTGTGTGCCATGTTAGCTTTTTACTAGTTCCTCCACATCTATTTTTGTCCCATTCAACATGCTCTCTACTAAGAAGCCAAGTGCCTTTTGAGAAATACAAATGTCTACAAGACCTGCAAGGCCCTACACTCAACGGACTTCATAAAAAAATGGAAGCACAAGATAATGGAATTTTCCCACAACCGTTGAAAGGCCCTCATATTTACCTGCCTCTCAGCTTTGCCTCATACCTTACCCCTTTGCTGTGCTGTTAGCCAGCCACAAAGGCATTCTTTGTCTCCCCAAGTAAACCTGTGCACATGGCCTTCTCTCTGCAGAGATACTTCCAAATTTGCCCAGTTAACTCAGTCATCTCTCAGAATTTAATTCCCTGTTGGTCCCTCAAGAAAGTCTTCCCGATTACTTCAGAGTAGGTTAAATATCCTCATTGGAAAATTTTCATACTTCAGGTAATTAGTAAAACTTATCACAACTGAATTTTTATACCTATTTATGAAATTATTTAGTAAAAGTCATTCTCGCTCACTAGCCTCCATGATCCAAGATAAAGAATCTGTTTGTCTTATCCATAATAAGCCTAAAGCTTAGTGACTATCACATTACACAAGACTCAATAAATACTTGTGCAATAAACAAATCAATTTTATTCTCCCAGTTTCCCATACAAAAACAGTAGGCCTAATTTTCAAGCATATTAAATTCAAATGAGTGTAGCATTCAAGGCCTTCATTAACTAGCTGCCATACGCTTCATCTCTTCTCTTTCTGTGTTCCAGCCCTTCTTACATGTTATTTTCTACCTAATCTTACCTAATTCCAGCCCCTGCATCTTTCCAATTTCCATCTGTATATGAAATACCTCGTCAGCCCTTAAACTGATTCTTTTCCAAATCCAGGTCAAAATTTACATTGTCCAGAACAAGTCTTTCCTGATAAGCTGGAACACCTTGAATGTAGACTACAAGTATGATAACTACTTTAATGTTCACCAACCTTTGACACTAAACCACAGATTAATTTATGCTTCCCTTCAATTAGATGGATTTCTATGTCATTCCCGATGATATATAAATTTAACAGATGCTCAGAAAAAGATGTTCTTCACGCCTTTAAGAATGCCATTTTATCATGTGCTTCAATTTAAGCAAATTTCCTCTAGCTTTAGTTCCTTGCCCAGATACATAAATGAATATGCTAAAATTAATTTTCTTCCATTTATACTTTCAGGGAAAATGTTTATTATCTTCCTCCTAAAGCATTCAGAAACTTAAAAACTACAGGCAATTTTAAAAAATTCACTCTTCCTTCATTTTGCTTTGACTGCCTTCAACATTCCTTTTCTAAAACTCATCTACTATTGCAATATTGTCTTAAAGGATGAAAACCCACTGGCTACAGTATTCTACTAATGGTTGGATAAAACGAAGTATAGCTGAGATATAATCAATTAATACGGACCTTCTAGGCATAATTCCTTCTGTGATGTATTATAATTCTGGACTCTCTGTCTGTGGCTAAGATCCCATTTTGGAGGGAGTTCTATTACAGTATTAAGGTGGGGTAAAGTCCTGACCTTAACAGAGAATATGAACCAAATCACACCCTTTGTTTTCTTCGGGCCATCTCTAAGACATAATCCACTGTTTTCCTTGGGTAGGTATTTTGGTCAGCTAAAAGATGAAAACCATACCTTCCTCAAAGCCATTCCTCAGTGTTTAAGAGACACCTGAGACCCAGAGGGGAATCTCAGGACCATTGGAAAAGCTCTGACTAAAGTGGCACAGGCTGCTGAGATGAGACGCACCAGAGGATGAGGCATTCAGGCTTAGAAGAACAGTGCTGAGACTATGAGGTACCTTTTCCTCATGGTACCTGAGATGGACTGTGAGACAAAGCAATAGGTGAGCTGGGTTCCTAGTCCAGAGGCAGATGCCAATAGACCATATGACTGAGAAGCTGAAGATGAGATAGAGACTTGGCTGCTGGTTAGGAAAGGTGATGCTGTGGACTACTGACTGTATTCTTACTGTTTGTTAATCCTGACTTAGGTAACTGATAACTTCCCTAATAAAACTCCTCACTGTGAGTTTTGTGTGACCAACAAAACTGTCAAACCGAGCATACGCGTACAGGAACAGGGGAAAAATGGCTACTGTCAGAATAGGTAAAGAAGATCTAAGTCTTGCTTCCTGGCAATAGGGAAGCCAGAGTTGGCCAGATATGGCCTCCCATGCTGTTCACTGCAATAGATAAAATAATGCTTCCAAATCAAATGTATAAAATTCAATAGGTAGTGGTAACCACGATTCCCTCCTCTGCTAGCTATACTGACAGATCAAAATCTTCTTTGGGTTATGATTCCCAGATATTTGTCTGGAATATATACACATCTAACAAACTTATATCTGTTTAATATATATGAATTGTGCCTCATTGTAAAGACAATCAAAATCTTCACACCTGGACCAAAAGGTAAGATTGTAAGTGGGGAAAAGATTAAAGCTGTCGAGGATTTTGTCTTGCTTGGAGCCATAGACAATGCTCATGGAAGCAGCAATCAAGAACTCAAATGACTTTGCACTGGGCAGATCTGCCACACAGACCTCCTGTATGTTGAAGGGCAAGAGTGTTTCTTTGAGAACCAAGATGTGCCTGACCCAAGCCATGGTATGTGCAATTGGTTCACAAGCCTGGGGAAGTTGGACGCTGATTAAGAACAACTGAATAAAAGTGATGCATGGTGCAGGCAAGAATACTGAAAGTAGCATGGACTGCCAAAAGAACACACAGATCTGTCTTAGAAGAAGCACAGCCAGAATGCTCTTCAGAGGCAAGGATGGCGAGGCTTCATCTCACATACTTTGGACATGTTGTCAGATGAAAGACTAGTCCCTGAAGGAGGACAGGGCATTGGTAAAGTGAAGGTGCAGTGAAAAATAAAAAAAGGAAGGCCTCGACAAGGTGGATTGACAGAGTGGTTACAATAATGGGCCCCAAATAAGAACAGCTGTGAAGATGGTACAGGACTCGGCAGAGTTTTTGCTGTTATACACAAGCTTGTTCTGGGTGGGAACCAACTCAATGGAACTTAACATGTCTCAAGCCCCAACTCATCTGCCAGTTTATCACTGTGGTAGTTTGTAAGTTGTTGTGATGCTGGAAGCTATGCAATTGTGTTTTCAAGCACTAGCAGGTTTTACTAAGGTGAACAGATTTCAGTAGAGATTCTAGGCTAAGAAGAGACTAGGAAAAAGAAATAAACTGTCTACTTCTGAGCAGAACCGTATATGCTAGAGTGCCCAAAGATGAGCTCCTCATGTTGGAATGCATGCAAAAGCTGCCACCCCGCAATTGAGTCTATCTTAATGACATAGATGTAGCAAAGCTTTTAGATCTTGCTATTGGGGCATTTCTCAAAGTAAGATGAAAAAACTGCAAATATCTTTGAACATGAAATATACTGAGTATGAATCTAAGAAAACTGGAAGTCATCAAAAGTACAATGGAACACACAAAGGTTTATATCCTAGACAGTATGAGTTGAAATGGACTGGTATTGGTTATTCTGAATTGGAAAGACTTTGTTTTCTATGTGGAATGACAGATTCACAAGGAAGGACATTACATATACCATTAAAAAGCACAAACCATTCAAGGTAACAATGCAGCATGTGATAATATCTATATGCCTACAACTATTACTCAAATTTATATATCAACCACCAAAGTCAATAGTGAAAAAACGAAGGAATTCTACCAACATCTACAATCTGGAATTGATGAAACATGCTATCAAGATATATCAATGATTACTGGTGGTTAGAATGTGAAAACTGGATACAAAGAGGAAGGATCGGTAGTTGGAAAATATGACTGGTTATAGAAATGATAGAAACAAGACTGCATGACAGAATTTTGTAAGACCAGTGTTTTCTTCATAACAAATACCTTTTTCAACAACACAGTGACTATGCTCATGGACCTCAGCAGATGGAATGAAAGAGAATTGAACTGATTGTCCCTGTGGGAAAAGATAAAGGACAAGCTCAAAGTTACTAGCCAAATCAAGGTCAAGGCCAACTACAGAACAACCCATCAAATGTTCCTTTGCAAATTTACATTGAAGTTGAAGAAAATTAAAATGAAAGCCCATGAGAACAAAAAATATGACCCTGGCTATATCTCACCTGAATTTAGGGACCACCTCAATAACAGATTTGACAAATCAAACACTACTGACTGAAGACCAGATGAGTGGTACATTATCAAGTACATTCTACATGAAGAAAAGCAAAAGGTCATTAAAAGACAGCAAAGAAAGAAAAGACCCAGTGGATGTCAGATTCTGAAATGAGCTCATGACTATACAGTTGCTGAAGCAACTGGAGGAAACGATAGCATAAAAGAGCTAAACAACCCCCCCCCAAACACACACACATCAGGGAGATAAACGACAGGAATGTGCATGATAGTGGTCAATGTAAGATATGAAAATAATAATTTATAATTATCAAGGGGTCACAAGGGTAAAAAGAGGAGCTGATACCAACGGCTCAAATAGAAAGTAAATGTTTAGAAAATGATGGCAACATATGTACAACTATGCTTGATACAATTGAAGTAAATGGAATATTATAAGAGCTGTATAAACCTCCAATAAAATGATAAAAAAAACAACAACAACAAATGAGCTAAACAGAAGAATTCTTCAAAAGGTAGCTCAAGCATTCTAGTGAAACATGCAGAGATCACAAGTTAAAACCATGCTAAATAGGAAGAACATGCTCAGCATATCACAATCTGGAAGAAATAATTTAAGCCTTCATTGTAATGCTGAAAGATACTGTGGTAGTCACCTAATCTGGTGTTAATTTAAGGATTAAGAGTGTAGGGGTGGAGTCTAGGCTGTCAATCGAGATAGCCAATGAGACATCTGAGTGGGCATGGCCTTCTCCTGAGAATTCTGGGAAATCTGGTACTTCCTCCTTGGAGGTGGAAGACACCTCTCTCTCTCTGCCACTCTGGGAGACATTGCAGAAGATAAGGCACATAGATGCAACCAGACCTCGGAAGCCAGAGAAGCCACACAGAGACCCCTGCCAGCATTGAGATATTTACAACACCACTGGACCCAAAGACTTTCTACCCACTGGCTTGTGATCGTCCTGTCTTTGGCTTCATTGCATGTGTTTCATGAATTTGAAGAGGACTTTATAGATTGGTATTGAACATATGGGCTAATATCAGACTTATGGCCTTGGACTGGACTCAGTAAAAGAAGATGGGAGGGATACACTGAGTCACTCTACCAAAAGAATGGATTGCTATTTAACCATTTCAGAGTCCTATATGACAAAGTACCAATGGTATTGAAGGAAGACGTCCAAGCAGCAATGAAGGCACGGGTGAAAAGCAAGGTTCCAGGACTCGAAGGAATGTCAATTGAGATGTTTTAAAAAGAAAAACAATTCCGTTTTAGAAGCACTCACTTATCTGTGCCAAGAGATGTGGAGGGGAGTTACCTGGTCAAAGGACTAGAAGGGATCACACTAGTTGTGCACCATTCCAAAGAAAGGTGGCCCAGCAGAATGTGGAAATTATTGAACAACATCATTAACACCATGGACAAGTAAAATTCTGCTGATGAGAAAGAAGTACATTGACAGGGAGCAGCCAGAAATTCAAGTCAAATTCAGAGATATCATTGTTGATAGCACGTCAGCTAGATCTTGGCTAAAAGCAGATGATACCAGGAAAGGTGTGTGTTTGTTTTAGTGACTATGAAAAGGCATTTGATTACATAGATCATAACAAACTATAAATAAACTGCAAAGAATGGAATCCCACAACATGTAATTTTGCTCCTGAGGAACTCAAACATACATACATACAACAAGCAGATTTTCGGGGTTGAAAATCAGGAAAGGTGCGAGCCAGGGTTGTATCATTTCCCTTGCTTATTCAGCCTGTCTGTTGAGTTACTAAGCGCTAAAGCTGGACTATAAAAAGAAGAAAATGAAATCAGATTGGAGGAAGGCTACCCAGCTGCTACAATGCTGTTTGTTGAAAAGGATCTGAAACACTTATTGTTGAAGATCCAAGACCATAACTGTCAATATGGGTAACAACTCTAAGTAAAGAAAATAAAGTGGACCACCAGAAAGCATCATGCAAACAGAAAATACTGACATTGTCAAGATTTTCATTACTTGGATCCATAATCAATTCTCATGGGAGTAGTCACGAAATTATGCAACTTGTTTCATGTGATGAATCTGTTGCACAAGAACTCTTTAAAGTGTTAAAGAAAAACAATGTTACTTTTTCAATCACCTCATATGGATATGAAAGCTGGACAATGAACAAAGAAGATTGGAGAAGAACTGATGGGCTTAACGTATGATGTTAGCAAAGAACACTGAAAATACGGTGAACTGTCAGACAACAAAAAAATGTCTTGGAGGAAGAACAGCCAGCCAGAATATTCCTTAGAAACAAGAATGGTAAGGTTTCAAATCACACATTTTGGATATGTTTCAGGAGAGATCCATGCCTGGAAAAGGACATCATGCTTGGTAAAGTAGAGCGTCAGCTAAAAAGAGGAAGGCCCTCAAGGACACATACTGAGACAGTGCCTGCAACAATAGGCTCAGACAATCGACCTGCAGAGTTAACTCTTCAGCCCCAAACAACATGTCTCAAGCATGGTGCTTTCTGCTAAAGGAAATCTACTATTATGCTTTCTAGTATTAATGAAGGGAATATACATAGATAATATTCACATTTTTGTTACCTGCCGAAGCTGGAAAACACCTCCTGTTGGTACATCCTTGGCAGATATCACTTCTACAGGGCAGTATTCACCATTTTCATTCTGTTCCAGAACCTGGACCCAGAATTCTACTTTCCTGGTAACTTCACTCCATCTAGAAAGCAGTTGGAGTTCTTAGAAAATCACACATTGTTTATTTCTATTTCAATATGCACTATGTTTACGTATTAGGTATTATTAGAACCTCATTACAAGCTAATGATAACCATAATTCAAAGAGTAAAAACTGCTTGAAATAAAGGCAGCTTAGCACACTGCAAATGAGAATTGACAGTAATAGAGATTCTGAACAAAATAACTCAGTAGAATTTGGGATAGTTCAATGATCAATAATCATATACATATTGGCAAATTTAGTAAAAACCAAAGTTAACCACAATATCCTAACTAGGACTGGCTTACTGTTTTGTTGGGGTTTTTTCCCAAAAGGATATGACAATCATAGATTTCAAAGCATTTACTCAAAAATCTAAACATTTAAATTACATACACAGAATAAAATAAATATTTTGCCAATGATAAACTAAGGTATTAAGTACTGCAAGCTTTTATGACTTTACAAGTATCTCTTAGATCAAAATGAGAATCAAGAAAAGCCTCACCTTTTAGTTCAGTATTTGCTAAAACATGCTCTAAATGCACAATAATATTGGGTTTTATCTTATGATTTAATAACAAAATCTTAAAATAGGATATATTTGTCTACTCCTTTCAATTCTAACAAAATCCTGCTCATCAACTAAGACTATTTCCCTTGTTCAGGGATGCTACTTGAAAAGAGCTGTGAACAACAGACATAGTTAAGTAAACCAGAATTCCAGGAATAGACCTTGATCAATTTTCTGCACAGATACTCAATTAGAAGTAATTCAAAATGATTAGCTATCTATTCTTTTACAAATTTATTTTCTGTGTCTTCCTAAATACATATTTAACTTGCTTCCATCACCCTTCAAAATTCACGTCTCTAAAGAAGTTTAGTCATGCTATTATCACTCTAAAGATGCCATCTCCCAAAAGATAAAATAATTATTTATAAACTATTAAGGATGCAGGGGGAAGGGGGGAGCAGAGAGGGAGGGGGAGGGGAAAAAAAGGAAACTGAGCTGATTCCAGGAACCCAAGTGGAAGGCGAATTTTGTGAATGACGAGGGCAACGAATGTATATGGGTGCTTTACTCAATTGATGTATGTATGGATTGTGATAAGAGTTGTATGAAGCACACCAGTCTGTGCCATCATGAGGTGCCAAAGGGACCAGGTATAAGGCATCATACAAAAAAATAAAAATATATATACCATAGTGAATGAAGGGGAAAGTGCAGAGTGGAGACCCAAAGCCCATTTGTCGGCCACTGGAGATCCCCTCACAGAGGGGTTTAGGAGAGGAGATGGGTCAGTCTGGGTGCGATGTAGTACCGATGAAGAACACAGCTTTCACCCAGGATCAGGATGCTTCCTCCCCACAACTACCATGATCCGAATTCTACCTTGCAGGACTGGATAAGGCAGAGGTTGTACACTGGTGCATATGGGAGCTGGAGGCACAGGGACTCCAGGGTGGATGATACCTTCTGGACCTGGGGTGTGAGGGGCGATACTGGGAGAGTAGAAGGTGAGTGGGTTGGAAAGGGGGAACCGACTACAAGGATCTACATGTGACCTCCTCCCTGGGAGACGGACGGCAGAGAAGGGGGGGAAGGGAGACTCCGGATAGGGCAAATATGACAAAATAACAATCTATAAATTATCAAGGGCTCATGAGGGAGGGGGGAGCGGGGAGGGAGGGGAAAAAAAAGAGGACCTGATGCAGAGGGCTTAAGTGGAGAGCAAATGCTTTGAAAATGATTAGGGCAAAGAATGTGCGGATGTGCTTTATACAATTGATGTATGTATATGTATGGATTGTGATAAGAGTTGTATGAGCCCCTAATAAAATGTAAAAAAAAATTGGAAATAAGAAAAAAAGAGTTGTATGAGTCCCAATAAAAAGATTTATTTTTAAAAATAGAGAATAAAAATGCCATCTCCCATATCTGGAATTCTAGCAATGTCCCAACATAACAATTCATTTTAAATGGCAATATTCAATTTTTAAAAACTACAAATTAAATCAGATGGATATCTAAAACTCACCTATCCCGGAGACTACGTGTTTTTGCTTGTATAATTCCCAAATCCCACAGGGTAGGGTTTTTTCGAGGATCAGTCATTTTATGGCCATACACTTCAATTGCAAGTGCACCTTCAGAAAGATGCTCAATGAAATCTTCACTGATATTAACAGAAAACTCCTGAAAAGGAAACAGTTAATTGCAGAAATTGATAGTTTCTGGAAACTAAATGGTAACTTATTCCCAGATTTACACACTTAATCGTGAAGGAAAGAAATAGAAAGCTTTAAGACAGTGGATAGTGTAAGATATGAAAATAAAAATAATTTATAAATTATCAAGGGTTCACGAGGGTGAGAGGTGGGGGAGGGAGGGGGAAAAGAGTAGCTGATACCAAGGGCTCAAGTAGAAAGAAAATGTTTTAGAAATGATGATGGCAACATATGTACAAGTGTGCTTGATATGATTGTTGTATGGATTGTTATAAGAGCTGTAAGAACTCTCAATAAAGTGATTTATTTAAAAAAGAAAATTTGGGAACCTAAGACTTTCTTAGCTTTTATTATAGATGCTAGATGGTAGTTCTGTTCTGTAACTAAAGCTTTCTTTTTTTCTTTTATTCCCAACTGTTCCTGCATTGAGGGAGAGAGTACTTGTATAGAGACCCAATGCCCACCTGCTACCTTAATATTTAACATTTAAATATATATACAAAGACCTATATCCCTATTGTTATATATTAATATATGTACATATGTGCATGCCTATATTTATAACTCTATAAATGTCTTTGGCCTCCTAGGTTTTTTCCTCTATATATTTTTTTAACTTTCCTCCTCTCCCACTTGATCTTTCAGCTCTCAGTACTTTCTCTTAGCTACGTTATAGTTGACCAAATCCCACCAGGATGGTTTCTAACATTTAAATCATCTGTCAAGGCCTATCTTTGAGACTTTGAATTGGTAAATATTTATTATGTTGGAAAAAAATACAACTCCATACTGTGTGGCAACCTCAGCCATCTAAAACTGTCCCCTGAACTGTGTATGTATTACAGACATAGGATTGAGAAAGACCTGTGCCACTGTATCAAATCATCAAACTGATTCGGGTGCCTTTATGGAACCCCTGGTGATTAAGTCTGAGGAGCAAACTTAAAAGCAACTTACATTACAGTGATCAAAGACAACCATGCACTGAGGTTCCTTGCTGACTGGAGAGGAGGAAGTATCTACTTCAGGTGCAACAATGACTGGTTCCTGTTGGTCCCAGAAGTTGTATTTGCAAAATACAAAGTGGCACAGATGCTGTGGCAATCCAGTAGCTTGTAATATTTTAACCTGAGGGGAAAAGAAGGATTTGTTGTTACTTCTTAATTAGAAAGTTCCAAAAAGTACTATAATTCAAGAGGTATGGATTCCACTCCCAATTCTGTCATGAAATGTGCATTTAAGATGAGCAAACCACATACACTCCAGGGCTGCATTCTTCAACTGTTAGGTGGGAACAAAAACCTACCATATTTATTAAGAGGCTTTCATAGGGGACAAACTCCTTTGCCTAGAAGATGGGTATTTGAAAGCATGTAGAAGCTGATGAAGAACATTTATAGATTCTTATAACAATAATAAAGACAGAAGAATAAAGTTCTTAGGCATCAATACAATTTAATGATACAAATATGACTAACATCATAAGAATAGACCAAGACATTCATGTACAATGAGTAAAGATTAAAGTCATGCATGCATCGATTTATAACCAAATAAATATTCAGGAAAGAGCAAAACATTATTTAATAATTTTAAATAGAAAGGTGAGCAAATTTCTCAAGTAGATATGTTAGATTTGGGGGGAGCGGTTTAAAGGCATTGAGAACATACAGCTTACAAGGCCGCTGTGGGTCAGCATTGACTTGATGGCGGTGAGCACTAACACTTACTGGGTGTGTTCACTATATATACGTAGGAGAGGAAATGTGCTCTGGATATGGAGTGTAGGGTTTTATGATAACAAAGTGTGATTAGAAAGCATATGTATTTTATGTGATAAGAAGAAAAAAATGCTCATATCAGGAGTTAAAGTGGCCATATATAGTTAATACTTCTTTAGGCAGGAAACATCAGGTTGATATTTGTGTTGGAGTTTTTGCTGTTGTCATATTCTAAAACTTCTTCAGTTATGAAGTTAAATGTACTTGTGATCTTATAATTGATTAAACAGGCTTACATGCTCAAGCATTATTTATTTATTAACATTCCTTAGCAAACTACTTCCCTGCATTGTATGTGATTCAGTGAAAAAACTTCACAAAAATACACTTGAAGATATAGCAGAAATTGATGGAGTTCAGCTACCACAAGGAATCATTAGAAGCTTGATACTAAGATAGGTTTAAAAATCTTTAAACAATGATAAATATAATAGGAGGGTCCCTGGTGGTGTAGTGGTTATGCACTGGGTTGCTAACTGCAAGGTCAGTAGTTCAAATCCACCAGCTGCTCCACAGGAGAAAGATGAGGCTTTCTATTTCTGTAAAGAGGTACAGTCTCAGAAACTCACCAGGGGAAGATCTACCCTGTCCTATAGGATCATTAATAGTCCAAATCAACTTGATGGCAGTGAGTAAACATTTCAGGAAGCATTAATAATGAGAAAATACAAACAAACATGAAAATAAATGAGTTTACTTTCTCCCATATGAGGTGGAAAAATACATGCAATAAATGAGAATTCCTATTATTATTCATTTTTCCCCTCAATGTCAACAAATGTTTGGAACATCTATATATTAATTCCCAGATGACTTATGAAAGACAGGATGACATACAATGTATTCTTCCAAACCAAATAGAGCAATCAGTATCTGAAGTCAATTATTATATTTAGAAAACCATTATTTTTATTGTGTTTTTGAATGTTTATTATATTCTTTAATGTAAAGCAATATAGTATTTGAGAAGACTCAAAGATTTTGGAGTTACACACAGCTAAATGAAAACACTTGTCATTTATTAGCTTCTATTCACAAACCAGGTAATTCATTTCTGTGGGGTTCATTTGCATAGTTACAGCAGGGCCTTACACTAAGGCTAGGAAGAAAGGAGGCATGGAAGTCTACTTTTGAAAATCAGCTCAGGAAAACCTCATGGTCCATAATAGACTGATCCACAACCACAAATGGAAATAGTACATGACTGGGTGCCCTTCGTTCCAGTGTGCACAGGGTCATCAAAATTCAGGGACCAAGTCGATATCAGTAATAACAAGTGTTCTCCTTTAATAGCTACTGGTGTGAGAACTGACCACACTAATGAAATGAAATTAATAAAAATGTTATCAGGCATTGAGAAGATGTTTAACACATACCAAAATTTTTCCTGTAGCAATTCATCTCAATCTTTCAGTTAAAACAAACAAGAAAGCAAGATTTACTATGATTAACTCTCCAATACAAGTAACATCTCAGGAATGAGGAAATATCTAGGACCTAAGTTGTGAGGGTGTTTAAAGCTTTTTGCATGCTGAAACTAAAATCACCACAAGGTGTCAGACTACCGTAGGAAATCAACTTGAAGCAGCTCATGATCCCGGAGCCCAGAAATATCAGTACACATTCATATTGTATGGGGTTTGCAAATGTACAGATCATACTTAATGTAAATTAAAATGTGCAATGGAAAATTATGAATTATTCATTACAGAAAATACATATAAATTTCTTTTATGGGCCCATGATCCTCATTATTTGTGATAATTTAAATGTCCCCAGATTTGATACTTCTTCCATCTCTACTTTGCTTCATGTAAAGAGTTTATGTATGCTCTTTTGGTTTACCCAAAAAGCTATCCTATGCACACTCTCAAGATACCATTTCCCATGAAAGCAATCAGGGTTCAAGAAGTGTCTCATTTCAGGACTAGGACAAGAAATGCACATGATGAAACTAGAATCATATTTTAAAACAAAATCCAACAAAAACCACCTACGCTCAATGTCATGCAGTCGATCCTGACTCATAGGAACCCTGTAGGAGACAGTAGTATCAGAAGCTTCCAAGGCTCTAGATAACCTTCACAGAAACCAACTGTCACATCTTTGTCTCTCGGAGTGGCTGGTGGGTTTAAATCATTAACCATTTTTTCAATTAGCAAACATGATCACTGTGTCACAATGGGTCCTCAGAATCATATTAGAAAATGGAAAAAAAATTGAAAAACTGCCAAAGTCTGTGAGTGTTAGAACCATGGAGGCTCTCCGTGATCAAATATAGTCTGATTTGACCTTTAACATATACAATAAACGAGATGTAAGTTTATAAGCATGTATGTTCAGGGTGATATTAAGACAAAACATATAAACATCTTGCTGGTCACTTTTAGACATCAGTAAAAAAATAAATTCTTTATTTTGAATATTGTCACACCTGTTAGGCAACACTAACACAACCCACACTACATGAATTCCACAGTGTAATAGGCCCCTTCCTACAATAAATATCCTGAATAGAATATATATGCACAAATAAGAGAGTGCCCATAGATTAAAAGGGAGTTCTGAAAAATATCAATGTAGAGCAATGGTCCTCAACCTTCCTTATGCTGCGATCCTTTAAAACATTTCCTCATGTTGTAGTGACCCCCCCAACCATAAAATTATTTTTATTGTGACTTCATAACTAATTTTGCTACCATTATGAATCAGGCGACCTCTGTGAAAGGGTTGTTCGACCCCCAAAGGGGTCGCTACCCACAGGTTGAGAACGGCTGACATAGAGAATAATGGGAAGTAGACAGACTACTATAGTCCATAATAATTGAAGAACTAAAAATAATAATAATTGAGGAATTTTTACATATGACACCATTATAGCTACTTTTAAAAAAGAACTCATCATTTCAAAACATTGGCTGATGTATTTCTAGGTGATATACAATGATATAAAATGGCATCTGGGCTTTGTTTCAAAGTAATCTAGGGGACGAGGTGGCACAGAAATGGCTTGGATGTCTGAATAGAACACAACTGACTACCAGCACATAACCACAGAGACTGGTGAATGGGGAATGATAACATTATTCTCACTATTTATACATGTATATTTGATAGCTTCCCCCCAAATAATTTTAGGATATTCTAACTTGGTTAAAAAAAAAAAGTGTCTCATTTCCCCGGGAATATATACTTCTTTTCAGTGGCTTAAATTAAGTATAATACAATCAGATTAACCTTTACTGAATTTAGATTTTTTTTCTCTCTCAAACTAGAGTCAATGACCTTAGCATCGAAGGCCTTCTTACTATATGCAATCAACAAACCCACTGCCATTAACTCGATTCCAACTCACAGTGACCCTACAGAATAGGGTAGGACTGACACTGTGGATTTCTGAGACTGTAACTTTTTTTTTTGGATCATTTTATTGGGGGCTCATACAGCTATTATCACAATATGTACATGCATCCTCTGTGTCAGGCACAAGACTGTAACTCTTTACAGGAGAAGAAAGCCTGGTTTTGCTCCCATGGAGAAACTGGTGATTTCAAACTACCAGTGTGGTTAGCAGGCCAACACCTAACAGCTGTGCTACCAGGGTTCTGGTTACTATATGCAAAGGCCTATACAAAATCCAAAACTGAATAATTTTAGCTTTCCTGTACCCTGCAATTAATGTATAAGCTAATCCTTTCAACATCAAGTTGGATTCTAGAGATATCTACTGCAAAACAGTACTGACCTTAGGGTAAATTATGAAATAAGAATTTACACTTCTTCCTCTTCACCTTTTAGTGGCCTCCTCAATTGTACTATTGTCCCTATGCCTCTTGCTGACTCCTCTTCTGTACAAGTCTTTCTTTTAACTGGTTCCTACAAAAATTCTTAAACAAAAGCCATACTGTCCCAATAATGGGTATTCAGAAATGTATTAAGAATACTTCCTTCATTTACATAATAAACTGGGAGTGAGAATGGGGCACTACCTACACTTGAGAGTTCAGGCATGTAATAGCTTTTCTAACGTCTTCCCAGCTGAACAACTTACCCATGACAATACCAATAGCACCCTATGGAGAAAAAGCTTTATTAGTTAACAGCCTCTCCTCCAAGTTCAGCCCAAGTCTTCTTTTCCCAACGTTTTCCTTAGACTGTGCTTTCTGAGTTAATTATTTTCTTTGTGTTCCATAGAATTGGCTACCTCCATCAGGACACTTGGCTGACATAATATTGGAGTCTTTTGTTCGGTTGCATGCCTTTCCACGCACCCCTGTGTGCTATAGAGAGAGCACCTTGAAAGCAGGAACCCAGTTTTAATCATCTCAATATTTCCAGCATCTGAAACATGTTTGACAGATAATACTCAACACATATTTCAAGAAAGAAATGCATGGAAAGACAAAGAAGAAAACAATTTGGGATTGGGACATGTTTAGCACATGGGTAAAGAGAAATACAACATTTGGAAGCAGTGTCAAGAAAGACATATGACTTAGAACAGGACCAGAGCTGGGCAAATCTAAATCATCAGTAGCTAGGAAGACACCCAATTACAGGATAAAACTTATGTGGAAAAATTTAGTTTTCTCTATAGACAAGCCCTTACACAGTGTAAGATAAGATAAAATAATTATTTATAAACTATTAAGGGTGCAGGGGGAAGGGGTGAGCAGAGAGGGAGGGGAGGAGAAAAAAAGGAAACTGAGCTGATTCCAGGAACCCAAGTGGAAGGCGAATTTTGAGAATGACGAGGGCAACGAATGCATAAGGGTGCTTTACTCAACTGATGTATGTATGGATTGTGATAAGAGTTGTATGAGCCCCAATAAAAAGATTTATAAAAAAGAAAAGAAAAGCCCTGATAATTATAGAATCACTCAATATTGGAGCTCAATGGTCTAAAGAAAAGAGGTGCCTTACAACAAGAGCAGAGTTAAGTTCTTAGTAAGCAGAAACCTGACTGCCCCATAGTTCAGGATATATAGTGACATGTGATCTCTAAAAAGGCTAAATATTCGTTTTTAGAAGACAGATACTTTGAAAATATGAAAGTAAAAGAAAATAATATATTTACAAGCCTCAAATACAATCCTCAAAATCAATTATACTTCTGTACCTCTAAAATGAAACTGGGACTTACCATGCACACAAGTTTGTTCTCCTGGGTTTCTTTATCAAAGGAGATGTCTGCAGCCTCCTCACCTCCTGCAATTCTTTCTCCAATTTCACCACTGATTCGCATCACTTCTACATGCAGCCGACCTGCCACCTATAAAAATGAGTTCAGAAACTTTTAAACAAAGTTTGGTTGTCTGTTCCTTGAAATCTGCATTGTGTTTTAGACTCAAATCATTAGGTTAATGGTATGAGAAATTAGACATCTAGGTTCTAACATTTTCTTTCTCTCATAGTTCATGGCATAACCACCACAAAACACTAAAGAAACACAAGGTATTAATAGCACACACACATATAATATGTCACTACTAATAAGAATTGTTAGCAATTATAGTATCACCACCACCCTACTGTTTCTTGAGCTCTTCTCTACAAAAAAACAAGGGCTGAGGGGGGGCAGGCAGGGCAGATCTCTCCCCTCCCCACCCCCCACAAAAAAATCAAGGGCTGAAGAATGAACCAACCTCTCCCTTTTGGTTGACGATTGGAACAGCATACTGTAACTTCACATCATAGAAAAGGGACTCAAGGAAGACATTGGCCACCCCAATGAGACTGTGATTTTCCTGTTCATCATAAAATGGATCAGCACGCTTGAAGTATGACCGTATGACCTTCAAAGAAATTCAAAACAACTTTAGAAAATTACTTAAAATGAATGGATCCAACCTAACACTTTTTTGGTAGGTTCTACATTACATTATTAAACTTAACTTTCCATTCGGTCACCTGGCCCTTGTATTCTTTAGAGTAAAACAAAGTACTTGTGGAAGTATAGCATATTTGATCTACACACAATTTCTTGTTCACATTTAGAATGGAGGTCAGCATCCTTCAGCCACCATAGAGCAAACAAAATAATGCCATTTATATTTATCATGTATTCTTCTTATGTACCAATTTCACCAGAAAGCAAACAAATGAGAAATAACATACATGGACTAGACAAGAAGTAGAGTGCACTAAAGTACTCTTCATTTTTCTTTTAGGAAAGAGATTCATTATATTTATTCCATCTTACCAAATCATAAGACACATTGCTAATGAGAAGAAACCTCTTTATAAAAAAGTGGTTGACTTTCTGTACATTTAGTCTTGTTTTGTTTCTAAATTGAAATAGGAAAGGGATACAGAAGAGATTGTAGAAAATGCATTAGCAAACATGTTATATAGCTAGAAGAAGTCATTGTTGTTAAGGAAGGTATGGTAAATGAGCATTTTTCAAAGCAAGAGGCAAAGGAAATAATCAACTCTATAAGATAACAGGTCTAGCAGTATTGAAAATATATAAAACCAGACATATGATATATACCTATTTTAAACCTAAATAGAGAAATTTTCTCCTTGAAGAGGGAACACCAAAGTACAGTTCCACAGCATCTACTTTCGGAACAAAACTACCAAAAATGTTCCTGATAGTGTAAATATCAAGATGCCACATACTTCTAATTAAAAAAATATTTTGCAAGGTTATATTTTGTGTTGATAAGTAGAAAAAGATATGTCCTAAAGAAATTCACAGTCCACAACAGAAAAGTGGGTGAAGGGAAACCTCAGGCAGTGTAAGATATGACAAAATAATAATAATTTAGAAATTTTAAATGAGGAGGTGATACCAAGGGCTTAAGTAGAAAGCAAATGTTTTAAGAATGATGACGGCAATAAATGTACAAATGCTATTGACAAAAAAAAGGATGATGGCAACATATGTACAAATGTGCTTAATACAATGGATGTATGGATTGTTATAAGAGAATGTAAGAGCCCCCAATAAAATGACTTACTAAAAAAAAGTGCTAAAACAAAAAAGAAATTCACAGTCCAGTACAAAAGACAAATGCACGCAGAAATCAGAATAGGTTAAAAAGAAAAGTTGTGTGATATGAGTTGTACGAGCCCCTAATAAAATGTAAAAAAAGAAAAGGGAAAAAAAAGAAAATGATTAGGGCAAAGAATGTACACATGTGCTTTATACAATTGATGTATGTATATGTATGGATTGTGATAAGAGTTGTATGAGCCCCTAATAAAATGTTTAAAAAAAAAAAAAGAAAAGTTTCTAACTATCTTAAAGTGGATTTAAATCCTTACACAAATGCAAATATAAGTCTCTTATGATTCAGCAATCTCTTTACCGGGTATATACCCTAAAGAAATTAAGAATATAAGATGAACAGATATATGTACACCAATGTTTAGTGTAGCTATTCCACAATAGCAAAAACATGGAAACAGCCAAAAATCTCAACTACAGAGGAACGGATAAAGAATCTCTGCAACATTTATACTATGGAATTTTATGCATCAATAAAAAAACAATAAAAGCTCTCTTAAACAACATAAGACATAGACAAAACTACAGAAACATTATGCTTAATAAATTCAATCTTTCAAATATAAATATTTAATATCACCATTGTTATAAGGAAAGACTAAGAAGTAACATGTTTATACACCAATAGATAAGATTTGATGACTATAAGGAGGTCAAGAACAGAGATAGGAACAGGAAGAGGAGTCACGGGGAGGGATGAAGAATAAATGGAGGGTTTAACAATATACTGCTACTGATTTCATTTTTTGAGATGGGCTGTGTTATATACACACACATACATACATAATACATACATATAGTATGTTTCTTTAAAAACAAACCCCAACATTTTTAAATCACTACAGATTCCTTATCTCGCAAATGTAAATTGTGGTTTGAGTGGATTTTTAAAAAAAGAGGAAAAGTAGAATGGAAATAGACGGAGTCTTTAGTGACAAGTTCATCTCAAACCACATATAACCTAGAAGCAAAAAGATGCCCAGAGAACTAGGCTCTTAAAATTAGTTTAGCCTATTAGATTTAGAGGTTTAAAATATATTTTATTCTAGAAACAGGTATTTTGTTAAGATAAACAATTTTCCCCCTGAAGTGGGTAGGCCTGTTCCTACTTGATTCCTTCCATGATTATCACTTAGGCAATTTTTCTCAAATAACTTACTGGAGAATCTTCTTCACACTCTTTCCATTCCTGATACAGGTCTCTCATGTCCAATAACCTGTTGTCCAACTTTTCCAGTGACCAAATCTGTTTCCCTTTTCCTTTTCTTCTCACTTGGATTGCAGGTTCACTAAGAAGAGAGCCTCTCTGTAAAGACAATGAAAGTGCCCAGATGAAACAGAAACATTATCCGTCATGGAAGTAAACCTGAACATCCTGAGATCTGCCGGTCAATGTTATCAGGCCAAAACAGAGATTACCAACTTTGTTAATCACAAAGCTTACCAAAAAGGTTACAAACTCAATATAATAAATGGCTTTTTAATCTACCTGAAACCAAAATTTAAGTTTCAAGTTTACATATAAAATTAAATTTTTAATCATTTTATTCATGGCTCATACAACTCATCACAATCCATAAATACATCAATTGTATAAAGCACATTTGTACACTTGTTACATAAAATTAAATTTTGATTGCAGATGGCCGTACATTTTCATTGAAAACCCAAAAGACTAGATTACATTTAAGGAGAAGTTAAAAATGACAGCATCTGATTTAAGTATTTGTATTACCCCCCATTTTTAATGGATTAAAAAAAAGCACTATTTGGAGTAACTGACAAGAGATAGCTTCCTGGGGTGTATGGTTTAGAAACTATCTTTTACCACACAAAAGTGAAATTTTTTTTTGGATATGTTATATCCTAATGTGGTACAAAATACAAAATGTTTAAACTAGTAAACTAAAAAGTCACAGCCATTTGGACGCAACACATTATGTCAGTTTCCAAAGTTAACTTATACATACACAGAGCTAGAGTTTATTATGACAACAGAATGGAACTAGATAGTGTTTGTTGTGCAATATGGGGAGTGTAACTGTTCACTTTATTGCTCCCCTAGAGATTATTCTTCAGTTCTTTATTCAATTTAGATTTACTCTCCCAATTTATCTACTATTCAGATATGTCTACGTAGAATTTTGGAGAAGTGGTGTGGAATACATGATTCTTTCCTTAACTACTTCCTTGTAATCACTTCCCGCAAAGAGAATCTCATAATTAAACAAAGATTTGAAAAATTATCCTGGTCTGGAGCCCAGCTATCAAAAGATATAGTATCTGGGGTCTTAAAGGCAAATAAGTGGTCATCTAGCTCAGAAGCAACAAAGCCCACAGGGAAGAAGCACACCAGGCTGTGCGATCACGAGGTGTCAAAGGGATCAGGTTTCAGGCATCATCAGAACAAAAAATCACATCATTGTGAATGAGGGGGGGAGTGCGGAGTAGAGACCTAAAGCCCATTTGTAGGCCACTGGACATCCCCTTACAGAAGGGTAGTGGGGAGGAGACGAGCCAGTCAGGGTGCGATGTATCAATGATGAATAATGCAACTTTCCTCTAGTTCCTAAATGCTTCCACCCCACCCACTATCATGATCCCAATTCTACCTTACAAATATGGTTAGAACAGATTATTTACACTGGTACAGATAGGAACTAGAAACACAGGGAATCCAGGACGGATGATCCTTTCAGGACCTGTGGTAAGAGTGGTGATAAAGGGAGGGTGGAGGGAGGGTGAGTTGTACAGGGGGAACCAATTACAAGGATCTACATATAACCTCCTTCCTGGGAGACGGAAAACAGAAAAGTGAGTGAAGACAGTGCAAGATATGACAAAATAATAATCTATCAATTATCAAGAATTCATGAGGGAGAGGGGAACAGGGAGGGAGGGGAAAAAATCAGGAGCTGGTGCCAGGGGGTTAGGTGGAGAGCAAATGTTTTGAGAATGATGAGGGCAATGAATGTACAAATGTGCTTTACACAATAGATGTATGTATGGATTGTGATGAGTTGTATGAGCCACGAATAAAATGATTAAAAAAATTATTCTGGTCAAAAAGTAAAATTATTTCATATATTTTAAATGCCCCTCTATCATACATTGTCGGCTAGGGAATAAGCATGAGCATTTCATTACTAATCTGTGAGTAGCACTTTTCTCAGGCAGGATGCTAGGACTAGAACCAAAGGACAATATGGTTTGGCTATCAGGAATTGACCGTCTGCAATTAACAACAGTGAATGAAAAACAGAAAAAATAAAGGTTTACTCCTTGCCAAAAATATGCCCAGGAAGAGGTGACTACCAAGGACAAAGAAGCAGAATGAAAGGCTATGCTCACAGCATTATCAGATGTTAAATGAATAAGAATTTCCAAACACCAAGAAAAAAGTTTTAATTGGACTGAAAATGAACTCTTTAAGAAATAACTTCCTTATTCAGCTCCTCACTCTGGTTGAAATTTGAGGACACTTACCTACAAGGGTCAGTCAAAAAGTATTGTGATAAAGTTATAGAAACCGGTACTGAATGCAGTGTTTCCATCTTGCTAACCCTTTCCCAAAGAATTCTGTATCCTTCTATCCACACATCAAAACAGCAGTTTTGGCATCCTTGAGGGGCACAAATTATTTTCCTTTACAATGTTCTTTCCATTTGGGAAACAAAAAAGATGTATGAAGGGGCAAGATAAGTGTTGTAGGATGGATGGGGTAAGGTTTGCCAATGGAATTCTCAATGGCTGACACTTGCTACCTTCCAAAACTGAGCAGGTACACTTTCGTGATGGGGGAAAAACATTCTTGACATAACTTCCCTGGCCTTTTCACCACCAATGCAGGTTTCAATGTTCTGAGACCTTCATAATCAGCTCTGCCCTTCAAAAAATATATCAAGATTACTCCTTTGAAATAAAAAATAGTCATAACCTTTTGCATTTAAATGGCCTAGCAAATCTGCTCCGAAGCCACTGGTTTAGCTGGGCTTTCTTTGAAGGCACACTAACCACACTAAGGCAAGTGTTATTGCTGAGAGAACTTAGCTGCACCCCCCCAGTGCAGTTTAACACAGAGAGATGTTTAAACACAGTGTGTTCACGGTGCACATAAGTCTTGGCAGTACTATGTGAACAGAAATGGTTGTGTCATGTGCCATTATCTGCTACACCTTAGGATACACCTCTGGCTCTATACCTACTACCCATAATTAAATGTATTCCATTATTTATGTCTATGACTCCTATCTAGAATTTTCACTACTTACAAGAAGCAAATGAATAAACTTCTAAGTGGATAAGATCATCCACATTATAAAATATATATCAAAAGATAACATATATCAAAAGAATCTATCAATATATATCATAAAGTAATAATATCATATTCACAAATACTTATACTGGGAAAAACATTGACCTAGATGCTGTGCTGTCATAAAAGAAAAAAAGATGTGTTTCTTGCTCTCAAATTAGAATAAAACATCCAAGAAAAACTGATGAAAGTTTGGCCTTGTGCAATTATCAGGAAAAATAAAATAAACGGTCCCTCAAAAACTCAGTCATCTGAATGCAAAATTCTACCTAATGCACTGGGAAATGATATGTGAACATGAGCAATAGCTAGAAAACAATCTCCCCCCCCCAAATTAAAACAACTAAATGGTACAGAAGGCAAGATGTCATAGAGCTTGCCTTCTACATTTATGATGCTTATTGCTTTATACAAAAAGAAATTTGTGATCTTGAAGATGCATATGCAGTGATAAATGGCTTTATAGAGTACTTCACTATCAAGTAGAAAGAACAATGCTATAGGTAAAATGAATACCTAACTTTGTTGGAGGGGGGAGATGTTGTAGGGTAATTACAGACTAAAGGGAAAAAATTTTTTTAAACTGGGGGTGATTAATCAGGGAAGAATTCTCAAACATAATTTCAGCACATTTGAAGACAAAGAGTTGAGACTAAACTGGCAGGGTAGGAGATGCTAAGAATGGTTAAGAGTATATTCCTAGTGAATAAAGAAAAGATATGCACAAAAACAGAGAAATAAAAATTACTGAATAACTTGAGAAAGAAGGAGTGAGTGGGAGAGGGAGAGGCAGTGAAGGGAGGGAGGGAGGTTGGGGAGACACAGAAAGTGAGACTACATTAAGGAAGACATGGATAGGGATATTATGGCATACCCACTGGTATTAACACCGATAGCAGTGCTACTTAATTAAATAAAGCAAATTTAGTCATTAATATGCACTCCCCTTTCTCTCAATTAATGGCAACCTCACCTTCCTGTTGGCATCAAGGCTAGAAGCTGGAATCTGTAGGGTAACTTTATATTCTGTTCTTTTATCCAGTTCTTCTGCAATATAACTAGCTTCTCTCACCAAGAGATTGGCTTTAACAATTTGTTCCCTCAACTTCATCAGGCTATTGTTCAGTGTTGCTTCTCTAAAAAAGAGGTGGCAAGGAGTAAGAAAAAGAAAATATGCAAAGCAGCACATTATAATGCCAACATACAAACCCCACTTTAAAATTACATTTTGTACAGGGACTATATTACTGACACCAACCCATGCACATACTTGTATCTGGACTACCTGATAAATACTAGTGTATACACTGCAATAAACCGATCTTCTGTTGGGCAGCAGTGCTTTTGGGACTTAGCTGTGAATACAAATTGCCCGAAGATTCTGACTTAGTAGGTCTCAGGGGGCAGGTAACGGGGATGAGTATCAGAGATTCTGTTTTTCTCTATTCTCCAGGTCATCGAGTGCCACCTGCCTGCAGACCAAACTCTAAAGCTGCAGGCCTGCAATAAAACATTTCAATGCAGTGCAAATTAGCCTATGTACAGATCAAACTTGCCATCCAAACCTCATCCAATCCAAACCTCATCACATTTTGCCTACATAAGGCTAACCTATCCAGATAAGCAACGTTCTTCCCAAGCCCCCCCCCCCCATATTCTCTTTTTTTTAAGGCATCTAACCAGGCTTCATAGCCTAAAGGATAATACAGACAGTCCCAGGTTACTAACATCCAATTTTCATACGAATAGCTATGAAATCAACTCCCTTAAACTCTATTATATGAAAATTTTTATGTACATTCAATGATTTGCAATAATGGACAATGCTATAGTGGGCACCAAAATATTATGACATTATGTTATATTAAATGCTTAAGTGTTATCTGATTCAATCTTTCTATTCAAATCTTGTCAAGATGGGTCAAGGTAATGAGGATGTATGTAATGTACGTAACATTCTTCCATGCATCACCTACCTTTCCTCAGCCCACTGTCTTAAGCGCTGTTGGGCATTGGGTGAGTGGAAAGAGAACCTGTCCATGCTACTACGATAGTTTTGCTTCTCAGGAGATAGTCTTCTTCGTAACTGCTCCAGTTCATGTTCATACATGATCCTCTGGCGTTCTAAAGCTGATCGTTTTTCTTCTTCATGCTGTTGTTCCAGGCTACTCAACAGTGACTGCATTGGATCTAAAAGAGTTTTGTTTTTTAAGGTAAACAATATATATAATATATATTTTCCCCCCAATGTTGCCCTATATTATTATGTTGGTTAAAAACATGAAATAATATCTGGATTCTAAAATTTTCATATTACATTGTAGAAATTATAATATGGGTTAGATAATAAAAATATTAGGGAATTATAATTAACTATATTAGATATGATTATGCTTATATAAAAGACAATCCTTATGCAAAGCTTATGTAGATGAATGTGCTTATTCTTATAAGATGTATGTTAAAGTGTTAAGAGATGACGTATATGAGCGAATATCCCAAAAAAATGGAATTATTTTTTTCAAAGCTACCGTATATACTCAAGTTATTAGTCGACCCGAATTCAGCAGAGGCATCTAATTTTACCACAAAAACTGCATCAAAAAGGTGCTGGAAAAAAATGTGCTGAAAAACTTGTCTTATATACAAATATATATGGTATGTATTTAAATTTTTTGGCAAGTTAACCATACCAGCTTCAAAGTCCTCTCCATTACACTTAATATATTTGTTAAATCTGCAATTCCATTCTTGGAAACATTTTTCAAACTCCTCTGTTTGGATGGCTGCCAGTACCGCCCCTATTTTTTCTACACCTCTTCTATCTCATCAAATAGCTGTCCTTTCATGTTCCTCTTCATTCGCGGAGACAAAAAGAAGTCACACGGAGCAAGGTCAGGTGAGTAAGGTGCGTGGGACAAGAGAGGCATGCTGTTTTTTCCCAAAAATTGGTGCACTGAGATGGCTGCATAAGCAGGTGCATTGTCATGGTGGCAAAACCAGTCTCTGTCTGCTACAGATCAAGCCTGGTTGTCACAAACTGTTATACAATTTTTTCCGAAACTCTAAATAGAAAGCTTGATTAACAGTCTGACTTGGTGAAATGAACTACAAATGCACTAGAAGTCCACATTTTTGTCCCTTTGGGAAGTTGGCAGATGTCTAGAACAAGGTTTGTTATCAGTCGATGTTTCACCTTTTTTTGAAATGAGAAAAACACTCATACACTTGGGTTTCTCCCATAGCGCTGTCCTTGTAAACTGTGTTCAACATCACAGCAGTTTCTGTGGCATTTTCCCCAAGCAGGAAACAAAATTTCACAGCCACATGCTGTTCTCTTAAATTTTCCCACAAAAAATGAGGTTTCAGAGAAACTGCTTTTACAAGAAAATTCACGGTGACCAGAGAGAACCTTCTGCACTAACTCAGAGCCATTTGCTCCATGCTCACCTAGCAGGAAAAAGCATACTCTGAAAGCTCCACTCTCCCAGCACAATTCCAGTTTTTTTGGGTACCCCCTCACATGATACCTACAACCTATTTTCAAATCATTTTCCAAAAATAAGTATAAAGATAAGAATAGAAATATGTTAACAATTATTGAATCTAACTGGTAAACATATAAGTATTAACAATTTTATATATTTGAGAATTTTCAGAATAAAACAATATAAAAATTCCATACTACATTAATGGAGTTTAACATAATAAAAACCTTAAGTCACTTTATCTTTTTCATGACAAGGGTTTACAATGTATAACAAAATTTGAAGTTATACTCCTTGGAGAAAATAAGGAAGTAAGAAAACAGGTAATAGTGACATAAACAATATAGAAATGTAGCAAATGGAAAGGAAAATTGAATTAGTTTATGCTAGGGTCACATACACTTGCTTGTTTCATTAACTCCACAAACATTTACTAAGCACTTAATATGTTCCAAGCATTATTCTAGATGTTAAGTAAACAATATAGAATAAGACACATTCTCAGTCCTTAAAAAGTTAGAACTTCCCATTTTAAGGAAATTATTTGACTAGTTCAAAATTACACAAACATGAAATATTCATAAAAACAGCAAGAAAGCTTATAGTTCTTCATATCTTATTTCAAGATATTTTATATAAGTAGAACATAAGGCTGCAAACTACCAAACGTTTAACCATGCTATGCAATGCCATATTAAAAATAAATTTAAGAATTAAAAAGCAGATCATATGGGTAATATCCTTTGAAATCTAGAAATTAGCCAAATGGTTTTAACCCTTGTTTTCTGTTTTAAAGTACCAACCTAATTAATATCACAAGATTCAACTTGGAATAAGTTAAGTTTTCCATATTCTCAAGTTCATCTAAATTGGTTATATGCCAAGATATTTTCTTTTTTTTTTTGCCAAGCTAATTTCTATATTAAAAAGCTGGTCTATTCTATGTTCTACATATAACCTGAGATATGGCAAATAATCCAGAAATAATAATAATAAAGTACCAGTCGAGGTTCACGCCTGGAAAATTTTATCACTAAGAAGAAGCATTGCAGTGACTTGACTATACATGAAAAGAATTAAAGACTTTATAAAATATAATAAATTAGGGAATCCAGGGCGGATGATCCCTTCAGGACCAGGGGTGTGAGTGGCGATACTGGGAGGGTTAAGGGAGAGTGGGTTGGAAAGAGGGAACCAATTACAAGGATCTACATGTGACCTCCTCCCTGGGGGATGAACAACAGAAAAGTAGGTGAAGGGAGACGTCGGACAGGGCAAGATATGACAAATAATAATTTATAAATTATCAAGAGCTCATGAGGGAGAGGGGAGCGTAAAGGGAGGGGAAAAAAATGAGGACCTGATGCCAGGGGCTTAAGTGGAGAGCAAATGTTTTGAGAATGATGAAGACAATGAATATACAGATGTGCTTTACACAATTGATGTATATATGGATTGTGATAAGATTTGTATGAGCCCCTAATAAAACAATTTAAAGTGTATATATATATATATACACACATACAATAAATTATTAAAGCCAATGGAATCTAAAGAACAGAAATATACTTCCTTTCTTAATAACATTTAAAAGGGTTCTTTCTTAAACATTTGAACACTTTGCCAATTTTAAGGGATTCTAAAGGATACAACAGATTCGCTCACCATTATTCCCAAGAGCCTTCATGGTGACTTCCATCTGTGCATATTCATAATTGAAGTTAATTTCACTGGACACCTCACTGGAGGAATCGCCATCTACATCTAGCTGCTCAGAACTGCTATCATTCTTCATAGAGTTGCCATGGTCATCATCCTCTTTTTCGATTTTCTTTTTCTTCTTAGGCAAATTAAGTCTGGGGGAAGTAGAGAAAGAATATTCTCCTGTAAACAAAGATGCTTACTCCATTATATTCATTAAATATTGGTATTTGCTAAGGTGCCATGTGGGATTACCATGTAAGTACAAGGCAATTACTGAAGTCAAGAAGACTATATTCCAGGAGCAGAAACAAGAATACATGTAGTCTAATACACTAGGTCACACACACTACTGTTACAAGGTACGTGGTAAAGAAAAGCTGAGGACCAGACCACATTCACAGGTCTGATAGGATTGTTAGAACCCCCAACAAAAGGGCCCCTAGTCATCCCTCAAATCTGGACCTGAATTCACTCCTTCCCTTTTTCCTTCCCCGCTCCCCCTTTCAGCTTTCCCCCCATATCACTTCTTGTATTCAGAGCTATTTCACTGGATAAATGCTGTCCTTTTGATCTCATCTGGCTAACTGAAGTAAAGAGTGCTATCTCTCTGTTACTACGGTTCACCTTAAAGGCTAGTTTGGTCCAATGTTGAAGGTAAGATACTTTCTTTTTCAACCAAGAGGAAAATTCTGGTAAATAACACATAAGTGGAGGTCTGTTGGAGACTCTGGGAAGACTTCTGCTTTCAAATTAATGTACAGTCAAGGCTAGCACTGCTACACCCTCTTTTTCTTACCATTTCCTTGAGTGAGGTTTGGTGGCTGACATGAAGTAGTCATAAAGAAAATCACAAAAGTTCAGCAAGGGCATTTGTGAGTTCAGCAAGGGCGATTAGCCATTGCCAACAACCCTTCAGATTTCCTGGTATATAAGCTATTACAATCAAGTTTGCCATTACTTGCAGCTGAAAGCATTGCTAAGCGAAAGATGAACCTTATTTTATTGCTAAGGAAACTAAAGACATGACTACTTTTTAAAATAAATAAAATTAGCATGTCAGAAAAGAATTAATGGAAAGATAAATTAAAGTTAATGAAAGATTACTGTACCATGTAGCATACCAATCTTCTTCCACATGGAAAGAAACAAAGAAAAATTATCCAAGCAAATTCGTTATTCATCCTTTATGTTCCTAGAGTTTAAACCATTTATGTGTGTTAAAGGTGTGTTGTGTGTGCACACACACACACACACACACACACATATATACTTTTTTTTTTTAATGTACCACCATCGAGTTAATGCTGACTCATAGCAACCCCCTGTGAGTTTTCAAGACGGTAACTGTTTATGAGAGTAGAAAGCTCAGTCTTTCTCTTGTGGAGCTGCTGGTGGTTTTGAACTACCAGTCCAACTCACAACCTCTACACCACCAGGGCTCCTCTACTTATATAAATAGGTGAGTTTAAACCATACATGTATGAGTTAAAGTGTATTTGTGTGTATGTATACTTTTATATATAAAGTTTTATATATATATAGTTTTAATATCCATATCTATATAACAGTGGTATATAGGTATATATACTTATATATACATATATATAGTGGTGTTTTTACATAGGGTCATTAGAACCAACTGGACACCACCTAATGTTGACAATACACATACACATACACATATATGCAATAAATAAATATAAATAGAATACAATTGTTATGCAGTTGTTTCATTTGTATATATATTTTGTTCTAATATTGAGTATAATTTTCAATATTTTCTCCCTTACAGGGCCATGAACAATGTCTTACCTGAAGAAGTGGTTGTTTCCCCATAATATCCTGTCCCCATGGTGTAGTTGTATAGGACTGGAGACACAAGAGCCATTTACAAATGTTCTGTGGGGAAAAGAGGTCAAGCACATGTAAATAATGATTATCTTGTCTTCTACTGAAGGAAAAATGATAAATTTCCCAAAACAAAACCAGATTTGGGTGAATTTTTTTGGTATATATTTTCTTCTTTGATGACTTACCTAAAATGCTCATCGTAATAAGTATAAAAATTATTATCCTCTATCTTTTCAAAATCCTAAATCTGTTACACAGGCAGTATCTGCCTTACACCAGGGTTTTGACAGTTGAATACCTTTTATTTTCCTTTCAGTTTTATTATTGCTTTTTCATTATAAAGATTTTTTAATCTGATCTTTATTTGTCTCTGGTGATTGGAATCACAACATATAAACTTATAGATGTATTTTAACATTGTATGTAGTATATATTACTAACAATAGAATAAAAGAGACAGTTCATTTTCTTCCTCTAGTTAACTTTTTCAAATCCTGAGGGAAGGGAACAGGTTAAAAAAAAAGCTTATTTTCTGAATACAAAACAAGCATGACTCTCTCCAAATTCAAACTACTCAGTTCTACAAACTGGAATAAAGTTCTCTCGTTCCTCCTCACCGCCTTCCACTCTCACCCCCCATAACCTTACTCATCTTTCAATGGCAGTTTTGCTACTCTTTCCGCTTTAAAGCGGTCAACCAGTCTATTTTCTTTAAACTTCTTAAGCACTTACCTGGTTTTATAGTGCTCATTATTTTTCATTTATTTACAAAATACAAAATCTTTATCTAGCTTTCACTCACCATGTAGAATTTTAAACACTAAAACTAACTGATCTTTAGACGCCTGTAGTTTGATGATTCAAAGCACAGATGCGAAAAAAACCTACACTGTGATTAATTAAGTAGATAGAGTACATAACTAAAATTAACATAATTTAGCCTTTATGGCCACTAATTCTTTAAACATATGTGAAGAGATTAATAAAGGCAAAAATCTATACGTATTAACTTTTTTAATCCACAGCATTTAGACTCTAGTAAGTAACAGCATGACTCTAATAGGAAGATGTGTTCTATGAGAGTCTCCAAAATCAAAACTATTTTCATACTAACCCTGACAGGCTAATGGTTGAGCATTGGGCTGCTGGAATAGACATTACTTAGAATGCTTTATGCGATAAAGTAAAAAGTAAATAAAAGTACACCAATTGTAAAGGATATGTACAAACTGGGTTTTCAGACTTATATTTTCTTGAAAGTGAACAAAGTAAGCATGCTACTTGAAATAAGAGTTGACAGCTTATCAATGTTGCCAATGATAAAATTCACACTTTTGAGTAAAAATTAAAATGTGGGTAAGCCTATGTCAGTGTCCTCTGGCCAGAATCTACCAGGAACATACTTATATTTGCAAATGCTGTATTTATTACCTGTTGCATGGAGAGAAAAGACTCACTGTGGGAAAGCAGCAAGTGTCTCAGTAAGGGAGTAAAAGAACATACTATGGGACTTGGGCTTTGGTCGGACAATTTGGGGGAAGAGGTGGTTTAGTTTGCTGCAGAATAGATACTTCCAGAATGCAGAGATCATTATAGGACTGGGTTCTCGGTAAATCTTACTTATAGCGAGGAGAAACAAGAACAAGGACACAGCTGTAAATGATGGAGAAATAGCTGCTAAAATGAGACATGTTTGTTACTTTTAAAGTAGTTAAGTGGCTTTGTTTTGGTTTTGTCTGTACTTAAAATTACTAAACAGCCTTTGTCATATTTTTTTTAGTTTTATTGGCATATAATCCACATGTCATACAACCCAATAGCTCAGATATATTTAAAAAGAGTTGCACAATCATCACCTCTGAGCAGTCTGGTACAAAGCTGACATTCTGTGAGACAGTTTCTAACTAAGAGGAGAATAACACGACCTAGCTCTAGTGCCAGGCCAGTTTCTTGATAATAGGGGCAGCTCTTGATTGTCTTTTGTGCTTCATCAGAGTGTGATAGCTTCGGGAATTCTCAGAGAAACTGTTGTCCTGCTGTGTTAGTGATCAAATTGGATTCTGGAGGCAGAGAAATCATGACAATTCCCCAATGAGTCTCCAATTGGGTCTGAAGAGACCAAAGTCATGCCTAGGATGCTGCAGCCCCACGGGGGACCCACACTGGAGACCACAGCACACCACCCAACTTGATTTCCATCTTGCTAAAACCAGATCATGGAGTCAAGTGACGTGTATTTTGACATGTACAAGGGTCAGGTTTGTTCCCTGTTACTTTTAACCTTTCATTTTACCTTTTGTTGTTTGCTTCTGAGAGATCAAATCTAAAGACTATACACACACCTCTGTTTATTGGAGCAATACTCACAATATCAAAAAGATGAAAACAATCTAAATGTCCATCCATGGATCAATGAATAAGCAAATTGTGAAACATGAATACAATGAAACATTGCAGCCATAAAAAATAATGCTGAGCTGTGTGATTGAGTTAGTTAAAGTTTATTGTGCCAACCTAGCTGATAAACACATGTGGGGTTAATTGCCTTTCTGGTTCTCAGGTCTCTTGCTTTCTGATGGTCAGACCAGAGTGCAGCTGCGTTAGCCAGTTCCCGGCTTCAGCTGACAAGGTTCACTTCCTACAAGACATCCCCAAGGAGAAGCTGCATGGACCTACCCCAACGCCGCCCTGAGTGCTGGAGCAGCCATGAGGAGACCGCTGTCAGCACTGAGATGCTTACACATTCACTGATTCCTCCTGCAGTTGGCGTTGTAGTGTGTGTTTTGTGAGAAGGAGGAGGACTTTATAGATTGGTGTCGGACATATGGGTTAATGTTGGACTTGTGGGTTTGGGCAGCACTGGGTTGGGATGTTTTCTTGATGAACACTTAACCTTTATATAAAACTCTCTCTTATACATGAGTTTCTGTGGATTTGTTTCTCTAAAGTACGCAGACTAACACAGTGATCAAGAGGTGTCAACAGGATCAGGTATCAGGAGACCCAAAGCAAACAATCATATGGATGCAAATGAGGGTGGGGGCAGAGTGGGGACCCAAAGCTCATTTTTAGAAAATTGGACATCCCCTCACAGAAGGGTCATAAGGAAGGGACAAGCCAGCTAGGGTAAAGTATAGCACTGACAAAGCACAATGTTTCTCTAGTTCTTTAATGATCCCTTCCTCCACATTATCATGACCCCAGTTCTACCTTACATATCTGGCTAGACCAGAGCATGTACACTGATACAGATAAGCTCTTGACACATGGAATCCAAGACAGATTAATACCACCACCACCACCAGGAACAATAATGAGAGTAGGGTTATCATGAGGGTACGGGAAAGGAAGATGCGGGGAGAAAGAGGGAACTGATTGCAATGATCGACAAATATCACCACCCGCACCACCCACCCAGGGTGACGAACAACAGAAACATGGGTGAGGAGACAAGATATCCCTTAAAATGATTAAACATAATAATGCTGGGTGCTCACAAATACACAGAACACGGATGAAACCAGATGTTATGTGGAGTAAAGTTAAGTCAATCATAAATGGACAAATAGTGTATGATCTCTGTTACAAAAAGACAAGAATATTCCCCACCCCGAGGGGGACAAACAACAAAAACGTGGGTGAAGGGAGACAGGGGATGGTGTAAGATATGAAGATAACAATAATTTTAATTTATCAAGGGTTTATGAGGGTAGGAAAGTGAAGGAGAGGGGAAAAAAGAGGAGCTGATACCAAGGGCTCAAGCTGAAAGCAAATGTTTTGAGAATGATGATGGCAACAAATGTACAAATGCGCTTGACACAATGGATGTATGTATGAATTGTGATAAGAGTTGTATGATCCCCCAATAAAATGATTTAAAAGAAAGAAAATGCTTTGAAAATGTTAATGGCAACATGCTTGAATGTGATTGATATAACCGATGTATGGATTGCTATAAGAACCCCCAATAAAATTATTTTTTTAAAAAGGATTTTCAGTCAGAACCCCCCGCCCCTCCACCAAAAAAGACGAATAGGTACGCACACTGAAACTAACATTCACTGGTGAGTAGAGGGGAGGGAGGTGTTGAAAGAGATCGTTTTCTAGGTAGTCCTCATTTGGGTGAATGGAAAATACAACACTAAAAGCTAACAGGACGCATAAGGGGCAGTCACAGTGCCAACTAAAGTTATTTAACTTAGACTGAGCGGGGAACTCCCCAAAGTACATAATGTCACAGCTTAACCTTGAAGCTCAAAGAGCAGTTAGCATGTCACAGGGCTGGCAAAAGCAGCAGAGGAAAAGAAAGAGTAGATCAGTAGGAAGATTGGGGTACTGGCAGAATTCCAATCAAGACTTGACGAAAGCCTAGCTAAGGCCATGGAAGTGAGTACAGAGAGAAAGGGATAAGCTTAGGAGGTATTAAAAAGTTCATTGTAAAGGACGGTAACTAATTATGTGAACTTAAACATAAAAGACAGTGAGCTAAAAGTCCCTTAGGCTGCTTGAAGGGGTATACTTTCTTCTTTGTAAAATTATGACATTAACACAAACCAAAGTACATTCCCACTATTCTTTGTCAGTTTGCTGTATGTGTTGCAAAACCTCTTTAAAGTGTTCAAGAGCACAGATGTCACTGAAGACTAAGGTGTGCCTCACCTAAACCGTTGCATTTTCAATCACCTTGAAAGTATGTGAAAACTGGACAACAAAAAAGGAAGACTGAGGAAGAATTGATGCCTTTGAATAGTGGAGTTGGCCAAGAATACTGGACTGCTAGAAAAACAAACAAATCTGTCTTGAAGAGGTACAGTCAGGGGGCTCCTGAGCAGTAAGGATGGCTAGACTTTGCTTCATGTACTTTGGATATTGGCAGAAAACAGATCCTGGAGAAGGTAAGCATGCCTGGTAGAGGGGGAGCAAAAAAGTGAAAGATCCTCAATGAGATGGACTGACACAGTGGCTCCAACAACGGGCTTAAAACGAGTGACAACTATGAGGATGGCACTTAATTGTCAGTGGCAGTGCTTCATGTTATTGTACACCCAGTCACTGTGAATTAGAACCTAACAGCACCATTAAACAAAGTACATTACCTGGTGTTCTTCTGAGGAGTCAGCATGACCTGGCCTTCTGATGTGATGTCTACAATGCAATGCTCAGGAAGAATTCCCATTCCACACAGTTGGATATCTTGGGAATTTGCTGATCCTATTAATGTGTGTTCCTAAGAAAAAATCAAATTCACTGATTAATAGTATATTCTGACATGTACAAAAACTGAAAACATCTACTTTAAGCTCTTTTCTAGTAAGCCAACGCTTTAGCTAAAAATATTTTAAAAGCAAATCGAGTGGTAGGGCAAACTCTTGGGCTTACTCTGAAATTCATTCAAAAAAGTTATGCTTTTTTACCCAAATTCCTTTAATGGGGGCTCTTACATCTCTTATCACAATCCATATATTCATCCAGTGTGTCAAGCACATTTGCACATATGCTGCCATCATCATTTTCAAAGAATTTTCTTCCCACTTGAGCCCTTGATATCAGCTCCCCATTTTCCCCCCTCCTTCATGAATCCTTGATAAGTTATAGATTATTATTTCCATAAAGTTATGTTTTCTTATAAGAAACAACCTGATATTCATATGTACACTTTAATAATTATATTTTCATGCTAATCGTGATTCCAAGTCTTTTAAACTTTTAGAGCATGAACCTTGTTTCAATAATGTACCAGAAATATTAGTGTGTAATTAGTTACTAAAAATTGTTCATCACTTAAATGGTCTTGGTCAAATAAAAACTACGAAGATAAAATCTATTTATAGGAATGAGAGTTTTAAAAAGTCTAAAATCAGTTAATAAATTGTATAATCTCCCTTAAATGTCTCACACAGGATCTATTGGTATGTTCTTCTTTCTTAAGACCCCTAGCTATTCAACTCACTAAATCCCAATCACCACCCTCACTTTAAGGAGGAGCCCCGGTAGCATAGTGGATTCGTACTGGGCTGCAATTGAAGGTCAGCAGTTTGGCCCCACTTATTGCTCTACAGGAGAAAGATGAGGCTGTCTGTTCCTGTAAAACTTTTCAGCACCTGGAACCCACAGCAGCGCTCTACACTGTCCTCTAGAGCTGTTATGAATAGAAATTACTAGAGGCAGTGATTGAGTTCATTCCTATGCACTAATAAAAATTCCTGCCCATAATTGACTTTTTGAAAGTTGATATGCCAGTCAAATGCATTCGTAGGTCATCTCCTCTTTCTACTTATCTAGACCAGGAGGTGGATGTTAAATATTTCAGGCTTTGCAGGTCCTACGGAACTACTCAACTCTGCCACTGTAGCAAGAAAGCAGACAGCTATTTCATAAATGAGTGGGTTTTTCCCATTAAAACTTTATGCACAATGAAATTTGAATGTCCTACAATTATGCCATATCTAAAATATTATTCTGCTTTTGGCATTTTTTCAATCACTGGAACATGTGAAAATGGTTCACTTCTGGGTCACACAGGAGTCAGTCTTTGGGACCTAGTTCATTGATCCTTAACCTAGATGACCTCATCCAGCCCCATTTATGAGAGGACTTCAAAATGTATGTGGGAAATAGGATGAACAGATATTGGAATTTTCCCATAATGTTTTAAAGTCCCCCTGTTCACATAAACTGCAAACCCTAAGTTGTGTAAATGGCTCCCATGCTCTGCTGCTAACTGAAAGGTTGGCAGTTGAGTCCACCTAGAAGTACCCCAGAAGAAGGACCAGGCAAACTACTTCCCTGCCAAAATCAGTAATTAGAAGACTCTATTGAGCACATCTACTCTGATACACATGGGGTGCCCAGGAGTCGGAGTGGACTCCATAGCAACTGGCATGTATAAACTCAAACTCTATCACCTACCAGGAATTACCAACTTCAGGTCCACTTTCTCATCCTCCACCACTACCTTAGTCTCAGCCACCTATGAAATCTTGACTACTTAGCCCACTCAGCACTCTTTGAATTGCTTACGATATTTCAAACAGAACAGGAATGAAGCACAATTCCTCCTCCCATCTAACCCAGTCCTAATAAAAGTTAACCCCTCTCCCTGGTAATCATGGCACTACCAGCACCTAGTTCCTTAACTAAAATTCAGGAAATCCCAAAAGACGCCAAAGCATATCTAGAATAAACTCACCTCCACCCATACCCCATTACTATATCCTGGTCTCAGTTACCATTAACTCATCACCTGAATGAATGTAGGAATCTCCTGCTATCTCTCCACTTCCATCCATTCCCAATTCCTCAAGATCTATTTCCACCACAGTAGTCTGTGATCTTTTTTTTAGATAGGGAAACAAACCAGATTATCTGATACCTCTATTTATATCCCTCTAGTGAAGCAGTTCTCAACCTGTGGGTTGTGACCCCTTTACAGGGGTCACCCAATTCATAACAGTAGCAAAGTTATAGTTATGAAGTAGCAACAAAAATAATTTTATGGCTGGGGGTCACCACAACATGAGGAACTGTATGAAAGGTGAGCGGCATTAGGAAGGTTGAAAACCACTGGTCTAGTGGCTTCCTTTGCACTTCTAATAAAATCTAACTTCTTACCTAGGTTTATCACACCCTTTCTGTCTAACTCCTGCCTACCACTCTCCCCTTACCTCTTACTGCTCTCTACACCCTAGTGAACCACATGCTTCAGTCACCTGGGAATTTGATCCGTTCTTTATGCATACTGAGCACATTTCCATCCAGTGCCTTTTACTGGCTGTTTCCTCTGTCTGAAGTGTTCTTCCCTTAATCTTGATATAGATGTAGGTAGTTTCTCATCATTTATATGAGGGGGGTATCCCCCCTCAAGAAAACAGAATTGCTCTGGGCAGAATGGAGCTTTCACAGTACACATTTTTCCCACTAGGCAAGCATTGAGCAATCTGGGCTGAGTTAGTGCACCCAGTGGTGTTGCCTGGGAAGATTCTCTCTGGTCACAGTGAATTTTTTTGTAAAAGTAGTCTTGCTCGAACCTCATGCTTTTGGGATGGCCAATTTAAGAGAACATTGAGCAGTTGTGAAGTTTTGCTTCCTGCTCAGGAAACATGTCGCAGAAACCATTGTGATGTAGAACACAGCTTACAAGGGCAGCCATATGGGAAAAACTAAAGTGTATGAGCGGTTTTCTCATTTCAAAAAAGGGTGAAATGTCAACTGATGACAAACTTTCAACTTCCAGAACAGAGAAAAATATCAACTCATAATCCATTTGGAGTTCGTTTCACGAGGTCAGACTATTAATCAAGCTTTCTATTTAGAAGTTCTGAAAAATTGCTTAACAGTGTGTGACAAAAAAATGACTGATTTGCAGCAGACGGGAGACTGGTTTTGTCACCATGACAATGCACCTGCTCATGCAGCCATCTTGATTCATCAGCTTTTGGCAAAAAACAGTGCCTCCATTCACCTGACTCACCTGACCTTGCTCTGTGCAACTTCTTTTTGTTTCTGAGAATGAAGAGGGACATGAAAGGACAGCAATTTGATGACATAGAGAAGGTGAAGAGGAAAACGAGGGAGGTGCTGTCAGCCATCCAAACACAGGAGTTTGAAAAATGGTTCCAAGAATGGAATCGCAGATTTGACAAATATATTAAGTAATGGAGAAGACTTTGAAGGTGATAAGGTTGTTTTGTAAAAAAATTAAATACATATCTTTGAAAAAAAATTCCATTTTGGGGGGTACCTCCTTGTACATCCCAACTTTCATGTCATATTCACTGAGGTGTGTTTACTGAACTCACAATTTCAAATAGCCATCCTGAATTCTCCTATGTGAATTTTTAGGTAACACTGTCTATGAGTTTAAAGTTCATCTCTACAACTACAAGGTAAATGTCACAAGAGCAGAGAACTGGTATGTCTTGCTCCTACTGTATACCACATATGTAAAACCAGGCTAGTGCACTGTAGACATTAAATAAATATAAGAAAAAAGTAAATAATCATTTCCTTAGCATTCTCTTCACACTGAAAGGAAGTTGATTCTCTCCTCTTCTTTGCAGATGACCTTTTAATTATATTATGGGTTCTAATTTTTTCCACCTTTCCTGGAATTTCAATTCCCAAAAAGGCCTTTTCCTCTCTAGTGTTTTCCCTTTTCTGGGATTGTTTTCTCCTCTGCCTTTAAACATACTCTCTCTCTCTCTCCCTCCTCTTGGTTTGAATGCAGTGGTGTTTTCAAGGGAGAAAGCTGGGATTCCAAACTGTCCCATGGTATCCTATTAGGTCTTCAAAGGATATACTTACATGGGAGCTTCAAAAGTTTGTGGGAAATTTGCACTCTTGTAATTCTATTTTCCCACAAACTTTTTGAAGCCCTCTCATAATACAGGCAAATAGCTGTCCCTCTCCATTAGCTGAGGTTTTCCGATTAATCCCATCAAGTTGCAGTGTATAGAAAAGAGCTTGCTTTGCTCTCTGTCTTATAGCACCAACAGTAAAGTGGAGGAAAGTTCCATAAAGAGGTTTTTGTCCAAGATAGAATTTTAAAAGAAAGAAAAAAAACTCCAAAGGTACTTATTAGAAAACATTCGTAATTTCCTTTCCTCCGCCCATGAGAAATTTCAGCACCTGCACCTGTGCCTGTACCTGCATCCTTGGAATCCTTGTACCCTAGAAGGACGGAGGGAGAGAAAACTCCTGAGCTCCGCTTTGTACATTTAATAAAATCCAAATTCTTAGTCTAGTCTAGAGTTTGAGTATTTAACAAACTCTTAATATCACACTCCCAGAACAGATACAACTCCATCTCCACATCTTTCTCCATTATTGCTTGAAATACTTTTATTCCCTTTCTCTTCATGCAGAGAATCTTTCAGCACCTCTGTGTGAATTTCATCTTCTATACAAACAGTTCTCGGATCATGAGTCAATAGTGAGTTCTCCCTTCTCTGAACCCCACCTACCTTTAAGGATCAGGACCACAACTCACTATTTCATTTGTATTTCCTTTGAAAGCAACCTCTGCAGTACTCTTGCATCTTCTACAGCAACTAGCAGAGTACATGATAGCTAACTAACTGCCATCAAGTCAAGTTGGACTCAGAGTAAAGGGCAGGGCAGAACTGCCCTTGTGTGTTTCTGAGACTGTACCTCTTTATTAGACTAGAAACCCACCCTTTTTCCCATAGAACGGATGGTGGTTTTGAGCTGCGGACCTTGTGGTTAGAAGCCAAACGCATAACCCTATGCCACCAGAGGTCCTCCATGCTACATGGTGGATGCTAAATGTGTCAATAGACTCAGATACAATTTATCAACACAGATGGAAAAATCTACCACAAGTTCTAAAGAAAAAATGTCATATATTCAGCAAATATTACAGAGAGTACATATTATGGACTGGGTACTCAGGCAATGCTAAGAGACTTAAGACATGGACAATTCCAATCCACTGAGATTATATTATAAATAACCATTTAAATTCCCCACATTTGAAGTTGTAATCTATCTTGATTTGGATAAAATTTCACTTGAATCTCAAATATTAAGATTTTCTCTCGAGGCCTCCATAACTGATGTTTGAAAAAGTTCGACAATAAGCTTCTGGTGAGTTGTTCCTATTGCATCTAAGACTGCACTAAAAATACCAAAGTGGGGCAGGAGAGGGAATAGGGCACAGGTTGGTGGAAGATAATCTAATAAGTACCTGCATGCCATTAATGGAATAAGGTAATCAAAACAAGATAAAGTTAATCAGAGACAACAAGCCAGTCTATTTAATAGAAGGGGATAATGATCCTAAAATATATTCATTTGGGGTGGAATTACCAAATTAAAAAAACTATATTAAAATCTCAGAAATGATCAAAGGAATGGTTTTTCACTTTTGTTCATCAATTCAGATTTTACTGAACTGCAGATGAATAGTTATTGTCCCTTGTGCCTTACTGTGCCTATTGGATTTATTGTGCCTTGCCTCCTTTATAAGCCAATTGTTTGTGTAGTTCTTTTAAGCACTTCTCTCTTCTCTCTGATCAAATAACTCCTTTGAGGGGGGAGTTGGAGCAAGGACTGATTCACTAGTTACATGATTCACAGGTGCTCTTCCTTCACATATTAGTGCAGCCTTTGCCATTCCTCTGCGTTCTCGGATTCTCAGATATTTCATCTCTGAGGGAAAAGGGAAGCAAGTACCAGCTCAAACAAGAAAAGTATTTGTTACTCTTTGCATATCTGAAGAATAATGGAACGGAAACTCTGGGGCGGTATTTTAGAGCTGAAGATGGAAAAAGAAAGGTATGCTAGCTATGGCCTTTCAAGAAACTCGAATACCACATGGACTGCTGTCAATAAAGAGCTTCTACAGAGCCACGAGTCAGGCTTACTCATCTTTGGTTCCTTGAAGCCTAGCCCAACACTCCATAAACCCTGAATGGCTGCTGCCCATGCCATTCACGTCCATCTCAATCAGTAACTGTGAATACTGGCAATGACTCAAAAGGCAATTTCTGCTCTTTCAATTGGAGTTACGGTCCAGATAGCTGTTCATTAGAAGCTGCAGCTGAATTGAATCACTGGCACAAATCCTTATCTAGCAAGGATATGTATATACCCAGACCATCAAGCTGATCTTGACTTATAGTGACCCTGGGTTTCCAAGGCTGTAAATCTCCCAAGGAGCAGCTGGTGGATTTGAACCCCAGACCATGTGGCTAGTAGCCCAACACTTACCCAACAGTAATCGTGCCACCAGGGCTCCTTATATAAGTGCATAAAATACCCAAATCCTTCAGAATCACATTGCTATGAGGAGCTACATTATACAAAGAACAGATCCAGAAATGCATAAGCAAGATAGCTCTCCCAAAAAAATGTGTGAGGGGTGGAGGGGGAAGGAGATTTGGTGGATGAACCAAGTAAGCCATTCAAAACAATCACACTATAATCTGATTTCTATAATGAAAAGTAACTATCAATGTAAATCTTCATATACATGTGTATATATTTGCACATATATACTTGCATGTATCTATATGTAGATAGATATCTGTAGATAGATCTATTTATATAGAGATATGAATAGACTAAAAAACATGTATGGTGGTGTTAGAATTTAGTGGTTAAAACCTCAATTTCTTCCTTATCTGTTTTATAGAATTTTTTTTTATAAAAGCATGTGATCAACTCAATGTTTTTAAGGCACTGTTAGCTCTTGCTAGAATAAATGTCCCTACATTCTTAGAACTAAAGAGTCCTTGCTTTGCTGGAGAGTATGAAACTGTACAAGGACTAAATGGGCTCGAAGCAAGTAATGCTATCTTAATAATCAATGGGAAGAATTCTGATTTTTTAGGCCCTCTAAAAATGTAGCAAAACATTAAGAACTCTCATACTATTATAAATGCATACAGAAATGAAAAATAGTAAAATAGTATCCTAGAAACATTTATACTAAAGCCTTATTTTTGTGTCAATTAATGGTGTTTGCCCTCTTCTTCACTAATAACTTACAATATGAAGTGAATATTCTTTCCACACCTTTGCAAACTCTCATGCTCCTTTCCAAGTTTCTATTATTTTATCCTTTCTGCTTTTGATGTTGTGAAGATCTTTAATGTACGATTGTTCCCGTTGTCTTATGCTTTTAAGTATTTTCTTCCTTTTCATGGCAACCACTTTCCTCAGTTATTTGGATAAGTTCACTTTCACCAAGGTCCTCTAGCTTCTATCAAGAAGTTCAGGAATGATCAGTTAGCCCCAACTTCATGTACTATTTAATACTACAATATACTCTATTCAAATCTTATTTCCAGAATCATCACTTGTTGTTTCTTTATTGCACTTTCCTTTTTGCTAACTCAATCATTCTTTGTTACCTTTACCGGGTCACGTAGGTTTATCACTGGGAGACAATACAACACACAGTGCAACCTCTGAGAGTCCCATGTCAGTACTTGATGGGACTGCCATGTTTTTCCGGGTCTCACATGTTTTCCACCTTGGACAGGATACAGTCTTACCACCTTTTAATCACTCTTTTTAGTGGAAAATATTTGAGTTTTCTTTTTCTGACAGGGTTCCACTTTACAAATGTTCTGGCACTCTCAGACTTACAGTAATCTGTCTATGAGTAATCTGAATAACAGATACATAGTGACCAATCCCTACAGTTTTTAATTTGTTTTTTAATGGTGTAAATGGCTACTTGATTATAAAGCACATCCGTTACCTATCTAATAGGATCCCTGGTGGTATAGTGGGTTACACATTGGACTGGTCAGCAGTTTGAATCCACCAGTCACTCTCAGGGAAGAAGATGAGGCTTTCTGCTCCCGTAAACAGTTACAGTCTCAGAAACCCAGGAGCAGTTTGACCCTGTCCTACAAGGTCACTATAAGTAAAATCAAATCCTTGTCAGTGAGAGTAACCTATGTAGCAAGTTGTAGACTGAAGATCTATCAACGAAGTTGTTACCCTACTAGCTGAAATTTGGGGCTATCCGAACCATACAAAGCAAGGATTATCTTTATATACAATTAAGATGCAAAATTATTTTATGAATTATATTCTGTCAATGGCTTGGCCACCATACTTTTCTATGACCAGTTCCAGACAGAATAAGTTAGTGAAAGAATTTTTTTAGAAGGATAATAACCAAAAACCAAACCCATCACCATTGCTTCGATTCAGATACATAGCGGGTCTCACAAGTTTCCCACCTTTGACGGGGTAATCCTAAAAAGAGTTTCTGAGGCTGTAAATCCTTACAGGAACAGACAGTCTCATCTAACCTTATGGTTAGCAGTGAAATACCTAGCCCACAGTGCCATGAGGCCTCTGGAGATAGGAAGAACTTCAGAGATACATTAATCTAGGGCTCTGATTTGACAGATAGGCTGGTTAAGGGCATCCGGAGATGTTAAGTCATCTGCCCAGCATCTAAATTGACTTGAGAATTTGAAGCAAGGAAATAAAAAGTGCTCTGCCTCCAAATTCCTCCATCCCACATCATGGTATCATTTTACTGAAGCAAGAAGTATTCTTGGACTGAGATCAGCCATTTGAATGTGCTTTGTCATGAATATACTCTTGTCATGGGGCTAGTTTGGGCAGTCCAGAAATCAAGACTGCCTCAAACTCTGCCAAAATAGGGCTGACCACACAGTCTGAAACAAAATCCAAACACCTCCACATAAGAGGACCAGAAATACTTTGACTACTCTCCAAAAGTCTTCAAACAGTTTCTTTGTTTAGTTTTTATGTTAAGGAACAGATATACATCAGTGTTTTTTTTTTTTTTGGTTTTGTGTGTTTTGGATTTGGATTTGAACTACCATGACATAAGGAAGAAAAAAAGATCACACTTTATAAAAATTAAAAGGGCAAAATATTTGAGTCATGGCCTCTCCTAAAACATGAATATGTACAACTTATATTCTATCACAGAAAGCTACAAACATTATTTTGATGTAGTCAGTGATAGCATAATACATCAGTTTTAATAGACAAGGACAATGCACATGTAAGTTAATAAAATAAGAGGTATATAAACTTCTAAATATTTTTATACTACTTCTTTTTATAGCTTCGATATAACTCCATTTATATTCTATGTAACTTTGTTTAATCCTCATAATTTATGCTCTGAGCATTTCAAAGGCAATTTTGGAGTAGTGCTCATATTTTTATGTATGGACTCAGACTTCATGTTCATTCTATAGCTGTCTCTATTTCCTGAAATGGTCCATAATTTAGTTTTGCTTTTATCTGTTCTGTATTCTGACACTGCCAGGCTCTAAGTGACCCACCTATATTCTTTAAAAAAAAAAATTTTAAGTAACAGGTTGCTAACCCTTTTTATCCTCTCTGAGACTCACTAGAAATATAAATTTTGTATCAAATTATTCTAAGAAGCTTTTTCTTTCTTTTTTTTTAACATTGCCTCTTGTAATCAACAAACCCTTCTACATAAGATGTGCTTCAAAAAAGTAAATTAATGGGACAGTAAGTTCATGTTAATGGTGGAGAAATAATTCATAAAAGGTAGGTTAGAATTCCTAGACAGCTTCATCACTGTCATTAAGCTGCATCTAAACCTGTTGAATTGGTGTGTAGTTTGCTGTGCATTTTCAAAAACAACAACATTGAGTAAAAAACATACACAGATATTTCCTGTAAGCTATAAAGCTTATATAAATCATTTTTTATATGCTATCCTTTAAACGTTGACATTATCAATTTCATTCTCATATAAGCCACATCAAAAGAAGGTTCTAATGGCTAATTAACTTTTTTAGAAATAATATCAGAATATCAACTTTTATATAATTAGGCTTAAAGACATCTCTCAAAGACTAAAAAGGAAATAAAAGAAACAATCTAACTCAGAAACCCAAGATTTTCTATGTATCAGTTTATTCAAACGAAATAATGGGCTAATTATTTTTTAGCAAACATGGTGCTCACAAAAGTATATGTAGTGCAAAGTATTATATTTCACAGCAGAAAACTATTAGCAAAATATATTGTTTCACCTTTAAGTAGTAAACCAGAAGTTCATTAAGGGCAGGATCAGCATTCAGATTAACAAGGAAACATTTATCATCTCCAACTTTGATTCCAGAAGACTGAAGAGATATTCCTAGACTCTCAAGCTGTTTCTGTCGCTCCTATAAATATATTAGGGAAGTATTAATGTCACAGCTATTGAGTCACGGAAATACAAAAATTTTTAAAGTAGTTTTATTTCTAAAAATAAAAACCATTACAAATGGTAACCAAGTATACTGAGTTCTGAAATTTCATTCTTGAAAATATCAAACCACTTAAATTCATCTTTCTCATTTAATTCAGTATATGTAAGAAAATGTAAATATCTGTTACTCAATTTTGCTCTATCTAAAGAGCAAAGTTTTTAAGACACTCTTTCTAGGTATTTTCAGTGACTCCTTGATCAGGACAAAGGCCAAGCTCCAGTAACAACATTCAGCAGGTCCTGCAATCTGGCCCAGTTGCTCTCCTCTCTATCTTCATGTCTTGTCACCCTTACTTTTAAATTCTGTACTGCAGTCATACAGAAGATCTGTAAGGTCCCTTAAATAGTCAAGAATTCTTTCTTTAGCTTGAGAGTGTACATATATTATTCTATCTGAAGCATACATGTTACTACACTTTGTATCACAATAGTATACTTACTCATTTCTCCCACACAGACTTCAAGTTCACGGAGGACATGGAACCTATGTTATGTTCTAATCCTAGCACACAGTACAATGCATGGTACACAGCGAACACCCAAAGAATTATGCAGTAAGGATTTACCAAAATAAAACTTACATATGCATTCAATGACTATTTTCATAACATTGTGATCCTTTATGCTTACCTTCCCCTTAACCCATATAATATGGGAATGTTACAAATATGTAAACCCTATAATCCAAAGCCCTATGGCTACGTTGTGTGAATCAGGGCAATGTCTGGTGTCTTTGAGTATGTATGAGCAGCAAGTAGTGATGAGTCACAGGCACAAAGGACCTTTGATTCTGAGGAAAGCCAACAGATTAATGTGGCCCAATCATGTAGCTTCTGGTACAACTAAAATAACGCCTCAGAATGTTGCTACCCTAACTTACGGATACTGCAACTCGGTCTATACATGTTACTTACAAATACCCGATCTCCCCCCAAAATAAAACGGGTATTTGGTCCTGAGATCATGTGTCAAGGCTGTCTCCTAGCAAAATGAATTACAGGATTTTTTCAGAAATTTTCAACAGTTTAAAAAAGAGATGTTAAGAATTTTCAGCACTCAATGCTACGATATTTCTATTCTTGATCCCCAAACCATGCTCATACAATGAAGAAAGCAATTATTAGACTTTCTATAGCTCCTTCAGAGAGACAGGTTCTTTTACATGGAGATTTTTGGGAAATCATGAAAAGAATTATTCCCATAAGAAGTAGCATTTCTTTACATATGATATGGGGGAAATGCTCATGAATAATGCTAAATGAAAAAATACAAGGAATTGGTACAGAATTTACTTTAAAATAATCCAGGGTAGGGATACAGAAAAAAATGAGATTGGCCATATGTTACTATTGAATTAAACTGGGTGATATGTACATAGAGTTTTACTACGTTACTTTCTAACTTTTATTCATATTAGAAAAACTCTATAAATAAAAGAGTTTTAAAAATAAAATTAAATCCTAATTTGTACTTCTATAAATATAATGTTCAGTTATGCTAAGAGAACTGCCTTACAATAATTATGCTTAATTCCGAATAAGAACATTTAAAGATAGAACCTACTGCGTGACACAAGATGTGTAGTCAATCCTTGAGTTATAGGATGTGCCTGTTATGTCAAACTGCACTCACAACCTTCTGTTTTGTTTTCGGTTTTGTTTGTTATCATTTATCATTTGCCTTATCATTAGTAATACATACTATACACAGAGGACTTCAAAATGTTAGTGGAAAAATTCCATTGTGTTTTAATTCCTTTTTTCAGAGAAATTGGAAGGCCCCTTATACAATGGTATAGCATGTAATTGGTTGATATGATTCTCAAATGTTCACTTATAGCATTCAATGATATAATGAATAGGTATATTAATAAAAGGCAATAATAGTGAATTTTTTTTTTGTAAAGGGCATTCAACTTACATCAGAATCAACTTCAGACAATCAACATAGTACCAGAATCTCCGCATACATCACGGCCTCTCTGTTCTACATATCCCTAGTTGACAGCAATAGAAATTTTTAACTTTGAAAAGGAAGAGGAAGAAGCTATACTGGGTGATAATTGTTATCTATCTCATAAGGCTTTTCAGAGGATTAAACAAAATACTAATTTATGTGTATGAAAACAGACAGAGGTCACAATCATTCTGGGTCTGGTAGGCCACCATAGGGGATGTATTTCACAATAGGTCGATTATTGAAACATTACAAAAGTAGATTAATGCCTTTCTTATCCTTCGAAATAATTATGTTAAGCAGTGACTCTCTTGGATCTGTTATTGATGTTGTTTGCCAGTGTCCATCAAGTCAATCCTGTCTCAAGCCAACTCCAGGTGTCAGTGCATTTCAAGGGCATAACCTTTTGGAACTAGATCAGCAGACCTGTCTTCCAAAGCACTTTTGGGTAGGCTCAGACCACTGAACTGTCTGCACCACCCAAGTACTTCCTCTTGGGTCTAGACCCCTATTAATACTCACCATCTGCAAAACTCAAATTCAAAAAGGAACCAGAAATGTCATCTGAGTCCATTGTGCAAACTGCTTCTAAATCAGGAAACACAAACCTGTGCGATCTCCTCTGTTTTCCTTAATTTCTCCTCCCAGGTCACGGTCATTTCCTGTATCAGCTTCTCTGATTCTTCCAGCCGGTCTTTTAGTTCAGGAGACTTCATTGCCTACAGACAAAAGATTTACTTCATGAAATATCTGTATGATATCCTTAAAATTTTTTTTTAAGAATTAGCTAAATCTAAAAGGACGCAAGTAACAATCTGCCTTGTGTCAGCTCTCCAGCACACTAAGATGTTTGATCTACCTAAGACAGAAAAAAGCACTCTAACTGATTCATCACACCTAGACTGTTGAGAACTACAAACTCATTTTAAGCTATCCAACATATGCATGAAAGGAAGACTTAAGTTTTTCCTTTTCCTCCAACCTATTGTGAGGCCCAACTTGGGTTTATAGAGATAAAAATATAAAGCTATTAAGAGCATAGTTTTTTTAATTCCAATAGCTGACATGTCTACACTATTATACCTTGCTCATTCTCTTCTCTTTTTTCAGTTTTATTGGCACATAATCCAACTGTCAATCATACAATTATGTCAAGAATTGTACAATCCTTATCACAATTTCAGAACATTTTCATTTTTCCCCTCCATGACTAAATCACCTTTAAAATGAGCTGTGCAATTGCATTCCATTCTAATGCTCCTTCTCCTCCTGCCTTCACCTTTTACTCCTGAAATACCCTCCCCTTCCCCCTACATCCCTTACAAACCCTTGCATCAGTTATAATCTCTATGCATCCACTCCTTCTGTGCTTCATAAACTGTTACACCCAACAGAAACAATAAAAAACAAAACAAAAATGAAGTGATAAGGATAACACAATAGTAATATAAAGATAAAAATACCACAATGAACAGAAAAGACCTCCAAAAATATTTTAAAAGCCAGGATCAAGCAAGAGATCTTTGTCCCTAGAACAAATTCAGGTTGTAGATGGAGGTCTACTGATCACACATCAAATTTTATCCAGTCTTACCAGGATTACAAAGATCTATGTTTGCTAGTAAGGTTTTTTCAGACCTTTGCCTCTGGCTAGAGAGGGTATCTGCCAGTGGCTTCATCTGACTAGATACTCTGCAAATGGGCTTGGGGCTCCTACTCCCTCCCAGCCTTCCACAAAGTGGGTATTCACAATTTAAGCTCTGATACTTTGCCCTTCGCCATATTTGAATTATGTACTTCTCACCTTTGGGTCACACAAGCTGGTGTGCTTCTTCCAAGTGGACTTAGTTCACTTAGATGGCTAATTATTTGAATACAAGCCTTTAAGACCCCAGACACTATTCCGCTAGATAGCCAAGCACCATCTGCTCTCTCCACCATACTTTGCTGTAGCACTCTTATTCTTCACTGACCATTTCATGAAGGCAAGAATCGAACTAGGCCACATTATCAGAACTAATGTTCTTGGATTAGGGCTAGAGTTAAGCAGGTGCCCAAAATCCACCTGCTTGCCCGTGGAATGCGTATGACTGGAGATTTCTTTGGTGTTCATCTTAGGACAAACTTCCACTTCCATGTGACCCACTACATTAGCACCAGCAGCAAGCCAACCATCAAATAATCAAACAAACAGAGACAAACAAACTAAAGGCAAGAAAACAAAAACCCATATAAATTAAAAAGTACAACACCGTCAATCATCCCCCTGGGGATAAGGCAATTGCACTGATAACATCAATTTTCCCAATGACATAGCACTCAGACATTGTCAGTGTGAGGAGTCTATGTGAGTACACATCCACCTTGGACCACAGCCCATGACTTGCTGCCCTGTACAGTTTGATCTCCCATTATATTGTGCTCTGTTTAAAGGTTTGGTGACAGAAAAACTTCCTGGATCAATTCTTCCATGCCTTGCTCATTCTCTTTAGGGATGACTTTGGATATTCAAGTATACAGACTAAATTTGTTAATATTAGGAAAACAAACACAAACTGCAAAGAACTTCAATGAATTAAAATGATTCTCATAAAATAGATAAATCCAATGAGAAATTCACAAGCATAAGTGAGCAACTTGACTTTATTATATTAGCCAAAAATATATACCATACAGATAATATAAGGAAGCATTAAACAGACCAGTTCAATAGAACTTCAAAGAAACAAAGAGTAAAGACAATTTGATAGCTACAGTTGCTGGCATACGGAGAAGACACAGGGTAAAACATAGGGCATTAAAGAAAGACAGTGGAAGGAGAGGACTCTGGGAGTAAAAAGTCATCAAAAGTCACTGATGCAGAAGCAACACATTTATTGCACAACTGTTCCAAAATAAGTGGTATAAAACGTAAAATGTCACAGTAAATAAGAAGAAAAAGAAGAGAGTAAAATAATTCTACTAAAATAAAGGATCATTGTAGAATACCAGAAATTTTAAAATCAGGAGCACTTTGTAAAATTTATTAGTCTCTCAGGACCTCAATTTTTTTTCTCTATAAAACAGAAAATACTATCATTTCTCAGCCTTTTGGTTAAGATCAAGTGTAAGCTAGAGAAAATACTATGTATTTCAAGGAATTAGATATGAGAATAAAATGATAAAATAAACATGAAAATAATTTTGCTTACTCTAGGTAGTTATTCAAATTTTAATCATTATAATAAAATTCAATGATTACAATTTTGAGCATTAATGTGCTTAATTAGGGAAAATCTGAAAAAAAATATGGACCAGGTGACTGGAGAAAACCACAAACACAGTTTTATGCATGTCTAGTAAAAGAAAAAGAATTTAGATGAAAAAAAAATACATAAAGCTATGCCTAAATGGAACACAAAGAACTGTAGGTAAATATTTGGAAGTCAGATAAAGAAAAGTTATAAAGAAAACAGGCAGTAGAGTCACACAGCAGTCCTAAAGAACAGGGGGGGAAACAATGAAAATAGTATTTTATTAATATTCAGTATTAGAATGGAAGCTTGACTGTACTTAGAAAAGTCTTCCATAGAAGCCACAAAAAACAACTATTATATTCCTGGAACTCTCATTTATTTGGGAAGCTAATGAAGTAATGGAGTAGACAGTGCTAAAAGAAACAAAAAGTGGTCTAAGACACTTGAGTTCTGGGAATGGATTGAACTAGGGCAAGAACACTGAAAGTTTTACATAAACAGACTATAGAGCAGTTCATTTCAATAGACTTAAGATTGCTAAAAACAAGAAACAACCAAGAGATCCTTCAATAGGTGGATAAACTGTGAGAAATCCATGAAATGAAATATTATTCAGAGATTTTATTTTTTAAGTTATCAATCCATGAGAAAACATGGAGGAGCCTTAAACACATATCGCTAAAGTAAAGACAAACTCATTGCGATGGAGTCAAAGCCAGTCTGAAAAGGTTATATACTAAGCTACATGACATTTTTAAATGGACAAACTATATAGTAGTATCAGTGGTTGTCATGGTTTCATGGTAGGGAAGGGATGAGGGGGAGGAATTATGTAAAACACAGAAAGATATTTAAGGCAAGAAACTATACTGCATGGTAGCGTACTGGTGAACACAAGATATTATGCATTTGTTAAAATCCATAGAACTGTATAAAATCACAAGCCTTTCCAAAGGAGAAAGATGGGACTTATTACTCCTCTAAATAGTTACAGTCTATGTCCATATATTTATATGTTACGTATTGAGGGAGCAGATGGACATTGGGCCTCGACTCAAGGACTCCCTCAACACAAGAATACTTTGTTATAATAATCCAGCATTCCATGATGCTCACCTTCATGGCATGATCGCTGCAGAAAAAATGGGTGTGTAAGCAAATGTGGTGAAGAAAACTGATGGTGCCCAGCTAACAAAAGATATAGCATCTGGAGTCTTTTTTTTTTTCTTCACATTTTATTAGGGGCTCATACAACTCTTATCACAATCCATACATACATATACATACATCAATTGTATAAAGCACATCCTCACATTCCTTGCCCTAATCATTTTCAAAGCATTTGCTCTCCACTTAAGCCCTTTGCATAAGGTCCTCCTTTTTTCCCCCTCCCTCCCTGCTCCCCTCTCCCTCATGAGCCTTTGATAATTTATAGATTGTTATTTTGTCATATCTTGCCCTATCCGGAGTCTCCCTTCACCCACTTCTCTGCCGTCCGTCTCCCAGGGAGGAGGTCACATGTGGATCCTTGTAGTCGGTTCCCCCTTTCCAACCCACTCACCCACTACCCTCCCAGTATCGCCGCTCACACCCCTGGTCCTGAAGGTATCATCCACCGCCAACTCCCCATGCCTACAGCTCCCACAGGCACCAGTGCACAACCTCTGCCCCATCCAGTCCCGCAAGGTAGAATTCGGATCATGGTAGTTGGGGGGAGGAAGCATCCAGGATCTGGGGGAAAGCTGTGTTCTTCATCGGTACTACATCGCACCCTGACTGACCCATCTCCTCTCCTAAACCCCTCTATGAGGGGATCTCCAGTGGCCAACAAATGGGCTTTGGGTCTCCACTCTGAACTTCCCCCTTCATTCACTATGGTATATATATATTGGACTATGCCTTATACCTGGTCCCTTTGGCAACTCGTGATGGCACAGGCTGGTGTGCTTCATCCATGTGGACTTTATTGCTTCTGAGCTAGATGGCCGCTTGTTTATCTTCAAGCCTTTAAGACCCCAGACACTATCTCTTTTGATAGCCGAGCACCATCAGCTTTCTTCACCACATTTACTTGTTCACCCGCTTTGGCTTCAGCAGTTGTGTCGGGAGGGTGAGCATCATAAGTGCCAATTTAATAAAAGAAAGTATTCATGCATTGAGGGAGTGCTTGAGTAGAGGCCCAAGGTCCTTCCGCCACCTTAATACTAAACCTATAGATATAGACACATAGATATATTTCCCCATCCTCCTATATATATTTGCATGTACATGTCTTTGCCTAGACCTCTATAAATGCCCTTTGACTCCTAGCTCTTTCGTTCATCTCCCTTGACACTCCTCCTGCCATACTACCATGGAGTCCTAAAGGCTTGAAGATAAATAAGTCATCTACCTGAAAAGCGACAAAGTCCACATGGATGAAGCACACCAGTCTGTGTGATCATGAGGTGTCAACGCGATCAGGTATCAGACATCAAAGACCCAGAACAAAAAATCCTATCAATGTGAATGAGGGGAAGTGCGGATAGGAGACCCAAAGCCCATCTGTAGACAATTGGACATCCCCTTACAGAAGGGTCACAAGGAAAAGATGAGCCAGTCAGGATGCAGAGTAGCAACAATGAAACATACAACTTTCTTCTAGTTCAGTGGTTCTCAACCTGTGGGTTGCAACACCTTTGGGGGTGGAAAGACCCTTTCACAGAGGTCGCCTGATTCATAACAGTAGCAATATTACAGTTATGAAGTAGTAATGAAAATAATTTTATGGTTGGGGGGTCACCATAACACAAGGAACTATATTAAAGGGGCACAGCATTAGGAAGGTTGAGAACCACTGCTCTAGTTCTTTAATGCTTCCCCACACATACCCTACCCCACATCATGATCCCAATTCTACCTTACAAATCTGACTAGACCACAGTATGTACATGGGTGTAGATAAGAGCTGGAAACACAGGGAATCCAGGACAGATAAACTCCTCAGGACCAATAATGAGAGTTGCGATACCAGGAGGGGAAAGGGAAGGTGGTGGGAGACAGGAAGAGCTCTCTACATATAACCACCTCTCAGAAAAGTAGGTGGTGGCAGATAACAGTCAGTGGAAGACATGAAAAAATAAATTATCAAGGGTTCATGAGGGAAGGAGGGTGAGGAGGAGGGAATAAAATGAGGAGCTGATACCAAGGGCTCAAATAGAAAGAAAATGTTTTGAAAATGATGTACAAATGTGCTTGACACAATGTACAACATATGTACTATGTACAAATGTGTTTGACACATGGATGTATGTATGGATTATAATAAGAGTTGTAAAAGCCCCTAATAGAATTATTTATAAAAAAATAAAAAACAGTTACAGTATTGGAAGTTCCCAGGGGCATTTCTACTCTGTTCTACAGGGTCACTATGAGTTGCCATTGACTGAATAGGAATTAACAAGTATACTACAGTTGAATATAATACAAAAAGTAAACCTGTGTGTAAACTGTGCACTACAGAACATATTAACACATCAAGATTGGTTAATCGGTTGTAATAAATATATTTATTACAAATTATCCAAGATGTGAATAGGGGGGACTAGGTGTGTGCGTGTGGGGTGTGTGTGGATAGAGATAAGATATATCTCTGTACTATCAGCTCAATATTTCCCTAAACCTGAAACTAGTCGAAAAATACTATTAATAAAAATATAAAACTCAAACTCACTGTCATCCAGTCAATTCTGACTCATAAAGACCCTGTAAGACAAGGTAGAACCGCAAGAAAGTCTCATCTTTCTCCCCTGGAGCAGCTGGTGGTTCCAACTGCTGACCTTGTGGTTAGCAAGCTCAATGTAGAGCCACTATGCCACCAGGACTTCTGGTAATAAAGATTTTACACACACACACACACACACACACACACACACACACACACACACGAACCTATGAGTCAGATTAAATTTTTTTTATTATAACGTATCATTCTCTTCTGTGTTAATGACAATTAAACATCAAATCTTCTAGAAATCGAATCTCAGTGCTTTTGAAACTGAATGGCTAATTTAAACGCATTCTAGTAGATCGGAAGATAAGAACAAAATATTTGCTTTGGGGTTGCAATAATTTTAACATTGGTTCAAAACTGTATAAATACTGGTTACCCTGCATGGCAATTTATGTCAGCAGCATAATAACTGCCTGTGCGAAAAACTTAATTCCTTGGTCACAAAGTACTTTGCCAATAGAGCTTTTAAACTGATGTATACGTATTATTTTTTAAATACATCTGAAGTAAAGAAAAAGAGAAACCTTATTCCATGAGGAATGAACACATCAAATCCATAAAATAAACTAGAGAGTGGGGAAACAAAATATTCACTTATAGTGGTTTTTGTGAGACAAAGACCAAAGAGATGGAAGAATGCATCAGAGAATTAATAAACACACAAGGTCTACAAGGAGATTCTGCCAAAGATCTCTTACCCTTTTGCTATATTTTAACAACAAAGTGACTTGAAAGTTGAAAACAAACAGCCAAATTGTTTATATCCAGAAACATAAATCTAGATCTGTATTATGACCAAAGAAAACAGCATTTTAACTACATGCAAAATTGTAGTCTTATAATGTGCCAATTCTAACTACATGATTATAATTATAGAGTGAGAGGAAGATCTTGGCTTTCATTACTTGACTATTTTATATATTAGTGTCCGCAAAGTGTTAACTCAAAATTTACCACAGGACACCCTGACATTTGCTATTGATTTGAGGCTTGTGTAGTGGTTGCCTTATAAGTGGTTTGAATGAAAATCCATTTAAGGTCGCCTTGTTCTTTACTTTTAATTAATTATTATATTTACTAAAACACACTTATAATTGTTGTTGGTATAGTATAGTATAACCAAAGATGTAAACTGGATTTTAAATGTTCATCTATTTTATTTAAGAACATGGACAAGGCTTTATTAACTAGGTAGAAGCTTATCTCAATAAATAGAATATCACATTAGAAGTTATACTACATCTTTTGCACTGATAAGATACCTTGTACACTGCATGCCTTAAAAATCTATGTTAAAAACTATATCCACAAGAATTTTCATTAAAAATTCTTGATTTACATTAAAACAAAAAGCAAACTAGCTAATAATTTTTAAAAAGTATAAATCAATGATGTACATCTATAACTACTCAAAAAGCTATGCAGATGCCGATTTAGGGACATAAAAAGTTGTTCATGAAAACTACCAACTTAAAAAAAAACTACCAACTTATAAATATAATAATCCTGTTTTGTTATAAAAATAGAAAAAAATCTGGAAAGATAAACATCCTTCTAACCTTTGAAATTATCACATATAAACTAAGTCATAAGTAAAAACCAATGTGATTTAGGGGTATGATGACCACAAATCCTCCCTTAGGCCTTTTATTTAATTGTTAAAAGCTGCTTCAGAGTAAATAAGGAAATACAAAAATGAAAAAGGGTTCACATAAAAAAAGAATGTCAGTCCACAAAGCCCATAAGGAAAAGGCACACCAGTCTGTGTGATAACAAGGTGTCGAAGGGATCAGGTAACAGGCATCAAAGAACAAAAAATCATATCATTGTGAATGAGAGGGAGTGAGAAGTGGGGACCCAAAGCCCAACTGTAGGCAACTGGACATACCCTTATGGGAGGGTCGCAGGGAGGAGACGAGCCAGTCAGGGTGCAGTGTAACAACGATGAAACATACAACTTTCCTCTAGTTCCTAAATGCTTCCTCCTCTGCACCCCCCGCCCCCTACTATCATGATCCCAATTCTACCTTACAAATCTGGCTAGATCAGAGGATGTACACTGGTACAGATAGGAACTGGAAACACAGGGAATCCAGGATGGATGATCCTTTCGGGCCCAGTGCTGAGAGTAGCGATACCGGTAGGGTGGAGGGAGGATGGAGTAGTGAGGGGGACCTGATTATAAGGATCTACATATAATCTCTTTCCTGGAGTACAGACAACAGAAAAGTGGGTAACGGGAGACATTGGACAGTGTAAGATATGACAAAATAATAATTTATAAATTATCAAGGGTTCATGAGGGAGGGAGGAGGAAAAATGAGGAGCGATGCCAGGGCTTACATGAAGAGCAAATGTTTTGAGAATGATGAGAGTAACAAATGTATAAATAAGCTTGATACAATTTATGTAAGTATGTATTGTAATAAGAGTTGTATGAGCCCCCAATAAAATGATTTTTTAAAAGAATGTCAGTCATTCATAAGGATGAAGAATATTACTAAGCTTAAATACTGCAATGATTTCTCTTGGTATCAATAACACAAAATAAAAATAACTAAAATATAGCAACTAGACCACAGTGTTTGCTTTATTAGGCATCTGATTTAAGAGGCCTTGGTAGAACAGTGAAGGAGCCTTGGTGGTGCCGTGGTTAGGTGCTCAACTGCCCAGCCAGTCCTCAGGAGAAAGATGTAGCCATCTGTTTCTGTAAAGATTCCAACCCAAACAACCAAGTCCACTGCTATCAAATCAATTGCAATTCATAGTGATTCTATATAAAAAGAAACTATTCCATAAGAAATATTGAAATGCTATCATAAACATGAAAATAATTTTGTTATTTGAAATAAGATGTGGCTAAGTTATACATGTTTTACAAGATTAAAACTCTTGGCAGGGGCAGGCAACCTCATCTTTCTCCCTCGGCAGCTGGTGGGTTTAAACCACCAACCTTACCCAACACCTAATCCAGAGTGATACAAGGGCTGCTGCCATGAAGACTACAGCCTTGAATGACCTCAGGGCAGTTGTACCCAGTCTGATGGAATCTGGATGAGCAGAAATAGATTCAATGGCAGTGAACTGGTTGGTGGCATAGTGGTTAGGTGCTTGGCTGCTAACTGAAAGGTGAACAGTTCAAATCACTTAGAGGTTCCACCATGGGAGAAAAATCCAGCAGTCTATTCCCTTTAAGATTTACAGCACTGAATACATCATTAAGCAGTTCTATTTGGTCTTATTGGGTTGCTGAGTAGAATCTAACTAAACAGCAAAGGATACAATAATTTTGGCTTAGGCACATTTCTCCCATTTATTTCTTAACTATTAGAAAAATACAATTACTATACTCAAATGAAGTTCTGGAGATTAAAAACCTGCTCACATTAGGAGTAGAGCTGGAATTAAAACTAAATTCTCTGATTATGATGAAGGCACAGGATTAGGCAACATTTCCTTCTGTATCTATAAGGTTACCATGAGTCAGAGCAGACCAGGCAGCAACTAGCAAGAATAACAACTTGGATTCAAAGCCCGTGTGCTCTTACTTACTGTGCTTTGGAAATCTAAACTTCTCTGAAAACCTGGGAGAAAAACGTTTGGCTGGAAACTATACTTGAGAGACCAGGAAAAATAATATTCAGAAATATGGCATCTGAAGAAGTCTATTATTTGTCAGAAAGAATCCCGGGATGGGGGTAAGAGGCTGCATGGGAATGGTGTAGAGAGGTAATAAGGTGTAGAGAGACAGTGATGAAGCCAGAGTGCTTGCGGAGCGCATTCTTCACCTTCTTTGTCACATCGTTTTCTCTACTTTTGTATATTGGTGATTTTATTTCTATAGTGAACTTTTATTTTGTTTTACACAAAACTTTTGTTCTATTAAATTGTAACTGCTTCGGACCAGGGGTGTGTGTGGTGATACTGGGAGGGTAGAGGGTGAGTGGGTTGGAAAGAGGGAACCGATTACAAGGATCTACATGTGACCTCCTCCCTGGGGGACGGACAACAGAAAAGGGGGTGAAGGGAGATGTTGGACAAGGCAAGATATGACAAAATAATCATTTATAAATTATCAAGGGCTCATGAGAGAGAGGGGAACGAGGAGGGAGGGGGGAAAAAGAGGACCTGATGCAAAGGGGTTACGTGGAAAGCAAATGCTTTGCATTGATGAGGGCAAAGAATGTACAGATGTGCTTTACACAATGGATGGATGTATGGATTGTGATAAGAGTTGCATGAGTCCCTAATAAAATGTTAAAAAAGAAATAAACTAAAAAAAATTGTAACTGCTTCAGGACCATTCCTGTAATTGCTCAATTGTAGGTAGTCAAAAGTGTCTGACCTTACAAAAGCAGGAAACACTGCCAGCCCCATGCTATACTCATTGCTGTACTTTAGCTCCTTGTAAACACTGAGGGTCCACCTCATGGAGGGTCTTCCTCTTTTTTTGCTGACCCTCTTCTTTACCAGGCATGATGTCTTTCTCCAGAGACTCATCCCTTCTGACAGCATGTCCAAAGTAAGAACAATGTCTCATCGTGGAGCATTCTGGCTGTGTTTGTTCCAAGACAGATTTATTAGTTCTTTTGATAATTCATGGTATGTTCAATATTTTTTCATCAACACCATAATTCAGAAGCACCAACTCTTCTTTGGTCGTTCTTAGTCCTTGCACAGCTTTTGAATGCATACAAGGCTACTAAAAATATCATGGGTTAGGTCAGGAGCACCTTAGTCCTCCAAGTGACATCGGAGTGAAGTATACAAATACACATTCTCACATCTTTAGCAAAAGAGCCTCTGGTCACATGATCAACTAAATTTCTTGACTGTTTTATCTGTGATTGACTGAACCCAATACTGAAGATGACTTACTATCAGAAACAGAATTACAAGGAAGACAAGACTACAATCTCAGTTCAAGAAATGAGTCCCTTAGTCCTGGGTAACTCTAGGAGTAGAAATGCTAATTAGCACAGGAATCTTGAATCTGATGTTTTATTCCACTTTTGGCAAGAAAATGAGTACTTAGTTGTTGGTCAGAACATTCTTTAAGTTTTCAATCTCAGTGTCAGAACATAAATCCCATACATTATAGAATATACAGAATATAATTGAAAGAGTACCACTAAATAGACATGTAGTTCTACTATATATAAATATATATATATATTTATATTATATATATGTAGTAACCTACCAAATTAACCCCAATGTAACCAAAATGTATTAGTTAATGTAGATGTTCTGTTGGTGTAACCATATTGTGTTAATTACCCTGAGTGTAACCACTTTGCATTGACCCAAGTGTGGCTACTTTGCAACGACTGTAATTCCTTCTGTAACTGCTGTTTTCTGTAACTGCTGACACATTGCCATTTAGTTCTGAAATTTCTGAGTTTGCTTATAAGCCCTCATTTTATTTTTATAAGTTCTCATTTTTTTCATATATCATGACACCACCTGCCCTTTTGCCTTGTTTATTCCACAGTATAAAAACTCCCCTCTTTAAGCATTCAGGGTCAGAGGAGAATAACGTAGGCTCTAGCCACCCTTGACCACCGTCTAATAAAGACTTACTAACTTTAATTAAAGTTGCTTGTGGGTTAATTGACCTCACTCCGGTACTACTTTTTTCCCCTCCTACTTCCCCCCAAAATAATTAACTCACATGAACAACTTGAAATAATAAGGTTTGTAAGGCCTCTCTTAAACTTTCCTTTCTGGTTCTACAGATGAACAAATTAAAAGTAAAACAAAAATATGTTTGATTTCTGTTTCATTTATTCCATAGCCATTCCCCACCATTTTCTGCACTAAAATTCAATTACAGACACTGTGTCAAACTTCTCTCTTATTGTCTCCCTTATCTTAAATACCTCTTCTCTCTTGCTTGCTGCCTATACGGTAGACAAAAAGAATCTCTCCATTCTTTCCTCCTCCTCCGGCGAGCCTCTAGCACCTATAAAACCTCCTTGTATTTTATGTACCAGCTCATCTATTCTCCTTCATTTATTACCATTCTCAAATTACTCTCAATAGAGGAAGTAAAAAAAATCTAAGTGGAGTATTCGTGATCACTTGAGGTTAAGGAGAAACTACACCAGATTTTTCCACTATAACCACTTATTGTTCTTATACCTCTGCTTTGGTTAGCTGTTCTCGGAGTTTTTCCACTTCTTCCCGAAGATCCCGGATAATACGCGCATTAGGGTCCTCATTCACCACAGCATGGTTAACAATATTCTTGGCTCGATCAGCATATCTCAGAGTTGAAAGGGTTTCATCATAGTTATCAGCAGCTGGACTCACAGTTGCTACCATGGCTGTCTTGCTGTTTCCACCAAGACTGTCCTACAGGAGGAGGGGGAAAATTGAGTAGATTTTAGAGTTAGAAAATTGAACTCAGAAATAGTAAGCTCATGGTGCCTGGCTATTAAAAGATATAGCATCTGGAGTCTTGTAGGTAAAGGCTTATAATTAAGCAAGCAGCCATCTAGCAGGGAAACAACAAAGCCCACATGGAAGAAGCACACCAGCCTATGTGATCATGAAGTGTCGACAGGAAGAGGTATCAGAAATTCAAAAACAAGAAAACAAATTGAAGTGAAGGGGCATGGATGTAATGGAGACCTAAAACCCTCCTGTAAGATAATTGGACAGTCCCTTTCAGAAGGGCCACCTGGAAGGGATGATAAATCCAGGGTGCGGTAGAGTACTGACAAACCATAACCTGTAGTTCTTTAATATTTTCTCTCCTTACTATTATGGTTATTTGTTTTACCTCATTAATCATGTTAGATTTGCATATGTTCATTTGTATCTTTAAGATCACTGGGTACATGAAAGCCAAGATGGATAAGCCTTCAAAAACAGTAACAGAAGTAATGGTTCCCTGGAGGTATGGGAAGAAGAGGGGAAGGGAAGGAGGGAATAAGGAGCTGATAGCATTGATGACTGTATAACCTCACTCGATGAGATTAAACAACAGAATTGTATGTGAACGGATATGTTATATTATATAAGATATGGCCCAAAAAAACTATTATAGAGGAAAAAAATAATAAGGGTTCCTGGGGGGTAGGTGGGGGAGGGAGGGCTAAAGGGGAGCTGATATCAAGGAGTTCAAGAAGAAAGAAAATATATTGAAACCGATTATGTTAGTAATTGTACAATACTACTTGATGTGATTGAACTATGGATTGTTAAGATACTTGTAAGAGCTCCCAATAAAATGATTTAATTTTTTTAAAAAGAATGTTCTAAAACTGATTGTGATGATATTCTACAACTCTTCTTGATGTGATTAAACAAGTGAAATTATGATAGTGAATTATATGTCAATAAAACTGTTGAAGAAAAGAAAAAGAAGAGGACATGGTAAAAAAAAAAAGAGACTCTGATAGCTTTCCAAAGTGAAACTTACATCTAATGACAAAGCTCGAGTAAGAGAGATAAGTATCAATGACCAGTTTTGTATCTACTCGGCAGTAAGCTCCTTTTCTAAAATTAAAAAAGGGATATTTTGAGTTTCTGAGAATGAACAAGGAAGTAAAATTAAATTTATATTGATCTCAGTTTAGTAAAATTAATTCTAAGTCAATTTGCCTTCTTCTGATAGGAAATATGATATCGTGAGTCAGTATACTGCTCAGAATGAACAAGGATGATATATTTTTCTTTTTAAAATCATTTTATTGGGGGCTCGCACAACTCTTATCACAATCCATACATACATCCATTGTGTCAAGCACATTTGTACATTTGTTGCCATAATTTTCAAAACATTTGCCTTCTACTTGAGCCCTTGGTATCAGTTCACTTTTTACCCTCCCTCAAGAACCCTTGATAATTTATAAATTATTATTCTGTCATGTCTTACACTGTCTGACGTCTCCCTTCACCCACTTTTCAGTTGTCCATCCCACGGGGAGTGGGCATTACTTAGATCCTTGTGATCAGTTCCCCCTTTCTCCTCCACCTTCCCCCTTACCCTCCTGGTATCACTACTCGCATTATTGGTCCTGAAGGGCTTATCTGTCCTGGTTTCCCTGTGTTTCCAATTCTTATAAAAGGATGATATTTTAATTGCCTCCAAAATATTTCTTAGAAGAATCGAACAATTGTGATTTACCATATATACACGAGTATAAGCTGACCTGAATATCAGCAGAGGCACAAAAACTGCATTAAAAATGTGCTGAAAAACTTGGCTTATACACGAGTATATAAGGTATTTAATATCTGATAAAGGTATTTAATATCTGCAATCTCTTCCACAACACTGCACTTAAAGTCTCTATGAAATCTAAGTAATGGCACAGAAAGCACTGATGTTAAAATGTATCAGGCACCTTGTGAATTTTTAAAGCTTAAGGTACAATGATAGTCTTATAAATAGAAAAAGTATATTAAAAACAGGTATGTTGAAGATATAGATGTTCACTCACAGATGTAAAATTTTATGTTCAAACACTGTCGTATAGATTGTTTCTTCTGAACTAAATTACTAGCTTCTGTTACTTAAAAACATGGCTCCAAATACTGATCCTTTTGTTAAAGTTGACAGGCAAATTCAAAGAAAAGTGAGATGCTACCACAACTCCAAACTCACAGCCATCAAGTCAATGCCAACTCATGGTGACCCCATAGGACAGGGTAGAACTGGCCCTGTAACACTTTATAAGAGTAGAAACCTCCATCTTTCTACCTTGGAGCGGCTGGTAGTTTCAAACTGTTGGACTTGTGGTTAGCAGCCCAACTTGTAAACACTATACCACTGGTGCTCTTTACCACAAGATTCAGACAACTTTCACTAATTTTCTAACTAGAAATACCATCTCCACTGCCAGGGATAATCCACAATATTCCAAAGTGAATTTACTACTGAAATTGAAAAAAATGCCTATGTGGTCTAACTCTTGTTAATCTTTAGAGCAAATTTTTATGAAGTGTGTATATTTTATGTATGTAGAAACTATATCTGTAGGAGTAGCTTCAAAAAGGTCATGAAAAAATGTAAGTAAAAAATAGTAGAATATTTCCATGAACTTCAAAAGCCCTTCCTAGGTTTGTATGTACTATTTTTAACCCCCCAAATATAAAGACTGGATTTACAGACATATTGAAAATAAAAGATATTAATAATGCAAAGAGGGGAGATGCAGTATTCAACTTACATCAGAACCCACTTACAAGTTAGTCATAGGAACCAAGCCCTGTCAAAAATCAGACAGACTCTATTTTATTTTATTCCTTCTGACAGTATTTCAAAAACTAAACAGGTTTCCTGAGAAAAATTGCTGCTAAAGTTCACACTTTGAAAGAAGGCATCTTTTGTATACATTTGTCTTCAGTGATCATATTGGGATGGTGGGCACACACTGATAGGATTTTTTGTTCTTTGATGTCTGATACCTGGCCCCTTCTACACCTCATGGTCACAAAGGCTGGTGTACTTCTTCCATGTGGGCTTTGTTGCTTTTGAGTTAGATGGCTGCTTATTTACCTGCAAGCCTTTAAGACCCCAGACGCTATATCTTTTGATAGCCGGGCACCATCAGCTTTCTTCATTCACCACATTTGCTTATGCACCCATTTGTATTCAGCAATCGTGTCGGGAAGGTGTGCATCATGCAATGCCAATTTAATAGAACAACATGTTCTTGCATTGAGTAAGTACTTGAGTGGAGGTCCAATGTCCATCTGCTGCCTTAATACTAAACCTATAAATATATGCATATAGCTCTATTTTCCCACCCTCCTATATAAATACATTTACATATGTACATGCCTTTATTTAGACCTCTATAAATGCCCTTTGCCTCCTAGTTCTTTCTTCTATTTCTTTTACTTTCCTCTTGTCCCACTATCATGCTCAGCCTTCGTTTGGGTTTCAATAATTTCTCTCAGTTTCATTGCCCTTGATTAATCCCTACCAGGTCTCTCATACCTTCTTTGCCACTAATTTTTGATCACTTGTTGCTCAGGCAGTGTACAATATGACAAAATAATAATAATTTATAAATTATCAAGGGTACATGAGGAAGAGGGAAGCAGGAAGGAAGGGGGAAAATAAGGAGCTGATATCCAGGGCTCAAATAGAAAGCAAATGTTTTGAGACTGATGATGGCAACAATGTACAAATGTGCTTGACACAATGGATGTATATATGGATTGTGATAAGAGTTATGCAAGCCCCCTATAAAATGATTTAAAGAAAAATTGACTATTGTGGATTTAAGGGGGGGAAGGGAGAAAGAAGGTATCTTCATTATAGTGAAGATCGGAATCCCAACAAATTAAAGGGAAAAAACCCCAAAACTTTTCATTTGAAAATATTAACATAACTAGGTATAGCTCAGTTATAAACATAGATTTATGGATGCCTTGGGAAATCATCTACAAGGGAAGACTACATGTAACCCATCTAACATTGCCCCAACGACCCACACTTCCTGGCTCATATCCTTTCCCTTTCCTTGAGTTGTAGGCAGGACTTACTGATTCCTTTCTAACGAATCAAAATCAGCAGAAGGAATTGTATGCTACTTCTGAGATTGGATAATATAAAACTCCTGCCTTCTTTGTTGGATGTTTTCACTCACTTTGGAGGAAAAGTAAGGACTATGTGGTGAAGTGACTATCAAGACACCCAAGAGAGTCAGCTCAGGAGTAGATCGTCTAAAGCAGGGGTCCTCAAACTTTTTAAACAGGGAACCAGCTCACTGTCCCTCCAACCCGTTTGAAGGCCAGACTATAGTTTAAAAAAACAAAACAACTATGAACAAATTCCTATGCACCCTGCAAGTATCTTATTTTGAAGTAAAAAAACAAAAACACCTAGAGGGCCGGATAAATGTCCTAGGTGGGGTGCGTGTGGCCTGTGGTCCGTAGTTTAGGGACATCTGTTCTAAAGCCTGCAATCACTTGAGTAAGTAAATCCATCCTCAAAGAAGCCTGAAACAACTGTATCTCCAGCTAGCACTTGCAGTGCAGTATGGGTAAGATTCCTGACAGACTACCTAGTTCAGCTACATTCAGAATGTAGACCCCAAAACCTAAGAGATAATAAATGATTGCTCTTTCTGGCTGTTCAGTTCTGTGGCCCCATGTACATTAACTATTACTACAATAGTAATATTGTTCCTAGGCTAAGAATTGCCTAAAAGAATAGGTTAAATATCCTCTTTCGGTAATAGAAAAATCACTAGCATTAGTTATAGATTTTCAGTATTAGAAGAAACAGAATGGTTATCAATCCCCTCCAGTACACATTAAGCCAATAATGGGAAGTTCACAAAATTGGAAGAAAGCACATTCCTGAGTAACTTTAACCTTTACAAAAGTCTTCCTTTTTAGGATATATCTAGAATTTGTTAGAACAATCTGTCACTTATCCAACCTTTGTACATACACGTTATTCAGTCCTCAGCCTTTTTGAATTACTGGTATTTCCATTATACCAAAGAGAAAATGGGGTTCCTCTGGTAGATAAGGTTTACAGCTTTGCCTAAGTTTCCCAAACTAGTAAAGTGAACAATATTTGAAGCCAATTTGTTCCACCTTCAGTCCAAAAGTTTTTCCACTACTCCACAATAGCATACTTGATACAGAGAAAGTTCAGGCCTGTCTTATAATTTAGGTGGCTTGATACTTTTCGCATCAGTTTTGTCCTGGCTTCCAGAAACAAAGTAATTCCCTGGGTACTGCTAAGCATTCCATATCATCAGAGGCAGCATTTCCACTTACTCATCCATTGCTGAAAACTTAAAATGTTGGGTGCCATCAGGTAAATTTCAACTCCTAACAAGCCCTATATGACAGAGCAGAACAACCTAGTAGGGTTTTCTAGGTTCAGTCTTTACAGGAGCAAATCACCAGGTTTCTTCTTCTGTGAAGCTGCTGGTTGGTTCGAATCCCCAATATCTGTGTTTGCCACCAAGGGCTTACAATTTTGTCCCCAGCAGCATCACGATTTCTGTGAAGAAAATGCTCTTTAATGCATAAAATGGAAGGGAAACATAAGTAACTGGGGCCTTAGCAAGCAAAAGCCATTTCTGTGAAGCCTGCCCTTCTGATCGCTTGCTTCACCCTTTATTTCTTGACACTGATCTTGCATTGTTGGTACCCTAGCTTTGGCAACATCCAGAAAAATGTCAAGAGTCCCACACACATTAATGAAATTCAAATGTTATTTATAAAGATTGTAGGAATTAAATCAACTCAGATTGCAATTCTGTTCGCTAATGGCACCGTGGGGGAGTGTTGCCCTTCAAAGAACGACAGCATTCTGTTAGCCCACATTAACAACAAATGCTATTGGGTAAAAGGGGATTTGTAACAACAACTAGCAAAGGAGAAATGCGCACATATTGTGCTTCAATTTATGCTGAGAAAAGGAAACCTGGCAAACAACAAATCCTTGATTTTTTTTTAAAGCCCTTGTTCATGGAGCAACAACATGCTTATATTCAAAAGTGGCCCCATGCCATTAGCAAAAAGGAAATGGCAACAAAAGGACTGGCACGCATTCAAGGGGAAAGTATAATGCTTTTTGTTTACTGTTTAATAGTTTAATTAGGCAAATTAGACAAGTTTTGTTTCAGATACAACAACTACAAGTTAAATGGAATAGGAAAGAAATTTCATTCTGGAAGTCCAAATTTTTTAAAGCTACAGGAACTCTTCTATCTAGTCAAATTATTTCATTTTACAGATAAGACACTGAGATAGAAGGAAATTGTCAATTTACCAAAAGTCACAATGCTAGTTTAAAGCAGAGCTGAAATGATTCACTTATTTATTCACATCTTCATGAAGTTTTCCACCTAGTGGGAGATGGTATGAACTAATAGAAAATTGCAGTGCTACAGGATAATAGCCCTACAATAGAGATGAATACAATAAGGTCTGGGGTAACACAGGAAAAATAGCCCAGTCAGTTAAGGAAGAGTCGTACAGAAAGTGATGGTTAAGATTTAATAATGAAAAAACATTATCCAGGAAAAAAGGTGGGGTGAAGAGGCTGAAGAGTCTGATAAAAATGAAAAGAATATTCCAAACAGAATCAGAAAAATAAAGCCCTGTGTGTAAGAGAACCCCATCATTTATGCAGAATCTCTAATTGAGAAGCAAACGATGAATGGGAAGCAAAGAGAGACTGGATTAAAGGGACTTATAGATCACAAGTCATTAAAGAATTTGTACTTTACCCTACCTAACAGTCCTAGGAAACATTATTGAAAAAAATATAAGCTTAAGCATATAAACTTCTAAGAATGGTACAAACAACTGTGGTGAATGAACTGGACTGTCATCCAAGAAAGGTAAGATTGGCTTTCCTTGGGGAAGTGGTAGTAAAAATAGGAAAAAGTGGATGAATTCAAAAGATATTCATTATCTAAGTATTCATTACCAAAATTGCTTGACATTTAAAAGTCCACATTTAGAAGATTACCCAGAGAAGCAAAAAATCATCCTAATAGAAATGTTCTCTACTAACCACTGACTAAAGCGTAAACTATACAACCCTCCATGAGAGAAGAGCACTCGTGCCTACTCCTGACCGCATTACCCAAAGCAGTTAAAACAATAGGAGTGCAACAGAAACAAGACACAAACACAATGCAAACTAACTGTAAAACAACTTTGTCTTATACAAGTTAGACAATTTCATGAGTTCCATAGACGGTCCACTGAAAAATACGAGAATCTCCCCAGACGAGTGAGGATCACAGTAAGAGCCTACTTCAGAATGAAAGGAAAAAACAAGGACATTCAAGCCACTTCAAAGGAGAACAACTTTTATACCAAAGGATTAAGAAAAGCAGTTGAGAAAATTGTTTTAGTCTTTGAAGCTGTCTTGCAAAAATGTCCCTATTTATAATCTTACTACAAGAGTCACATGTGAGACAAAGAAAATCAAGTCCTTAAGAAAAAAATGATTAAAAATCTTACACTTAATTCATTGTTATAACCTAAAAATTAGCACATCTGGAATAAATTTTACCAAGAGAAGTAAAAATTAGCTTTTTAAAAAAGGTTTTAATTTATTCTTCAAGTTTAAATATTTAATAACATTTTTGATGAGCTATTTTCTATCAAAGTTTGATAAAAATTCAAGTGTTTCTCCTAATGAAAATGTGCTTTTGTAAGAAGAGCACCGCCTAGGCAAAGATAGATGGGCAATGACTTCAACCCAAGATTCTAATATTGATTCCGCCACTAGTTCTGGGCTCCTTATCTCATCGCAAAGTGGGAGTACCACTACTTACAGTCTTTTTTCCCCCCACTACTTACATTCTATGGATTAAATGAGATAATATATGAAGTTTCTGTAGCATGGTACCTAATATCCTGAAATGGTTTCTCCTGGCTCCAGCCTATAGACTGGCCACTACGCTAATTACCTAGTCCATTTTTTAACTGTAAATGAATTTAACAAAAGCTTTTCCCATCGCTACTTTAAATGGACTTACGTAATAGTATTGAATTAATAAGAACAATTAATATTTTATGCTTTAAATCAGGTACATCAAAGTCCATAGTCATGCACAGTTAGGAAATCTTTCTATGGAAAAGCTGAGGAAGAAATTAGCACCTTATTGGGATTTCTCCAGGAAATTAACCAAGTGTTTCTAAGGTTAGTTACTAGCATATAAAGACCAGTACAATTATTCCGAAGGGAGTAAAATATTGTCATGTTTTGTAATACCAAATTATTTACAAAGGGGTTACTCATTAACAAATTATTTGTATTTATATTTACTTTTAAATTTCTAATTTTATTGTCACAGAAAGCACAATTGAGAAGTTATGGGGACTAAAGAAAAAGCCCCTTTCCCTTGAAAAATACTGTTCGCTTAACATTTCGCAGACTAAGTCAAAAGTCATATCCACTGTTAAGTTAGTTGGAGGCCTGTGATTAGTCCGCCTTCACAGTCTCAATCCCTCACATAAAAATTTGAAAACCTCTTGATAAATAAGCCATTATATCCTTTATTTGCCAATTCACCACACCACCTGTATAAAACTGAATGCGGACCTCAAAGACTAGAAGAAGCTTGGAAATAATGAACTTATTTTCAAGAAGTAGCTTCTATATGTCATTACTATTTCTCTTGTGGCCTCTATGACTGTTGTTGCTCTCTAGATATGGTCAAATAGAAAGCTACTAATAGCAACCCTATGTACAATAGAATGACACAACATTCACCTATCACTGTTAGATAACAATTTGTACCCCTCCCCACAGAAGAATTGACTTTAGAGGATACCACTGAAGCTGCAGCTTGGGGAGAGGGGCATGTCTGATCAGAGCACATGGGAGCAAATGAAGGGGGAGGAAGAGAGAGTGGAGTACATCCTGTACCACCAAGCCTGGAGAACAATATCCCCCCTCTGAACAGCCAGTGTACAGAGTGGACCATATGGCTGATCCAAATATGAGACACGCCCTCTCTTGCTGGCCCAGGGCTCTAAGAGGGACAACACTGGAGACTCAGTCTCGGGACTGGCCCAGATTGACCCCGCGGCACTGAGGCAAATCACTAAAGGCGTGCAGCAGAGCAACTGTGGGAGCAGAGTAAGGAGGCCACGAGGGAGTACAAAGGACAGACTCTGGGGCCAAAGCGTGATATCCCATCGGATCTGACTGAAGAACATGCCTAGCAATCAAAAATCAGACCTTGATCTATTTACAGGGTTTTCTTTCTTTTTAAATTTTTTTCCTTTAATTAATTTATTCTTTTATGGGTCATTGGTTTTCTTTTTTGTTGTCATTGTTGTATTCTCATTCATCGCTTATCTTGCTATGGCTTGATTTCTGGAGCATATTATTATCTCTACAGATCTATCTACATAAGATAGGCTGGATGAATAGTCTGGAGGATAAAACAATGGGACCAAAGGTTCTGGGAGGACACAAGAAAGGGAGAGGTGGGGGTAAGGAAGTGGTGCTGACCAACCCAGGGACAGGGGAGCAACAAATGATCCAAACTCAGTGGCAAGGAGGGTGTGAGAGGCCTGGTAGGGATTCAGCAAGGGCAATGTAACCAAATGAAATTACTGAAACCCAAATGAAGGCTGAGCATGATAGTGGAACAAGAGGAAAGTAAAAGGAAATAGAGGAAAGAACTAGGTAACAAAGGGTATTTATACAGGTCTAAATACTGGCATGTACATATGTAAATACATTTATATAGAAGGGTGGGAAATAGATCTATGTATATATACTTATAGGTTTAGTATTAAGGCAGCAAATGGACATTGGATCTCCAAGCAAGTACTCAATCAATGCAAGAACATGTTGTTATATTAAATTGGCATTCCATGATGCACACCTTCCCAACACGACTGCTGAAGACAAACTGGGTGCATAAGCAAATGTGGTAAAGAAAGCTGATGGTGCCGGGCTATCAAAGATATAGCATCTGGGGTCCTAAAGGTTTGCAGGTAAACAAGCGGCCATCTAGCTTAGAAGCAACAAAGCCCACATGGAAGAAGCACACCAGACTGTGTGACCACCAGCTGTCGAAGGGATCAGGAATCAAGTATCAAAGAACAAAAAAAAATCATATCATTGTAAATGAGGGTGAGTGAAGAGTGGAGACTCAAAGCCCATCGGCAGGCAACTGGACATCCCCTTACTGAAGGGTTGTGGGGAGGAGATGAGCCAGTCAGGGTGCAGGGTAGCAAGGATGAAACATAATTTTCCTCTAGTTCTTAAATGCTTCTTCCCCACTACTATCATGATCCCCATTCTACCTTACAAATCTGGCTAGACTAGAGGATGTACATTGGTACAGATAGGAACTGGAAACACAAGGAATCCAGGACAGATGACTCCTTCAGGACCAGTGGTGAGAGTGGCAATGCCTGGAGGGTGAAGGGAATGTGGGGTAGAAAGGGGGGACTGATTACAAGAATCTACGTATAGTCTCCTCCCTGGGGGATGGACAGCAGAGAAGAGTGTGGGCGATATGCTGGACAGTGTAACATATGACAAAATAATAATAATTTATCAATTATGAAGGGCTCATGAGGGAGGGGGGAGTGAAGAGGGACGGGGAAAATGAGGAGCCAATATTAAGGACTCAAGTAGAAGGCAAATGTTTTGAGAATGATGATGGCAACAAATGTACATATGAGCTGGACACAATGGATATATGCATGGATTGTGATAAAATTTGTACAAGCCCCCAATAAAATGATTTTAAAAAAAAGAAAAGTAAATCAGACTGGAAAACTGAAAGCAATGGTAGGAATTATAAGGATTCTTGTGGAAAAAATTTTGTATACACATTTTACCTCTCTTACTAGACTAAGAGCTACAAGAGGCCTAGAAGTGTCTTAGATTTCTTTATATTCTCCTCACAGCACTTCATGCTGTTACTGTTATTAATGTCACAGTTAGAACCACTGACCAAAGTACTTTAAATAGCTTTTCTTTGTTTCACTTCATTCATATTGAGTGAACTAATTAATAAACTGTGCATTCAATTCTCTACCCTTAAGCAGCACTTTTAGGATGATTAAGCCAATTATAACTAAAATTGTCATGAGTCATCTTGAAGTTGAACAGACAAGGTCCCAAACTTCAGTCACACAAAGAAAGTCTGTGAGAAAGACAGAAGTCTGATTTACTTTGCCAACAGTAGAATCTCCTTTTTTTCAATGACTCAACTCAACTGTCAAGATTAGCACTAGGTCCCCAAAATACCCACAAGCAATTTTGTGAAACAGGGTGCCTAACAACCCCTTGACTTTCAGGGTCTCATGACTCAGGATGCTAATCACTAGGAAGAATCCTTTGTTCAATCCATAAAGATTGTGATTATCACAGTATAACTTGGTGATTACAAATCTAGACACTGATTTCTTCCTTTTTGCCAACCATTAAAAACATGCTGAGCAGATGAGGGGAGGGAGATTGGGATATACTTACTTTGAGCAGCCAAGTGAGAACAGAGTCACGATAAGGAACAAATTTATTCTTGTTTTTGCCGGCACCCTGATCAGCCAGGGCTGAGATAACCAGACCGAGTGTTGTGAGAGATCTGTATGATACAACAAACCATGACAGTTACACAAACAGAACATATCAAATATCACATTTCAGCACAAAGACTGGACATCAAGATGCCTTTGTACCTGCATGTGAGCAGTACTGTCATCAGCATTTTATTGCTCAGTTTAAAGACACATAACCTGTAAGCAGCTGTTCTCTCGTTAACATTACTTCAAGAAATGCTTAAAATTGCTTAGCTCAATTTTTTTTTCTTTCTGTAAATAAAAATGTGAGCTTAAATCTTTAGGTCAAGTATACAACTACTACTCAGCATCAAGAAAGGAAGTCACAAACATAATACCATAAATTAAAACAATACAACGGGGGAAAATAGCAAAAAACAACATGAGTATGTTTTTGGTTTGTATTTTTTGCTTTGTGCTCTTCTAATAAAAATGCACATATGTATGTAAGTATTTATGTGTATTTGTGCATATTTGTGCATGTGTTTAAGCATATATACATATCTATCTATCTCTTCATTCATTAGTAGCATAGCATCTGGATGATGGTATTCTATAATCAGTTTTGACTATAATGTCTTTGTGCAGGCCATGAGGAAAGAAAAGATTTCTGCCCACAAAAAGCTGACAACTGAACCTCAGGGGGAAAATATAGCCATAAAAAGGAATTGGAGAACAATTTTATGCTCTATTTTCTTGGTATAGATCCCACTAAACCCACTGGCATCAAGTAGATTCTGACTCATACAGACCACACATAGGGTATCCAAGGTTGTAAACCCTTAGAGAAGCAGACAGTCTTATCTTTTGGTTTGAACCCCTGACCCAGGTAAGCAGCATATGTGTTGTTTGCTTAAACAGTAAAATACAAGTCAGTACCCTATGCTGGACTCTTGTAGGCAAATCATTATTTTTACTTTCTATTCTTAGGTCAGTGATTCTCAACTAGAGATCAACTATGTCTCACAGGGAATGGCTCGCAGTGGGCAATGTCTAAAGATTTAGTTTCTGAAGAGCAGGGACTGTGCTGGCTACGACTGGCATCTAACGGCTAGAAACCAGGATGCTTGTTAACTTAAACATCCTAAAATGCACAGGAAAGCTGCTCCTTTCTTCATCACTTGTAGCCCTGTGGTAAGACAAAGAATTTCTGGCCTACAATCTCAAAAATGTGGTTATTGAGAAGTCTTGAATTGACAAAAGTTGTATAAACCAGTCCCTGGAGGATCTCATGCTTGGTAAAGTGGAAGAGCAGCGGAAAAGAAGACGACCTTCGAGACCCTCATGGATGGACACAGTGGCTGTAACAATGGGCTCAAGCATAAGAACAATTGTGAAGATGGTGAAGGACTGGACAGTGTTTCTTTCTGTTGAACGTGGTGTTGCAATGAATCAGTAGCACCGGACAACAACAACAACAAAGCCCCCTAGACACTTCAATAAAACAAAATGGGCTCATGCCCCTAAAAATCACTAGGGAAAAATTCTAAACTATTAATGCAGTATAACCTTTGTTTTTTTAAAAATAGAGTTAAGTTCCCTATTTGGAAATTAGATCAATAAATAAAAGTAAGTTACTGAAAATTTTACTTGTTAATGTTGCTCCCTTCCTTCAGTCTGTCACCTGCAGCTCCAGTTTTTGTTGCTCTTTCACTGCCAGCTAAATCAACCAAGCTCAGTTTGCCCACTTTCTCTCCAGATGTCTAGAAAACAAATTGTTAAACACCAGTAAACAAAGAAGGCAGAAAGTGATTCCCTGTCAACTCAATGAGTTTATTATCCTTTAATAAAAGATCTATTTACAAAAAAAAAATCTATTTACCTTACTCCTAAATGTTTTTATGCTATTACAAACTAGTATAAAAATTATAAAATCTAGTAACAGAAAAACATAACAATATTACATAAATCTCTGCTGTCTAGAAAGAATGACAGTTAATCTAAAAAAAAAAAAGAAATAACCTCTTCCAAAATGGGACATTTTGAAGGGAATACAATAAAATTATCATACAGAAGTATACAAAATTATTTATAAGACATAAATTTTAGTAATTTGGAATGATGACTTTAAATTTTTCATGAATAGTTACCCAAGGCAAAATATTTAAAATTCTATTAAAAATGATTCTGACTTTTATACAATAAAACAATCCTTCAATAAATAAAAAATGCGTTCTGAAGTTTTACATATTATTCATATATAATTGCCTTATTTTATAATTTCCATATTAAATGTACATTGTTTTCTTAGATTGGACAAATATAAATTCTTCTTGTGAATAAAATTTCTACGATGCAGATAGACGTGTGAACTGTCAATCTGAGGTCACCATAAACACAAAGACTGCATATCTTTGAGGAAAGAATCTGTAAACACAATACAATGAATTAAACCAGGGGTCCTCAAACTTTTTACACAGGGGGCCAGTTCACTGTCCCTCAGACCTGTTGGAGGGCCAGACTATAGTTTAAAAAAAAACTATGAACAAATTCCTATGCACACAGCACATATCTTATTTTGAATAAAAAACAAAACGGGGCAAAAACACCCGGTGGCCTGGATAAATGTCCTCGGCGGGTCGCATGTGGCCCGTGGGCCATAGTTTGAAGACTCCTGAATCAAACCATAGTGTTAATTCAACAGTTGTGTCACACACATAGACACACACACATAACCACACGAATAACAGACACTTTGTACTTCATCAGCCAAAACAAGAAATGTGGGAAACCAATGCCAAAATCTATAAACAGGATCATGTTTTAGAACTTTCCTTTAAAATGTGTGAAGTAAACATGTTGCTAACAAAAGGATATTCAGCATCCTGAACCAGAAGTACTTTTGGTTTAAATAAATAAAAGTAAGTCTTCAGTATGTTTTTTGTGTGTGTGCTGAAAAGGAAGTAGGAAACAAAGAACCTTTTGTTGTTAAACTAATTTTGTCATGATGGTAAAAAGAAAAATATGCTTTCAGCAAATGAAAATCTTATGTTAAAATAAAGTACTTTAGTCAGGGTTATGGTTTTAGCTTCTAGTATCTGAAATTGATCCACTGAGAAGAAAGTACCAAAATTAAAAATTCAAAAATTACTATAGAAAGCAAAGGAAAACAAATGGATGAGTCAATGCAAATATTTTCAATGTGGTAGAAGCACACACATCTCTGACTGCTTACTCTTAATAAAACCAAATCCAATCTAAAATTTTATATTGCCATTTCCCAGTGCACTTTAGCCATCCTAATACTAAGCAGTTTAGAAGGTAGCATTTCAAAAGAACCACCATGGAAGCTGGGGCAGCATTAACATAAGCCTACAAGGAGCAGTCATCTGGGGGAGGATGCCATAACAGGCACTAGTGATGCTAGAAGAACACAGCTCCAGTTTGGTGGGGAGACAGGATGAAGAAGAGGTGAGGAGTGCTTCTGTGAAGGTTGAACTGCAATGGCAGTACAAGCCGTGGCTGGCTTAACAGCTTACTCTACTTCTGTTCCACAATCTTCTAGCTAAAGACATTGAGAGCCCAAACCTAGATGTCTTAGATTTCTTGAAGTCTGGGCTCACAAAATAACTTAGGGTCCTAGTACATAAGATTTTGAAAGCAGACCCGACCCTCCTATTCCTTTTTAACCTTTTATCCTGTTGGCAAGCTAGATCAAAACATGAGGTTTTTCCAACGGGAGTGTTCCAGCATACATTCTCCAGCATCTATAACACTAACAGGCAGTTTCACTGGCAGAATCATTTATTGATTCCTGTTCCAGATCACAGCTATGTCTTGAACTGATTAGCTCCAGTGAAAGACTAAGTAAGTAATAGCATCCCTGCGAGATCAGATCTGTTATTCTGAGATGATTCCAAGGGATTCAGTTGAGAACTCAATCTTCTGCTGGTGTTCAGTCAGTCCTGTAATCACCTAATTCCTGTGTGAAACACCTATTGAGTCCTGACTAGTACAGTCATGTCTAGGCAGAATTTTAATTCATCATACCCCCAAAGAAAAGAGGAGCAAATAAAATCATGCATTTGAACACTCACCCCAGACTTCACATCGTATAAAGTATGTGTTAGGGTGATTTTGAAGACAGCATGGGACCGGCTACTCTCCTCATTCATGTTGGTTGCAGCAACTGTACGAGATTTGTTACCCTCAGACATCAAAGACTCAATATCCTACCAGAAACAATTCATAGATAGAGATTCCATTATTTGTCTAATAAGCAACACAGCTTGCTATATTATGAGAAAACATTAAAAGGTTCACTGCTCAATCATATTTGCAGTTTATATTTCGCTTCTGAAAGACTCCAAAGCCCCATAGAATATAATAGCATTCCTCCAAACTACTATGATCTTCAACATAGATCACTGTACTTGCCATGTTTTACAATACCTTTAAAGCATCTAAGCATTTTAGAGAAATGGACCACTTTGTTCATTTTTTATGTCGCCAACAGCTACAATATTCAATTATTGTCTATGCAATAAAAGAATCATTGAACCAAGAACAAATGAATGTAACTTATGAGACAGCTAAAACAACAATAAACTTCCTGTCTGTTTTAAGAATTAGGGTCAAGAAGTTAGATGAGCGGGATGGTAAATGATCTAGAGTCATGTAGGAAAAAGAGGACCATCACTAAATACACAATCTCTGACTCTTAAGGGAACATACAGGACATCACAGTGCCGCATCCCACCACATTCCCTTTCCCCAATACACAAAGCACAAAAGAGGAGTTGGAAAAAGCAGAACACTAACTAAAGGCCAACACAATTGTAAGACACACACATCACAATTTCAGAAATACCATAAAAACTTGCTTAAGTCAGACTTATAATTGATATATAGGTATGCCTAGCAAATATATCCATCCACTCTCAAAATTAAACTATTCTTAGAGCAATATATGGCTTTTTAAGTAGAAAATTTTTAGTAATTCATTAAGTATGAGGCTATAATTTTTTTAATTCAAGAAAACCATCATAAACTAAACAACAAAATATTTACCACTAAATTTAAATAGTTCACATAAAGGGTGTTTTTACCTTGTAGCTTGTAACAGCCAATTTAGAAAGTCCATCCACATAAGGTCCCAGCACATTATGTTCTCTGACTTTTAAAGTTTGGCGGCTTCTGTTCATTAGAAACAAAGAAGCAATTTTGTAACAAAAAAGAGTTTTTAAAAGGACTCAATTACACTTCATAAATATATACACACTGAATTCAACAAAACTCTCAGTTAAGTAAAACTAACTCGATCCCAGAAGAATTTAAACCAGCAATGTATATATCTCGACTGGTAACGAGAACTTCATAGTGTGGTAAAGCATCACATCTCTCGAAAGGGTACGCTGTGGGATGTCTTTAGAATCACAAAGAATGCAGTCAAATAAATACAAACAATCTAATTGTCATACAGAGAATGTGGTACAAACTGTACAAGAAGGAAAAACTATGGACCAATTTTAATCATGTTTAAAGATGCAAACTCCTAAACAAAACACAGCAGAGTGAATCTACTAGTCATTTAAAATAAATAAATGAAATTATTTAAAAGGTCTAGTGTAACACTGGACAAAAAGATTCATGCACTTTACCACACTGACAGACAAAAGAGGAAATGCATAAAACACATAAAAACAAAAGTGCATGATCATTTCAATAAAGGCAGAACAAGATTAAAAATTTAATAAACACCTATAATTTTTAAAAAGCAATTATTTATAAGCAACTGATAAACTCAATAAAGGGCATCTGCCACAAACCTCGGACACATAGCATACATAATATAAATTATAACATTTTCAGAACTACTTATTGATGGTAAGATTACAAGGGATTCTCACTTTATATTCTTGTTTATTCACATTTTCTACTATGGATGTTTGGTCATCTTATTTTTTAAATCATGAATAATAAATTGTAATCCTTAAAATTCTTCTTTTTTGCTGACAAAATTAGATCCAAACTCTTTCTTCTGCTTGATACACTTGCTCCTTTATGACCTGCTCCTGCGTACCTCTCCACTTCCTCACCACCAGTCACAATGATTTATATAATATGTATATATGTCATATACACAGACATATATACACACACGTGTGTGTTCTTTAACAGACTTTGAGCACCGTAAGATCAAGAACAATGTCTTATGAATTTTTAGATCTGCAGTTCTCAACAAAATTCTTGGCATATACAAGTCACTCAATGACCAAATTTGGCCTCAAATGGGAAAGGGGGAGAATAAGATGATGAAGAGGTCTCTAATATACACAGTCTATGCAAAGTGGAGAGATAATGCCAGTGACCAAATAAAGGAAGGGAAAGGAAGAAATAATGACAAATATATATATAAATGAGAAACTGAAACCAGATTGTATCTGTATTCTCCACAAAATCAAGTAGAGACAATGATGATGAGAAAAAGGAAGAACACTTATAGAATAATTTTTCATGTAATCAGCAAAGTTAGAAAGGGAGAGAATGATTTCTAAATCCAGTATACTCACAACCATTAAGCCGATGCTAACTCATAATGACCCTATAATAGAACAGGGTAAAACTGCCCCTCTGAGTTTCCAAGACTGTATCTCCTTGTGGTAGTTACATAATCTGTTGTCAATTTGAGACTTAAATGTGAAGGAGTGAAGTTTAGCCTGTCAATCAGGTTGCAGCTTGATGACCTCATTTGGAAGTGCTAAAGAGATAGACAGAGACTCATTCCCTGTGAGACAAAAAGCCACATGGAGCTACACTACTGTAGCCAGAGCCCTGGGAGCTATAGAAGCCGCGTGGAGACCCCTGCCAGCACTGGCATGCTTCTAACTGAATCCACAAAACTTTCCACCCACTGGCCTGTGATCTTCCTGCACTTGGCATATTGCATAGCTGTATGAGTCTAAAGAGAAATTTATAGACATAAGGGCTAATATTAGACTTATGGACTTGATCTAGACTGGGCTGGGATGTTTTCTCAATATTCAATTGCTCTTGTATATAAAGCTCTTTCTTATACACATATGGATGTCTCTGGCTTTGTTTCGCTAGTCAACCCAGACTAACACATTTCTTAAGGGAGTAGAAAGCCCTTTCTCCCAAGGAGTCACTGATCATTTCAAACTGCTGACTTAGCAGTTAGCAGCCCAATGCATAACCAAATGACACCATGGTTCCCTCCAGTATCCTAGTTATGTCTTAATGTTGTCTTATAATTTGGAATCTTACAGTATTGTAGAAACAACTGAAGTTTTATTTATTATATAGTTGTAGATGAAGTTGACACTGAGCAAATATGTGAATCAGTTCTGACTCTAAGCTCTACTGCATTAAAATTCTTCCTTTCATTTTCCTCTTTTCCCAAAGATAAGATGTACTGTACTTATTATCTCCTGAGTGACAAAACGTAACTACATTGTTATACTGAATTATAAAATTAATAATTGAATAAAAAGATTAAGTTCTCTCTAATAGTTCTTGGCTAAAAAAAAAAAAGATCACCTTAAACAGTTTTCCATTTATTTTCAAGGAATCTTAATAGGAGAGCTAACAATAGCAATAGCTCAGATTTTTGTACACTTACGAGAGGACTTGAGAAAGTTCATGGGAAAATGGAATTCAAAGCTAATGGAATTTTGAAGCCCCTGAACTTTTTGAAGCCCGTTGTATTCCAGTGTGCTACATCCTCAAGCATATTGTCTCAGTCTGCCTTCACAACAATTCTCTGAGATATCATGTAACATTATTATTTCCCTCTGAAACTTAAGCATAAGGAACTTGCTCAAAAGGTAAAAAGCAACTCAAATCAAGTACATAGCCACAGAAATCAAAACAGCCTGGTACTGGTATAAAGATAGTCACACAGACCAATGGAACAGAATAAAAAACTCAGAAATAATTCTATCTACTTTACAGATAACTGAACTTAGACAAAGGGCCAAAAATCATTAAATAGGACAGAGATAGTCTCTTCAACAAATGGTACTGGCAATATTGGATCTCCATCTGCCTCAAAATGAAACAGGTCCCATACCACATCTCATGCACAAAACAAACTAAAGATGGATCCAAGGGCTAAATCCCAGAGTTATAACGATCATCAGTGAAAATATATGAACAAACTTAAGGGCCTTAGTGAAGGGTATAGACATAAATCAAATAAAACAAAAGAAGTATATGTACTAGAAGACAAAATATATGACTGGGATCTACTAAAAATAAAGCATGTTAAGTATATTAAAAGACATATCCAAAGGGCAAAACAGAACTTACGGTTTCGGAACAAAAATATTTAGCAAGGTCATAAACAGACTGGGGATTAATCTCTAAAATCTGAAGACAATTGCAATACCACAATAAGAAAAAGTAACCTAATTAAAAAGTGGGCAAAGGACATGAACAGACAGTTCACCAAAAATAACATCCAAATGGCTAAGAAACATGAAAATATAATCACGATCATTAGCCATCCAGGAGATGCTAACCAAAACAACGATGAGTTATCACCTTACACCAACAATGGCAGCACAATTTAAAAATAGGAAAATAACCAATGCTGGAGAGGGTGCAAAGAGATTGAGCTCTCATACAATGCTAGTAGGTCTGTAAATAAATACAACCATTGTGGAAAAGGCCACCTTAAACAACTGGAAGCAGGAATTCCATCTAAGCCAGCAATATTTCTGTTGGCATATACCTTAGGGAGAAAGACAGGGCTTTCTTCTCCCATAAACAGTCACAATCTCGGAAAACCCATAGGGACAGTTCTATCCTGTCTTACATGGTTGCTAGCAGTCAGCATCAATTCAATGGCAGTGAGTAAATGTGTGAGGAATTTTAAAGAAGAGCCCATAAGTTAAACAGACATACACATGTCCATGTTCATCACAGTACTGTTCACAATAGCAAGAAGTTGGAAACAGCCAACTGCCCATAAGGAGAAGAGTAGATGAAGAAACTATGATACATATACATAATGGCATACTATGTATGCATCGCTACCAAAAAAAAATGTGGATGGACCTGGAGAATATTATGTTGAGTGAGGTTAAGTCAATCACAAACAAACAAAGACTGTATGAGACCACTACCTACTATGCAGATAAAAACCAAGATAAAAACTTGCATACCAAAGAGAGCAAATTTTGGAGGAAAGAGTAAGTGAGGGATGGATCTCAAAGAAAATGATGGTTTTTACAGAAGTAAAGGTACTCCCTCCTGCCTCCCCTGACCAAATTTTTAAAAAAGGACTTTTAGGTAGAGGGGGCAAAAATACAATGGCAAAATAGTAAGATGTGACTACCTAAGTCATAATCTACTTTCTTTTGGATTCCTTTTATTCCCTATTTTAACCTCCATGCATACTATCCTCCAAATTCTCATTTTACCTTTATTGTGAGCTTTCAGTGCCTTGAAGTATCTGGCATGTAATAATCACTCAATAAATGACTGTTAATTCAAATTATTTATGAAATGGCTAAAGATTATTCTTTATCAAAGAAATAAATGCCAACTAGGACTTGAGAAGTCTCTTCTTGAGAGTCATTATGATTCAGTCTCTAAAATTATCTTTCCTTGGTCATCTTCTTCATCCAAATACAACCATTCTCTTGTTGTCTTCAATGGTTTTTATAAGTGTCAGTTCACTTGTTTCTTTAACTTCTGTAATATTTAAATATCCATATGCCAGTCTCCTATGGTTATTATCCCTGCTTCTTTGTCAACATCAATGCACTTTCACAAAATCTGAACTCACAGAACCCCTCATCTTCCTCATTGGGTTAATTAATGACTGAAGATTCAAACAGCCTTTCTGAAAGCTTTCCAATACTCCTACTGAGCTATCTTCTCTTTCAAAGGCTAAGTCATGAAATTTGTGGATGTGTATTTTCTGGAAAATTGTTAAATGGACTATGCTAAAGTTGTTTTCATATCCTGCTTGTGTCTCACCCACCACCCACCCCTTGTTTCAAAGCCTACAAACAAGCACCTAAATTCTACCTAAAATTTCTTGGGTCAAAAACAAGAAAAAACAAACAACTAATTGTGTAAGGCAACCCATTACTCTGATATTAAATAACTTCCTTTCCATTACATACTTGTACTTTTTGTTTGTAGCTCTGGAACGAAACATGAGACAGGCGGTACAACACAAATACAGGCTGCTCAGCCACTCTCAGGGCCCTAAGCTTCTCTCTCTTCTGAGCTTTAATTTCAAAAGCCCAGAGAATAATTAGATTCAATATAAAAGATTCACTTAAATCAATTAGATAAATTGGTTCTGGTCTATAATGTTAATACATTAAGTTTCAAAATATTTTACCCTTTGGGATCAAGAAGGTCTCTAACTTTTTCATTATAAATTTCCATGTAGGAAACTTCTACTTTAAAACTCTGCTCTTCATTTTCCTCTTTCTGAGTTCGTTCAAAGAGGCCACTGCAAAGTCTTGGGATTAATCCAGGTTGGTCACCTGTGCCCATCATGGTATAAGATTTTCCAGATCCTAAAATATGAAAATTATAGTTATTATTAACTCCCTGAAAGTTTAAGCACATAACTACACATTCCTTGCTGATAATAAATCAGTAGCAATTAATGAAATATTCAAAATACAGTTAACAAGTATTCACAACTTGCTATTTACCAGGCCTTTTAAAAGTAGTCAAACATTAATTCATTGTAATGACTCTAAACAAAAAGGCTTTAATTATCCACAATGTCACTGGTTGATAAAAATCATTAATGTGCTCAGCTGCTAATCAAAAGGTTGGAGATTCAAATTCATCCTGACTCTCCTTAGAAGAAAGCCCTGACAATTTTATTCTGAAAAATTAGGCCTTAGTTTAATAAGGCATTTAAAGCAATAAATTCAAAAAATTAACTGACATGTAAAATCCCCATACCTAATTAATACTAAAATGTTTCTTTAAAAGAGAGAAGAAATATAAACCCTTGGAAATCTTTGAAGAATGATTGTATTCTGATACCTATAAAGTTGCATGAGTCAGAATCAACTTGATAGTGATTCTCCTCCTCCTTGCACAGATAAGGATATTGAGATGCAAGCAGGTTAAGTCATTTGTTCTAGTTTCATAGCTAGACAGTGTCAAAAAAGGGCAGAAACTAGAATGTGCTAGTGCTAAAGTCCATGATCTATAACCATGATGCAATATTGTCTTTAGAAAATACCATAAGCATCTACATGAAAAAGCTTGATATACTCTTAAAAAGTATCTAATTGACATTAAAAATTTTTCTTTTAACCACAAAATTACAGAAGTCAAAATGTTCCTTCTCCATGACAACTATTAAGATGCTAATAAATATGTTCCTTTTAGTATTTTTTCAGTTGTGATCTTTACTCTTAAATGAAACATATATTGGGTAGGGTGAGTAATATGTTCAATAGTCATAACTCTGTAATGCATAGGAAGGGGAAAAAATAAAAAGGCTTATCAATGTCTTCTGAAAATGTTACATTAAAAAAGGGAACCTAATCCTAATTTTAATATACGTATCTTTAAAACTTATTGTCTAATTCCATCTCACCTGTAATGACTTTCTAAAAATCAAAATAAAAAATCTGTATCATTTAATTCAGAAAACATGATTTCATTTATCTTCATTGAAAGTAATTTATAAAAAATAAGTAAGTTATTGGCTTATGTTATTCTACTTAATTAAACATTACCAGTCTGTCCATAGGCAAAGATACAAGCATTGTAGCCATCAAAAGCATTCTGAAGGATATTCTCCCCAAGGCAGTTAAAAACATCATCTTGACCTAAAAATCATAGATGGAAGAAAGGAAGGCAAGAGAGAGACAAAAGAAAATATACTTTTAGCCAAAATTACATATAATTTTATGAGGAACTCATACAACTCCTATCACAATCCATACATACACATACATCAATTGTATAAAGCACATCTGTACATCATTTGCCCTAATCATTTTCAAAGCATTTGCTCTCCACTTAAGCCCTTTGCATCAGGTCCTCTTTTTTCGCCCTCCTCCCCGCTCCTTCCTTCCTCATGAGCCCTTGATAATTTATAAATTATTATTTTGTCATATCTTGCCCTATCTGGCATCTACCTTCACCCCCTTTTCTGTGTCCATCCCCAAGAAGGAGGTCACATTAGGTCCTTGTAATGGGTTCCCCCTTTCCAACCCATTCACTCTCCCACAGTATCGCCCCTCACACCCCTGGTCCTGAAGGTATCATCCACCCTGGATTCCCTGTGCCTCCAGCTCCTATCTGCACCAGTGTACATCTTTTGCTCTATCCAGACTTGCAAGGTAGAATTCGGATCATGATAGTTGCGGGGAAGGAAACATTTAGGAACTGGAGGAAAGCTGTATTCTTCATCGGTGCTACATGGCACCCTGACTGACTCCTCCCCTAGACCCCTATGTAGGGGGATCTCCAGTGGCCGACAAATGGGCTTTGGGTCTCCACTCTGCATTTCTCCCTTCATTCACTATGGTAAGGTTTTTGCTTGTTTGTTTGTTTTTGATACCTTATACCTGATCGCTTTGACACCTCATGATCACACAGGCTGGTGTGCTTCTTCCATGTAGGATATGTTGCTTCTGAGCTAGATGACCACTTGTTCACCTTCAAGCCTTTAAGACCCCAGACACTATAGCCAGGCACCATCAGCTTTCTTCACCACATTTGCTTATGCACCCATTTGTCCTCGGCGATCGTATCTTGGAGGTGTGCAGCCAATGATATGATTTTTTGCTCTTTGATACCTGATAACTGATCCCTTCGGAACCATGTGATCACACAGGCTAGTGTGTTCTTCCATGTGGGTTTTGTTGCTTCTGAACTAGATGGCCGCTTGTTTATCTTCAAGCCTTTAAGACCCCAGACGCTATCTCTTTTGATAGCCGGGCACCATCAGCTTTCTTCACCACATTTACTTGTTCACCCCCTTTGGCTTCAGCAGTTGTGTCGCGAGGGTGAGCATCATAGAATGCCAATTTAACAAAAGAAAGTATTCATGCATTGAGGGAGTGCTTGAGTAGAGGCCCAAGGTCCTTCCGCCACCTTAATACTAAACCTATAAATACAGACACATAGATCTATTTCCCCATCCTCATATATATATTTGCATGTACATGTCTTTGTCTAGACCTATATAAGTTCCCTTTGCCTCCTAGCTCTTTCCTCTACTTCCCTTGACTTTCTTCCTGCCCCACTATCATGCTCTGTCCCCACCTGGGTTATAGCTATACCTCTTCTTTACGTTACCTTACCCTTGATCATTCCCTACCAGGCCTGCCACTCCTCCCTCACCACCAATTTGGATCCCATGTTGTTCCCTTGTCCCTGAGTTAGTTAACACCACTTCCTTACTCCCTACATCCCCCTATCCCACATAAAATCTTTTAAACTAAAAAATGTCCAATCAACTTCTGTATTCTATTCTATTAATCCACTAATCTAACTTTGTCATCTTACACCAAGAATAGCACACTGGGAGCTCCCATTTCCCAATCCATGTAAAACTGTAACAGCAAGGATTAAAGAAAGGTATCTCTAGTGTTTAAGGTTATAAAAATACATATTTTATGGAAAAAATTACAATGCTTCTTCTATATTATCAGTAGTTAATAGATACAGCCCTCAATTACCTGCATATTTTTCTCTGACAGATTCATCCATAGACCAGAAACAGTGGTCATAAGCAAACACCTGTTGAAAAATCAAAATAACCATATATTAATAAAGTCTTAATATTATGAATAATGCTATTATTATAACAATGTCCTAACATTGAGAGAAATGTTCATAAGAGTGAAATAAAACAAAATTTACTGTCATACAATGGTGGGTAGTAAAGTGATTTATGCGAGCAATCACTGTAGCCAAGTAAGTGTTCTATACAGGATTAAGATCCTTATTTTATATGAAAAACTACTCATAAATGGAAAGAAGAGATTATATAATAAGATGTTTAATATGATGACTATAATTAGTGATAGGAGCCTCTGAGGCATAGTGGGTTATGCATTGGGCTGCTAACCACTGGGTCAGCATTTAGAAACCACCATGCACTTCAAAGGAGAAAGAGGAAGCTTGCTACTCCCTTAAGGAGTTATAATCTCTGGGGAGCTAAAAATGATGAGTACAAGATTAAAGAAAATGTTCTAAAACTGATTGTGATGATTGAAGAAATATTCTTGATGTGATTGAACTATTGAATTGTATGGTATGTGAATTATATGCCAATAAAATTGTTGGCCACACACATACACACGAGTTAGTCTCAGAAACTCATGGGGATAGTTCTACCTTGTCCTATAGGGTCTCATTCTGAGTTGGAACTAACTTCATGGCTATGAGTCAATTAGTGATATTTGCCTGATTATTTTGTTTATGTGTAATCTATTTATTATTATGATGTCGTTTTGGTGTTGTTCATTGTCATTGAGTAAATTCCAATTCATGGTGGTCCCCTGTGTACAGAGTAGAACAACTTCATAGGGCTTTCAAGGCTATGGCTGCTATCCAAGGAGCCTCTAGGTAGGTCTGAACCTCTAACCTTTAGGTAAAGAGTAGAGCACGTAGCCACTGGCACCACACAGGGATGCCTTGGTTTACTTTTATATTTAGAGAGAGAGCATTTTTTAAAAAGAAAAAAAAAGTAAGATACTCGGTACAGCAATGTTGAAAACATATTGTTTCAATAAATCATAACTTATCTATACATATAGTAATGTGCATTTTTAAGTGGGTAGAAAACTCAATAAGAAAAGATGCATATTAATGAAAAAATTATGCAGGTCTAGAGTATGAGCCTTTATTTGCACCTTAGAAAGTAAGAAGAATATACATTTAAAATGTTGATAGTGGTTAATGTTATTAGTGGGATACTACAATGACTTCTATTTTAATCTTCTACATCATCACCACTTTCTAAAACATGTACATACTTCTTTTACAAGCTATGAAAAGTATTTCACACATCGCGTTTTTAAATTTTTTTTAATTTTTGAGTTTTAACTATTTAGTGCTGTTGGATAAGCATTAGTACTATTAACCACAAGGTCAACAGTTCAAGCCCACCAGCCACTTCATGGGAGAAAGATGAAGCTATCTGCTCTTGTAAAGATTTACAGCCTCAGAACCCCTTTATAGGGTCAATATGAATTAGACTCGACACTTGTGGGTTTGGGTTGTGTTTTTATTTTTTCAGTTGATGCTTTATAATTTTATAATATTTGTTTTTCCATGGATGACACTACTTTGTTTCTTATCTTTAAAGATTTTAAATCACCTTTAAATTATATTTTAATAGCTTTAAAATTCATCTGTTTCAAATTTCATCCAACTCTACAACTTTAGGCATTTGTTATGATGCTTTCTGATGAGTTTTTCTTCTGTGCTGCTGTATATTAGTGTGCAAGTCCATCTGAATTGAGAGCTTATTTTATGGTTTGTGAGCTTTCTTATTTCTCCCTCCCCCAAAGCCTCTGTTAGAGGAAAAGTTATGTTTCCAGTTACTAAAGTCTATAATTAGGTTTTCTAATGACAAAGTGGCTGAAACAATGGGCTCAAGCATAAGAAGACTTGTGAGGATGACAAAGAAATAGGCAGTGTTTGTTCTTTTATGCATAGGGAAGCTATGGATCAGAACCACCCGACAACAACAGTCCAGTATCTTCATTCCCTCCTATTGGCCACACACACACACACACACACACACACACACACACACACACACACACACACCGATCTCCATGACGGAAGAGTCCCATCTGAAATCATTTTCAAATAGGAGTTTGGCTCCAGCACTCAACCATTCACAAAAAATACCCTCTAATCTGCAAGAGTTGATTCTAATCACTTCAGAGCTGCATCTAGCCTCAAAGTTCGGTAAGTATGCTAATTTAACTCAAGCCACCGCTGGCCTCAGAAACTGTGTATTCTTGAGAATGATGACATGATTTTAGTATCTTAAGATATTTTCTCTGTCCCTACAATGAATTTGGAATTGAAAGAGGAATGTTTACGTGTGAACTCATAAGGCCGCCTGGCCTAGAATTCTAAAAGTTCACGTTTGAAAGAAAGGAAATTAGATTAAGATGGTAAATTAAGTATACATGCCTATATCCCCTCCCCACTTTAAATAAAGTTAGAACCACAGGAGGAGAGGGAAGACAGAAAAGACAAAAATAAGCGAGTGTTTGGAAGCAAGCATAGCTGAATCAAAAGCTGAGAAGATTCCTGAAAAATAGTTGTGATGAAATTGGTGGGATGGCAGGGAGGAGAGTTGATGAGTGGGCAGGTAGGTGGGTAGGGGTCTAAGAGGTGTTGGAAGAAGGAGAGTGCTACAAAGAAAAAGACCATTTATGTATGGGTCACACCAAGAGAAGACTGAGGGGGCCACCAACAGGGTGACTGGTTAAAAACTTTTAAAATGTGAATAATCATCTGAACACCATAGGCAGAGGGGAGTGAGTGTGGACCCTGGGCAAAAGATTCAAAGCAGAAGCACACTCAAGAAGAGACAGGAATCTTTGAGGCAGAAAATAATTCAGTTAGATTACATGGTATGTATCACTAAAGTTCAACAGTTTCTCAAAGTTAAACATATGTCTACCAAAAATGGTAGCTTAGTCTACTTAAAAGCATTATGCTCTGTGTTAGTCTGGGTACTTTAAAGAAACAAATTCACAAAAACACTCATGTATAAGAGAGAGTTTTATATAAGGCCAAGTGTGCATTCAAGAAAACATCCCAACCCAGTGCTGCCCAAGCCCCAAAGTCCAACATTAACCCATATGTTCAACACCAATATACAAAGTCCTCCTCCATCTCACAAAACAGATGCAATGATGCCGACTGCAGGGGGAAGCCGAGTCAGTGAATGTGTAAGCATCTCAGCGCTGGCAGAGGTCTCCAAATGGCTGCTCCAGCACCCAGGGCTGCATCAGGGTAGGTCCATGTGGCTTCTCCTTGGGGATGTCTCACAGGAAGTGAGCCTTGCCAGCTGAAGCAGGGAACTATTAAGGCAGCTGCACCCTGGTCTGACCATCAGAAAACAAGAGACCCAAGAACTAGAAAGGCCAGGCAATTATCCTTCTGTCCTTCAATTAACCCCACATGTGTTTATCGGTCAGGTTGGCACAATAAACTAGCTACCGGATGCTCTTTTAGGAAAAAAATTTAAGGGATGAGAATGACAATCAAAACCCAAAAAATTAAATAGGAACCTCAGGGAGTAGTGAGTTTACTTTAAAAGGGAAGGATCAACTCAGAAGAGAAGGAGAGTGGCTGTACCAATTAGAGAATGTAGCCAATGTCAATGAATTGTACATGTGGGAAAGGTTTTATTGGCATATGTTTTGCTGTGTATATTCTCAATAATAACTAACTAAACAAAAGCATGTTAAAAAATAGTATGAGGACCTCGTTACCATCAAGAAGACATGGAGCTAGTGTCTATCCTCTGGGGGTGGGGTCCCTGTGCTGAGAACCTTCAACTCCTAACTTGGGAGATAAACAGCTATAAAACTCTAGACAGTGCAAAATGGCAGAGAAAAAGCAGCAGCAGAATTAGCAAACTGACATGAGACGGTGCAATGGGCTTCCCAGACCATGGAGCAATTCGGCTACAGCAGGTTTGTTGACCAAAGAAATGAGAGAGCTGGGTATCTTCAGGCAGAAACCTTCTGACTAGAGTTTGGTACCTCTGGGAACTTTTCAGTGGAGCAAAAGAGCTTTGCACCTTTTCAAAATCAGAGGCCAGCAAGAGAGGCCTAGAGGCCCAGGGGCCAAGAAGAGTAGCTGTCTGCAGGCATAAGCAATGGAATGAAGCTGCCCTGTATCAGAAGTCATTCCTGATTTTGAATGTGTTGCTTCCTTAATTAACTCCACTGTTGTAAATATGGACTATAAACTTCATGTAGCCATTAAAGCAAATTCTTGAACTCACCCAAGAAGGAAAGGTCACAAGCATGACAGCTGTTGTTAAGAGCTGGTAAGAAGGTTAAAGAAAGGAGCCATGACTGACTTCCACCCTCAGAGGATTCAACTTTGGGTTGTTTTGATCTTGATTTTCTCTCCTTCTCCTTGTGACCGTAGAAAATATTAGATGTCCCCAGTATCACCTCACTTTGATATAGAATATGTATTTTATTTTAATTCAGAAATGTATAGACAAGGCAAAAAAAAGTGGCTCTAACTATCCACCACATCAGTAGTCTCATACTTAAAAGAACAGTAAAAAATATTACCCACTATCGGGCTAAACTGAAACATGTACATTGGTAGAGATAAGAGCTCTCAGCACATGGAATCCAGGACAGATAAACTCCCCAGTAACAGTAATGGGAGTAGGGATACCATGAGGGTGGGAGAAAAAGGGAAGAAAGGGAGAGATGTTGGCAATGATCAACATTTAATGCCATCCCTCCCCCAAAAGGGGATGAACAACAGAAATGTGGGTGAAATGAGACAGTGAATGGTGTAAGATATGAAAATAATAGTAATCTATAATGTACCAAAAGTTCATGAGGGAGGGTGGGTAAGGGTGGGGAAAGTGTAACTGATACCAAGGGTTTAAGTAGGAAGAAAAGGTTTTGAAAATGATGGTATCAACATATGTACAAATGTGCTTTACACAATTGATATATGGATTGTTCTAAGAACTGTAAGAACCCTAATAAAATGATTTATAAATATATATTAGTAATACATGATCATTAAAAATGTGAATAAATATAGAAGTTAAAAATAAAAGTTCTATTCCCTTTTAAGTAATTCAAAGGTATACATAAAAAGAAAGATCCCTAATGAAAAGAAATGCATGGGCAATATAAGGGCTAATAATAAGGTATTGATGTTTGATATTTCTAAATGTTTTATTCTTCATAATTTTTAGTAACAGATATATAAAAGACAAGGATAAACTTATAGTACAGGGCACATAAAATATTAAGACATAGTGATAACAATAAAAGGCAGAGATGAATGATATAGATCTGGAATTACCTGTAACCGCTTAAGTTAAGTTGGTAGCTACCTACCCTAGAATATTGTAAATATAAGCTGCTAAATTTAATATCCAAGGTAACTACTGAGGAAATACACTTGAAAGCATACCAGAAAATGGAAGGAAGAAGAAACCCAAAAGTCTCGCTACAAAAAATTTGCAGTACTACAGCAAAGCAAGTAGTAAATACTAAGAAATTAGCAAGTACTAAACAAAAAGTACTAGAAGACAAAGAGAAGGAAGGCTTGCAGTATGCAAAAGAAAAACTAAATAATGGCTAAAGTCACTTATCAGTAATTACAATGAATTTAAATGGATTATAAGCACCAATTAAAAGGAGAGAATGGTACATGAATAAAAATAACATGATGCTACTGTATATCATTTACAAGAGACATCTCTTAAACCTTAAGCACTAATAGGTTGAAAGTGAAAGACTGGTGGGGGAGGAGAAGAATTCCATGCAAATCATAATCAAAAGGGAGTTGGAGTGGTAATCTTGATACCAACATGGACTCTAAGATAAAATATGTCACAGGAGATAAAGATGAACATTATATAGCCATAAAACCAAACTCACTGCAATCGAATCAATTCTGACTTATCATGACCCTATAGGACACAGAAGAACTGCGTATGTGGTTTCATCTTGATTTTTGGGGGGGGAGGGGGCAGCCAGGGGGGCCCTTATCATTATGTAAGAGCCCTGATGGCATGGTTATGCATTGGGCTGCTAACCTCAAGGTAAGCAGTTCGAAACCACTAGCTGCTCCACAGAAATAAAATTGGACTTTCTACTTCCATTAAGAATTACAGGTTTTATAATCATAAATATATGCACCAAACTTCGTGGCACTGAAATATATAAAGCAAACACTGACAGACTTGAAGAGAGAAAGAGAACTATTGTAATAGTTGGAGACTTCAGTGCATCACTTTCAATATTGGACAGAACATCTAGAAAAAGGTCAACAGAGAAAGAGAAGACCCAATCACAGCATAAATAAACTAGACTTAGAAAACATATATATTATATTCCACCAAAAAAAAACAGCACATAGATCGACTGAGAGCACATAGATTATTTTCCAGGATAGAACACACACTAGGTGGTCATATAGCAAGTCTTGATAAATTTTCACAGGTTAAAAAAGAAATCAAAGAATTTTCTCAGGCCCTAAAAGAGTGAAGCTAGACATGAAGAAATAAAACTTAAAATCACAAACACATGGAAATTAATTGATGCGCTATTAAACTACAAATGGGTCACAGAAAAATATTGAAAGCAAAATGACAAATTTTTTACAGTCTAAAAAATGAAGCACAACACACCAATACTTCTGGGCTGCAGCAACAGTATTCAGACAGAAACTTAGGGTAAAAAACTTAGTGCCTAATTTATGGAGGTCTAGACAAAGACATGTACATGCAAATATACATAGGAGGATGGGGAAATAGATCGATGTGTCTATATTTATAGGTTAAGTATTAAGGTGGCGGAAAGACCTTGGGCCTCTACTCAAACACACCCTCAATGCATGAATACTTTCTTTTATTAAATTGGAACTCTATGATGCTCACTCTCCCGACACAACGGCTGGAGCCAAAGTGGGTGAACAAGTAAATGTGGTGAAGAAAGCTGATGGTGCCCGGCTATCAAAAGAGATAGTGACTGGGGTCTTAAAGGCTTGAAGATAAACAAGCGGCCATCTAGCTCAGAAGCAACAAAGTCCACATGGAAGAACACACCAGCCTGTGTGATCGCGTGGTCCCAAAGGGATCAGTTAGCCTGTGTGATCGCGTGGTCCCAAAGGGATCAGTTATCAGGCATCAAAGAACAAAAAATCATATCATAGACTGCACACCTCCATGATAGGATCGCTGAAGACAAATGGGTGCATAAGCAAATGTGGTGAAGAAAGCTGATGGTGCCCGGCTATCAAAAGAGATAGTGTCTGGGGTCTTAAAGGCTTAAAGGTGAACAAGCGGCCATCTAGCTCAGAAGCAAAAGAGCCCATATGGAAGAAGCACACCGGCCAGTGCAATCACGAGGTGCCAAAGGGACCAGGTATAAAGACATCATGCAAAAAAAAAAAGATATATATGTGTGTGTGTGTATATATATATATATATATATATATATATATACCATATTGAATGAAGGGGGACGTGCAGAGTGGAGACCCAAGGCCCAAGTGTCGGCCAATGGAGATCCCCTCACAGAGAGGTTCAGGAGAGGGGATGGGTCAATGAGGGTGCAAGGTAGTACCGATGAAGAACACAGCTTTCCCCCGGGTCCTGGATGCTTCCTCCCCCAACTACCATGATCCGAATTCTACCTTGCAGGGCTGGATAGGGCAGAAGTTGTACACTGGTGCATATGGGGGCTGGAGGCACAGGGAATCCAGGGTGGATGATACCTTCAGGACCAGGGGTGTGAGGGGCGATGCTGGGAGAGTGGAGGGCGAGTGGGTTGGAAAGGGGGAACTGATTACAGGGGTCCACGTGTGACCTCCTGACTGGGAGATGGACAGCAGAGAAGGGGGGGAGGGAGACTCTGGATAGGGCAAGATATGACAAAATAACTATGTATAAATTAACAAGGGCACATTGGGAGGGGGGAACAGGGAGGGAGGGGGAAAAAAAGAGGACCTGATGCAAAGGGCTTAAGTGGAGAGCAAATGCTTTGAGAATGATTGGGGCGGGGAATGTATAGATGTGCTTTATACAATTGATGTATGTACATGTATGGATTGTAATAAGAGTTGTGTGAGTCCCTATAAAATGTAAAAAACAAAAAAAGAAAATGATTAGGGCAAAGAATGTACAGATGTGCTTTATACAATTGATGTATGTATATATATAGATTGTGATAAGAGTTGTATGAGCCCATAATAAAATGTTTTTTAAAAAAAACTTAGTGCCTATATGAAACAAGAATAAAGATCTCAAATTGGGAGCATAACTTAACAACTCCACAAACCAGGCCAAAACCTACCAGAAGAAAGCAAATAAAAAAGATCAGTGTGGAAATAAATAAAATTAAAAAGTTGTGAGAATCAATAAAACCAAAAGTTGGTTCTTTGAAAAGATTGATATGTTGTCAGAAATTTACCTAGTGTAACAAATAAAAGGAAGAAAGGTTAATAACCAAAATTTAAAATTAAAGAGCCAACATTACAACTGATCCAACAGAATTATGACATTATGAATAACTGTATGTCAACAAACTGGATAACCTAGATGAAATTTTAAAATTCTTAGAACCACACAGCCTACTCAAACTGGCTTAAGAGGAAATAGAAAGTCTCAATAGATCCATAACAAACCAAGAACTGAATGAATAATCAAAACGCCTCTAACCTAAACAAGTCCTGGGCCAGAAGACTTCACTGGGGAATTCTATAAAACATTTATGACAAGAATTGACACCGACATTGTTTAAACTCTTCTGAAAGAAAGAGAAAGTAGAAATACTCCCTAATTAATTCTATGAAGCAAATATTATCCTGATATCCAAACCACATAGGCCACCACATATTAAAAAAAGAAAGAAAACTACAAGCTATTATCTCTTTTAAATATAGATGAAAACACCCTCAACAAAATATTAATAACAGAATCCAAGGCATGTTAATAAGTGTTATACACCATGGCCATGTAAGATCTATTCCAGGGATGATTCAATATTAGAAATTCAATAAGCACAACACATCACACCAATAGAACAAAGGAAACGAAGATGATCTCTAGACCATAAAATTCAACACCCTTTCTTGATCAAAATATTCAAGAAAATGGAAATAGAAATAAAGTCTTTAATATGATTAAGGGAATATATAAAAAGTCAAAATCCAACATTATAGTTAATGGAGAAAAAAGTTTCCTTCCTTGAAATTAGAAACAAAAAAAGGGGTCTGTTCTCACAACTTTGATTCAGTACTTACTAGAAGTCCTAATCAGAATAAGAAGGAAATAAAAGGTATCCACATTGGAAAATAAGAAATAAAATACCTCTACTTGTGGGTGATATGATCTTATATAGAGAAAAATCTCTAAAAGTCCACAAGAAAACTTCTAGGGCTTATTAAAAAATGTACAAGGTCAACAAACAAAAACCTACTGAGCTTCTTTCTGTACACTAGTGATGAGAAACGTGAAACTTAGGAAGAGAATTCTTTGTAGAGTAGTAACTAAGAGAACAAAATTCCTAAGAATAAACCTTCCCAGAGACATAAAAGGCTTATACAATGAAAATGATAAAATCTTGCTTATAGACATTAGAGAAAATTTATATAAATGAAAAGGCATTCCTTGGATCCTGTACTGGAAATGTTTTTATTGTATGGGGTCAATATACCCAAAGCAATCTATGGATTCAAAATCAAAACCCAAACCAAACTCATTGTCATCAGGTTGATTTTAATAGAGAACAAGCCAGACCTGCCCATAGGAAATCTTTGCAGAGGCAGAGAAAGTCACATCTTTCTACAGGAAAATGACTGTTTGAATCATCTATTATTTGGTTAGTAATCAAATTATTTAACTACTGTGCCACCAGAACTCAGATCCAAAACCATTTTTTACAGAAGTTTGAAAGAAAAATAACCCAGCTTTATACAAAATGACGAGACTCTCTAATAGCTAAAACAATGCTAATATAGACCAAAGTAAGAAGATACCCACTTCCTGATTTTAAAATATACTGTTCGTTCAGCTGCAAAAGGGGCATTGGTGGCATTGTGGGTTGTTAGGCTGCTAACCATAAATTAGTAGTTTAAACCCACCTGCTGTTCTTTGGCAGAAAGGTGAAGCTGATTGCTCCCATGAAGATTCATTGTCTCAGAAACCCTATCTAGGGTTGATAATGAAGCACTAAACATGTTCTTATTCACCAAACATGGAATCACCTTGATGGCAGTGATTACGTTTTACACAGCTAATGTAATCAAAACAGGCTGACTCTGGTATAACAGGCACAAAGATCAGTGGATTAGAATTGAGAGTCTAGAAATGAACCCGTATGTCTATGGTCAACTGATCTTTGATAAGGATACTACTTATATTCAGTGGGGGAAAGAAAACTTCAAAATGGTGCTGAGGGAAATTAATATGGTGATACTTAAAGCAAGTGGGAATTGAAACCTCATGATCTAGCAATACCACTATTAAACATACATGCCAAAGAAACACAAGTGTATGTATGCTCCCACATGTTTATAGCAGCACAGTTCATAACAGCAAGAAACGAAACAACCCAAAAGCCCAAAAGTGGGAGAATGGATAAAGAAACTATGGTACATACATACACACGATGGAATACTATGCATCCCAAAAAAATAGTAATGGAAACATGAAACACCGCAGGACATGGAAAGACCTGGAAACCATTATGCTGAGTGAAGTTAGTCAATTACAAAAGGACAAGTATTGTATGAATTCACTACTATAAGGAGAAACCCCAATTAAACAAATCTTAGAGACTAATTCCCAAACAAAAAGGTAGAAAGTCCCTCTTATGTGTCATTCATAAGAATCTCCTCGAAAGAAAAGACCTCACATTGATTAGGTTCACTCCCTCAAGAAGAGGAGGAAGGGAAAAACCACCCACTTGAGGCTATACAACACTGAGACAAGGCTGCAACAAGTCAACAGGCCCTCCCAGGAATGAGAGGAGAACCTTACCGGGAAATCAAGTCCAGACCAGGATAGGGGAGCTTCTACAGTTCAGAGGAGGCACTGATATTTCTGTTGGTGGGTATGGTGGGGTAAATGCGGAAGAGCAACATCACATCGGGAAGAGATGACAAACAATAATTGTAAGGGGGGGGGGCTGCAAGTAAATAAATAATAAATGTGGAGAACCTAAGGGGAGAATAACCCTGATTTTCTGTTCCTGGGAAGACACTATGAATATGGTTCTACCCAACTCTCCTTAACCCTACCACGGACTAAGCACTATGTCATAGTGACTATGATGACCTTAGGTGCTCGCCTGACAGACAACATAGCAGCCTCATAGGGGTACACCAGAAGGACCCATCATAGAAGCCTGACTGAATGAACTGGGTCCTACCTCAAAACTACCTCTACCCTTGAACTTAGTGCTGAAAGACTGATGGTACAGGAAACAAAGAGTGGCTACCCCAATACTGTTGAAATGGTGGCTATTGGACACAGGTGTGACCCCTGGCTTAGTGGTATCCAATGAAAGGGCACCAGAACCACCATATGTTTAATACCTCAATGCTCCCCTGTATTTAGATGACATTTTTTAGTCTGATAGGCAAGGATCTGCACTTGTAAGAAATTATACAGGAAAAATTTCCCCTAGCACCAACCTCCATGCTCACTGTAAACAGTTTGATCAATTAAGAATTCAATCTGTATAAAACAACAACACATGGATTGCAGCTTGCAGTTGGATTATACTCACATAAACTCATATCAACAGTATCAAGGCTATGTCATTGGATAAATTATTGATGTTATCAATGTATTCACCTTATACCCTAGAGGAATGACTGACAATGTTTTTCTTTTCTGTTATTTTTCTGCCTTTTGTTTGTTCAGTTTTGTTGTTGTTGTTCTTGTTAGGTTTTTGTGGGGGGGGGTTTGGTCATCACATAACCACCAAAATAAACCAGAGTCGTTCATAACTCAAGGGAAAGCAGATGGATTCTAGCCCCCGCACCCCATAATTCTAGCCCTAATCCAAGAGCAGTTAGTTCTTATATAATGGCCCTGCTCAATATTCACTTTCATGAAAAAAATCACTGGAGATAAGGGTGCTATAGTAAAGTTTGGTGACAAAAGCAGATAGTGCCCAGCTATCAATTGGAATAATGTCAGGGATCTTACAGACTTGTTTTTAAACAAGCAGTCATCTAAGTGAGCGTTCAACTAAGTTCACATCGAAGGAGTATACCAGCCTGTGTGATCTAAAGATGATAACAAAATCCAAATATGATGAAGGGGAAAATATCAGAGTTAAATAGTGAACACGTAATCTGGATGGACAGTGGGAGCCCAAAATCCATCTGTGGAGTTTATAGTCAAATTAAACCTCTGGCTAATCGCCTCTGGCCACAGGCGAGGGATTCAGACAGCTTTACTAGAAGACAGAGATTATTGTAAACTTGATTATGGTGTATCAAATCATGGTATAATATGATACTTGGTCAGTTGATCTCCCTCTTGACCCAACCTGAATTTGCTCAAGGCTCAAGTATTTCTCACTTGTTCCACGACAGAAATTTCTGCTCTGTCTGTCTAAGAATTGAGGTGGTCTTTTCTTTCTTACTCTTTATTTGTATTTTTTATCCTTATACTAATATTATTATTTTTTCTCCTTGCCATTTTCTTTTTTATTGTTTCTGTTGGGTTTCCCATTTGTGAAGCACAGAAGGAGTAGGTACATCGAGACAATAACTGATGCAATGATTTATCAGGGACATGGGGAGGGACATGGGGAGGAGATGCAATGATTTATCAGGGACATGCGGGAGCAAACAATGAAAGCAGGAGAGGGGAGGGAACATTAGAACTAACTGTGGTGATGTATATACAACTCTTTTAAAAAGTGATTTAACTATGGAAGTATATCACATATGAATACTCTATCAAAAAAACTACTAAAATAAAAAAGAAAAGAAACCCAACTTGATCAATGCTGACTACGGGTGAAAAAGGAGTTGCTGCGTAGGGGGCAATGAGTTTATATTAATGGTAGTAGAAAAATTTGGAATAGCTGTATAACACAAAGTGTATAATCAGTGACAATGAATTATACATGTAGAAGTGGAGATTGTTTTGTTGTATATTTTTTGCCACAATTAATAAAAAATTAATTACACAAATAACAATGTGTACAAGGAAGAAGAAAATGTTCTAGAATTGATTTTGGTGATGATTGTACAACTCTTTTTTGTCATTACTGTTATATTCTATTTATTTAAGTACTTTTACTGGGGGCTCTTACAACTCTTATCACAATTCATACATTTATCCATTGTGTCAAGCACATCTGCACATATGCTGCCATCATCATTTTCAAAGCATTCTCTTTCCACTTGAACCTCTGATATCAGCTCCCCATTTCTTCCTCCTCCCTCGCCAGCCCCCTCCCTCATGAACCCTTGATAAGTTATAGATTATTTTCATATCTTACATCATCATCCATCACCCTTCCCCCACTTTTCTGTTGTTCTTCCCCCTGGGAGGGGGTTATAAATTGATTTTTTTGTGATTGATTTCCCCTTTCTCCCTCTACCCTCTCCTAATCCTCCTGCTATCTCTACTCTCATTGTTGGCCCCAAGGGGTTTTTCTATCCTGGAATCCCTGTGTTGAGGGCTCTTATCTGTAGCAGTGTGCATCTTCTGGTCTAATTCGACTTGTAAGGTAGAATTGAGGTCATGATAGTTTGGGGGAGGAAGCACCAAAGAACGAGAGGAAAGTTGTGTGTTTCATTGGTGCTCTAGTGCACCCTGATGGGCTCATCTCTTCCCTGCTACCCCTCTGTGAGGATATGTCCAATTGTCTACAGATGGGCATTGGGTTTCCACTCCATGCTGCCCCCACCCCTCCTCATTCACATTGGGTATGGTTTTGTTCTGGGTCTTAGATGCCTGATACCTGATTTCATCTACACCTCATGATCACACAGGCTGGTGTGCTTCTCCCATGTGGGCTTTGTTGCTTCTGAGCTAAATGGCCACTTGTTTATCTTCAAGCCTTTAAGACACCAGATGCTATATTTTTTTATAGCTGGGCACCATCCGCTTTATTCATGACATTTGCTTATGCACTAATTTTGCATTCAGCATGTGCAAAACTTTTTAAACACCCCCCCCCCCATTTAGTATTCAACCAGTAAGAGAAATAAAGTCTTGATATATGCTATAAAGTAGAGAGCATTGGAAGACATTATGCTTACCTAAATAAGCTAATCACAAAGGATAAATATTGGGCCTATTTACATAAAAGTACATACATAAAAAGACAAAAGGCAAAGTTTATTAGGGGTTACCAGGGGCAGAACGGCAGAGGAAAATGACACGTATGAGTTATTAAAAACTCTCATGAAGGGTGGGATGAAATGATTGATAAAAACTGAATAGGCAAAAGATGAGTGATTTAAGACTATCAATTTTAAAAGAAAGAAGAACAACTTCTGAGATTGTTTATGTACATTCAAAAAATCTCAAGTTTTTGGTTCATTGGTTTAGGGCAGTGGTTCTCAGCGTGACCCCTTTGTGAGTTGAACGACCCTTTCACAAGGGTTGCCTGATTCATTAACAGTAGCAAAATTACAGTTATGAAGTAGCAATGAAAATAATTTTATGATGGGGGGGTCACCACAACATGAAAAACTGAATTAAAGGGTTTAAACATGAGGAAGGTTGAGAACCACTGGCTTAGAGGTTTGGGGGTCATAGTTTCAGAGGACATTCCAACTAATTAACATGCTTAGTGCTTCTGTTCTACCACCTAGTTCATTGCATCATGCTTGGACCCCACAAGTTTTCTCAAACTTTCACTCATTGCCACTGGGTTGAGTCTGACTCATAATGATGCTACAGGGCAGAAATGCCTTTACGGGTTTCCAAGACTGGAATTTTGAGGTGGTTATGAATTGATGACCTTGAGATTAGCAAATCCTACAACATCTAGCAGTCATCGATTAGTCTCTATCACCAGAAGCAACAACAACAACAAAAAAGAATCAGGAATGTGAAGAAGATGCAGAGTGGGGGGCTAATTGCCTCCAAGAATGACTGCCTTCTTTGCCATGAGACCAGAAGAACTGGATGGTGTTCAGTTACCATTGCAGAACACTTTGAGCAAAGATTCCAAAGAATCTTGATGAGAAGAGGGGAAATAGAACAGAATTTCAAATCTAGACTCTCTAGGTTTCCTGGAGCCATGGATAGTGGATAAACTCCTGACACTACTACCCAGAGGTAATCTTTAAAACTTAAACCAAAAGTATCCACTGAAGTATGTCAGAATAATAGTTTGGCTTAACTAGTAAAAAGATCTGCCTTAAGCATTGCGCTCTTTAAGAACTAAGTATAGGAGACCAATCTGACAACAATCTGAAAGATTGGCTAGCAAGTTTAATGTGCTGTGAGTGTATGTTAACGAGGAAAGAACAATTCAGAAAAACAGGGTCAGAATGGTTGCACCACCTGAAAAATGTGATCAGTGTCACTAACTGGAACATCTACTGCTGAGCTCGTGTATATTTTACTGTGTCTACTTCTCAATAACAATGCATAAAACTTCGAAGTGGTGGCTTACAAAGTGGGTGCTAGCAATTCTCAAACATGTAGATGAGCAAAAGAAACTAGATCTCCCCAAAGAACCTAATATCAAAATTTATGAGGAGCTATACTTCAAACCACATTTGTTGTCACCAGAGTGAGAATCAATAAAGCAGGGTAAGATTAAATAAAATGAAGTTCAGATTACATTTCTCCTGAGAGCTTTGAACTCTCATCTCATAGTTATATTTCATTCTGTTCCAAACGTGGCTCAGTAGAAATCATCCTACCATATATACTCGAGTATAAGCTGACCCGAGTATAAGCCGAGGTGCCTAATTATTACATGGGAAACCAGAAAAACTGATTGACTCAAGTATAAGCCTAGGGTGGAAAATGCAGAAGCTATTGGTGAGTTTCTATAATCAAAACAAATGAAAATAAAATTACTAAAAATTGAGACATCAGTGGGGCAATGTATTTAAATATTTATTTTAAATAAAAAACATAAATAAAAGGACAAGTCATTTAACATTAGTAAACCAGCACAGTATAAGTGGAAAATAGGTTCAACAAAAACTATAAGGTATCAACAATGATACCTTAAGAGTACTACTATTCCCTGAGCTCAATCAGCAACCAAGCTAAAATGTAAACAGTTAAAATCCTTCAAAACTGGTTTCCTCATCATCATCCGTATCCCAACGCAGAGCTTCAGCTGGTGTGAGGTCATCATAGACGCTGTCCTCACTGAGATCACCATCACTGCTGTCATTTTCATACAAAGCGCAGTCTTCACTGCCATCCACAGCATTACTAATACTACATTTCTGGAAGGCACGTCGCACCATGTCTTCTGGAATGTCTTCCCATGCATCTCGAATGCACTTTGCTGTTAACTCTATGTCATGTTTCATAAGATTTCCTCCTTTGGTTACTCGGGCTTGCCCATATGACATCCATTCATGCCACATCCTTCGCACACAGTCTTTAAAAGGCTTATTCAAAGATACATCCAGAGGCTGAAGTACAGATGAAAGCCCACCTGGAATAACGGCTAAAGTAACTTTACTAGATTTTGCCAATTTTTTTATGTCATCCGATAGGTGGGCTCTGAACATATCCCAAACAAGTAACGATGGCTTTTTCTTTAAGGCTGCTCCTGATCGTCTGTTCCAAATTTCTTCCAGCCATTTTTTGGTTCCGTCCTCATCCATCCAGCCTTTAACATGTGCACGCACAGTAATTCTTGGTGGGAAATTGATATTTTTAGGCAAGGTCTTTCTTTTAAAAATAATGACAGGACGCAGCTTAGTTTCATTAGCAAAACATGATAGAACAAGTGTAAAGTGGTGGGGGGGGGGGTTTTCATTTCCTGTGGTTTTGAGAAAAATGTTTTTTTTCTCCTAAACTTGCCACAGTTCTGTTGCTTGGAAGATCAAAAGTCATGGCAGTTTCATCCATATTCCAAATATCTGCCAGGTCATAATTATAAATCCTTCTTTGTTTTATAATAAATGACTGGCGTGGCATACAGTAATTTTTTCTTCAAGGTCTTGTGGCAATTTCTGGGAAATCTTTGTTCTTTGTTTCAAACATAGTAGGCTAAACCTATTCATGAAGCGGGAACACCATCCTGCTGACACAGCAAATTTTTCAATGCCTGGTGCTTTATATTTGTCATCCTTAGCCATTTGTAGAACACGTATGTGGATCCCCATGCGTGTTACGCAGTAACCATTTTGACGACACTCCATAACCCATTTATGCAATTCACTCTCTAGAGCCCCATAAAAAGACGTTAAGCCACGACTGAGCTTTCCTGGCTTTTGGTATCTGGTCCAAGTCAGTCTTCATTTTCCGCCACCCCCTCACTTGCTTTTCGTAAACACAGAATTCCCTACTTGCAATACTGTTATTGCTCTCTTCTGCTCTTGACACAACCTTCATTTTGAAACCAGCCTCATATGACCAGCATTTTTGCTTTGGTTCAAGAGTATCCATTTCTAATAGGATAAAAAAACAAGACTTTGAAAAAGAACACCCCACCCCGCGACGTGTTAGCCGGGAGGAGGGTGGGGGGGAGTCCGTGTGGGTGGGGGATGCAGGATGTGAATTAACACAGAGACCAGAGGGGAGAGAGGGAACACAGCTACAGACACATCTTACCAGTTCAGCTGCCAGCGTAAGTGAATTACTATGGATGCTTCTGTGAATTGGAGCCATCCATGTCATAGGACGGCTCTGATTGGTTAGATGCAAGTAAACAAACATTCAAATCCCTGCAGTGTCGGCGGGGCTTTGAATGAACAGAGGAAAAACGGCAATCACCCGCGAGATAACGGGCGCTCATCCCGTTACCTGGGGGGGAGGGGCGGGGGGAGCAAGATGTTACACCTCGCTGGGGTACCACTGACCCATGTATAAGCCGAACCCCAGTTTTTCAGCACATTTTTTGTGCTGAAAAACTCGGTTTATACACAAGTATATACGGTAATTCTTTCCGAATATACAATTGCAACTGTCCCCTCAAAGGACCAATAACCATATGTGTACACTTAATTTGCTCGAAATTGTATTCTTCTCCACATTCTTTTCACAATTTAAGGATTTCTTTAACAACATTTCACATTCCTAATTTCAGTAGACAAGCTATCACTAAAATAACCATAGCAAGAGCTATATGCTAAGTACTGTTGGGAGGAAACTGAGATACAGCTGGGATGGGGACTCAGGGACTCAGGCTCAAAAGTTCATGCTTCTCATCACTGTGCTATAATATCTCTATTCTCTAAATATGTCAACACTACTGAATGATCCACTTCAAGTTCTAGAATTTTATAAATTATTAGAGTACTCATCCAAGCTATACATGTTATTAAAAGTATAAAAAACATGTCCTTTTCTTTCAAAATATGCATTTGCCCTTTAAAATTTTTAAAACTGTTTTCAATTATCAGAAAGTACATATTTTATGTAAAAAATCCAAACATAGAATCATAAGATTAATTTAAAAAAAAAAGAATCATAAAGTTAAAAATGACAGTCTCTCCTTTCACCAAGCATACCACTCCCCTGCCATAACCAGTGTGTTAACAATGTGGTATTTAGTCTTCATATTTATGTCAACACATTTTCTATACATATTAAGACACAGTTTAATTAAATAAAACATGGATAACTTTAAAATAGTCATATGATAGCTTTCTATCTAGACTTATATAATCTAGAATTTGTTCTACCAAAAATATGAAAAAGGAACAAGAACATGTACATTAGTGGTTGTCAAGGCAGGCCGGATGGGGATGTAAAAGGAAGACTCAGCACTTAAGACATCCTAAGGTCCTATTTCAGGTGATGGAAAAGTCTGGGAATGAGTAAGCAATAGCTGAACAACATGATGGACAAAACTTGCTGCCACCAAACAGAGCAAGTAAAGAATGCTGAAACGGCAACTGTATATATATATATATATATATATATATATATATACCACAAACAAAAATAAAACTTTAATATACACATATATAAAGAAAGCAGTGCTAATTCAACTGTTTTAAAACATTTCAAAAATCTCAACCAGCTATACTTATACCTATTTCAGCAATAACAATAATGAACAAATAATTCAACCACAGACTTAAAAACAAACAAGAATGTAGATAAAAATAATGAGTTTCCTGCAAAGTTCCAAGTAACTTCAAAAAATACTCAATCTAAAAACTGTGCTCATTTCAGCACACCTATAAATTCCAAAGAGACACAGAAACTGACCCACTCACATTAGTTTCTCTAAAATCAAGGCTCAAATTTAAGATCAAAGTACATTCCCAGGAGGAAGCTGTGGACCAGAGCAGGTTTCTGTTGGCCGAGGAATGCATTCCCAGCTGTCTCTGGAGCCATGTGGATGAATCTGCCAGCACCATTGTGACCACTGTTTTGGAACTGCCAGTTTGGAGCCAATCCATGGAGGACAGCAGAGCACAAGAGGAATCTGTGTCGCTGTTGCTAAGAGACTAGTCAGTACTCGTCAAGTACAAATACAGCTTTTCCAAAAACCGCCAGTTCCTCATATGCCAATAAAAGGTCCTGGGCTTATGAATAACCAGACAGCTTCCAGATTTCTTTTAGAAACTAACAAAGAGAAAATGTCTTCATTTTGGAGAAGAAAAACACCAGTACTTCAAAAATATTAAAAGCATCACACAATAATCCAAATCTCTTACCTTTGGCTGGCTCCTGAATTCCCAAGTGTCATCATTCACATGAAAAATAAAAGAGGTGGGGAGAGAAATATTTAGACAATTCATTTAAAAGGCTAAAATGATAATATTATGTATATTCACATTAAGAATACAAAATATTACCTGTAAAACTAAGTGGCTATTAAAATAAAGAATATATTTTTTTACCTAGTAATTACGGAAATCTGACTGATGTGACTCAGACAGAGGAGAGACTATCCGAACACTGAATAATGCTAAGTCCTGATATTTCTCCCTCACACATTTTGCTTATTCTTTGAAATAAGCAAACATTTTGAAAACATAAAAAAAACTGATTTTATTTCCAAGTAGTTTTCTCTGCTTTGATAAATCAGCAGCTTACTCTGCCTCTTCTACACCCTACTATAAAAATTAAATTCTATTAGGGTTTAAAAAACAAAAACGGACCAACTGATAGGAACAACTAATTTCTTGCCAGTGAATTACAACATATTCCATTTCATTTGTTAAGCTTGCTGCTCATGTCCCTTCTTCTCTCTGAACTGTCACAATTACATGTGGTTTCAAATTTTAGGGAAAGTACCAAGAACTCCCATAGACCCTTCCTGCTAATCCAACAACTGTTAAAAGGCCACAGATGCTCTATCAACCTCATCCCCTTCCCTCTCTCTTTTCTCTCTTCTCGCTCCACACTTCCCTCCCCTTACCTTTTCTGTCCCCCTCTCTCTCCCTAGACACACACACACACATGAGCTTCAAAAGGTTGAGAGAAATCGCTAGCAGGTAGACATGTTTAACTTGGATAGAAAAAGAAGGTAACAGACAATAAAAGGAAGATTTGCAAGACATGATGGAAGTAGGGGAAGACACTGGATGGAGAGAGAGCAAGCGTTAAAAGCCACAGAGTTAACTTTTGTAATATATACTATCCTGCTATAACAGAGATCTACGAGTAGCTATGTGAGCAGATAGGTGGGCTAAATAGGTATGGGAAGAGAAAACACATATTATCAAAAATCTTTATAAGCCTGAAAGAGAATATCTGTACACAGGTGATTATCTTTTCTGTGAATATATCTATGAATGTGATGAAGCCTGGACATGGTTAAAGCACAGGATTCTCGGTTCTTTAGGGATAGACTAAATGGCTGGTATCATTGCTTACAAATGTGTCTTAATCTTGATGGAGCTTATATTGATTAATAAAGTTAGTATTTTATATTCTTACATTTAAAAAAAAGAAAACAAGGAAAGTACTTCTAAAATTGGAATAAAATGGAAACAATAACTGCAGCTGTAGGAATAAATGGTCTTTTTCAGAGGATTAAGTCAAAATCCTATGCCAAGTCTGCACTTGAAACTACACATAGAATTGCTTCCATCTAATCATCCATGGGTCGGAACTGATACAATGGCACCTAACACCATCAATCATCTGTACATCTGCCTTGTGACATAAGATTTTCCACTAAAGTTAATTTAACAAAGTATTTCAGGTTAGAACTCTAAAACTTCAAGGAAAGTCTTCCAAATGAGATACGCTTGTCTAATAGATTTTAGAGCAATATCTAAAATAGCTAACCTACTAAAGAAAATAATTTCTTTGGAACAAGACATATGGGAAAACTTCCTGACCAAAGGAGTTGTGTCATATAGGTTGAGGTTACTGACATAAACTATCATCTTTTTATAGGCCTTTATAAGCAAAACAGATTCTGGGCAATTATAGATAGCTTAATTATAAACCAAGCTGGAGTTAAGAAAAGAACTAGCATGTATAAAACACCCACAAGAGGCTAGGTGAATTGCATGCTCTGATGCCAATTTTACAAATTAAAAACTCACAATTCATGAAAATTACATGACCTGTCCAAGAAACAACATCAGGCAATGATGTATCTGGAACTCAAAGCCAGGTCTCTGACTCCGAAGTTCATGTTGTGTTCTTGTTCTACATGAGCCAAAACAACCTCTTCAAGTTTCCTCTACACTTCAGAATCTATGACTAATATATTAATAACTCTTGCTAACAGAATCACTTCCAAAAGTAATAGTTTCTTCAATAAAAAGGTAATGTTTGGTGCTTCTATTTGCTATTGGTAAGCTTACTATTTGCTATATTTATCAAAATGCAGATTACCTTTTATGAGAGGAAAACTAAGATACCTAGTATGATATTTCAAGTTTAAATAAAAGATCTTTACACAAAGTAAAAATCGACTCTTCCTAAGAAAAAAAGCAACAAATATGAAATTCCATAATATATGACACATAGCAGAAGACTCTAGGGACTAACAAATTCAGAACCTAATAATAAAAATAGAGACAAACCAGTAAATTAATTACAGGGTTAAGTTTCCAGGTAGGGATGTCAGTGGCTACAAAAGTAAAGCTCGAATAACCAGCACAGTCATGAGAAACCCAAAGATGTAATTACAGCTCTGTACAAAAGTTAATTAATTAATTAAATAAAACTTTTTCAAAATGTAGTTGCAATTCAATATGGAAATGTCTCACTTATCCCAAGATCCCTTACTTAGAAATTTCAGCTATCCAGATCTCAGCAGATTCAGGAAGATTCAAGAGAGAAGCCACAAGCACAGAAGCCTTCCTTTCTCAGATGAGCTGAACCACTATTTTGTTGTATTTAACTTTGCATTCTAAAAATATTTCAGATTTTAAAAATGTTCTAAAGATAGCACAAAGAACTCTTGTATATCCTTCACTCATTTTTCTCAAATGTTAACATCTTCTATAACTACAATGACAAGGATCAAAACCAGAAAACTAACACCAACACAAATATGTTAATCTACAGAAGAGCTCATTGAAATTTCACCATTTTCTCACTGTCTTTCTATGTCTGAGGATTCGATGAAAGATCACAGGATGCATGGAGTTGTCATGGTTCCTTCCATGAGGGGAAGCCTCAGTCTTTCTTTAGTCTCTCATGACCTTTTACTGATACTTGCGGTCAAGTAGATCCTAATTCATGTTGACTCCATGTTTGTCAGATTAGAAAGGTGACCCACCGAATTTTCAATCATGTTTTTACTACTCTTCATCTAGGTTCCATAATTCATTGCAATGGCTACACAGAACTCAGACAGTGCTCATTATCATAAGGTTTAGTGTGGGTGTTAAGGTTACAAGTTAGGTACAAAGGCTCAAGATAGATTGTTCAGTCAAACCATGTTATAAACTTCCTTTACTAATAAAGGTCCAAAGGGCATGTCACTCTGCTGTAAGTCTCAATCCCAAACCATTCAGTTCAAGTTTCTTAATTCCACGAAGCCAGCTTCCTAAATTAAGTGTCCAGGTGCACCGTGTCCAGTAAACCTCAGCTCCAGCTCCCTGGGTCAGTAAGCCCCACTTCCTGAATTACTGGTAAATTCACAAAGGCACCCCACCCCACACGCCAGCCTCTTGCAAAAAAGCACTCAGCTTTATGTGCTCTGCAGGCTGAGAAATCCACTGTTCTGGCTTCTGGTTCTGCTGCTGCTCTGCCCCTCTTCAAATGTCCAAGCTGTCTTCAAGACTATGGAGAATCACTGTCCAGGGTTCTAGGAGTCCAAAGGATACGTTCCACTTCTGGTTTTTGCTGGTTTTCTCTCCTGCTCCTAACATGGTCCATTTTATTTGCAGCAAAATAGCACTCTCAAAATATCCTATTAACAAACACTCACAGTTGTTGGTGTTTTTAAAATCATTTTATTAGGGGCACATACAACTCTTATCATAATTCATACATACATCAATTGTGTAAAGCACATTTGTACATTCTATGCCCTCATCATTCTCAAAATATTTGCTCTTCATGTAAGCCCATGGCATTAGCTCATTTTTCCCTTTCCCTCCCCGTTCCCCCCTTCCTCATGAACCCTTGATAATTTATAAATTATTATTTTGTCAGATCTTACACTGTCCAATGTCTCCCTTTACCCACTTTTCTACTGTCCATCCCGCAGGGAGGAGGTTATATGTAGATCCTTATCATCGTAATTGGTTCCCCCTCACTACCCCCTCCTTCCACCCTTCCAGTATCACCAGTCAGCACTGGTCCTGAAGGGATCATCTGCCCTGGATTCCCTGTGTTTCCAGGTCCTATCTGTACCAGTGTACATCCTCTGGTCTAACCTGACTTGCAAGGTAGGATTCGGATCATGACAGTGAAGGGGGGGAGGGGGAGCGGAGGAAGCATTTAGGAACTAGGGGAAAGTTGTATTTTTCATTGTTGCTACAGCAGACCCTGACTGGCTCCTCTCCTCCCAACACCCTTCTGTAAGAGGATGTCCAGTGGCCTACACATGGGCTTTGGGTCTCCACTCCGCACTCCCGCCCTCATTCACTATGGTAAGATTTTTTGTTCTGATGATACCTGATCCCTTCAACACCTTGTGATCGCACAGGCTGGCATGCTTCTTCCATGTGGTCTTAGTGATGATTTTATATAAGTTGATCATCTTAAGCAATGCTATTAATACTTCAGACAATGACAAAAATAAATAAATGAAATCTATATGGAATGCAAAAGTAAGCCACTCAGCTTCAGGTAAGTAGGAAGAAAAACCAACATAAGCAGAATGATAAATCAATTACTACTGTCAACTACCAAATTCAAACACTAAATCTAACTATTCCCTCTTCTAATTTTAAAGATTTTTTTCACGTTCCTGCTTGATTTTCTTTTGGAATCATTTGGACTGTTTTAACAAGATCTTACAAAAATTCGCTCTATGCATCACAAAGAACTTATTCTGATAGTCACACTAAGTAATTGTATTGCTGCTTTGTCTGACTGAGCCGGCAGTACCAGCAACCAAACAATGATCGTATAATAAGCTTTGTTTTACTCTTTTACTCTTTCCCCAATGTACTTTCTACATAAGAAATAAAGCTGACCTTACTAAAAATTATATTTAGACTACCTGGACTTAAAATGGAAGCTTATCAATCTTTGTTTTCTTATATAATTTCTGTAAGAAGTACAAATATCAGTAACAGCCCTCTTCTTTATCAATAGCATCTGCATGTCTCGATTTAGTCTTTATTATCTATGGAGCCCCTGGATGGTGGAAACAGTTAACCTGCATAGCTACTAACTGAAAGTTTGGAAGCTCAGGGACCTTGGGAGGAAAGCCTGGCAATTTACTTCTAAAAAATCAGTCATCAAAAACCCTATGGAGACAGTTCTGCTTAACACACATGAGGTCCTATAAGTTGCAATCAACTTGATAGAGGTTATTTTATGTTTGGACACTTCAGGCTCACAGCATGTTTATGCATGCTCAATAAATGTTAGGTATCATTACTGTGACTTTGTTTTACAAGGCACTTCTGTCTTAGTAAACTCCAAGCTAGCAGGTTGAGAAAAACTGAAAATATTTCGTGCATTATTTTAATTGTATGAAAACACTCCCCAAACCCATTGTTTAACAAATCCTCACCTGGTTTCCTTGAACAGAAGTTCAATTTCCAAGTATTCCCATAGTTTACATGTGAATGAAATGCTTGGTTAACTGAGATTCCTGTTTATCCCTTTCCTAAAATACAGTTTTCATCTTTGAAATGTCCTTCACACCGATCCTCTCATTATTTTTCACATTCATCCATTCTTTCAGTAAATCTTTACGATGTATCCACTAGGCAAATGCACAAGCCTAGGCTACTCCATTGAAAAACTCAGATAAAACTTCTGGTTAAAGATGTAAATTCTATCTCAACAGAAAGAATGAATATGCAATAAAATGCTAGATTCTAAGAGAAAATTTAAGCAGAGAAGGGTATCAGGGGCACAGGAATGGAGGTAGAGGGGCCATGAAAAGCTTCATTTGAACTGCTATGTGCACAGAGACCTCGTGGCAGTAAGGAAGCCAGCTACATGGGTAGGCAGTGGACATAGGGCTGCCTTACTTTCAGTTCCCATTTATGGTCTCACTGCCGTCTCCTCTCTTCTCTACAATCTGTCATTAATCAAGTCATAATTCTGCCTGCAGTCCTTCAAAGGCTTTTTATTGCCCACAAGAAAAGAGCCCTAAAGATGCAGTTGTTAAGCATCAGGCTGCTAAGTGAAAGGTCTGTGGTTCAAACCCACCAGTCGGTCTGGTTTCTTTGGCGAAAGATGTGACAATATCATATGCTTCTGTACAAATTACAATCTTGGAAATGCTATAGGGGCAGTTGTACTCTGTTCTATAGTGTCACTATTAAGTCAGAGTTGACTTGAGGGTGAAGGGTTTTTCATTCCCTACAAGTTCAAATTCAAACTCCAAAAGCGAGAGGCTCTTCACAAGATCTCCACCTTTCAGTCACAACCCCCTACCACTCTTCCCCAAATACTTTTGCTTTAAAAATATTTGGACTACTCTAAAAACTTGCCATGCCCTGTCATGGTTTGCTGCTTCATGCTTTCTATTACCTATGTACTTCTCTTATTCCTACGCTTAGTGACAGCTTACTGGTCTTTAAAAAAAAATAGCTTCTCAGTCCATTTTTAGATCACTCTCAGGTCTTCTTTTCTAAGACAACACTATCACTTTCGACATATGTTGAGCCCTTTATGAATACAGAGCATGTGATGGAGAAAAACAGCCATGCTTTACAAAAGAGACTTACTAGCAATTGCAATTTAAGCTTATAAACCAAATGAGTTTGGCCATCTGTTTCCCTGTAACAGGCTTACAGTTTTAGGAGCATTTAAGTTAAAGGTTTACCAGAAGCCAATGGTTATTGAAATAAGAAAACAAGAGAAATGTCAGCGAGAAAAGTATGGTTGGCTGTGGTCATTGAGGAGCTAGGCAAACAACCTGGGCAAGCATTCACTGCAACATTTATAGAGAGAATGAAGACTAAAGACAAAATAAGACAGCAATCTTTGTCTCCAGGAGGATGACAATCTAGCACAAAACTTCACACTATTAGAAAAACCTCCACTTGTATTTCATCATAAAAGACCATTATTTGTCATTAATGGTTTTTGGAGGAGGGCAGGGAAATAAGATATAGCTTAGAAAATTTTGTAGCAAAGTTCCGTTCAAATCACAACAACAAAACATTAACTCTTTTTGGTGTTTAATGAATTTACTCACTGGTATCAAAGAATATCGAGTCATATAGCATATCACCTTCCCAGATACTGCAAAGAAAGTAGTGCTGTTTAAACACATCATTTGCACATATACATATGAGCAACAACTTCTAAGGTCAGGAAAGAGTGTAAAATTTAATTTTAAAATTTTAAAAGTAATTTAAAATTCATGCGAAAAAAAGAGAGACCAGGAGTACTGTGAGGTAGGCTGGTGGGCCCCTTGAAACCATGGCCTTAGTCATCCTTCAAGTCTGAAATTCACTCCTGTGTTAGAATGCTCAACCACTTATGATACAAATGGCAGCATTTACCCAAGAATAGCACACAGAGGGTTAGGAATGAGGGGGGAATTGAAAAAGAAAAGAAGGAAGTAGGTAAGTGATGGTACAATGCTAATTTAATGTTCTATAATTTACCTCTAGGTTGTAAAAACTATAGTAATGGCTATGCAAAATGCACACATTCGTGATTAAAGGGTTTATTAAGGGAGTCAGTAAGTCGTAATGCCAGCGAGAAATGCTCAGGGTTGAATTGTTTAGCAAGACACTTTACGAAGTTCTGTCAAGTCTGCTAACAACAGGCATACTCCTCTGCTATAAGCCTCAACCCAAAAGCATTCAACAAAAGCTCATGGGTCAGCAACACAGCTCCCTAAATTAAGCGCCCAGAGGTACCTCACTCCAGTTAATCTCAGCCCAAAGGCACCCAACTCCATTTCTGTGGGTTAACGAGTCCAACTCCCCCAAATTGAGTGCCCAGAAACATTCTCTCTCAAAGCCAGTCTCTTGCACAAAAGCATTTAGCTTTACTTGCTCCGTGGGCTGGGAAAGCGGTCACTGTTCCATGCTCCTAGTTCTGCTGCTGCTCCTCTGATGGTATAGCTGTTTTCTGCATCCAGGAGCCTCACTATGCAGGAACCTCAGGTCCAGAAGACTCACTCCACTCCTGGCACTGCTGGTAAATTAGATCCCTCCTCCTGTTTCTCAAGGGCTCATTTTATACACAGCAGGATTCTCCTCCAGGGAATCCAGTTTGCAATTACTCACAGGTGAATCCTATCATTTTATTTCCCCCACCTTCTTACCTAAGCAATTTCGTGGGAGTTAGAGACTTTAGCTAGAAGAATCTTATTGAATAATTCACTGCCCCTACAGGTACTTGGAGGAGGTTGCAATGGAAGAGTCAAAACAAAATGTGTATGAACTGTTCAATCTAATAATATCTGCTATGCTTGAGCCCATTGTTGCAGCCACAGTATCAAACCACCTTGTTGAGTGCCTTCGTTTTCACTGCCCCTCCACTTTACCAAGTATGATGTCCTTCTCCTGGGATGGTTTCTCCTGCCAACATGTCCAAAGTATGTGAGATAAAGTCTCGCCATCCTTGATTCTCAAGAGCATTCTAGTTGTGCTTTTTCTAAGACAGACTTATTTAATCTAGATAGTCCATGGTACTTTCAATATTCACCAGCACGAAAATTAAAACATTTCCAAAAGAGGACCTGATGCAAAGGGCTTAAGTGGAGAGCAAATGCTTTGAGAATGATTGGTACAGGGAATGTATGGATGTGCTTTATACAATTGATGTATGTATATGTATGAATTGTGATAAGAGTTGTATGAGCCCCAATAAAATGTTAAAAAAAAACATTTCCATTGTTCTTTGGCCTTCCTTACTCAATGATGAACTTTCATATGCATCTGAGGCCTTGAAAATAGCATGGCTTGGGGCAGGGAATGTATGGATGTGCTTTATACAATTGATGTATGTATATGTATGGATGGTGATAAGAGTTGTATGAGTCCCTAATAAAATGTAAAAAAAAATGATTAGGGCAAAGAATGTATAGATGTGCTTTATACAATTGATGTATGTATATGTATGAATTGTGATAAGAGTTGTATGAGCCCCAATAAAATGTTAAAAAAAAACATTTCCATTGTTCTTTGGCCTTCCTTACTCAATGATGAACTTTCATATGCATCTGAGGCCTTGAAAATAGCATGGCTTGGGGCAGGGAATGTATGGATGTGCTTTATACAATTGATGTATGTATATGTATGGATGGTGATAAGAGTTGTATGAGTCCCTAATAAAATGTAAAAAAAGAAAAGAGGAGAAAAAAATGATTAGGGCAAAGACTGTACAGATGTGCTTTATACAACTGATGTATGTATATGTATGAACTGTGATAAGAATTGTATGAGCCCCTAATAAATTGTTAAAATTAAAAAAAAAAAGAAAATAGCATGGCTTGGATCAGGTGCACCTTAGTCCTCAAGTAGCATCCTTGCTTTTCAACATTCTAAAGAGGTGTTATACAGCAGATTTACCTAATGCAACTCATCTTTTAATCTCCTGACTACTGCTTCCATGAGCATTGATTATGGCTCCAAGCAAGACATAATCCTTCAATCTTTGCTCCATTTATCAGATGGTACCTATTGGTCCAGTTGTGAGGGTTTTGATCTTCTTTACATTGAGTTGTAATCCACACTACAGGTTACACTCATTGACCTTCAAGTGCTCCAAGTCCTACTCACCTTATTTTCATTTGTTGTCAACTACAACCTGAACCTACATATGAGCAATTGATGATCTTTTCCACAGTTTGATGATCTAGCATAGTTTTAGCTGCAGATACTGAGCTGTTCCACTGTCTCATCCTATAGATGTAGTCAATTTGATTTCTGTTTATTCCATCTGGAGTTCATGTGCATTTTCACATTGTGTTATTGAGAAAAGGTATTTGCAATGAAGAAGTAGTTCATCTTGCAAAATTCTATCATGCAATCTCCAGTTTTGCTTATCATCAAGACTTTATTTTCCAACTATAAGTCCTTCCTCTTGGCTTTCAACTTTTGCCTTTGCAATTGCCAATAATTATTATTGCATCTTCATTGCATGCTTGATCCGTTTCATATTGAAGGCATTGCTAGAATTGTTCTTCACTAGCTTCACTGATTGGTGCATATATTTGAATAATAATAGCCTATTAGTCCAATTTCTTTGCATGCATCTAGACATGATCCTATCACAGGCAGCACTGTACTTCAAGATAAACCTTGAAATGTCCTTTTAACAATGAATGCAGTATCATTCCTCTAGATTGGATCATACCCAGCACAGTAAGTCATATGATTGTTCTGGTTCAAAATGGCCAATACCAGTCTGTGTCAGCTCAGTAACACTCAGAATACCAACCTCTATGCATTCCATTTCATCTTTTAATGACTTCTAATTTTCCAAGTTTCATACTTTGTATATTACACGCTCTAATTGTTAACTGATGTTGGCTGCTGTTTCTTGTCATTTTAAGCAAATGTACATCCTGAAGGCTCAACTCCCATAGGCTTTATTCCATCTGCGACATTTTGGTAGACTCTAAGAAAGGAACTCTTCGTCAGTCATAGTTTGAGTGCCTTCCGACCTGGAACTTATCTTCTGGCACTATCTCTGACAATGTTCTGCTTCTATTCATGAAATATTTACTAACAATGTTCCGATGTTATCCATATGGTTTTCAGTGGCAACTTCTCCAAAGTGGATAGCCTATTCGTAATCTGTTCTTAGCCTGGAAACCCTGCTGAAACTTGTTCACTTTGGCTGATCCTGTTGGTATATGAAACATCAGTGATATAGGTTCCAGGATCAGAGAAACACACAGGCCACCAGAGTTAGAAAAACTGACAGACAAGTGGTGGATGGTTCATACAACAATTTTAATGCACTACCTTGGGGCCTTCACTTTTAGGTGGAATATTATTGGGGAGATTTTGAAATTTAGTGCCTTGCCTTCCATGGACCAGCTTTTATTCTGATGTTTTCTCTGAACTAGTCTGTCTTTATTAGCTGCTGTTGAGTTGGCCCACAAATCATGGTAATCATGCACAATGGATTAAAATTGCTTAGTCTTGCACCCTTCTCCATCCATGGTCAGTTGCATGTGTGTCCTTGTGATCCATAGAGTTTTCATTCAGAGAGTAACATAAGATATTTGCATCATCCTGCTACAACAATCCAAGACATTAGTCATGATATATTATTGAAATAGATCTTTCTCTGTTGGAATTTCAGGAAACCAAGGGGTAGTCGTTCTAGAATAGCACAAGGGATTAATATTGAATGATTTAAAATCAGGTAAGGTGTGAGTCAGGGTTGTATCCTTTCACCATACTTATGCATAATATATGCTGAGCAAATAATCTGAGAAGTTTATCTATATGAAAAAGAATGTGGCATCAGGATAAGAGAGAGGCTGATTAGCAGCCTATGGTATGCAAAAGACACAAACTTGCTTGCTGAAAGCCAGGTGCTAAAGTACTTACTGATGAAGATCAAACACTACTGCCTAATGAGAGGGGATACCCCAAAAAATCCAGCAAAAAGTTCAGCTGGGCAGAGCTTTTTTAGTATACATTTTTCCCACTAAGTGAGCATCCAGCAACTAACTCCAAGTTCGTGCACCAAGTGGAGTCGCCTGGAGAGATTCTCTCTGGTCACAGTGAATTTTCCATAAAAGCAGTTTCATTTGAACCTCTTGTTTTTATGATGGCCCATTTTTTTTCCTAATTAAGAGTTTCTTTTGCTGCCCACAGGGAGGAAGCCTGTAAATGAACTTTTATTCTTATATAAAAATACAGTCCTTTCCCGCTCTCGTTGCACAATAAATAGCTGCTCCCTCACAGGGTGGGTTTGGGGGCCGTCCTGCTGCTTGGGAGAGGCGTATGAGCACCCTGTTAGTCGTCATCACTGTCTTCTGCCGACTCTCCCACGCTCTCTGGCAGGTTGTGACCCATCTGCACAAACCTTCCAGACTGCATCCCACAAGTACTTGATGGTCGCCTTGAACTCAACCATCTCATAGCCAAAAAGCTTCAGGACGCGGGCCTGCTCAGGGTTCAACACGTCACCCTCCTTGCACACCTCGTAGTCATAGACAACAGTGTGACCACACCTTTCTTGAGGGTGGCGGGCAGGCCCAGCTGCCTCAGCTGCAGCTCCATGGGAACTGCTCCAGGAGCCCAGGATCCAGGCTCACAGTGAAGGCTGCTTTGTTACCAGCTCGGGCATAATCCATTTCAGTGAACTTGGTAAACCACTCATTGACTTCCTCCTTAGTGCTATTGGTGAAAAGAAGACCAACTTCACCTGACCTGGTGCAGATTATCTTTGAACTCATCAGAGGGACTTGGACCCAAGACCACCGTCATCACTTTGTTCTGGCTGTGTTTCTAGGTGTTCCAGATGTCCTTCAGCTTGCTGTTCCTCATGTTGGTCATGGAGAAGATGAAGAGGTCCTTGTACCTGTCCACACATTTCCGAAGCTCTTATATTAGGTTCTGTCTCCATTCCAAGCCTTTCTTAACAGTTTTGGTTAAGGAGACTTTTTTTGTTATGCTTGGATTTGGGCATCGCACTGATGCCATGTGGAGCAAAAGGGCTAAGATGGTCAATTTAAGAGAGCAGTGTCGAGATGTGAAATTTTGTTTCCTGCTCAGGAAAAATGCCACAGAAACTGTTGTGATACTGAACACAGTTTACAAGGTCAGCACTATGGGAAAAACTCAAGTGGTTCACTCATTTCAAAAATGGTGAAATGTTGATTGATAATAAACTCATTCTGGACTTCCATCAATTTCCCGAATTCACGAAAATGTCAATTCGTAGTGCATTTGGAGTTCATTCCACCAGGTCTGACTGTTAATCAAGCTTTCTATTTAGAGGTTCTGAAAAGATTGCGTAACAGTATGCAACAAAAAAGGCCTGATTTGTGGCAGGGGACTAGTTTTGCCACAACAATGCACCTGCTCACGCAGCCATCTCAGTGAGCCAGTTTTTAGCAAAAACAGCATGCCTCTCTTGCCCCATGCACCTTACTCACCTGACTTTGCTCCGTCAAACTTCTTTTTGTTTCTGCGAATGAAGAGGAACATGAAAGGATAGCGATTTGATGACATAGCAGGGGTAAAGAAGAAAATTAGGGCAGTGCTGTCAGTCATCTAAATAGTTGAGTTTGAAAAACTGTTTCCAAGAATGGAATCACAGATTTCGCAAATGTATTACCGTATGTACTCGAATATAAGCCGACCCAAATATAAGCCAAGGTACCTACTGTATATACTCGTATATAAGTCGAGTTTTTCAGAACAAAAAATACACAGGTCAGTGGTACCCCTGTGAGGACAGCGTCTATGATGACCTCATACTAGCTGAAGCTCTGCATTGGGATACGGATGATGATGAGGAATCCAGTTTTGAAGGATTTTAACTCTTTACACTTTAGCTTGGTTGCTGATGGAACTCAGGGAATAGTAGTACTCTTAAGGTATCATTGTTGATACCTTATTGTTTTTGTTGAACCTATTTTCCACTTACTGTGCTGGTTTACTAATATTAACTGACTTGTCCTTTTATTTATGTTTTTTATTTAAAATAAATATTTAAATACATTGCCCCACTGATGTCTCAATTTTTAGTAATTTTATTTTCATTTGTTTTGATTATTGAAACTCACCAATAGCTTCTGTATTTTCCACCCTAGGCTTATACTTGAGTCAATCAGTTTTTCTGGTTTCCCATGTAATAATTAGGTACCTCGGCTTATACTCAGTCAGCTTATATTTGAGTTTATACGGCAATTATTACCTGGGAAACCAGAAAAACTGATTGACTCGAGTATACGCCTAGGGTGAGAAATGCAGGATGTGAATTAACACAGAGACCAGAGGGGAGAGAAGCAGCGCAGCCATAGGCACAACCTTACCAGTTCAGCTGCCGGAGTAAGTGAATCACTACAGGTGCTTCTGTGAATTAGAGCCGTCCATGTCATAGGACGGCTCTGACTGGTTAGATGTGAGTAAACAAACATTCAAAGCCCTGCAGTGTCAGTGGGGCTTTGAATGAACAGCGGAGGAACAGCAATCACCCGCGAGATGTTACACTTCGCTGGGGTACCACTGACCCCTTTATAAGTCGAACCCCAGTTTTTCAGTACATTTTTTGTGCTGAAAAACTCAGCTTATACACGAGCATAATAGCAAGTGTAAGTGTAATAGCAAGTGTAATACGGTAAGTGTAATAGTAAGTACTTGGAAGGTGATAAGGTTGTTTTGTATAAAATTTAAATATTTAGCTTTCAGAAAAAATTCAGATTTTTCTTATATGGGGGTACCATATAAGAAAACAAAAATCCTCACAACTTGACCAATAAATAACACCATGATAAACTGAGAAAAGTTTGAAATAATCAAGGATTTCATTTACTTGGATCCATGTCCATATTCATGGAAACAGCAGTCAATAAATCAAATGATAGATTCCATTAGGCAAATCTGCTGTAAAGACCTTTTTAAAGTCTAAAGGTAAAGATGTCAACTTGGAGACTAAGGTACACCTGCCCCACGCCACGTCACTTCATACATATGCAAAAGCTGAACAATGAATAAGGAAGAACACAGAAGACTTGATTCATTTGAATTATGGTGTTGGTGAAGAGTATGCATAAATCATGGACTGCCAGGAGAACAAACATATCTGTCTTGGAGAAAGCACAGCCAGAATACTTTTTAGAAAGCTGTATGTGACTTTCTCTTATGTACTTTGGACATGTTATCAGATGGGACCACTCAGTGAAAAAGAGGAAGACTCTCCTGAAAAGGATTGACACAGTGGCTACAATGGTGGACTCAACCATACAATAATTGTGCAGATGTCGCCCAACAAGGCAGTGTTTTGTTACATCATATAGGAAGGGTCTCTATGTGTTGGATAGCACCTAACAACAATACCCTTTTCTTGCCAACCCAATTCCCCAAGGAGAAAGTTCTAGGAAATACTGTTAGAGAAAACAAATTCACAAGATAGACTGCCACACTGGCAGCAACAACGGACATAAACATAGAAGCAATTATGAGAATAATAACCACCAATGCTTGCTTTTGTTGTACACAAGGTCACTATGAGCCAAAACCAACTCTAGTGCACCTAAGAACAGCAGCAGCAGCACTTATCATGTGCCAGGCACCGTCCGAATCTTGATAGCAAAACTGTGAAGTAGGCTCCCTTAGCTACTGTTTACAGATACAGACCGTGAAGCATACGGGAGGTTAGGATAGTTCCGACATCACATACTAAGGGGTGAAACTGGGATTCAAAACCAGGTAATGTGATTCCAGAACCCAGTCTATTTACCACTGTATTTTCTTACTTCTCATTTTACCGCTGTTACTGATAAAGCTGTTTGTAGAAACTGACTTTGGGTTTGCTTGCCAAGTGGATTTTCTTATTACCTCATCCCTGATTATATAGACTTGCTCAGTCCCAGGCAAGCTGGCCAGTCCCAGGCTGCCCTTGCAACACTGAGGTGGCCATCTGTGGAGCCAGTTCTTTCTAGTGAACACCACTGATTTGATAATTCACTCTTCCGGTTCTGAGTAGGATGGGGTGTTGGGGTGGGGTATTTCGAGTAAGAATTCTCTCCTTAATATTTCTAGTTTTGTTTAAAAGAAAGACTTTTTTTTGAGTACATAAGAAAGGAAGGTTGGGCTTCCACATAGTCCAGAGGATTTAAAGTAAGAATCTGAAGACCACTTCGCTTCAGCTCTGTACCTCTGTAGAGTCCCTAAATTTTAGCCTTCTTTCCTTTGTCTCCCAGTTTATTTGAAGGCAAAGGAAAAAGTGAATATGTAAGCAATTATGAAATCCTCAAATCAGATCATTTGAGCAAGCATCCTCTCCTCGTAGTTTTCTGAAGTAAGCAGTCTTTTAGTTAGTTCTCCCACATTGTTTACCAGAGGCAAACAAAAAGAAAGAGCCAACATATTAAAGGAGAAAAGTATCATTTCAGAATGTAAAACCTGGGTTTGAATCCCGGCTTTCTCCTGAACAAGTTATTCACCCTTGCTGATTGCTTGACTGCTCTATGAAATAGGACAGACCTGTCATGTAGGACTGGTATGAGGATTAGAGTTAAAGGATGTGAGGTATTGTCATTTACCAGTAACAAAAGGTAACTTCTATTATTAACAAAGGAAGAAAAATGCAGATTTGGTGACTGCTTACAGCATAACTGATCAACTTTTAAAAAGCATGTAGGCAGTATTTTAGGCAAGTCTAACTATAACACTGCTGAGAAACTGGTTAAAAGGTAGGTGTTTCTCTGCTACTCTGCAAGAACACTCATGTAGAAGGGGGAGTATACAAAACTAATTTGCAAGCATGCTTCTTATCTTTAGGAGTACCTATGTTATATTCAAACAGTTTTTTTCTTTTTTTAAATCAGTCAGGAGCAAACAGGATGTTGCGAGTCCTGCTCACAAGGAGACGCTAATCACGTATCATGAGAGCTCCTATCATCATTTTATCTCTGTTCTCCAAGAGAAGGAACAGGTAAGGATTAACCTTAATTTTAAATTAAAATTCATATCTTCATTTACTTAATATTTCTGAACTTCTAAATTCAAATTTTAAATTATGAGGCACTTTTTAAATTCCTGTGTATATATATCCTCTAGGATATTTTTTAGTTTAGTTGAAGAGTAATTCAAATCAGAAAGCCTATTATTTTTTCAATGGTTGATTAAAGTCTTAAGATATGATATAATCAGATGATTTAGGCTTTTCTATTTGATTGTTTTCCTTTTCCTCCCTAGGACATTTCCCATACCTGTCCTCTTTCCCCCTCTAAGCATTGCAAGAATTTTGCTTGAGGGTTAGCTAGGTTAGAAAAGTCTGTCCTACCAGTATCCTTATCACCTCCCTTTGCCACTCCCCTTACATCCTCTACCCAACCTATCCTTGGAGATCAATATACTTCCTGGAGATTAGTTTACTTACTCCAGAAACAAGGCTTCATAAACCAAGGAAGGAGTGAAAGAAAAACAGTAAAAATTAAGGAAGAGCCATTATACAAAGTTAACTTAAGCAACCTGGTGCTGGAAAGCAAATGCAATATTGATCATAAGACCTACACATTTTTTATTTTGTTCCTTCAGCAGGGCCAATCCACTCAATGGTAATGAGTTTCTGAGCCATGGAATTGATTCTGATTCTCAGAGCTGTTTTCCAAAACCATATATCTTTGTGGTAGTAGACAGTCTCATATTTTTCACCAGGAGTAGATGGTAGGTTTGAACCACTGACCTTGTGGTTAGCAATTTAATGCCTAACCAACAGAGCCACTAGGGTAAATATACCTTCTGTCTTCGTTTGAATCCCTATTCCATTATGTATTGACCCTGAGCAAGTTACTTTATCTTTTTGAGTCTCAGTTTCCCCATTGTTTATGATTGTTGTACGGATTATAAACTCCTGATGTACCAGATCACTACAGTCAGAACTGACTCAATGGCGGTGAGCTAGGTTCTAGATTTGGTACCTAAGTTTGTCTAGCTCCCAAGCCATGGTTTGTTTATTCACCACGCTACACTGTGCATACTCTCATGCATGTTCTCTCTCCCCTGCCTCCTTTCCTCCCTCGCTCCCTCCCTCTGTACCCACCTCATGGAATCAATTCAAACTCATTTTTGACCTTATAAGACTGAGCAGAACTACTCATGTGGGTTTCCAAGACTTTAAATTTTTAGGGGAGTAGAAAGGCTCATCTTTCTTCTGAGAAGTGACTGATAGTTTCAACCATTTGGTTAGCAGCCAAACACATAACCTACTCTATCACCAGAATAGGTAGATAGTAATCCTCCTTTAACAGTTGAAGTAGTGGTATGGTTTGACGAGGTTAAATGACTCTGTATGCTTACAAAGGTAATGCAAAGCAGAATAGAAATTAGAATCAATGTTTTCAAACTGCAAATGCAATCTACTTTTCTTTATATTGTTGTGCCTTGAAGACAGTATCTTAAAATTATCTATTTCTTTATCTCATCAAATAAATTGTGACCTTCTTGAGGACTCAGATGCTATAACTATGATGCCATCTGTTATAGGTATTTAAATTGCTATAAACTTGAAGCTTAAAGGAACAGAAATTACTTTATCACAATGCTTCAGGTGTGCATGTTGAGTCACCTTATGTAAATGTTGTTTTTCAAATATAATTTACTAAAATAGCTTATACAGACTGAACTTGGTAAAAAAAATAGTTGGCTTGATTTTCAAATGGGCAGTTTTGCACATATGGTTGATAAAACAAGTATTGAATGTGAAATTAAATATTACTTGTGAGCCACCAGTTCTACTTTTAGACATCCAAGGAAAATAAACATCTAAACAAAGACCTCAAAGAAGAACGAATGTGGTTGACAAGGCAAAGGGAGTGAAGGAAAGAACAGATAGGAAGAAATTGCACAGAATCTGTATGAATGAGAATAAGGAAGAGCTCTAGGTTTGGCCAGGTGTTCGTCAAAACTTTTAATAGCCTAACAACATGAATAGAAACTACCTTGTGAGATTTTTCTGTTCTATAAAATGAAGTATAAACCCATTTTTAGAAGAAACACACATTAGAAAAATAGATCAAAACTGCAATGAATTACTACTCCACATCCATGTCAATGGCTTATAACAACAACAATTTAAACTGTACCCAGCTATTAAGGCAATCAGAAAGATTAGAGATTTTCTAGAAAGTTTCCAACTTAAGAAACTACGACAGCTTTGCTCATTCAACTTAACGGCAATGAGATGGGTACTGTGTGGCTTAAGCAAATCATTTATCAATTCTAAGTGCTTGTTAAAGATAGTATAAATCTTTAGGCTTGATAACTTTTAAAACATGTTGTCAAACATTTGAAAGGCTACCATATGAGTTAAATTTGTTACTTTTATAAAATTTATATATGTATATACTTTCAAAAATCAAGGCTAATATAATAATAAATAATAGCTCTCCCTCTCAAAAAAGCATACTGTATTCATCAGATCTATCACTCGCTTATAATAAATGCCAGCATTTGATGGGGTTTTTTTCTAATACCATTTTGCCCTATATCAATATTTATTATGGCTATATCCACTGATTCCCTCCTGAACCACTTTTATTTATTTATTTTAAAAAGCCTTTTATTGGGGATTCGTACAACTCTTATCACAATCCATACATACATACATCGTGTCAAGCACATTTGTACATTTGTTGCCCTCATCATTCTCGAACTTCTTAAACCTGTTTACTACGTGAAATACCACATCTGCCTTGAGACATTAGGAACCAGGTACTCCATGGATATGGAGTGAGATAAGAATATAACAAAAATTCCTGGCCCACCAGGCCGTGAAGATGATGTTCCTGAGTAGAGCAGCCAGTCCACAGAGAGGACAACATGGCTGGATCCACTATGAGGCATGACGCCCCTCACCGACCCATGGCCCTGCAGGGGACAGCACCGGAGACACAGTATGGGAATTTTGCCCGAACTGATCCCACCACACCGAGGCAAAGCACTGGAGGAATGCAGCGGAACAGCAAGGGAAAGGAGTGGCAAGGCCCCCAGAGAATGCTGAAGGTGGACTTTGGGGCCAGGGCGGTGCCCCAACAGACTGAACTGGAAAACACTCCTAAAGGCCAACAAATGATCCTTGAACTAACTACAAGCTTTTCTTTCTTGATGTGCTTTATTTTGTTCTTTGTCAGTGGTTTATTGTTGTTGTTTCGTTGTATACTATTGCTCTGTTTTCCTCTGTCTTGTTTTTGTGCATGTTATTATCTCCACGGGTCTGTCTAAATAAGATAGGCTGGATGAACTATCTGCAGGAAAAACAATGGGGCCAACAGTTCCGGGGGGACATGGGATAGGGGGAGCTGGGGGGTAAGGAAGTGGTGTTAACAAACCCAGGGACAAGGGAACAAGCAACAAGGGATCCAAATTGGTGGTGAGGTGGGAGTGGCAGGCCTGGTAGGGAATGATCAAGGGTAAGGTAATGAAGAGGTATAGCTGTAACCCAGGTAATGACGGAGCATGATAGTGGGACAGGAGGAAAGTCAGGGAAATAGAGGAAAGAGCTAGGAGGCAAAGGCCATTTATAGAGGTCTAGACAAAGACACGTACATATGCAAATATATATATGAGGATGGGGAAATAGATCTTTGTGTCTATATTTATAGGGTTAGTATTAAGGTGGCAGAAGGACCTTGGGACTCTACTCAAATAATGAATACTTTCTTCGATTAAATTGGGATTCGATGAAGCTCACCCTCCTGACACAACCACTGAAGCCAAAGCGGGTGAACAAGCAAATGTGGTGAAGAAAGCTGCTGGTGCCCAACTATCAAAAGAGATAGTGTCTGAGGTTTTAAAGGCAATTATCAGGTATCAAAGAACAAAAAAATCCTATCATTGAGTGCACACTTCCATGATACAATCGCTGAGGACAAATGGGTGCATAATCAAATGTGGCGAAGAAAGTTGATGGTGCCCGGCTATCAAAAGAGATAGTGTCTGGGGTCTTAAAGGCTTGAAGGTAAACAAGGGGCCATCTAGCTCAGAAGCAACAAAGCCCACATGGAAGAAGCACACCAGCCTGTGCGATCACGAGGTGCCAAAGGGATCAGGGATAAGGCATCATCAGAAAAAAAAAATCTTACCATAGTGAATGAAGGGGGAAGTGCAGAGTGGAGACCCAAAGCCCATTTGTAGGCCGCTGGAGATCCCCTCTCAAAAGGGTCTAGGGGAGGGGTTGAGTCAGTCAGGGTGCGATATAGCATCGATGAAGAATACAGCTTTCCTCCAGTTCTTAAATGCTTCCTTCCCCGCAACTATCATGATCCGAATTCTACCTTGGAAGTCTGGATAGAGCAAAGGATGTACACTGGTACAGATAGGAGCTGGAGGCACAGGGAATCCAGGGTAGATGATACCTTCAGGACCAGGGGTGTGAGGGGCGATACTGGGAGGGTAGAGGGTGAGTGGGTTGGAAAGAGGGAACCAATTACAAGGAACTACATGTGACCTCCTCCTTGGGGAAAGGACAACAGAAAAGTGGGTGAAGGGAGACGCCGGACAGGGCAAGATATGACAAAATAATAATTTATAAATTATCAAGGGCTCATGAGAGATGGGGGGAGGGAGGGGAAACTAAGAGGACTTGATGCAAAGGACTTAAGTGGAGAACAAATGCTTTGCAAGTGATGAGGACAAAGAATATACAGATGTGCTTTATTTAATTGATGTATGTATGGATTGTGATAAGAGTTGTATGAGTCCCTAATAAAATGTTGAGGGGAAAAAAAGAAAGCATTATTCCCCCCCACCCAAAAATAACATAACAAAAATTACAGGGCAGAATATAAAGTTTGCAGAAGACCTGGAATACATTTCCTCTAACATGTATCATACTCTATGAACTGTTTGCATGCTGCTGCTGAATACTCAGGCTTCATCAGTGTCTTCATCTTCATATCCTCAGACTCTAAACTTAGCCCAGTGTCTGCAAATTGTAGCCATTCAGTGAATGTTTATTAAAATAAGAGACTAGGAATTAGGTTAACCATGACTACATCCTGTCTAAAAATATACCTTTCATTATAAGAGTTTCCCCAGATCTCCAGACACCACTTCTCTTATGTATTTTTGGTCAGCATCTTATTGCTCTCATTTTGCTATGTAGTAGACCCTGCGCTACTAGTTTCCTTAACAAATCATGATCTGAAACTTTTTAAAAACCAACAAATGTTCACTTAAAATTCTTCCTCCAGCAACCCCATTTAACAGCTATAGCAGCATGTCTAGAAAACAAAAAGATAGTAAGTCACCTCTGAGACAAATAATTTTGAAGGAGATTAATAGAAATGTATGACTAAGAATTTGAGGTAAAAATTTAAGAATATGCAAAGACAGAACAAAATAGCATATATACTCGAATATAAGCTGACCCAAGTATAAGCCGAGGTACCTAATTATTACCTGGGAAACCAGAAAAACTGATTGACTTGAGTATAAGCCTAGGGTGGGAAATGCAGCATGTGAATTAACACAGAGACCAGAGGGGAGAGACGCAGCGCAGCCACAGATACATCCCTACCAGTTCAGCCGCCAGCGTAAGTGAATCACTACAGGTGCTTCTGTGAATTGGAGCCGTCCACGTCATAGGATGGTTCTGATTGTTAGGTGTGAGTAAACAAACATTCAAAGCCTTGCAGTATCAGCAGGGCTTTGAGTGAACAGTGGAGAAACGGCAATCACCTGTGAGATGTTACACTTCACTGGGGTACCACTGACCCGTGTATAAACCGAACCCCAGTTTTTCAGCACTTTTTTTGTACTGAAAAACTCGGCTTATACATGAGTATATATGGTAAATAAAACTGAAAGAAAAACAAAAGGCTATAATAGTAATGTCCTAACACATACAGAAAACAAAAATGTTGCACAGCCTGAATCAGTTTAAGAAATTTAATAAAGACAATTTGTATAAACTTACGTTAGGAACAAATACACATACAAACACTTTTATCAGTCCAACTCTCCCACCACATTTATTTATTTCAAACTTTCTGATATTTCTGGTCAGTCTTTTCTTCTGTATTTGTTTTTAACCCACTATAAGACAACGAAGATTTTGAAGCCTGTTAAAACTGTTATCATCTTCACACTCTCTAAAAACAGGTTCTTGTCCCCATTTCCATTTTTTCTGTCACAGTTTTATTTTTCAGTCATACTGTTAGACTAATGCTCTGATCTAAACAATGAATTCTTCATAAATATCTTTTATTTAGCTTTGGGCTGTCAATTGTACTTATCAAATTATAGATTTCCAGGCTGGAAAAATAAAAATAAGTATTTTCTCTTGCTCTTAATTCTCACCCTAGGACAAGTTATTAATCAGAAGGAAAGCCAATTCCAACAGTCAATGCAAGAGAACTGGAGATTTTCATTTTAGGATACAATGATTACCAGCAAATGCCTGGCTACGTGTGTAACGCAGACTCTGCCAATAGCAAGCTTTGTGATCACCCAACAAAGCACTAGCATTCTCTATAATATGGGATTTGGATTAGATACACTGTTATAAACTCCCATTTAGTTCAGAGACACTACAATCCACCTCTAACATGGACAACTCTCATTGTGGTTGTTAGGTGCTATTGAGTTCATTTTGATTCACTGAGACTCTACGTGGTATTATCTTTAAGGAAGCAGATTCCTAGGTCTTTCTCCCAAGGACCAACAACCTTCAGGTCAGCAGCCGAGGAGTTAACCATTGCACCACCAAAGCTCCTTGGAGAGCAATGGAAGCTCATTATTTCTCTTCCAGACAGTAGTGTAAGTTCAAATTATTTTTAAGCTTTCTGAAATGTCTGGTTCAGGCCTCTTTTCCTGTACCTGGAAAAGTAGGATTTAGCACAGTGGTAGCTGTATTTTCACATCAAAGAAATTAATCCGGCTAGTCCGCCTGATCTGATCCCACCACACTGAGGCAAAACACTAAGGGCATGGAACAGCAAGGGGAACAGAGCAACGCAGTCACCAGGAAATACCAAAAATAGACTTTGGGGCCAGGGCTTGGCGCCCCAACAGACTCGACTGGAAAACACTCCTAAAGGCCAACCAACAGTCCTTGAACTAACTACAAGCTTTTCTTTCTTATTGTTGTGTTTTGTTTTGCTTTTTGTCATTGACTTATTGTTTTGTTTTCTTTTGTTGCTTGGTTTTGCTCTGTCTTGTTTTTTTTGCAATGTTATTATCTCCGCAGTCTTTCTAAATAAGACAGGCTGGATGAACAATCTGGAGGAGAAAATAACCTGACCGACAGTTCCGGGGGGGGGGGACAGGGGAGAGGGGGAGGTGGGGGAAAAGGAAGTGGTGTTAACAAACCCAGGGACAAGAGAACAAGTGATGCAAATCAGTGGTGAGGAGGGTGTAGGAGGCCTGGTAGGGCGTGACCAAGGGTAATGTAACCAAGAGAAATTATTGGACACTTAATGAAGGCTGAACATAATAGTGGGACAAGAGGAAAGTAAAAGGAAATAGAGGAAAGAGCCTAGGAGGCACAGTACATTTATAGAGGTCTAAATAAAGGCATGTGCGTATGTAAATATATTTATATACAAGGATGTGGAAATAGATCTATGTGCATATATGTATAGGTTTAGTATTAAGGTAGCAGATGAACATTGGGCCTCCACTCAAGAACTCCCTCACTGCAAGAATACTTTGTTCTATTACACTGGCATTCCATGATGCTCACCTTCCCGACACAATCACTGAAGACAAATCAGGTGCATAAGCAAATGTGGTGAAGAAAGCTGATGGTGCCCAGCTATCAAAAGATATAGTGTCTAGGGTCTTAAAGGCTTTAAGGTACACGAGCGGCCGTCTAGCTCAGAAGCAACAAAGTCCACATGGAAGAAGCACTCCAGCCTGTGTGATCACAAGGTGTCGACGGGATCAGGTATCCTCAGAACAAAAAAATCATATCATTGTAAATGAGGGAAAGTGTGGAGTGGAGACCCAATGCCTATCTGTAGGCAATGGGACATCCCCTTATGGAAGGGTCACAGGGAGGAGACGAACCCGTCAGGGTGCAGTATAGCAATGATGAAACATAACTTTCCTCTAGTTCCTAAATGCTTCCTCCCTTCCCCACCCCACGATCATGATCCCAATTCTACCTTACGAATATGGCTAAACCAGAGGATGTACACTGGTACAGATAGGAACTGGAAACACAGGGAATCCAGGGTGGATGATCCCTTCAGGACCAGTGGTGAGAGTGGTGATACCAGAAGGGTAGAGAAAGGGTGGGATGGAAAGAGAAAACCGATTACAAGGATCTACATATAACCTCCTCCCTGGGGGACGGAAAACAGAAAAGTGGGTGAAGAAAGACATCAGACAGTGAAAGATATGACAAAATAATAATTTATAAATTATCAAGGGTTCGTGAGGGGGAGGGAGGAGGGAGTGGAGAGGGAGAGGGAAAAATAAGGAGCTGATGCCAGAGGCTTAAGTGGAGAGCAAATGTTTTGAGAATAATGAGGGCAATGAAGGTACAACTGTGCTTTACACAATTGATGTATATATATGGACCGTGATGAGTTGTATGAGCCCCTAATAAAATGATTTTAAAAAGATAAATTAATCCTGCTATAGATCCTGAATGCATTGTAAATTTATCCTTGACCTAAAACTTTACTTTCCAATTTGGTCATAAATTCTCTCAAATTGTTTTTTTTTTAAGCCAGATTTTTATTTTTTTTCCCCTCTGTTGTGCTATAACATCAAGCACAACATATAAAGGCTATAGGTTTATTCATACAATTTAATAGTTAAAAACTGTGCCACTGATGTTACTATCCAGTCAAGTGAGTAAGGTAGTGGGTAACACAAATATTAACTAGTTATTACAATAAAACCCTGCTCATGGTGAAGAAAGATGGCACCTGGCTATCAAAAATAATAGCATCTGGGGTTTTAAAGGTGTGTATTCAAACAAGCAGCCATCTAAGGGTAGCATCAACTAAATCCACATGGAAGAAGCACACTGAATTATCCAAAGATGACAAATAACAAAACCCACATACAAAGGAGGGAAAGGTATCAGAGCTTAAATTGTGAGCACCCAATTTTCAGACAGCTGTGGATGACAATGGGAGCCCAAAATCCATCTACAGAGTACCTATCAAGATAGAGCCTCTGGCAGATTCCCTCTGATCACAGTGTAGGGATAAGAATAGCCTATTAAGTGGAGATTATTGTAAATTTGCTAATGCGGGATGGAACTACAGTAAATGATGCCTGGTCATTTGATCTCCCCTTTGACCCATTCTTGCTAGTTTCTCAACATAGGTTTTCTTTCTGGCTTTAAAAAATATTGTCAGTAGTCTTTCCTTCTTCTTCTTCTTTTTAATATATGTGTGTATGTCCCACTTCATGAAGCACAGAGGGGAAGATGTATAGAGACAATAATCGATGTAATAGCGTATGGAAAGGGTGGGAGGAGGTTAAGGGGAAATGGAGAACGAACAGTGAATATGAGATAGGGAGGATACACTAGGACTGAATGTGGTGATGTATATACAATTCTTTTTAAATACAATGGAACTATGGAAGTGTATGAGATGTGCATTATCTCTCACTAAATCTATTGGGGAAAATAAATAAATAAGAAACAAAACCCTGGCCATAATGAAGTCTTCAGTCATGGTTGATATTGTAAGACAGGAATTAATTAGCCAAGTCCAAAGACATGTAAAGCTTCCTGGTCACGTTTTTTTACACAGAACAATAGATTTTCATTTCCTATTTTGTAGAGGCTGTCAAACTTGAGAACAAAAACTTGCACGTTTCCAAGCTGGAAAATAAAAAGTCAGCATCTGGGCCACCTTTACCATCTCTTAGTAGTACAATCGTTATTAACAGTCTCTGATGTGACTTGCCTGTCTCTAGTGTAACTTTTACATAATCTATATTCCAAATTGCCATCAGAATAATCTTGCATTAAGCACTTTTGAGCATAGGAGTCCAACAGGCCTAGCTTAACTCTGGGTAACCTACTTAATCTGTCTATGCCTGTTTCTCCATCTGTAAAATGCAAACAGTAAGAGAGTTGATGTGGGAATTAATACATGTAAAATATAGATGGCAGTGGCTGCATAATGATGTCAGTCACGTGCTGAATATCTTCTATGTCTTCCAAGCCTTCAGGTAGGGCTCCATTCTGCCTTTCTATCTTCCAGCCCCAGTCATGCTCTACATCTGAAATCTTGGTTTCTGAACCAGAGACCAAAACCCTAATCAAACAAGTAGGTTTACAAAAGGGCAAGGGAAAAAATGGAATTAAATGATAACATTTGTCCACAAATGTTTTGAAGCCCCTTCTCATATATTTTCTTCTCTGTTCTTTCAACATTAAACAATTAGTCATTGAAACTTTTATTTTTCTCCCCAATTTTTTCTAACAGCCACTCCACTATATTTGTTTGTCTAAATTCTTTGTAAGTGTTGTTGTTTTTAAATGTTGTCATTGCTTTGTTGTTAGGTGTCGCCAGTGGGTTCTGACTCATAGCAATTTCACACACAACATTGCTACAACAGAATGAAACACTGCCATGTCGGGCATCATCTTTACAATTGTGAGCCCACTGTTGCAGTCATTGAGTTGATCTATCTCCTTGAGTATCTTCTTTTTTGCTGACCCCACACTTTACCAAGCAGGAGGCCCAGCGGATCTTAAAAGTGCTTCTTAGCTCTCCTATGAAGCTCCTCACAGTTTGTAATCATCACTTGTACAATCTCATTATCCTTACCACTGGGATAAAAAAAGAAAAACCAAACATAAATGAACAGTTAATATACATGCAGGAGTAATTAGTTATTGGATTGCCTAATCACAAATACACTCTGCAGGCTTGATTAGGTACCACATGAAAGACTCTAATCAGTAATAAATGCACTACAGCAAATACTCTTACCTGACTAGAATTCATGGGGGTGGGGGTATTTGTGAATATAAATATCTATTTTTAATTTTATACTTTTATTTCTCACAAACTTTTGTAACTCTTCCAATTACCAACATACTTAATAAGTCACCACATTAGTAGTGCCTGAGGCTTTGCCAACAATAGACATCACAAATTTTCATATCACATTACTAATGGTTGCAAATATCTTAAAATATCATTTCCATTCATGACAACATTGAAAGTAAAGCAATTTTCCCAACATGAGATCTTGCTAACACAGTAATAAAGAAGCAAGTATTAGTAAATAATATCTTTTTAAAATATTTTTGATAAGTATATTTCAATATAATTCATTTCCTTGGTAATCTTATGCATACAATGTTTCACATTATTCTAAGGCTGTATCCACAGGGTTTATCAATCTGTCAAATAAGTTTACAGCATAAAATAAGGTAGATTACGAATTCCTGCTCAAAGTAGTTTTTACATGTCATCAGCTATCTAATTTTTGTTTTATTGGATCACCCTAAAAGGTTTGTCAATTAGCAGAAGCAATGTAGGAAGTAATTTTTCACTGGTGAACTGAGTACTGTTAGAGTGACTAGCACTCACTCTAAAAAAAATAAACTTACTGCCAACAGAGTCAATTCCAACTCATAGAGATCACACAGGACACAGCAGGCCTGCCCCTATGGATTTCCAAGACTGTTTTTATTTATGAATAGATAGCCTCATCATTCTCCTTTGAAGCTAGTGATTTCAAACTACTGACCTTGGGGTTAGTAGTGCAACCGATACCCCAAGCACCTTGAATCTTGGGTGAACTTCAAACAAATCTGAATCCTATGATCTTAGGATTAGTGTTCTGGGCCTAGAGCTCTATCCAGACCTGAATTCCGATTCTGTTGTATAATTTGCTAGTAAGTGACAGAGTATCCTTTAAAACCAACTTTCACTTACAGTAAAACCGTCAAAAGCCAGAAACTGTATAACACAGAAAACTGTCAGGAATGAAAACACAAATATTTCCCACTAAAACAAGCAACAGAAACTTGGTAAGCTGCACTCTCATGAGCTCTGGAAAAACAAGGCAATCCCCTCAAGTTCCTGCTGTCATAGCTTTCCCTATAACATATACTCTTAAAAGGTGGTTGTCAGGGGAAAGACCTAATCACAGGCAGTTAACCTGTGAGTCATATTTCAGACTCATGCCGACCCCACATGTTACAGAGTGGAGTTGCTCCACAATATTTTCGTGGCTGTTAATGCAAGCTGACTGGCCTTTCCTCTGGCATTTTAAACCACCAACGTTTAGATAAATAGTCAAAGACAACCGTCTGCATTGTTACTAATACCTAGTTTGAAAGAAACTAGAACATTATAAATGACAAATAGTTTAGATTAAAATGTAACACTTCTGCTAGACAAATCAGTTCCATGAAGCCCAAGACTGATTTTGTCATTCTCCGTCGTTGTTTTCCAAGTGCCCACACTATCCTTACACACACAAAGGAGAGTAAACAAGTCGTCGAATAAACTGGTGAATTTCTATGAATCTCTTTAACTTTAGAAGGTGAGCCCTTTTCAAAAAAAAAAAAAAGATCATGTCTTATCTGTTTCCCTTGTTGGGCACAGTACCAAGGTTATATGTGACAAAATAAGTCAGATCAACTGACGGTTCAGTACATAAGCAAGAGAATTCATTAGTATATAGACCACGGGGGCATGAAAAAGGATGGCTGAGCATAGACTCTTCACAACAAAACCTAATTATGAGAGGATATCAGGGACTACTAAGGAGTACAGTACTAGAGAGGAAGGAAAGGAGAGTGAGGCAAGAAAAAAGTCTTGGACTGTGTCCACATGAAGCTGGTTGGAGTCCAGGTTAAGCAGATCACTATGGCGACAGCCAGGATTGAAAAGTGAATAAAGGTTCTGGGAAGAGGTAAGGCTAAGAGGCTCTGAATTAGTACAAAAGAGGTGTCTGATAAAGGGGATAACGATAAAATCAAAGTCTGCAAACTTAAGTGAAGTTTTGCAAAAGGCAAGGCACAAAACCTTAGTTTATTGCCAGGACATGACTTAATCACAGACCAGTCTCTGTTTTAGTATCTGTCTTTTACCCATTCCTTCTGATGTAAGTAGAGAAAGACTAGTCTATGGGCTTAGATATACTAAATATCACTTTTTAAAATCATTTTGTTGGGGGCCCATACAACTCTTATCACAATCCATACATACATCAATTGTATAAACACATTTGTACATTCGTTACCCTCATCATTCTCAAAACATTTGCTCTCAATATACTAAATATAGCTTTGATAGATGAGATTTTCAAACAATACAGTTCACCTTTACTACCTAAATCATGTAATTAAAAGTGAATAATACAAAATAGTATCACATATGCATACACTGTCTGGTTCCTCCAATAGTACTGCAATTTATAATCCCCCAAAGAACACATAAGAGTGGCCATGACTGGACTAGTGATAAATTGGGAGGAAACTAAACAGGTACATATTCTGCTTACACACAAAAGCTTCAGTTGTGGTAATATTTGATGAGAATAAAATTGAGCATAGAAAATTACTTGCTAAGCATAACCAAAAACCCTGTTGTCTATATAGAGGAATATGTAAGTGCAATTTTTAAAAATTATAAAACATAGGAGCTACTATGCACAGACTCTTATGATAGTTGTCTTTTTACATGGAAATATTTTTTAAACTTTTGTCAAATTAATCTACATTTTTGACACACAAATTTACAATCAAATAATCCCACCATGTTGAGAGTGGGCAGTTTTGACATGTTAAAGGTCTCTTGTTTTTTAGGATCAATTTCAATATTTGCTCAATTCTTGCCTTCTCTGTCCTTCCTCTCTAATAATCTCAGAGACATAGAACTTCATCCTATGGTAAGACTGAGAGTCTTACACACAAGAGTACCTTCCTGAAAGGTACAACAGGAACCAAAAAACAACGACTGAATCTACTTTTTCCTTAAACAGTGAAAACTATAAAGTCCTACCAATAATCAATAGCTTAGTTAAAATAATGTCTAATCTTGTCTTGTCTTTTCCCTATATACTCTCTCATTACGTTTATAGCCTATAAGGACATTTTTTCTAGGCCAGGAGAAAATTTTATGTGATACACACAGGATTTTCTTCTCTCTTCTTCAGTAACAGAATAATATATACCACTTTTTTTCAATTCAAAAGTACTACTTGAACATCTGAACAACTTATGCTAGATACAAAGAGGATATTACACTACTATAAAGAGTAGGGAGAAGTCTGCAAAATATCTTATACCGTGGATAAATCTGGAAGGCATTATGCTGAGTAAAATAAGTCAATCACATAAACCAATATTGTTTGATCTCATTTCATAAAGCCAAAATTAATACAGCCACAGAAAGAAACATCATTTGATGGTTACCAGGGATGGATAAGAGAGAGAGAGGAAGACCCACCTTCTGATACTAGACATTTATTTCTGGTAATGGGAAAGGCAATAAATACAAAATATGGCTGAAGTCTATACAACTTGACCAAAGCACACAAAAACACAAGAGACAACTTTGCTAAATGCTATAATTTACACAATTTTGCAACAGTCATTAAAAAAAGATGAGTAAGTTACATCGATATTTATGAAAGCATGTCTATACAGTAATATACATGCAAGTGCATGTATGTGCATGTTTATTATTGTACACGTGGGCATATGTATTTGCATATTCATATGAGTTGCACATATAGTCATATATATAATAAAGAAGTTGGAGGGTACAGATATGGAGACTTAAAACACCTCAGAGATTGGCTTAATAAGTTAAAAGGCTTAGATCCACAATCTTGTAAGACAATTTAGTCAACTAACATGACATAGCTCATAAAGATAAAGTTCCACATACTAATTTGGTGAGTAGCATCTGGGAATCTTAAAAACTTGCAAGTACCTATTCAAGACACAACTATTTGTCTTTTGTCTGAAACAAAGATGGTCAAGAACACCAATTCTTAAAAAAGAAACTAGCCCACCCGACTAACAGCCTATGGACCAGTCTAGAACCACATGTTGCTGGGCAACCACTATTGACAATGACATAATAGATGGTCCCAGAAAAAAAACAGGAGAAAAATGTAGACTAAAACTCACATTTCTAAAGAGGGCCAGACTTAGAGGACTGACAGAGACTAGAAAAACTCTTCAACTATCATGCTAAAATACCCCTTGAACTTGGAAATAAATTATATCCCATGAGGAATGTGCCCCCTTAAAATAATCAACTATATGAGACCAAATAGTCCACATTAACCCAAACGTAAAGACAAGAGGGCAAGGAAAGACAGAAGCGAAAGCAAAGGAAATAATGGGATACTGACACAGATGTAAAAATTGCCACCAAACAATTGATATAAAAACCGCTACATGGAACCTATTGTATTGTGTAAACTTTCACCTAGAACATAATAAAATATTTTTAAATAAAATGGTGAATGAAAGAAAAAAATTCCCTCCTAGCTCCTTTGATTAGGACAATGAAATTAAGAAAGCGAGGCTTCAAGAGTCCATGCACACCTTCTCCAGACTGTCCACCCCTCAAAGTGAAGAAGTTAAACTATTTCACCACCATCCAATCTCCAAGAAACCATGGTTTTTTTTTCTTTACAGTGTTCAATTCAATAGAATCGTTGCAAATTTGCATCTGCAAAGCCTAACTTGACAAAGCCCCCAAGAGAATTCCAAGTCTCTAATTTTTGTTAAGCCTATACACATTAAGCTAAAAATGCGGATCAGAATTAATATTCTTCTAATTATTAGCTTAATGATACTTGATACACCGTTGATGTTCCATTGTTGAATAGATTATAAAAGCTCCCTAAGGGAGCAGTTCTCAACCTGTGGGTCCCAACTCCTTTGGGGATCAAATGACCCTTTCACAAGGGTCACCAAAGACCATTGGAAAACACATCTTTCCTATGGTCTTAGGAACTGAGACACCGCTCCTCTATCTGTCTCCAGGTGGGTCCACCCACATGCAGATATGCCCACATACGAGTACCTAGTGTCAAGACAAAATTTCATTTATTTGTCATTAAAAATAAATATTTCACAATATATAATTACATATTATTTCGTAACTAATCACTACACTTTAATTATGTTCAATTTGTAGCAATGAAAATATACCTGCATATCAGATATTTACATGATGATTCATAACAGTAGCAAAATTAGTTATGAAGTAGCAATGAAAATAATTTTATGGTTGGGGGTCACCACAACATTAGGAGCTGTATTAAAAGGTTGAGGCATTAGGAGTGTTGAGAATCAATTCCCTAAGGTATTGTAATATCAACTCCTTGGGTTAGATTACTTTCACATGTTATGTGATCCCACAGTGTACTGCTATCTCAATACTCAAAATAAATATCTAGGTTCTTATGTGGTATATTACCAACAACTCCTACCTTAGAGATTGAGACAAAGACCCTGAATAAAAAAACTAATGCTTAATAATTAGAAATTTTAAAATATTTCAATAGCAGGACTTGATATTTACCAGAACTATTTTCATAATTCACACTCACTGCCATCACGTCAAACCCAATTCATATAGAGACCCGATAGATTAGGGTAGAAGTGCTCCTATGGGTTTCCAAGATGTAATTCTTTATTTTCGCTCGAGGTTTATTGATCTTATACTAGTCAGCAGCTCAACACGTAACCAACGTGTAACTACTATGACTCCAGGGCTCCATTTTTATAACTAGGTATCTTACTCTAGCAAATCATAAACTATCCGAAAAATTTATGCTGAGTTCAAAAGTCCAGGGAAATCCCAAAGCATCTAGTTCCTATTAACTTTAATTTGTCCTAGTTACTAACCATTAACCCTCTTGTATTAAAAAAACAAAGACAGAAAAAATTTTATTCCTCACTATTGCTGTAGCTATAAAAGCAAAACAGGAGGAACAAGGTAATATTTATACACCCAGTGACAAAACACTAAAATACCATAAATTCTACAGTACAATCTATGTAATTTTTGTTCATACAAGTTTACTAATAAAGCTATTAAACAGTTCATTCATTTCAGCAACCTGCTAGCTTTGGGGGTAAAACTATAAAATCTATATTTATTGATATTTTATTGTCTTCTATTATTAACTATGCAGTGATATGCTTTTAACCAAATATATCTTGCTATCTTTGTCATTTTTAAGGGTATCCCTGATTCACTTCCATGATTATAAGTATTTTAAAGTAGTAAGTTATTTATAACATTTGAGAGTCATAGCTGTTTTGTTTGTTTGTTTGTTTGTTTTTTAAAGGGAGGAGGCCACTGAAACCTGCAGGACAAAGGACAATGTTCTCCCATCTTATTCTGACATTATCCGGATTAGCAGGATCCCCTAGGAGTAACTTCTTTATGAAATTACAACATTCCATGTACTATTCCCCAGAAGAGTAGATTCTATTTGGGCAGAATTATTAGCCTCACTCAAGTCATTTCATAGCAGAGAGAACAAACAGTCTATTGTGTAGACCATAATTACATTTTATATGACTTCCTTCCATTAAAATCTTTATTTAAATTAGTATTCATATAGAAGCGGAGAAATGTGAAAAGTCATTATCTAATATCCCTAATGAGGACTTCCACTAACAAGGAATTAGTCTGAAAATGACTTTATATATTTCAAAGCAAATACTGTTCTTAGGCCCTTCCTTAAATAGCATTACTCAATACATTCTAGAAGAGAAATTTATGTTTGTTGGCCAACCTCATCTATTTCTGTATATACAATGGGGTATAAAAAAGTCCAGGAAGTATTTCATTATCTTTCAAGTCCATTTTTCCACAAACTTCTGAAGCTGTCGCATATTGTAAGAGCTTCAATTTATGCATCAACTAGGATGAGTATATTTGCCCCCCCACACCCAAAATGGGGTGGATGTGTTTTACTCATATTTAAAAAACCTTAAACTCATTGCTATCAAGTTGATTCAACATCATAGCAACCCTACAAGATACAGTAGAAATGCCCCTGTGGGGTTCCAAACTATAATGCTCTATACCAGCAGTTCTCAATCTGTGGGTCGCGACCCCTTTGGAGAGCAAACGACCCTTTCACAGGGGTCACTTGATTCATAACAGTAGCAAAATTACAGTTATGAAGTAGCAATGAAAAAAAATTTATGGTTGGGGGGGGGGGGTCACCACAACATGAGGAACTATATTAAAGGGTCATGGCATTAAGAAGGTTCAGACCCACAGCTCTACAAGAACAGAAGGGCTTATTTTCTCCCAAGGAGTGGCTGGTAGTTTTGAACTATTGACCTTGCAGATAGCAGCCACCAGGGCTCTTTTACTTACTCAATTGCTCATATTAGTGACAAATTAATTAGCAAATTATCTTTAATAAATGAATATCTTAAATGAAGCAAGACTCCATGCACAAGAATAAACAAACTCAAGGTGGATCAAAGACCTCAAGGTAAAACCCCAAACTATTAGGGCTATCAATGAGGGAATTGGGACTAACCTAAGAACTTTGGCTCAGGGAATACACAGTCTATCAGAAATAGGGAAGGATACAAATACAGATAAGTCACAAATTGGCAAGTGGGATATACTGAAGATAAAACACCTGTGTACATTGAAAGAGAGTAATAAGAGAGCCCACCTACTGGGAAACATCTTTAGCAATGATACATCAGACAAAGGCCTTATTACTAAAATCTACAATACTCTGCTAGCTTCCAAAAAGGAAAAAACTAATTGCCCACTGAGGAGGTGGGCAAAGGACCTGAACAGAATGTTCACAAGAGCAGAAATCTGAATGACCCATAACCATATAAGAAAATGTTCCTGATCATTAGCCATAGAGAAATGCAAATTAAAACAACAATGAGATACCATCTAACACCCTCAAAGATAGCCCAATTCAAAAAATCAGAAAGCAACAAGTGTTGAAGAGCAACATGAGTGGTGAGACAGGAACTCTCATCCACTGCTGGTGGACCTGTAGATATGTATGGCCACTATGGAAATCAATTTGGCGATATCTAAAACAGAAATTGAGCTACCATACGACCCAGCAATCTCCCTACTGGGCATATACCCAGAAGTGGCAAGAAACAAACCAAGGCCAAACATCTGTACTCCAATGTTCATTGTGGCACAGTTCACAATTGAAAGAAGTTGGAAACAACCCAAGTTTCCATCAACAGATGAATGGATTAAAAAACTGTGGTATATACATACAATAGAGTACTACGGACCCTTAAAAAGCATTGATGAATGCATGAAGCACATAGCAGCAGAGAAGAACTAGAGGAAATTATGTTAAGCGAAGTAAGTCAAGCACAAAAGGGCAAATACAACAAGAGTCCACTGACACAAGCTTAAAAATAAAAAATGCAAAAAGCGCATAGGGAAAAAGCTACTGTAGACAAACATTCCTAGGGTGAGGTCCAGGTAGTATGGCAGGGGCCAGACCAAGTCCAAGGATACATATGGTAGCCAACTAAAAAGAAGGGGAAATTTTTTTATTTAAATAAAAAGCCATTGGTAGTGGGGGAACAGGGCACTAACTCTCTCACGGGGAGGGTATTATTTATATTTCCACAAGGAAAGAGGGACAAGATTTCAACCCAGTGCTTGAAGATGTGAATACAGTATACTGGCACGAAGCAGGGAACCAATAAAGAGGTCTGAGGAGCCAGTCCCAATCCCAACTATGTGGACAGTGTACCCTGTCCCCAGAAGAATTTACTTCAGAGGACAGCACTGAAGCTACAGGTCAGGGAGATGGACATGTCTGATCAGAACACACAGGAGCAAATGAAGGGGGAGAAAGAAAGAGTAGGGCACATCCTGTCCCACCAAGCCTTGAGGATGCTATCCCTGCTCAGAGCAGCCAATGCACAGAGAGGACTGGCCCACTACAAGATGATGGCTGGCCCACTACAAGACACAACATCCCTCACTGGACTAAAGCCCTACAGGGGACAAAACTAGAGACACAGTGAGAGAATTGTGTCCAATCTGACCACAACACACAGAGGTAAAACATTAAGGGCGTGTAACAGAACAGCAAGGGGAGCAGAACAAGGAAGTCCCAAAGGAATACCAAAAACCGACTTTGGGGCCAGGCTGTGGCACCCCATCAGACTCCACCAGAAAATACTCCTAAAGGTCAACAAACAGACCTTGAACTATTTACAGGCTTTTCTCTTTTTTTAGTGATTGGTTTTTTTTGTTGTTGTTTTGCTTTCTTTTGTTGCTTTGTTTTGCTCTGTCTTGTTTTTCCTGCATATTATTATCTCTGCAGGTCTATCTAGATACGATAGGTAGGATACACAATCTGAAGGAGAAAACAACTGGACAGTTGGCGGGGTGGATATAGGAGCTATAGGAGAGGGGGAAGTAGGGGAAAGAAAATAGGTGTTAACAAGCCCAGGGACAAGGGAACAAGTGATCCAAAATTGATGGTGAGGAGGGTGTATAGGAGGCCTGGTAGGGCTTGATCAAGGGCAATGTAACTGAGATGAATTACTGAAACCCAAATGAAGACTTAGCATGATAGTGGGACAAGAGGAAAGTAAAAGGAAATAGAGGAAAGAACTAGAGGCAAAGGGCATTGATAGATGTCTAAATACAAGCATGTACATATGTAAATATATTTATATATGATGATGGGGAAATGGATCTATGTGTACTTATTTATAGGTTTAGTATTAAGGTAGCAGATGGACATTGGGCCTCTACTCAAGTACTCCCTCAATGCAAGAACACTTTGTTCTATTAACCTGGCATTCCATGATGCTCACCTTCCCAGCATGATTGCTGAAGACACAACGGGTGCATAAGCAAATGTGGTGAAGAAAGCTGATGGTGCCCGACTATCAAAAGATATAGCATCTGGGTTATTAGAGGCTTGAAGATAAACAAGTGTCTATCTAACTGAGAAGCAACAAAGCCCACATGGAAGCACACCAGCCTGTGTGATCATAAGGTGTCAATGGGATCAGTTATCAGGCATCAAAGAACAAAAAATTCATATCATTGTGAATGAGAGGGAGTGCGGAGTGGGGACCCAAAGTTCATCTATAGGCAACTGGATAAAGAGTCATTGAGAGGAGACTCTCAAGCCAGTCAGGGTGAAGTATAGCAACAATGAAACATACAACTAACTTTCCTCTAGTTCTTTAATGCTTCCTCCCCATCACTACCATGATCCCAATTCTACCTTTCAAAATCAGCTAAACCAGAGCATGTACACTGGTACAGATAAGAACTGGAAATGCAGGGAATCCAGGACAGATAAACCCCTCAGGATCAATAATGAGAGTAGTGATACCAGGAGGGGAAGGGTTAAATCAGGTACAAAGGGAGAACCGATCACAAGGATCTACGTATAACCCCCTCTCTGGGGGATGCACAACAGAAAAGTTGGTGAAGAGAGCTGTTGGCCAGTGTAAGACATGACAAAATAACAATAATTTATATCAAGGGTTCGTTGGGGGGAGGCAGGGGAAAAAATGAGGAGCTGATACCAAGGGGCCAAGTAGAAAGCAAATGTTTTGAGAATGATGATGCCAACAAATGTACAAATCTGCTCGATACAATGGATGCATGATTGTGATAAGAGTTGTCCGAGCCTCCAATAAAATGGTTTTTTAAAAAGGATATCTTGTAAAAAGTCAGAAAAAATAATAAAAACGCATTTAATGACTTCATAACATTCATTAGATTAGGAGCTAGCACATTCATCCTAACAAGTAATCATCAGGTTAAACATGACCAAAGGAGATGCCAAGGATGAAGTATCACAGCTATACTACAAAACAAGAAATGCCTCTGCACTGTGTATGCTGCCTCTGGCTTCTTCACACACTGGGATCGGGGAGCGAGAACTCCCCTGCATGTACTAAACAGCAGGCCAAAGAAATCTGAGTTCAGGTTAATTAAGATCCATCTGAAAGTTCAATCTCCAAATGCTTTCTACTTCAGAAAATCATGTTCTTAAAATCTTACACTTGAAGTAGGGAAGGGGGTGTTATAATAGAAACTACAAACTAATGTGTTTTGGAAGGTGGGTGGGGTTTTCTGTTGTAGTTGCTGCTGTTGAGAATATGCACAGCAAAACAAACACAAAATACAGCCTTTTCTACATGCACAATTCAGTGACACTGATTACATTCTTCAATTTCACCGTCCTTTCCTTAGTTGTCACTCCCCTATTAGCATAACCCCACTGCGCCATAAAGTTTCTCTCATCTTTCATGTTGCTGTTATTAACTTGATCCCAAAGAGATAGTTCTTAAACAGTGGAATGCTCAAGGCAGATCTCTTTCATTAGTTAAGCTAAATTATTGTTTAATTTTAAGATGACTTCAAGTGACAGTTTGGGTTTAAGGTTTAAAGATTAACTCAGGACAATAGTTTCAAGGATTCATCCAGCCTTCACCACTCCAGAAGTATAGAGTCCAACAAGTTAATATATTAACCCACCAAGTGCACATGAATTTACACAAATATTCCCTCAGGGAACAGAAAAGAGGGATAAAGCAAAAAATGGATTAACTGGCCAAGGGATTAAAAATACAATTTACATGTAGGATATCTTTCCTTTTCAAGTTTCTGTTTCAGTAGTTAAAGCAGCACCCCTGCCCAGCTGTAGCTCATTGTTTAGCAGTCTCGTCACAGAGTTGGAGCTACACTGAGACCCTGGTCACTGCCACTCAAGTTTAGAATTCATGACAATGCTCTTTAAATGTTCCTCTTTGAGGTAAATGCATCATATGATTTTGGGTTCCCTTTAATAGTTGTTTTTGCCCTTAAAAAAACATTAACCTTTATAAAACTAAACAGACTTCTTGAGTCACATGCTTATTTGACTCATAAGTAAAAGCCATTTATGTACATATAACATTGTGCAAACAATTTACAAATACACACAGTGTAAATGTAACATAATTACTGTATATACTCATGTATAAGCCGAATTTTCTCAGCACACTTTTAATGCAGTTTTTGTGGTAAAATTAGGTGCCTCAGCTGATATTCGGGTTGGCTTATATTTGAGTATATACAGTAACTGAGGTAGAAAGGAAAGGAGCTAAAATTGGGAGGAGGTTCACAAAAGTCTTTCATTGAATTGACAATTAGTTTGATAAATTGAATAAAGATAAATAAAAACCAAAATATCAAAGTCACTGCCATAGAGTCAAGGCCCACTCGGTGAGCCTATAGGATAGGGTAGAGCATCCCTTGTGGGTTTCCAAGACTGTAACTCTTTACAAGCGTAGAAATCCCTGCCTTTTCCCACCAAGCGGCTGGTGGTTTTGAATTGCTGACCTTGTAGTTAGCAGCCCAACATATAACCACTATACCACCAAGGCTCCTCAAAGGTACATAAAAGTACCCTTTTATTCTTTTAGACCAGCAATTCTCAACCTGTGGGTCTGACCACCTTTGGGGGTCAAACGACCCTTTCACAGGAGTCACCCAATTCATAATAGTAGCAAAATTATAGCTATGAAGTAGTAACAAAAATAATTTTATGGTCCGGGGTCACCACAACATGAGGAACTCTGTTAAAGGGTCGCAGCATTAAGAAGGTTGAAAACCACTGTTTTAGACCTTATTGTGTGTTCATGTATATATAAATTTTATCCTCAAAAAAATTTTAAGCCTGCTTTAAAAGGAAATACTTGTACATCCATGTGGAAAGCCATATGGTGCTACCTAAAACAACTGGTATTGAGATCACATAGGATATAGCAGTACCTTTACTGGGCATATTCCCTGAAGAAATAAACTGGGCATATTCCCTGAAGAAATAAGAGAAACAACACAAAGAGACGTATGCTCTCTCATGTTCACTGCAGCACAATCCACAATAACAAGAAACAAAAAGCAGCCCAAATGCTCATCAATAAAAAAATGGATTTTAAAAACTCTGGTACATATACACATAGAATTCTAGGCATCCTTAAAAAAGAAACAAGATGGTTGCTGGCTATCAGAAAGAATAGTGACTAAGGTCTTAAAAGCTTGCTTTAAAACAAGCAGCCATCTAAATGAGGCATCAACTAAGTCCACATAAAAAAAGAAGCACACCAGCCCGTGTGATCCAAGGATTATAAATAATAAAATCCAAATCTGAAGGAAATAATAATTTCAGAGCTTAAATTGTAAAACCTGGTTCTGAGAAGCCTATGGATGACAGAAAACTCAAAATCCATTTGCAGTGTTCCCACAAGGATTAAGTCTCCAGTGAATTCCTTCTGGACATAGCCCAGGGTTGTGAATAGTTTTGATCTCACACACAGCATTGTAAAGTGAATTATGGCAGATGTAGTTAAGTTAAAATGTAATGCTTTATCATTTGATCTCCCCGTTGACCCATTTTTTTAACAATTTATTGGGGCGCATACAATTCTTATCACAGTTCATACATATACATACATCAATTGTATAAAGCACATCTGTACAGTCTTTGCCCTAATCATTTTTTTCTCCTCTTTTCTTTTTTTACATTTTATTAGGGACTCATACAACTCTTATCACAATCCATACATATACATACATCAATTGTATAAAGCACATCCATACATTCCCTGCCCCAATCATTCTCAAGGCATTTGCTCTCCACTTAAGCCCCTTGCATCAGGTCCTCTTTTTTTTTCCCCTCCCTCTCCTTTCCCCTCTCCCTCATGTGCCCTTGGTAATTTATACATCGTTATTTTGTCATATCTTGCCCTATCCGGAGTCTCCCTTCCCCCCTTCTCTGCTGTCCCTCTCCCAGGGACCCATTTTAAAGTTGATTTAATTTCAATATTTTCTGCTTTATTTTTTAAATAAAAACAATCCCACTAAGGCCATTTATTGTGGTTCTGTAAGAATATAAGAGTAATGAAAACAATATGAGCGCATGTTTCGAACTATATTCATAACAAAGAACACCTAAAAGGGGGGAAGTGGCGGAGCTCTTGCCCTCAGCTTCTCACCTCAATGATCATTTCTAGTTGGACACACTTAGTAGCAAAATAACGTGACCTCCTTTCAGCATGATCCGTCCCAGTTGTTTTCCTGACTTTGTTTTAGAATGAATCTCTTCTGCATCATCTGATACAAGGTTCATTACTCATCAAAGTCTATGATACAGCCCTCTATCCGCATAGTCACTTGCTCATAGAGTCACACCTGAATCTGCGCTCTGTTTTGCAAGTATCGAAGAAGAGGCTGATGGGCTGCACATTCACCTGTACTTTCTGGCCCTGGCCAAGGAGTGCCATTGTGGAAGCTCAGAAGGACCACACTGAGCTCCACGCTAGCTTAAAAAGTAACTCTACTGCTTTATTTTTTATGGGGATTTTTCTGTTTTTCTAGTCGTAGTTTTCCTTATTTGCATGCTTCCTACTTGTGTTTTGTATGATTTCCTGTACATGAAATCCAGTATAAGATCTATTGAGATGGTAACTGGATTGATAATTACCTGTAGCATGGCAGGGGAGGATGGGGGAAATATGGAGCTAAAAACAATGAATATGAAAAGAAAATGTTCTGAAATTGATTGTGGTGATGATTACAAAATTATCCTAATACAACTGAATGATTAAAAGATATATAAGGTTTATGGAAATTAAATTATTTAAAATAAATATGACATATGTATTGGCTTGCAAATTAATGTTTTTAAATGAATAAATAAAATAAAGGGAATAGATACAGGAATGGGTTTTTAGCTCACACTAAATCCTAGCTCTAACTTAAGAACAATCAGTTCTTACATCATATCCCTGCTCGACACTTACCTTCATGAAATGATCACTGAAGGATGCTATAGCAAAGAGTGGTGAAGAAAGTAGATGATGCTCAGCTATCAATCAGAATAGTGTCTGGGGTCTTAGAGGTTTGTATTCAAACAAGCAGCCATCTAAGTGAGGACAACTAAGTCCACAGAGTGGATGCACACCAGCTTGGGTGATCCAAAGATGACAATTACAAAACTCAAATATGGAGAAGATAAAAGCATCAGAGCAAAAAGGATGAACACCCAAATTGCGGAGGGCTATGGGAGATGACGAGAGTCCAAAAGTTATCTGCAGAGTATCTGGTCAGACTAAGGCACCGACAGATCAACTTTAGCCACAGGCAAGAGTCTTGATCAGCCTTACGATCATAATCTTGATTGTGCTGGATCAAACTCGACACTTAGCCAGTTGACCACCTATAAACTAGAATTTGTTCTGGGTGCAAACATGTCTTACTGGTTCCATGACAGAAATTTCTTCTCTGGCTTTTTTATTATTGTTGGGAATCTTTTCCTTTTTATACAGTATTAGAACTTTTGTCTGTAGACTATTATGTTTTTACCCTCACCACTTAACAGTTTTTTTTTATTGTTTTCTGTTGGGTCTCCCAGCTGTGAAGCACAGGAGATGCACAGTAATAATAACAGACACAAGGGGATATGAGGAATACAGGGGTGGGGATAGGGGAAGATAGGTAGGGAAAAGGGAGATCAGAAGTAATGAAAACAGGAGTGGGAGGGAGCACTAGCACAGATTGTGATTGCACAAAGGAGAGTTAACCATGGGGGGATGCTCTACAATATATGTGGGGGTGATTGTATAATTCTCTGTGATATGATTAAATGATTGAACTATTGAATTATATGATGTGTAAGTTACTTGCCAATAAAACTGTTGGGAAAAAAAGAAATGTTAGTCCACCACAAAAAATAAATAAATAAATGGAAGTATTGCTAATAGAAGACTATATTAAAATCTAGTATGTAAGAACCTAAGGATCCAAATCCAAAGTCAAGGATCTAGCCAAGATTGGTTATATTAGGACAATACAGTATTTTGTTTTGCTTTGTTACTGTAATGTGAATATCTTTAAGCAGGAAATGCACTCTCTAAATTACTTAGAATCACCACCATTTCCCAAGAGTTCTTTTAAGAACAAGCTAAAGAAACTGTATACAAATGTCCACAGCAGCATTATTTATTAACAGCAAAGTAGGATCAACCCAAATGTCCATCAAATGATGACTGAATATACAAAATGGAATATTATTTGATCTTAAAAAGGGATTCTCACTGCTATGAGTTGATACCGACTCAAAGCAACCCTATAGGACAGGGTAAAATTGCCCTGTGAGTTTCCAAGACTATAAGTTTCCGGAGTAAACAGTAAAAAAACCCATCTTTCTCCCTTAGAGCAACTTTTCTATTTTTTTTCATAGAAAGTTATTATCTTTTAATTCTATTTTTCCATGAATTTTTTTGTTTTAAGAAATAAATCATTTTATTGGGGGCTCTTATAACAATCCATACATTAATATATCAAGCACATTTGTACATAAGTTGTCATCATCATTTCGAAAACATTTTCTTTCTACTTAAGCCCTTGGTATCAGGTCCTCTCTTTCCCCTTCCTCCCCTACCCTCCCATCCTTGTGAACCCTTGATCATTTATAAGCTAATTTAATTTTCATAACTCACAGCAGCCAGTGATTTCGAACTGTGAACCTTGTAGATTGCAACCCAATGTGTAACCACTACATCAACAGGGCTCCAAAAATGAATTAAATACTGATATACCGTATATTATAGGTAAGAAGCAAAATATATATAATATATATAATTTATATATATATAAAATACTAAGTGTAAGAATGCAAAGAAGGTCACAAACAGCATGATTTTATTCGTATGAAATGTTCAGAATAGGCAACTATCAAATCTACGGAGACAGAAAGCAGATTAATTGGGTGATGAAATCTTCTAAAATTAGATTATTGTAATGGTTGCACAACTCAGAGAATATTCTAAAGGAGTGAACTGTTTACAAACCAAACCAAACAAACCAAAGACATTCATTTGGTTCTTAGAGCTTGCAAATTGTATTATATGCCTAACACAGTAGGTTCTGAAATCCTGGTCCCTCACATTATGTATTAGGGGATTTGAAGTCAAAGTCACGAAGGTTGACTTGTGTTCCCCCAAAAGACTAACTCCCAGTACCTGTGAATATAACCTTACTTGGAAATAGTGTCCTGGCAGACATAGTTATTAGTTTAACAAATCTGGGGTTAGTAGAGAGCAGTGAACCCAATCCAAACTGATGTTCTTGTAAGAACAGGAGAAAAGAAAAAGAGACACGTAGTGGAAAAATACCCATGTGAGGACAGAGACAAATATGAAAGTTATGCTGCCCAAAGCCAAGGAACCTATGAGCGAACCAGAAGCTAAAGGCAGCAAGAAAGGGTTCTTCCCCTATAGTCTTCAGAGAGAGGGTAGTTCCGATGACATCTTGAATGCAGACTTCAGACCTCCAGAACTACAAGAGCAATGCAGTTCTGTTATTTTAAACGACCAAGTTTATGATTCTTTTTCATAGCCCCAAGGAAACTAATGTTGTTGTCAGGTTCTATCCAGTTGGTTCTGACTCATAGTGACCCTAACTACAACAGAACAAAACATTGCCTATTCCTGAGCAACCTAACAACTGTTCTGTAAGAGCCCACCATTGCAGCCAGTGTGAATCCATCTCTATGATGACCTTCTTCTTTCTCACTGACCCTCTGCTTTATCAACCATGATGTCCTTTTCCAGGAACTGTTCTTTCCTGACAACATGTGCAAAGAATATAAGAAGAAATTTCTCAAAGAAAATCTGCCATGATTACTTCTAAAGAGCATCTGGCTGTATTTCTTCCAAGGTAGAAAATTGTTCTTCTGAGAATCAACAATACTTTCAATATACTTCACCAACACCATAATTCAAAAGCATAATTCTTCTACAGTCTTCCTTATTCACTGTCCAGCTTTTCTATGCATAAGAGGAGACTGAAAACACCATGGCTTGGGTCAGCCACATCTTAGTCTTCAAAGTCACTCCCTTGCTCTTCAACACTTTAAAGATGCCTTTGTGTAGCAGAGTTGCCTCATGCAATAAGGTGTTTGATTTTTTTGACTGTTGCATTCATGAGCACTGATTGTGGATCATGAAAATGCATCCTCGACACTTTCATTTTTCCTCAGTTTATCGTGATTTTGTTTATTGGTTCAGTTGTGAAGGTTTTAGTTCTTTTTACATTGAGTCACAGTTCATACTTAGGGCTGTAGTCTTCGATTTTCACTAGCAAGTGCTTCAAATCCTCCTTGCTTTCAGAAAGTAAGATTATGTTGGCTATATGCGAAAGACTGTTAAGAAGCCTTCCTCCAATCCTGATGCCCCTATTCTTCTTCATATAGTCCAGCTTCTTGGATTATTTGCTCAGCATACAGATTGAATAAACAAAGTGAAAAAAATAAACTCTGACACATACCTTTACTGATTTTAAATTATGCAGTATTCCCTTGTTCTGTTAGGATTGCTTCTTGGCCCGTGTACAGGGTCTGCATGACCTCAATTAAATGTTGTGAAATTCCCATTCACTGCAATGCTATCCATAGTTTGTTATAATCCACACTATAAAGTGACTTTTGCAAAGTAAATAAAACATAAGTAAACAGCATTCTGGTATTCTCAGATTCATCTGTTGTCAGCAATGGCACCCTCTGTGTTCCACATCCTCTTCTCAATCAGTTTTATTTTCTGGCAGCTTCCTGCGAATATTGTTTTTTAAAATCTTTAGCAAAATTTTACTTGCATGTGATATGAATGATGTTTGATAATTTCTAAATTTTGTTGGATCACCTTTCTTGGGAATGGGAAAAAATATGGATCTCTTCTAGTCAGTTGGCCAGGTATCTTGTCTTCCAAATTTCTTGGCACAGACAATTGAATACTTCAAATAATTCTTTAGCTTTTTGAAATACTTCAACTAGTCCCATGGGTAACACAGCTGGTGCCTCAGCATGGTGATAACAAAGTATATTAGTAGTGCTCATTGAAACCTTCACTGAAACACAATGACAAGAGAAAAGAAGCTCAAGGAAAAGGCTGTCTTCAGTTAAAAATATACTCAAGAAGCAGTTAAAATTATTAATTACATCTTAACCTTTGAACCATCATGACAAAAGAAGTTCAGACATGTTACCACATCGATGACCCTTAAAAACATTACACTGAGTAAAATAAACCCGCAACAAAAGGACAAATATACTATCTCATTTACTCGAAATAGCTAGACTATGAAAATTAAAAGATCAAAGTTTATTAGTGGCTACCAGGAGCAAGTCAGAGGAAGAAAAAGTTAAGAAAGAGCACTTAATATTAAGGTTATGTAGTAGTTACCAGTTAGGATGCTAACAGCAAGGCCCATAGTTCGAAACCACAAGTTACTCCAGAGCTTTCTACTCCCATAGTTGGTCTCAGAAATGCGCAGGGCTGTTCTACCCTGTCCTACAGCGTTTCTATGAGTTGGTATTGGTTCGATAGCAGTGAGTGAGTAAATGAGTAAGTAGTGAGTGTGTGAGTTTAGCTTAAATTTGGAAATGGATTATGGTGAATTTTTCACAACACAGTACACCAAATATACCTGAAATACAAAGTGTTTTGTTACATTTATCTTAGTACAAAAAATACCTCACCTCCTCTAATATAATCACTTATTTGATGGATCCATTTGTTTTCTACTACAAGATAGAAGGTAATTAACTTCACATCTTACAACATGGTTTTTAATTTGTGCTTTCCCTCCTATTTTTTCTCAAAGTTAATGAAGTCAATATAGTATACGATTGGACTTCTACAGTTCAATATTAAATGAAAATTTTATTCTAAGGAAGAGTCTTCTGCCATGCTTGTAATGTTCTATTTCTCTACCTGGCTGACAGTGATAGAAGGGCATTAAATTTATAATGATTCATCTAGTCATAATATTTTCTGTATATTAATTACTTCAATAGGAGACCTGGTGGTATAGCAGGTTACACATTGAGCTGCTAACTAAAAAGTCAGCAGTTTAAAACCACCATCCTCTCCAGGAGAGAAAGAGGTGGCTTTTTAGGGTACAAAAGCAATACTACTTTGGTCAGTGTTTCTCTCCTCCTCTCCTCTCTCCCTCTCTCTTTCCCTCCAGGATGCATGCCCCTGGAATCCTGCCACCAGACTGAGGATAATCCCAACTATGCTTCTTGCCAATTGGCAGCATCAACTACCAGATCTGAGTGAATGAGCCTTTAGATGATTCCAGCCCCAGACATCAAGTCTTCCAGTTAGGTCCTAGATATCATCATCAATCAGAGACAAGCCACCTCCATTGTGTCCTCCATTCTTGACCCACAAAACCCAGGATATAACAAGTGAATATTTCTATAGTATGCCACTACGCTTTTGAAATAATTTGGTATGCAGTAATAACTAAAGCACTTTATAAATAAGACAAGAAAATAGATATGCTAAATAATAATAATAACAATATATAATAATGAAGATTTCTGGGGGGTAGCCTGGGGGAGGGAGGGGACAAAAGGGAGCTGATATCAAAGAGTTCAAGAAGAAAGGAAATGTTTTGAAACTGATAGTGATGGCAACTGCAAAATTATGCTGACCTACCAGAATTATAGATTTTTATAATATCTGTAAGAGCTCCCAATAAAATTATTAATAATAAAAAATTAAGAAAATAGCCATTTTTGTTATTATAAGTTGTTATAAAGTCCCACTCATGGCGGCACTCTTTCTACCATAGATTGTATGGTCCAGCCACCAGCTTTGCTCCATTACCCACCTTCACACATAGTACAATGATACTCTGCATATTCAAAGTTCAAAAGACAATAAATCTTCAATAATACTTATTGAATAATATATTTAATACTCAGGGCAAGTTCACCCAGGTTCAAAAATCACAACACCAAAGATACCTGGTGAAGCAATTGCTAAACACTTGGCTATTAACCAATAGGTCACCAGCTTGAGCCCACTAGCAGCTCCACAGGAGAAAGGCCTGATGATTTACTCCCATGAAGATCACAGCCTAGGAAATCGTACAGGGAGGTCAGTTTCACTCGGCTAAGCAGGGTCAGTATGAGGCAAAAGTGACTCAAAAACAAAAGCAAATGAGAGAATAGAGATGGGGGAAATAAAATCAAAATCCCAACCACATTTTTTGACACCTACATAACCTTTAAATTCTGGTGGCACAATAATTAAGAGCTCAGTTGCTAAACAAAGGTGGCGATTTCAGCCCATGAGGCGTCTCCAGAGAAATACATTGGTCTGCTTCCATAGAAATCACAGCCTGGAGAAGCTTTTCGCCAAAATGAATTGACAGCAGGTCATAATGAATTGAAATAGACTTGACAAACCAAACAACAACATCCAGTTCCCCCCGATAATAGCATATCCAATAGTTGCCACATTGAAATAATTATAAAAAGTGTAAGCATTTATAGAATACTTTACAAAGCACAAAAAATCACCAATACCCTTCTGTCATTGAGTCTATGCTGACACATAGCAACCCTGTAGGACAGGGTAGAACTGCCCCTGTGAGTTTGAGAGATTGTAACTCAACCCCCACCCCTATCCATACCCTACCCCAAAACTCTTTACGAAAAAACAAAGTCCTGTCTTTCTCCCTTGGAGCATGGTGGTTTTAAACTGCTGACCTTGTAGTTAGCAATACAACTCATAACCACTATGCCATGGGGCAATAAGCAATCCCAATAAGCACATGACAAGATGCTCAACACTGTTAGTCATGTGCAAATCAAATTCACAAAGAAATTCTACCTCATATTCATTAGAATGGCTATTATTTTAAAAAGGAAAATACCAAGTAATGAAAAAGATTTGGAGAAAGAGAAACCTGCCCTATTGCATTGCTCCTGAGAATTTTAAGTAGTGTGGCCAATGTAGAAAACAGCTTGGTGATACCTCAAAAAATTAAATATAAAACCGTATGACCCAGCAATTCCACTCCTGGGTGTATTCTCAAAACAACTGAAAGCAGGGACTCAACCATGATAACAGCATATTTATTCACAACAGCCAAAAATTGAAAAATCTAAAGTTTTCATAACACATGAATGAACAAAATTTAGTCTGTCCATAATCAGAATATTATTCAGCCATAAAAGATGTTCTGATACATAGTATATATACCATGTACTGTAAAAACATTATCCTAAGTTAAACTGAAAAAAAAAATCAAACCCATTACTCAAGACAATTCTGATTCACAGTGACCATAAAGGACAGTAGAACTGCCTCCAATGATTTCCAGGCTATAATCTTTATGGAAGCAGATGGCCACATCTTTCTCCCCTGGTAAAAATGCCAACCTTTTGGTCAGCAGCTAAGCACTTTACAAGTAAAATAAGAAAGCCAAAAAAAAAAAATTGGGGGGGGGGGTGTATGATTCTATTCATAAGAAATATCTACGTAAGCAAACTTTTAGAGGCAAAGAGGTGAGAAGTTACCAAGGACTAAAAGGAAATGAAAAAACATTATTACTCCTTGATTGGTTTTTATTTGGGATAATGAAAAATTGTGGAGGTAAGTGATGATGGTTGCATAATGTGTTAAATGGGATAAATACCATTGAGTTATACACTTAAAAATAACAGGTGTAATATTAGTCAATCAAAATAAATAAATTTACACACATGTACACACTAAACATCAGTCACCAACAAGTTTTTTCTGCCTCATGGTGACCCCATGCATGTCAGAATACAACTATGGCTCCATGGAGTTTTCAAATGGCTGATTTTTCTGAAGTAGAGCACTAAGCCAGTCTTCCACGACAAATCTGGGTAGACAAGAACTTCTAACCTTATGGTTAGCAGTGGCGCACATTAACCATTTGTACTGCCCAGGGATAGTAATTACACTAGTTTAAGTTATAGTTATATTGGTATTTATTGAAATCACTGAGGGCTGCAGAAATCCCTTCCTGGGAAAGGTAGTACTTCAATGGCCTCTAACTGCCAAGTAGGATCTCAATTAGCAAATGGAAAAGCTCCCATGCTAAAGAACAACCTAAACACCTTCCTCTCTAAACCTCTACTCCCTATTTACATCTTACCTACTCATCTCCTGCAAGAAGCCTTCCTCAATTGCTTCATAGTCTACTGCCTACTTCCTTCTCTCAGCTTCTTGTACAATTACCATGTTTAACACTCATTCTGGTACTTAATCATTACATGTAATAGGCCTTATTCAACTTGACCTCTTCAATCTAAGTACTGACTGATGACAGCAGTATGCCTATGTTTTTTTGGAACTCTCCAAAATATTAAGCACTGACTAAACATTTGTTAAACTGAACTCAATAAAGGAGTCGTCGTTGCTTCTAGCCGTTTACAAAGGCATTGATCAAAACATTGTTTCTTAACTTACCGGGCATCTCCTTTGGAAAGATTAGTATTTACAGGATGAATGATAACCTTGTTTGCATCTACATCCACCACACATTTGGTGTGCAAGTCAATTTCTGCAGATTAAAAAAAAAGAAAGAAAAATAGTTATTTTAAAAAGTAATTCACTTCAGAAAAGACATTAGACAAAAATCCAATACTTTTCCAGGTAAAAACTATCAACAAATTAGGAATATAAGGGTAAATCCTCAATCTGATTAAAAAAAAAAAAGGCTTTCACAAAACCCCTCAGCTAACATCTATATAATGGTCAAATATGGGACATCTTCCCCTGCCCCAAAGATCAGGAATAAGGCAAGGATGTCTACTCTCCCACTCCTACTAGACGCTGTACTGGAGTTTCTATCAGTTAGGAATGCAAAATAAATTTAAAGTATTTACACAGGAAAAGAAGAAGTAAATTGTCTCTATTTACAGGTGATACTACCTTTTATATAGAAAAAATCATATGAAATCCACTAAAAAACAATGAGAATATACAAATTCTGCTAGGAAGCAAGATACACGACCAGTATAAAAATCAACTGTATGGCCAACACCGCCCAACCCAGCCCAGCTTGTGGGGGCTCTTGTAGAAGTTTCTGAGCTAGAAACTTCAGCCAGGTCAAAGTCCAGAGAAGCCGTGGAGTCTCACCACGACACTCCCTGTGGTTCACGGACACAGGCTGCCAGCCGAGCACAACCGGACAGCTCTGGCCACGTGGCATAGTCACATCCAGCCTGGGTCCCGACAGCAGAAGGTCATCTGTCAACTGCGAATGTCTGCGTCACAGTAGAGACAGTTCAGAGTGACAAACTGCACGGCACGCACACATTGGACACATGTGCACACATGTACACACGCACAGGCACACAAATTTAATACAAACCAAAAGCCTAAAATAAACTCTAGTTCTTCACGCAAAAAAATCAACTGTATTTCTATACACTTATAATATATAATCCAAAAATGAAATTACAAAAATAATTACATGTATAACAACATCAAAATGAATAAAATATTTAGTTATGCATTTAACAAAATGACTTCATGATTTATAACTCACAAAACATGTTGCTGAAATAAATTAAGGACTTAAAGTACAGAAAGAACATGTTCATAAGTGGAAAAGATGACTATTGTTAAGATGTAATACTCCCCAAAATTGATCTGTAAGATTCAACACACAATTCCTATAAGAAACCCAGATGGCTATTTTGCAAACACCGACTGACATGCGGATTCTAAAATCCATATGAAAATAGGAGAGCCAAAATCCCCAAAACAATCTTTAAAAAGAAGCACAAAGTAGGAAAACATACCCTTCTTGATCGCTAAACAGACTACTGGAAAGCTACAGCAATGAAGACAATGTGATCCAAACCTAAGCATACACTTACAGATCAATGGACTAGAACTGAGAGTCCAGAAACAAACTGTCATTTTTATGGTAAATTTTTAAAATGCTAATGAGACAGTTGAATGGGGACAAAAGTGTCTACATACACGTCTCCATGCAGGAATGAAGCTGGAGCCCTTCCTTCCTAATATCATCCATAAAAAATTATCAAAAAATGGATCATATATAGAAATATAAGAGCTAAAACTATTAGAATAAACCATAAGCACAACTCTGGGTGATTTGGAGTTAGACAAAGTTATGTAAATAGAACACCAAAAGTACAACCAATAAAAGGAAAAATAGATAAATTGCTTTTCATAAAAATTAAATTGTTTGTTCTTCCAATGATACAATCAAGGGAGTGAAAAGAAAGCTATAAAATGGAAGAAAAGGTTTGTATGTCATAAATCTAATCAGGACCTGTCTTCAGAATATGTAAAGAATTTACAGTCCAACAATTAAAAAGACAAATAATCCAATAAAACATATTAAATAAGTCACACATTGTATAATTTCATTTATTTGGAATTATCAAAACAGACAAACCCAGAGGGATAGAAAATAGTTTAGAATAGATTAGTGGTTGTCTAGGGCTGACTGAGCATGGGAAATGGGAAATGACTGATAATGGACATAGGGTTCTTTTGGGGGCAACAAGGTGTTCTATAACTAACGTGCTAAAAATATACAACTTTGTAAACACATTAAAGTGAATAAATTGAGTACACTGTAAATCAATTAAATTATTTCTCAATAAGGTTGTTAAAAAAACTATAGGTCATATGTTTATAGGTACCCTGGTGGCACAACAGTTAAACAATGTCTGGGTGCTAACCAAAAGGTCAGCAGTTTAAATTCACCAGCCCCACTGTTGGAGAAAAAAGAAGCAGTCAGTTTCCATAAAGATTACAGCCTTGAACTCAAAGATAAACAAGTGGCCATCTAGCTCGGAAACAACAAAGCCCACATGGAAGAAATACATCAGCCTGTGTGACCACGAGCTGTCGAAGAGATCAGGTATCAAGCATCAAGGAACAAAAAAATCATATCATTGTAAATGTGGGTGAGTGCAGAGTGGAGACACAAAGCCCATTGGTAACCAACCGGACACCCCCTTACTGAAGAGTTGTGGGGAGGTGATGAGCTAGTCAGGGTGCAGGGTAGCAACGATGAAACATATTACTTTCCTCTAGTTCTTAAATGCTTCCTTCCCCCCCCCCCACCAACTATCATGATCCGAATTCTACCTTATAAATCTGGCTAGACCAGAGGATGTACATTGGTACAGAGAGCAACTGGAAACACAGGGAATCCAGGACAGATGACTCCTTCAGGACCAGTGGTGAGAGTGGCGATGCCTGGAAGGTGGAGAGAATGTGGGGTAGAAAGGGGGGACTGATTACAAGAATCTACGTATAGCATCCTCCCTGGGGGATGGACAGCAGAGAAGAAGGCAGGAGGAGATGTCGGACAGTGTAACATGACAAAATAATAATAATTTATGAATGATGAGGGGTTCATGCGATAGGGGGGAGTGGGGAGGGAGGGGGAAAATGAGCAGCAGATATTAAGGGCTCAAGTAGAAGGCAAATGTTTTGAAAATGATGATGGCACAAATGTACACAATGGATGGATGGATGGATTGTGATAAGAATTGTATGAGTCCCCAATAAAATGATTAAAAAGAAATGTGGATGAATAGCTAAATGTGGAAAAAAAAGAGAGAGAGAGAGAGAGAATAGCCTTAAAAACTCTAGGGCTCTCACTGTGTTAGAGTTGACTCAAGGGCAATGGGCTTTAGCATGTTTATGTCCCCCTATTTTTATTCTTTTCTATTTTTCTAGCCCAAAGAATGAAACATTATTTGCCTTATCTCCACTGCTTAAAAAAATCTCTCTAAAATATAACCTCTGTAGTACAGAAGCTGTACTATGTTTGAGTCACTTAATATTTTCCAAAACAGATTTGGCAAGCTCTACCACCAGGAAAGGTAATTTTTCTTTTCTGTGTAACTCATATTACTTCAAGAAACTTAAGAAAACAAAGTAGCAACTTAAAAAAAACAAAACTGCCCTTACGAAGAAGGGGTAAAAATTGAGGAGCTGATACCAAGGGCTCAAGTAGAAAGAAAATGTTTTGATATGTACATGCCTATATTTAGACCTCTACATATATAAATATTTTATATATGATGATGGGGAAATATATCTATGAGCATATATTTACAGGTTTAGTATTAAGGTAGCAGATGGACATTGGGTCACCACTCAAGTACTCCCTCAATGCAAGAACACTCTGTTCTTGTTCTTCTAAATTGGCATTCCAAGATGCTCACCTTCCTGACACAATCAATGAAGACAAATGGGTGCATAAGCAAAGGTGGGGAAGAAAGCTGATGGTGGCCAGCTATCCAAAGATATAGCATCTGGGGTCTTAAAGGCTTGAAGGTAAAACAAGCAGCCATCTAGCTCAGAAGCAACAAAGCCCACATGGAAGAAGCACACCAGCCTGTGTGATGACAAGGTGTCAAAGGGATGAGGTATCAGGCATCAAAGAACAAAAAAAAATCATATCATTGTGAATGAGAAGGAGTGCAGATTGGGGGCCCAAAGCCCATCTGCAGGCAACTGGACATCCCCTTACAGAAGGGTCGTGGGGAGGAGATGAGCCAGTCCTCTAATTCTTAAATGCTTCCTCCTCCCCTCACGCCCCCCACCTCACTATCATGATCCCAAGTCTACCTTACAAATCTGGCTAGACCAAAGGACGTACACTGGTAGATAGGTACTGGTAACACAGGGAATCCAGGGCAGATGATCCCTTCAAGCCCAGTGGTGAGAGTGGTGATAACAGGAGGGTGGAGGGGAGGTGGGGTAGAAAGGGGGAACCAATTACAAAGATCTACATATAGCCTCCTCCGTGGGGGACAGACAATAGAAAAGTGGGTGAAGGGAGACATCGGACAGTGTAAGATATTACAAAATAATAGTTTATAAATTATCAAGGGTTCATGGGGGAGGGGGTAACGGGGAGGGAGAGGAGAAAATGAGGAGTTAATACCAAGGGCTCAAGTAGAAAGCAAATGTTTTTAGAATGGTTAGGGCAACAAATGTACAAAGGTGCTTGACACAATGGATGGATGGATGGATGGATTGTGATAAGAGTTATATGAGTCCCCAAGAAAATGACAAAACCAAACCTATTTGCCATCGAGTAGATTCCAACTTGCAGCAGCCTTATAGGATGCAGAACTGCATCTTGGGATTCCAGAGTTATAATCTTCACAGAAGTAGACGGTGTCACATTGTTCTCCTGCAGGGCAACTGATGGATTCCAACTGTCAACCTTGTGCTTAACAGCCGAGTATGCCACCAGGGTTCCTTAACCCCTCCCCACCAAAAAAGCAATGTTCTACTATGATTAATATCTATCTAAGAATATAACAGAAATGCTATTAGAAAACCTCAGCCACCTTACCAAAAAAAAAAACAAAACATGAAATTCTACTTTTTCCCTTCCTTAGGCCCAGACCACAGTAAAGTTTGACATCATTAAACCTTGTTCATATTGCTCCTTAATGCTATCATCTGTCCAAAGGGCATTCACAGGCTGATCCTTATAGTCAATCCTGTATCATCATCATGTTTCTGGACATTCTACTGTAACTCAGAATCTCACCACCCAAGACTAAGTTAGTTACTAGTTTTCTGTAAGAGCGTCTGATCTGGGCAGCCGCGCTACCTTTGCAGTCTCAGTCTAGTACACATCTAGAATGCCTGTCTGTTAGCCACATCTAGAACAGCTGCCTGTTAGTCAACTACTGCCCCGGCAAGAGTATTTTTCCTTCATCTTAAATGATCTGGAATATCAGGGAAGGGATTCGATATTTCCCTTCAACATCTATAGGCTTCTCTCCTATATCTTCAAGCTCCCACCTCTATGTGACTTCACCAGATCATACTAAAGTGTTAAAAAGGCATGATTAAGGAATCAATCCTTGGAAAATCAATCCTATAAAAGACAAAGACTCACCTAACAGCAAACGCAATCTAAACTCTTTTTGTCCTACAGATTGCAATACTTACAAATGTCTTTTACTTTCTACCAACTGCCACTGAATCCATTCCAGTTCATAATGATTCTACATAAACTCTGAGGCTGTAAATCTTTACAGGGATAAAATAGCCTTATCTTTCTTCCTTGAAGCATCTGGTGGGTTTGAACCACTGACCTTGTGGTTAGCAAGCCAATGTTTACCCCACAGTGCCACCAAGGCCCTTATATCTAGCAGCCATTAAAAATGGTCTTTACAAAATATGGAGCCTTGCTGTTACTGTAGTTAAGTCTTGGGCTATGACCCACATGGGCAGCAGTTCAAAACCACCAACAGCTCCAAGGCAGAAAAACTAGGCTTTCTATCCCGTAGACTATTCCCATCTCGGAAACCCATGAGGGGTCATGAGGAGTCAGCAATGACTCAATAGCAGTGAGAGTTAGAGTTAAAAAATATACTATCTTCACTTATTAACTCATATTTAATCAACAAACTTCCCACCCACCCCCCTGTTAGCTGGTAGACAAATATTAAAAGAAGGCTTTCCATGAGACCGTTTAGAATATGGGTGGAACATCTATGAAGCACACTCAAGCAAATAAAGGCAGCTGAGAACAGAAGAGAGTTTAAGGGTCAGATCTATGAAAAGCATTTTCATATAAAACTTATAGCTAGTGTACCAGCTAATGTTACCAGTTGGTTCAACAAAATTAAATTGCTGTATAATTCTAAATAGGGCATATTCTTCCTTAAAAATAAAACTCAACATCTCTGCTATATTCAACTCAGAAAACCAAGTAGTAATAAATTTAAGCCTTATATTAAATCTGTAAAACAAACACCAAGCCCTCACACCATTCCCTCTCCCCACACCAAAAAAAAAATTTTAAGGTTAATACCTTCTCTTTAGCTTCAATGAATACTTCTAGTAAAAAAATATACATCTGAACTTAGTTATAACAGGCTTTGTGTAAAAGTAGCATTAAATATTATTATTATCATAAGTAACATATGGGCAAGTTTATTCTCAGTGAAACCTAAATAATGATTGATATTTTATCAATGTTGTACGTGAAAACCAATTTTTTAAAAAGTGATCTTAAAGTTAATAGCACTATAAGTTTATGGCAATGACTAATCCAGCTTTATAGTACTCAAAATCATGAATGTATCTGGAATCTCATTTCCTAGAACCTTGACTTTGATATATCCATGAATTCTAAAATACAAATAGATAAAAAGGTATTTACTGAACTGACACTAAAATTCTATAATATTTCCCGAACAGGGTTTTTTCTGGATCAATTTCCTCAAGATAAATATTAAAACATCAACAGCTGACAGCTCAGCTTATTCAGCCAGTTTATTAGTCACCTCGTAAAAGTGAACATGAATTTAAAACAAGTCTTTCTTCAATTTACAAATCGGCTGTGAGTCTCTCCATAATGACATCATGGTGAAATCTGGGCAGGGCCTGGGTGGCTCCCGATACTTAATTTATGTTCCGTCTGGGGAGATGCATCATTCTTGGAATGAACAAATTCAGTTGCCCATTTCATAATTTACATGGCTATCCCCAAGAAAACAATTATTTCCAAAGAAACATAGATGCATCTCATTTAATCTAAAACACAGTTGTGAAAAGCTACCTACCTTCATTCATAAATGCACTACAGTCCATTGTTAAAAAGGAGATAGTAAATATTTGTAAGATTAATTTAAAGTCCTTTATATGTAGAACTTGTATTCTTAATTAGAAAATAATATTTTTTCCAGCAGCTTTATTGGCCCACAATTTACCTATCATACAACTGGACAGCTCAAATGTTCAATCAAATCAAGGGAAATTATACAATCAGCACTATATCTATCTTATAAGGAAAGTAATATTCTTACTATCGGGGCAAGAAATATGACTGACTAAGAAAAATTAGGTAATAACACATAGATAAAAAGAAGAGTGATTTTTTTGCTTTCTGAAAAAAGATCTATGAAAGTCCTAATGATTTATTTCACACTTACTTGTGAATATGAAAATATTCTTAATAAATATAAAAGATAGCTGAGCTTTAATATGATTTAATACTAAAGGAAGGAATGACAGAAAGTACAAGAAAGAGTGCCAAAGAAGGGGAAGGTCAGAGTATGAAAGCCTTAAAATAATTTCATGTGACCTAAGTGCAAAATATACATCATCAAGATATATTTGCTTTTACATTTACAAACACCAAAAAAGGTGAGGGGCTACATATGCTGATATTAATTAGATCTAACCAAGTCACCTAATGAGATGAGTTCTTAATTTCATTTTTGGATTATGCATTATAAATGTATAGCAACACAATTAATTTTTGAAGTGGATCTTCTCTTCTGTATCCTTGCAGAATTTATTTTAATTAAGGTCATGGCTTTGCAGGATAATCCAGTCAACTGGCATAATATAGTTCTTGAAGTTTATATACAATATGGTAAGTAGCACCTGGAGTCTTAAAGTTTAGAAGCAGTCATCAAAAATACAATTATCAGTCTTTATTTTTCTGGAGCAAACACATGGAAACTCAAGAAAGAAAGAACTGGACTACAAAACTGTCTACATGAATCACTGCTTCCTCTACCTTGAGACCAGAAGAACTAGATGATGCCCTGCCACCACTACTGAATGCTCTGATCCAAAAGTTCTGGGGGGAAAAGGAGAAAAATATGGAACAGAATTTTAATTTTTTAACTGTTTATTGTATATTAGGTGGGAATGTACATATTAGCTCATCATTTTTGTAATCAATCACTAAAACAGCTTTGATGTGGCTTGATAAAGTGTTTAAGAACTTTACATTAATGTAGAATACAGAGTTCTGGACCTATGGATTCTGGAGAAGTCCCTGAGATTTTGGCCCTGAATTGCTCTTCAAACTTTGAATTAGAATACCCTGAAGTTACCCTTAAGCTAAGTAACAGTTAACCTGAATAGTAAATATTATCATCCTGAGTATTGCATTATTTTTAAAAAGAACATTATCCATATAAAACCCAGGGGTTAACAGCAACTACAAAGTAGATGAGAAAGTTGGGGAACAAGGATACAAAGTAAATGGAAGTGAGACAATAGCACAGGAAGTACAAAAATGTCAACATAATATAACAAATTCATTCAATCTCACTGATCACTATACCTAGATATTGTGCAATGGGAGATTTTGCTGTGCGTATATATATATTTTTAAAAAGAAAAGAAATATTTACTTTTCACATTTTTTAAGGCTAGAGCTGAATTAATTAGGTTTTGTGTCAACTTGGCAATTAAGGCCTCCTCCATAATGTGGTCCAACATAATGTAATCAACTCCATGATGGGACGTGCTATGAGAATATTCCCCACAACCAGTTGTGGGAAGATTAAGATGGAATGCAACCCAGTACTCAGGTCACAGCCCTAATGATGTTTCCTCCGGAGGTGGCCTACTTTGAATATAAGTAGATGCTGCTGTGGAATGCTTCCTCAATTCTTGCTGTTCTGGATGATTGGCCTCTGGTTCTTAGGAACTGAGTCAATGGTCTGCCATATTGCCTGCTGACTAACTCTGGGAACCATCTGACCTGCCATCCTTGGAGCAATCCCCCCCCTACATCATGAGCTGTGGTTTTCTTGCTTAATCTTCCTTCTCTGTCTTCCTTTTCCTGGTTTGTCAGCCCCAGCCACCACAGATGTCAGGAAAAGCTTCCAGCTTAACATCTGATCCATGGACTTGAACCAGACTGAATTTAGCTGCTTCTATAACCGTGTGTATCTCTTCCTTGATATAAGTTATGTTTTTATATAGAATCATTAGTTTTGCTTCTCTAGAGAACCCAGCCTAACACCTCCGTGACTCAACTTGCTGACAAGAGATAGATAAGGCCTAAAAGGTGAACAGAAGCACCAGGGAGGTATGCAGTCATTGGAACAATCAGCCACATGGGAGCAGAAGGACAGTATGTTTCTAAGGATAGGACTCAAAAGACAAGAGGTATATATCGTAAGGAAGGGCAAAGAGAAATGGAAAATACAGGTAGGAAGTGTATTGTTATGTTGTAGGAAGTGCAACAAAAGTAACAAAACAAAATGTATAGAAGCTGTGAATGCAAACTAATCTCTGTACACTGTCAACTAAACCACAATTTTTTAAAAAGAAAATATTTACTTAATCAATCACAGAAGACTAGAAATAGATATTTAAAATTATAATACATCGAATGCAGAAAAACAAAGGACTCACACATCATGATTTCAAAACTCAATGCAAAACTTCAGTAATCAAGACAGTGTGTTTCAGTCAAACAATACACAGGACTATAAAGTGAACAGTAACACTCATGAAGAATACGCTCCTCAGAACAATCAACCATAGGAGAAACCAAAAGGGCAGCAGCATTAGCTACCCTTCACTGGGCAGGAAGGGGCAGGAAAGACGGGCTAATGGAAACAGGAGAAGTGGGCTACTACATCGTTGGGATTGCAACCAATGTCACAAAGTAAAATGTGTATAAATTGTTGAACAGGAAACTAATTTGTCTTGTAAACTTTCACCTAAACCACAAAAAAAAATGTTAAATAAGCCTAAAATTGTGGCACAAGCATAAGGATAAAATATAGACTGATGGAACTGAACTGAGAGCCCAGAAAGAAATTCTTACGCCAGCAGCCAATTGATTTTCAGCAAGGATATCAAGACAGTGTAAGGGGGAAGGGAATATCTTTCCAGCAAATGGGCTTGAAGTAATTAATAAGCACCTGGAATAGAATGAACCTGGGCTTACTTTGAACTACATAGAAAAATTAACTCAAAATAGGGTAAAAAGCAGGGGGGGGGGGGGACACCTGATGGCAATGATTGACACGTAACTCCACACACACACCCCTCCAGGGGGATGAACAACCGAAACCATGAGGAAGGGGACAGCGATTGGTGTAAAACATGAAAATAATAATACTTTATAATTTATCAAGGGTCACAAGATGGGGAAGAGGAGCTGATACTAAGGCCTCAATAAAAAGTAAACGTCTAGTAAATATTGATGATAACGTATGTACAAATATGCTTGATACAATTGATATATGGAATTATTATAAGAGCTATAAAAACAAATAAAATGATATTTTAATATAAAATAAAGCATCCGACAAACAAACAAAAATTAGGTTAAAAAGCAGAGTGTAAGAGCTAATAATACTATACATCTTTCTAAGGCCTAAATCTGTGTAATCTTGTTAGGCAATGAATTCCTAAATATAACACTAACCACACAAACAATAAAATTAAATCAAGAAAAACTGAACTTCTGGAAAATTAAAATGCAATTCACAGAATGGGAGAAATATTTGTAAATCATATTATCTAGGTAAGGGACTGGCATCCACAATACATAAACATTTACAATTGGCTTATTTATTTATAAGCCACGTTCTAAATTAGAAAAGGACATATATTGCATGACTCCATTTACACAGAAACATCCAAAATAGACAAGTACAGGGAGACCAATGCTTAATAGGGGCTATCAGAGGCACAAGCGGGAGAGCAGAACTTTTTGCACTATTGACACATAGTTTTAGTTAAGAGCGGTAACACAGAATGGAAATGCGTACTGGAATGGCTGTTGAAAATGGTCACTATAATCAGTGCCACAGGAATGGTCACGTAAAAATTACTGGAAGGCGGGGAAGACAGCATGTGGGACAAGGATATGGAGAAATTCAAACCTTCATATAGTGCTAGTGGGGAAGTAAAATGGTGACATCACTTTGGAAACCAGTCAAAGTAGTTCCTCAAAAGATCAACAGTTGCCAGCAATTCCACCTCTACTTTTTGACTCAGTAGAAATAAACCGATGTTCACACAAAAACTCATAAAAACACATTTATATTAGGATTATTCATGATAGTCAAAGAGTAGAAAGTCACACAAATGTCTGTCAATTGGTGAATATGAACAAAATATCGCAAAGCTAAACAATTCAGGTATAAAAATGAATGCAATATTGATCTAAGCAATAACATGGATGAAGCTCTAAACACTTTTTGCTCAGTGAAAGACTCCAAACACAAAGGGCCACATATGATTCTATTTATATAAATGCAGGTTTCTCTCACTATCTAAAAGCAAAACATTCCTATGAAAACCTTTGTACAACAAAATGGTATTATGTGAAAAAGCAATTAACATTAACAGAGGAAAACAATTTCAGTATCCCCAGGTGTGCACACACATACACACTACCAAATCATACCAAATACTACATAAAACCTAAAGAAACTCTAACAGATCCTAAAAGCAGGAATGATATGACAAATAGGAAGGGGCTTCAAAAAGTTAGTGGGAAAATGTAGTTCAAAGACAATGGAATTTTTCCACAAACGTTTGAAGCCCCCTCACACACAGCTTCTATACAGCAGAAATTATATACAGGAATAATAACCAGAAAACGAGTTTGACAAAAGCCATTCTTGCTGCCTTGGCTAGGAGTTGTCTTTTTAATGGCATGACACAAAAAAACATTGAAATGCTTACTTCATAATTCATCTTCTTTACACAAAAATGAAAATCCTCTTCAAATATTTTTCGTTATTGCGAATGGGTACTAATGTAGTTCTTTCATCAAGGCAAATAGGTGCTAAATGAACTTTGAGAAAAGCTGAGGATACTTATTCTTATATGAAATGTCCAGAAGGTACAAAGTCAGACACAGAGCAGTGGTTGGTGGGGCAGAGGGGGTGGAGAAACAGAGTGACTCTGCTAATAGGCACCAGTTTCTCTTCAGGGTAAAAAAATATTCTGGAATTAGATAGTGGGGGTGACTGCTTAGTTGTGAATGAATACAAGCGGGCCTCAAAGAGTTCATGGAAAAATCCCACTATCTTTTAACTCCATTTTTCAATTAACTTTTTGAAGCTACTTTGTATTTTACTAAAAACCATTATACACATTTGATATATGAAATATATCTAAAAATAAATAAATAGCTTAAAAGGAATGGTCAAGTTACTTCCCTCAAATAAATGTATAATATTAGTGTTTTAACAACCCAGAGGAAAGGGAACAACAAATGAACTGAAATCAGTGGAAGAAAGGTCATAGGATGCCTAGTAGGGCTTAATCAAGGGCAATGTAGCAGCAAGGAATTACTAAACCTAAATGAAGGCTGAACATGATAATGGGACAAGAGGGAAGTAAAAGAAAATAGAGGAAAGAACCAGGAGGCAAAGGACATTTACAGGGTCTAAATACAGGCATGTACATATGTAAATTATATATATAATTTATAATATACATAAAATGAGAGAGGAATAGAACTATGTACCCATATCTATATGTTAAGAGTTAAGCCTGCAGATGGACGTTGGGCCTCGACTAAAGTACCCCCTCAACACAAGAACACTTTGTTATAATAATCTGGCATTCTGTGATGCTCATCTTCCCTACACGATTGCTGAAGACAAAATGGGTGCATACACAAATGTGGGGAAGAAAGGCGGCTATCAAAAGATATAGCATCTGGTGTCTTAAAGGCTTGAAGATAAACAAGCGGCCATCTAGCTCAGAAGCAACAAAGCCCACATGGAAGAAGCACTCCAGCTTGTGTAATCATGAGGTGTAGATGGGATCAGGTATCAGGTATCTAAGACCCTGAACAAATCATACCCAATGTGAATGGGGTGGGTGGTGGGTCATGGAGTGGAGACCCAATGCCCATCTGTAGACAAGTGGACATCCCCTCACAGAGAGGTCACAGAGAAGAGATGAGCTAGTCAGGGTGCAATATTGAACCAATGAAATACACAAGTTTCTTCTAGTTCTTTGGTGCTTCCTTCTCCCCACTATTGTAACCTTAATTCTACCTTAAAAATTAGACCAGAGCATGCACACTGCTACAGATAGAGCCCACAACACAGGAAATCCAGGAGGGATAAACCCCTGAGGGCCAACAATGAGAGTAGAGGTACCAGAAGGATTAGGGGTGGGTGGGGGATGAAAGAGGGAATCGATCACAAGGATCACTCTATAACCCCTCCCAGGGGAAAGAATAATGGAAGAGTGGGTGAGGATGATGTAAGATATGGAAATAATAATCTATAACTTATCAAGGGTTCATGAGGGAGGGCAGGCAGGGAGGGAGGAGAAGAAATGGGGAGCTGATATCAGGGGCTCAAATAGGAAGAGAATGCTTTAAAAATGATGATGGCAGCATATGTGCAAATGTGCTTGACACAATGGATGAATGTATGGATTGTGATAAAAGATGTAAGAGCCCTTAATAGAAGTATTTTGAATATATATATGTGTGTGTGTTTTATAGGTTAGTGTCCTTCAACCACAAAATAAACTTTGTGACACAATGTTTAAAGTCCTCACTTGCTGAACAAAAGGTGAGCAGTTGGAACCCATCAGTCACTGTGTGGAAGTAACTAAACACCACTAGACACCATCATTTACCTTTCCCTCTTCATAGAGCTTCTTGAATGATTATTTATGTATACTCATCACTTACTCCACATTCCACTGCCTTCACTCCCAAACTCATTCATTCATCATAAACTCAATTGAAATTATTCTTCTGAAAATTATCATTGACTACCGTGAGGACAAATCTATACAATACAATCAGTATTATCACACAAGGTATTCCTGTGGAGCCCTGGTGGCATAGTGTGGGCTGCGATTCCAGAGGTCCACAGTTTGAAACCACTAGCCTCTAAGGACGAAACATGGGGCTTTCTACTCTCATAATGAGTTAGTCTCAGAAAGTCACAAAGCACTATCCCATATGGTCACTATGAGCCAACTTAGGGGCAGTGGGTTTTTGTTTTTTGGCTATTCCTGTGATACCTAAAGACTGAGTATTCGCTCTTTGACATTTTTGCTATCTGAACGTCCACAACATTGCTAAACCAATTCTTCTGTTTCTCATTTGGGCCTCTGTGACCTTTCCTCCGAGTACCCATTAACCAGTGTACTCCAGGATTCACTTCTTCCCCTTTGCTCTCCTTACTGTACAAATCTCATCAATACTCACAGTCTTAACTCCCTTCTACCTCTACAAATAGCAGCCAAATCTTCCTTCACACTCAGCCTTTTAGATCCATCCACCTGGCTGCATCCCACATACCTCAAACTCAACAAGGTCTTTGGGTTTCTTTTGGATATGCACGATATCGTATGCATGATTGTAGGAACAGTTAGTCGCAGCACAGTACGTGACATAACAATGACTAATTCACTAATATTTTGAACAATCTTTGCTGACTGTCCAAGAATGAAACTCATTTCTCATACCTCCATCCTAAAACCTCCTTCTATACTTCTGATTCACATAGTCCTGTGATGACTCTGACCCACAATGTTCTATTCCTTCTGTAATAATACAGGTGTCACCACTGTGCTGTTTACATAAGTTCTTATAACTGACTCGGTTATAAGGTTAGTTAATAATGTGGGCACTTCTTATTACCAGCAAAACTGATCAAAGACCATGATTTATGCTTCTAATGCAGCGATTCTCAACTTGTGGGTCGCAACCCCTTTGGGGGTCAAACGACCCTTTCACAGGGGACGCCTAAGACCATCGGAAAACACAAATATTTCACAATATGTAATTATATATTGTTTTGTGATTAATCACTATGCTTTAATTATGTTTAATCATGTTCAATTTGTAACAATGAAAATACATCCTGCATATCAGATATTTGCATTACAATTCATAACAGTAGCAAAATTAGTTATGAAGTAGCAACAAAAATAATTTCATGGCTGGGGTCAGCACAACATGAGGAACTGTATTAAAGGGTCATAGCATTAGGAAGGTTCAGAACCACTGTTCTAGTGTATCCTGCACATCTTCAAAAGTTATGTAATCTCAGGACAGCAAGGTCTCCCTCAAAGAGCACTCTGTCCAATACAGTATAAAATAACATAATTTTAAGTTAGACAAAATCAAGTGAAATCCAGCTCCAGATGATTAGTCTTAAAATTCTAGGGAAATTCTTTAATTTCTCTGAGACTCTGCTAACCATGTGTAGAAGTCCTACACTCTCAGTTTTGTTTGAAACATAAGTTGCTTTTTATTTAAGTATGGAACTCTATAACTCAGAAGTAGAAAGGTCTCAAACAATAGCTGTTTATTTTTCTCATCAATAAATACTTATTGAACAGAACAAACTAATTTCATTTTAAAAGATAGCTACAACTTCTGAGAGCTAAAACCCAATATCAATTATGTATTTATGTCCCATGGATCAGTTAATTTTGCATACTACACAGTAATACATTATATAAGTACTCTTATTCTTTGCCTTTTCCCATTAACATGCTCTCTCAAACACAAGAGAAACCTGATGACTAACAAGTACAGAAATATAAATAAGACATCCATTTTCACTGAATAAACAGCTCAATTAATCTGTATAACTAATAGTTTTGTCAGTGGTTTCTTCTGTCCTCGTAGCTCAGGCATTAATCATTTCTGATAGGAGTGTGAGGAATTAATGTCAAATGAAACACATTTTTATTTTATATTCATAACCATGTTCCCTCCTCTCCAAAACCCCGTGTTCCCATGTGCATAATTCCAATTCCAGTCACTGAGTTGACAAGAAAAACAAAGGAATGCTGTAAAAGATAGGTGCCTCATTCTCTGGCATATCAAGTAGATGCTAGTGAAACAAGTATCTTCTGTTTCAGAAAACCGTAGCAGAAATTTCCATCCCCAGCTCCAACATCTGTCAGTCATCTCTTTGAGAAGAATCACCAATGGCCTTCCGGTCAAAAACACTGTCCTGTTCTCTATCTCATCATTTCCCAAGGATTGCTTATTTCTTCACTGGCTGCCAGAATCTGCTAAGCTTCCTCACTTCCCAAGTTTTCCCCCGCTCTTTGATTTGCTGCTGCTTACCTGATTTTGACAGGCCTCCTTAGTTCTGTTCTATTCACATGGCTTTATTCTTACCATGCACCATGCCAAATTATACCCTAAAGCAGTGGTTCTCAACCTTCCTAATACTACGACCCTTTAATATAGTTCCTCATGCTGTGGTGACCACCACCCCAACCATAAATTTATTTTTGTTGCTTACTTTACAACTGCAATTTTGCTACTGTTATGAAGAGGCCTCGACCCACAGGTTGAGAGCCCCTATGCCTAAAGGAATCATCTAAACTTGAGAACTAGTAATTTTTCCTCTTCAAGTTTCCCAAGACCCACAATGCTCTAAAAGCTAAACAGCCCACATGGACCAGTCACACTCTGATACAAGTCTGCACCTTGTTAGCATTCTGGGTTCCCTAAGCTTCAGCCCTACCTTTCCACTCTTAAGCTCTAGTAGAGCTCACAAAATCCTTTTTTTTCTGGCAGGCAAATCTTATCTCTGTTGCCTAAACTTGCCTTGCTCATTCTTGTCTCTGTGCCTTTGCTCTCAGGCCATTACTTCTTCCTTAAAGAATAAATGCTCTCCTCTCTCCTACCACCATCCACTCATTCAAAAAACCCAAAAAACAAATCATAGGCTTCTTCCTTCGAAGTCTCCCTCCCCAATGAAGTAGTCCCAAATCACCAGGCTTCCTGGGATCCTTCATTCCTCTAAATTCCTATATTTGCCTACCACTCATCTGACACTTAGTAACTAGCATTGTGTTATAGTTGTTTACCTTCTAATCTTTTACATGACAGTCATTTCCTCATGAGCATGAACCATAGAGTACTCCCTTAGAAATTAAGTATCACAACACTAGATAGCACTAGGGGAAAGTTTTCAGAAATAAAGTTCTCCTAACAAGAAGAATCACCTTCATTTTTTCATTTTTGTCTAGTCCTTGTCAATTCTGGTATACACTTTTCCATAGTAATAATCCTAATGGCAAATTCATTCACTTTATAATTGTTTACAAGCTGTATAAATGCATTATACAGTTACATAGTTTTACATTCTGCTTTTTCCATTACCATAAAAATGTCTCCTTTACTATTAGATGGTTTTGATCTTCATCATTATAAATAGCTACATAATAGTCTTTCCTCGGAGATAGACCATGATTCACTCTCTAAGACATGATCACATTTTACATCTTTCACTGCATCAAGTATTGTAAAATACACAAAAAATATTGTTAATAAATACTTGTTAAAATAAACTTATTTTACATGCTCCCAAATAAACTTGAATAACAGAACTCACTATTTCTTCCTACCTTGCTAAATTCCTGGGAGCCCTGGTGTCAACAGTGATAACAGGTTGGGCTGCTAATCGCAAAGTCAGCAATTCAAAACCGCCATCTGCTATGAGGAAGAAAGATGAACTTTTCTAATCCCTTAAAGAGTTATGGTCACCAGTTCAAAACCACCAGCTGCCTTAAAGGAGACAAAAATGGGGCGTTACACACCCTTAAAGAGTAGCAGTTTTGGAAAACCACAGGGATAGTGCTATGAGACTTATAGAGTCAGAATCAACTCAAAGGCACTGAGGGAATGAAACTAATTCCTAGTATAATTTCTGGTCCCCTCATGTTGGGCTAGGTAGGTAGCAAAGGTATTTTCTAAACCTTTCTTATGTAAATTTATTTATTTTAGTAGCTGAACGTACACATAATTTAAACTACAAAGATCCTTGAGCAGACAGCAAGATCCCATAGCATCTAATATAAACTAGGTGCTCAATAAATATTCATTTAGTTTTTACAGTTACGAAATGTCAATTCCTGAAGAGGAGAATGACCTGACCTTACTAATACAGTCAATTGTGCTTGTAAAACTTCATTTAATAATTAGATTCGTTAATAATGTATGACTAGGTATTCTTTACAGTCCTTGGAAGAACACACAAGAATTATCTACTAAGTTGTACAAGGCAAAAAGAAAAAATTAAAAGACAAACAAAATCTGTAAGTAGAATCTCAAGATCTCATGACAAAAGAAGTTTCCCCTTTTTCTTTTAAGTTCATATTTCAGATGAAGGAAAAGATGTCATGATATTAAAACTGTAAAATTACAGACTAATTTTAATTATCCATGCTAGTCATTTTCAAAGTATTTTTCAGAAAAACAAACAAACAAACACATGCACGTCAAGAAACCTTACATTAGGTTAGATATGTCACTCAAGGAATTGAGGAAGCAGTTTTGACCACAAATAATGTACTTCCATTTATAAGACAAAATTCCTGGGTAGTTTAAGTGTTTTGATTGCGAACCAAAAAACAGAAGGGTCAAGTCCATCCACAGTTGCCCTGAAAGAAAGGCCTGGTGATCCAATCCTGAAAGCCACCCCCTGACAACTCGATGGCGCAAGTTCTCACCTGACACACAGGATGTCACTCTGCGTTAGAAATGACTCAATAGCAACAGGCTTATTTAAGAAGTCCTGGAATCGATATACAAACCTTACTTTTAAACTGAGCTCGCCTCAAGAAATAACATCCCTTCCATAGCTAAATTACTCCGAGCATCCCTTGAAACTCTAATAGTGACAATATTATAATCCTATCAACAGGATCTTTTAAATAAATAAAATGGTATAGCATTTCCTCTCAAAGATGAAAGGGACAGAGAGAAAGGGGAAGAGAAGGAAGGATTCGAATGATCTAAGACATCATTTCATGGCGGGTAGTTAGTGGTCTCTTTTTAGCACTGACCTTTCTGCGCTTTCTGTGAAAAGAAAATTTAAGAATGTGCTGAAATAGCTCTTTCAGAACCAATTCCCAGACACGTTGTGCTTTATTTGGCTTTTTTTCCCTGCATCACTGTGATGTTGAAGTAATCAACTTGAGGTTTAGTAAAATCATAAAGATGCCTGAATATTTAGCAAAAAGCCTTTGGAGAGTTTCAGAGTTCACTCAGTTACTCTGTCTCATCAGAGCATAGGACTGGGGAGATAAAGGATGGAGCCTCCAAACATGTACTAGCTAAGCAGTTAGATGTTCAGTTCTTTGGGAATTTAGCATAAAGCTCTTCCACACCACCAACCACCCTTATGTGGATCTAGCCCTGTGGAAACAGCAGGGACAGGGGCACAAGCCAACTCCAGTAAGAGAAGGTAGATCAAAGAATAACAAACAAGACAGCAGAACAGAGGAAAACTGGAAAACTACCTATAATTTCTACATGTACCTAAAAACACTTGATGGGAACAAAGAAACTTCATAAACAACTTAGAAGATGATTCACGTACTTGCAAAAGAATCTAGTTAGTTAAGATTGTCAACTGCAACGTCAACTCCTGGGATCATCCTAGTGCTCCCAGTAACCTAATTGTAACACAATTATGTAAGGGCTTTCCAATATATTATCTCATTTAAAGTGCCTTGCCCACAGGCTCACTCATACTAAGTATCAAAGCCAAGACCAAGTCTACCTCCTCTTCTGACATCCAGTTGGGGTTCTGACTATGGCATTTGACTGTCTGGCGATGACCTAAACTGTACCAGGCTTATCAGCTTTCTCTGCCCTCCCTTTCAGAACTATGAGAATGTTCGAAAGATACAGTTTCACAAGAATCTGGCAGTAAGTCTATTTATTGTTGAGAAATGCCGAGTATGATGACTTAAGAGTAAGACACAATCAAAAAAGTCTTAAATCACACACACACACACACACACACACACACACACACACACGGTGAAGAAGGCATCCCTGCACCATCACCACTCCCCTCCACCCCTAATCCAAAGTATTTACAACTCCTTATCGCAGTTCAGGTTAAAAGAATATAAAAGGGAAACCCAGCAGAGGCACTCTGGGGCTGGAAGCTTTCTTGGGAAGGGTAGACCAAATAATTCCCTTCTTCCTGCCACGAAACTGCATTGCTTGGGGGGTTGGGGGGGCTCGGGGTCCCGGAGCGTCCCGCGCTCGCAGGAAGGAGAGGACCCAAGGGGCGGAGGCCGCTCTGACAGCTGGCGAGGACGGAGCAGGGCGAGAGGGAGCAGGCGAGGGGCGCGCGGGTGAGGGAAGAGGAAGCGAGCCTGGGGCGAAGGACAAGGGCGCCCTCCGCGAAGGGCCGGGGGAGGCGGGGGGCGAAAGGTCGCCAGAGGCGGGGCCGGCCGGCGGAAGGGGCAGCGAGCAGGGCGGCCGGGACCGGGTGGCAGGCGAGGGGAGGGGCGTCCCGGGATGGGGCCCGTGCGGGCGCGGAGAGCTGAGGAGAAACTGGGGGCCAAGTTTCGGGGTCCCCAGGCCGTCCACCCGCCCCGGCGCGGACTCGAGGGGCGGAGCCGGGCGGACCCCACACGGTGGCAGAGGGGAAGGGCGCGCCAGGCACCTGCCGCCTCAGGCACGGCCGGTCCCGGGAGGGCTCGACTCTCACCTCGTCGGTTCATGGGCCGGATCCGGACCGCCACTTTCACTTTGGAATCTCCCATCCTCGCCGCCGCAGAGGGTCTGGCTCGGCTACGGTCTGCCGCGGCCACCAGGCAACTCTTCTGGGCTGACCCGGCCGGCGGGAGGGGGCTGCGGGCGGGCGGGAGGGGCGAGGAAGGCGGGGCCGGCAGGAGGCGGGGCCTGTCGTGCTGGGGGCGGGGTGGGGCGGGGCCGGTCGCTGGACTGCCCTGTTGCATGCCGGGACTTGTAGTCCCTGAGCTGCGCTGAAACCGAGCCGCTCAGGCGGGAAAACACAGCGCGCTTCGCTTCCTGGAACTTGTAGTCAAGTTTGAGCTTTTGTAAATGTCTCTCTTTCCACACCGTTTTTCTTCTTTTTTAATTAATCATTTTATTGGGGGGTTCTTACACCTCTCATAACAATCCATACATCAGTTGTATCAAGCACATTTGTACATATGTTGCCAGAAACATTTCCAAAGCATTTTCTTTCTACTTGAGCCCTGGGTTTAAGCTCCTCTTTTTCCCTCTCCCTCCCCCACCCTCGCGAATCCTTGATCAATTATATGTATTATTGTTGTTATTTCGTGTTTTACACTGTCGGTTGTCTCCCTTCATCCCTTCACACACATTTCTGTTATTCGTCTCCCTGGGGATTGGGCTATATATCCAAGCTTGTCCGCACTATTCTTAAGCCTCACTGTTGAGCTATAAACTGACTTTGACCTAATAATGACGTTGGAGGTGTTGTTACATATTCATTTTCTGCTAATCCTAGTCCAAGCTTTTTCTTCTGCCTGAATTCCCTGGTGAGAAATCTTGTGTGCTAAAATCATCTCTCAAGACAAATCAGAATCACTTCTTCTGGAAGAATTCATAAAGCACAGGTTATGTAAACAACGGATCCACTCTTGAGCCATAGACCTTGGGCTATGGAACTGGTTTCAGCTCAAATCTCACCTCAGTTCATGACAACTGGCAAGTTATTTGCTGCTCTGCATGTGTCTTTTCAAACACACAATAGAGACAGTAATAAATCAGATCCGTTGCCTTTGAGTCGATTCCACGCGTAGCAATACTTTTTTTTTTAATTGGAAAAAGCCACGATGTCCATTGTAACTCATTGCAGCCCAAGTACACAGCTTAGGACTACTCCCAAGGTTTCAGAGACAGTAAATCCTTCTCCCATGCAGAAGGATTTGAATCCCCTCTCCGTTAGCAGCTGAGCATGTAAGCGTTGTGCCACCCGGGAGCCTGAAGACAAGAAAAACGCCTACTTTGTCAGATGATTATGACATGTAGAAAGAATTCATACAACTCTGATAAAACTGCCTGGCCCGTAGAAAGTATTCAATAAATGCTAGTCATGATTACTGCTTTTGTTCTGTTATAGCATTTTTACACCTGTTTACATGGCTCTACTATCATGTGTTCTTGAAAACATTTTATTTTTCTAACAGTTGCATTATTAGCATGTAATAGAGCATTGATTACATGAGTGAATTGATGAACGAATAAGACAGAAAGACACTCTTATAACAGCTCTTGATTAAGCCCTGGGGCACTGTGGGATGTGTCTAACCAGCAAACATGTTCTAGTTGGGGTAGTAATGGCCAACACATCAGGAGATTTGTACATGCGATACTGGGCCTACCTTACAAATTGGTAATAGTGAGATGGGAACAGAATACCAGGCTTTAGAAGAGACACGTGTTTCCATTTTATCACAGTCCCACCTGGCCTGCCTTACCACTCAACCCTACGGATGTAACTGCTACTTAATGCAATGTAATCCACTCCCATTGAGTTACTTCCGACTCAAAGAGACAGAACCTTTAGCATCAGTTCTCAACCTGGGGTTGAACGACGCTTTCACAGGGGTCGCCTAAGACCATGAGAAAACACATCTTTCCGGTGGTCTTAGGAACTGACAAACCGCTCCACTATCCTTCTCCAGGTGGTCCGCCCACATGCAGATACGCCCACCTACGAGTAACTGGCGTGAAGACTGTTCCCAATGCTACAACACGCTTCAAGGCCACATTTCATTTATTTGTCGTTAGAAATAAATATTTCACAATATATAATTGCATATTGTTTTTGTAATTAATCACTTTGCTTTCATTATGTTCAATTTGTAACAATGAAAATAGATCCTGCAGATCAGATATTTACATTATCATTCATAACAGGAGCAAAATAATGACAGTGATGAAGTAGCAACAAAAATAATTTTAGGGTTGGGGGGGTCTCCACAACATGAGGAACTGTATTAAAGGGTCGCGGCATTAGGAAGGTTGAGAACCACTGCTTTATAGGATTTCTGAGTCTGTAAACATTTATGTTCTCTTGCAGAATGGCTGTAGGGCCTGAATTGCTGACCATGCATTTAGTAGCCCCATGCTTACCAGACAACAACACAAAGCCTACTTCTGAAAACGCACTTCCATCAAGTTGATTCTGACTCATGGCATCCCAATAGGACAGAGTAGAGATGCACACAGTTGCTGGTCGGTGTTGCTAGCATTCCATTCACAAAGAACTGTAAAGACATACACTGGAATTTCTAATGCTGTCCCAGAACTGGTTGCTAGAGTTGGATACTCTGGCTTGAAACTTTTTTCCTAATTACCACCTCGCGACTTTGGGTTATAACAAATACAGTTTGGGAATGTGCCAAGATTCCTAGATTCCCATACTAGATTTCTTCATGTTTAGAACCTGGTGAATTTTGTATCTAAAAGATTTGTTCTGATAATGGCTTGAATTTAGTAAACAGAAGTTAGTCAAGCAGACAAAGTGAAGGATCCTGGTGTTTTTATAGAAACCATTGTATTTCAATTTAAGCCCAGTGTTAAGAAAGGAGAAAACCCCTAACCCAAGCATTTCAGGAAAGGAGATATAATAGGAAAGTGGAGTGATTTCGCTCCAAAGTTCCAGAACCTTATAAATTGTCCTGACGTCAGGCGTCCTCAAAGTATGGCTCACCCGCGGGCCACATGCAGCCCGCAGAGGGCATTTTTCCCACCTGCCAGGTGTTTTTGCCCCGTTTATTTCTTTTACTTCAAAATAAGATATGTGCAGTGTGCATAGGAATTTGTTCATAGTTATTTTTTAAACTATAGTCCGGCCCTCCAACGGGTCTGAGGGACAGTGAACTGGCCCCCAGTTTAAAACGTCTGAGGCCCCCTGCGAGATTGTAGAGAAGCCATAGCTTCCCAAGGAGCTGGACTGGAAAACCCTGCAGCTCTTCTCCCTTTTAAGTTCTACTCATATTAAGCTCTCTCTTTTGATTCCTACTATGAAGGTGAGGAGAGAAGGCTCTTAGAGAAGCAACTAGAAATGTTGTCTTCCCATGGAAAAATCCACCTCAGCTAGATGGGGAAGGATTGGGGTACAAGTTACAGCCTGCAGTCCTGGGAGCTTGGGGGCTTTCTCACCAAATGAGACTGGAGACTGGAGAACTGCACTGTCAGCAACCTGGGGGTTTTGATACAGGCTGTAGCAAGCGAGAGGGAAATTTAATCAAGGGCGTCTCTCTTTTCAATACCAAAGGAAAAAGAGAAAATAACTTGTAAACGTGGCACTCACAGCAGTGGCATTGGGTGCAGGAGGGTTGTTGGTTGCATGAAGTGACTCTGTTGGGCAGAGGGGGTGACGCCAAAATGGGTAAAGTTTTGCGCACTGTTTCCTCAGAAATGTACGACTTTTTGTTCAAATGTGCATTATTAGAGTGGCAAAAACATGTTTGAAAGTTCAGTTTGTATGTATCAATATACATGCACGGCTAAAACTCTATACTAAATTACTTTTTGAGTCTTTTATTGCTGCTGGGGCACCAGGCTGCTGGCCGCGAGGTGGGTGGTTTAAACACATCGCTGCTCTGCGGGGAGAAAGATGAGGCTGGCTGCTTTCTACGGAGCTGTTCTACTGTCCAAAGGGTCACTGCGAGTCGGGGCTGACTTGCTGGCAGTCATGTTGCTTTTTGGGTTTGGGTATTCTTGTAGTTATTGATTTTGTCAAGTTGTCTGGTGTTCCAGCTACAACATTGTAATTTGTAAAGCAGTCCATTAGTCATTTGTAAAGTAGTCCATTGTAATTTGTAATTTACAAATTAATATTTATAAACCTTTTTAAATAACTTTTTTTAATTAAGGAAAAAGAGAAACATCTAAAAGGGGTTTCTTCTCAGATACAAATAGTGTTTTCAGCCTTCCTAATGCCATAACCCTTTAATAGAGTTCCTCATGTTGTGGTGATCCCCCAACCATACAATTATTTTTTGCTGCTAATTCATAACTGTCATTATGCTACTGTTATGAATCAGATGACGCCTGTGAAAGGGTCGCTCAACCCCCAAAGGGGTCGCGACCCACAGGTTGAGAACCTCTGGTGTAACTCAGTGAGGAAAGTTAGTGTTCCATCAATCTATGAATCCTAACAGCAAGCTGTAACAGCAAGATTTACTCATATATTCTACAAAATATTGCATTTAATAATGTACAACTATGCTTACCAAATATTTTTCAGTGATTAAAATTGTAGAATGATATACATCACTAAAAATTCTGAATCATCTGGTGTAGGAAGAGGTCTGTGGGGGAGGGGGGATTTGGGGAACAGGGACTGACCCCATGAGTCACTACCCTTGATGACACCTTAGTCATGTCACTGACTCATGTGTGGCTCTTTTTCTTTTTTTAATGACTCAAGTAGTACTTTTGTATTACATAGTGCGTATTTAAGATATCAGCAAATAGTTATAATTGTGGGTATTGTGTTCAAGACATGTCATTGTTCTGGTTCATGTTCTAATTTAGCTGTGTCAGTAAAGAGGTTCTCATTGTTTTCTCCCTGGCATTTTTTAAATCTACTCTTTCTAATACTTTGTTTCTAACTTACTTTTTGTTGCTTCAATCCACCCATTCAACCATTTCTGGTGGTCCCTCTGTAGGCTAAGGATCACTACAAGTCAGATTGACTTGTTGCCCTGCCTGTCTGCATATGATCATTATAGGGAGACTCGGTATTACTGTCTGGTAAGCATTGAACTGCTAACTGCAAGGGCAGCCACTGCATGGGAGAATGTCCAGGTGATCTCCTTGCTGCCATAAACATCGACTGCCTCCGAAACCCTATGTGTGGTGGCTACAAGGTGGAATCGACTTGATGGCAATGGGTCCGGTTTGGTTTTTCATATCGTCACCACTGACTAATAATGATTGCTCACATATTGGACATTTGCTATCGGCCAGGCGCTGCTGTCCTTAACATTTGACATGCATTGATTCATTGAATCCTTACAGCGATTCTGTGAAGCTGTCATTATTGTCTCTACGGAACAGGTGGAGAAACTAGGTACCTAAACAACTTATTCTGGGTGCGATTGGGCTACTGTGTGCTGTGACCTCCCCACTATGCGATCTTTTCACAATGGAAAGTGTGTAAAGCAGATGGTTCAGTCCATGGGAATTAGCAAGATAACCACTGGTGCCGTGGTTAACACTTGTCAACAAAGGGTTGGGTGGCTTGAACTCACCAGCTGCTCTGCGGGGAAAGAAGCGGCAGTCTGCTTCTATAATGATCACATGCTTGCTCTGGATCAGATCACTGTGAGTCAGAACTGCCTGGACCCCGATGGTTTGGCTCGGCTTTTGTCACTGTCACCATGCTACTTTCCAAAATGGCTTCTGACATTGTGTGAAGGGTTTGGAAAACTGGAAAGTGTGTCCTGAATTGTATTTCTTGTCTTGAAACAGTAGGGACTATGCTATATCAGGTCAGGGAATGCCTGCTGGCTTCAGACTTCTTGTTAGCCTCGCCTTTTCCAGAGCTCTGCGTTTTCCCAATTATAATAGTCTCTTCACCAGTCTCCCCAGCTACCCTGTGAGCATAAAGAGAGTGTCTTTTTAAAATCTTTTTCTCTCCAATTCCTAAAATGCCATCTATTACTTACTTAGCACTTAGTACACTTTAGGGATGAAGATACTTACAACCCAGTGATATAAATTAAGACAGATGAAGTGACATGCCTCAAGTTACATCAGGGCAAGGTTGAAATTCAAGCACAAACTTGTCTGATTCCAAAAACCTATGCTCGGCCTCTTCATCTGTGACCTCTTACATAGTTTCATGTTAGCATCGTCTGTCCTAAAGCAATCATTATTTGATGGCTGTTATTTGTGAGATGCTTATTATACGAAGCGCTGTCATGAACCCTTCACAACCACCCCATGAGCTTAGTGCTGTTACTACAGCCTTTCCCACATTGGAAACTGAGCCCGGATGAGGAGAGTTCATTTGTACCCTGGCTCTTCCATGCAGTCTCCTCAACACTGTCATTCTGTTGACCCACCCCTAACTAGTGAATTCAACTCCACCCCCAACCCCCCATGAACTGAGCTGAGCATCCCCCGTGGATCAACAACAACAAAACAAAACTGGGACGAAAGGACAACCTCCCCTTCACCCTTTCTTGGCCCACTTCTAGTTACCAGTCTGCCTCCTCCACAGCCAAGTTCCCTAAATAATTGTGATTTTTTTCCTGCCTTACCTGTCATTAGCTGGCTATAATTCAATCATGCTTTCACCCTCATGGTTCCAATGAAAGTGCCCCAGCAAAGTACACCATCAACCCTCTCACTGCAAATCCAGCAGGGTGTCGTTGGGGCTTCATTTTTACTGGGCTGCCCTCTGACCATTCCCCTTCTTGAAGCTCTTTATTTCCTGGGCTTCTATCACATCACTTTCTTCACCTCCTTTTTGTCTATGCTTTCCATCCACAAACTGAGTGCTACTCCACCCCCACCCACCCCCGCCACCATGAGCTTGACACCATGTCTGGTGACTGGGGTCCAAAGGCGGAAGAGATGTGGCCACTGAGAAGTAAGAAGCTTGGTCACATTTCTGGAAAGTTTGTAACTTCTGCTGGTTGTTTGGCCCACCGCTTGACTTATTTCTCAACACTGGGTGGGAATACCCTTGAAAGACAGTATCTTCCAACGTGGAGGAGGTGCCATGTACTTGGTCTGGGAGATGCTCCACCCAATTTTGCATCATACCAGGCAAGAAAGACAAGAAATGGCACAGGTGGCTGAGAGAAAGAGTGAATACAAAACAAAGCAAACCTCACTGCTATCGAATCGATTCCAATTCAGCCCATATGTCAGGTCAGAACTGCCCCTGTGGGTTTCCGAGACTGTAACTCTGTAGGGGAATAGAAAGCCCCATCTTTCTCCTTAGAGAATATACACAGTGGTACAGATAGGAACTGGAAACACAGGGAATCCAGGACAGATGATCCCTTCAGGACCAGTGTTGGGAGGGTGAAGGGAAGGTGGGGTAGAAAGGGAACTGATCACAAGGATCTACATATAACCTCCTCCCTGGGGTACGGACAATAGAAAAGTGGGTGAAGGGAGACGTCGCACAGTGTAAGACATGACAGAATAATAATGATTTATAAGTTATCAAGGGTTCATGAGGGAGGTGGGGAGAGAGGGGGAAAATGAGCTGATACCAAGGGCTCAAATAGAAAGCAAATGTTTTGAGAATGATGATGGCAACAAATGTATTGTGATAAGAGTTGTACGAGCCCCCAATAAAATGATTTTAGAAAGAAAGAAAGAAAGAAAGGGAGGAAGAAAGAGTAAGCAGTCACCAAAGAAAGAAGACAGGCGACAAAGACACCAGTCTGCATAGCAACATGGTCTCATGGGCATACTTGCCCAAAAGCTCATGTGAGTTCCTTAACATCAAAAGTCACTTTTATCTTCTTTCATTTTGTTCTGTCTCCACTGCCACCACCTTATTCGAAGCCTTCAACAGCTCTTGTTTGCAAAACCCTGCATGAAAACTCCCCAGAGAATATCCTGAGGAGAAAGCATCTGTCTCATTCAACATGGGTTTCATATTGTGGTTTGGGATTGTGTCCCTTCTGAAAGGATAATGCCACATCCCTGTGGATATGAGGCAATTCAAACCCACTAGCTACTCCACTGGGAGAAAGATGGGGCAATGTGCTCCCATAAAGATTGACAGCCCTGGAAATCCTTGACAGGGTTTTTGGAAGCTGACATTGATTAGCTGGCAGTGGGCTCTCTGGTGGGGTAAAGGGGGTGAGGATGTAATCACCTGAAAGGAAAAGCCATTCTGTGGGAAGAAGGTAAGGCTTTGCGGTCATTGGAAGGAGCTATCTAGATGTTAAAGTAACAGGACAAGACACCTGCGCCATCCTCATAAGGGTGCCTAGGTCGAGCCCTCTGTTGTAGCCACTGTGTTGAGAGTCTTCTCTTTCACTGACCTTTTAAGCAAGCATCATTTTTCTTAAGGGTCTGGTCCCTCGGGATGACAACGTGACCTGGATTTCAAGAGATTCAGATGTTTAGAAAGGTCCTCTGTGTGTTAAGAGAATAAAGCTGTCCCTGAAATGTGGTACACAGAATAGATCCAGGCAATGCCTTCTTTCCCTGGCTAATTTCCCATTCTCATTTGGAATTCCAAGGGACACCAAGCACCAAGTAGCAAGGTGGACTTTGGGAACTAGGTTCTTTCTGTACTGATTTTATTTTTGTTCTCTCTTTGCGTTTCATATATTGAGCTCAAAATTATGGCTGGTTTGACCTCTGCTATGAGGAACCAAAGGAAGGGACTTTTGTTGACATCTGGGACAGAGCTTTAAAAAGGAAGGAGTTCACCTCTCAGGTCAGTGTGGCAAAGGCAGTGGGAACTGGGGAGAGACCACAGAAGAGTCACATCAGAAGTATAGACTTGAGGCCACTGGGTAATGTTGCAGGAGAGTCTTAGAGATCTGGGCCTTTGCTTTGTAATGGGAGGTGGTATTTCTTTATATTAGCCCTCTTTGCCCTCCCTTTCTCTTCAAGTGTATTATATCCCCTTCTTTCCACGGCTATTCTTGCTTAAATTGCTGTCCTACCGTAGAATATCCTCTCCCTGGCAATTAAAATCTAACCATTTTCTCCACAAAGCCATTCTTCACTCATCCTGTAAAGATGAATGTTTCCCAAGGAGATTCGTTTGTTTTAGCACTGTACCATACTAACCTTTGGTGGCCAGCTGACTTACAAAATGCGTATACATTTTCTCCAACTAGATTGAGAACTTCTCAAAAGCAGGGACGCTGCCTTCCCCTCCTTGACATTGCTCAAAGACAAGAGAACACAGTAGACGTACGACATGCTAGGTGAACTGTGATAGTCGAATGAAAAAAAAGCACACAGGTGGAAAAGTTAGGAGTTAAGAGAAGGGCTAAAGGTGAACTATTTTGACTGATATTCTAGAGTGACAGGAGTTTAGAGAATGAATGTAAGCATGGACAGGAGAGGGAAGGCAAAGCTCTGAAAAACCCTCCCTTCATCCTCTTCGCTGGGCTTGACTGAGCCCTTTCTTATCTAGATTTAGAACTCCATTCCAGTCAGAAAAAAATTTTAATGCTCCCAAGCACACCAATCTCACACTGAATTTCCCCAAAATGTTCACTATTTGGCCAAACATAAATTTATCTCCACCTTTGTTCAAAAGTGTCTCGAAACAAGAACATCAATAATGAATCTCAGCTAGGCCTAGTTCGTCTCCATAAATCATTCAGGGACAGGGGTCAGGAGAGGGTATTCTTTTGGCATCATTCAAGGCAGATTGTACAGTTCAAGCCCCATTAGTGAGCACAAAAGGACACCCATAAAGTATTCATAGGCCGTGGTACGTTGCTTGGGGACCCACTGCCTGCGGGATCCTATTAGTGGGAATAATTTGTGGTTGGAGTCTACTCCCTTAAGCTCAGAGGTTTCTGTAGCTCATCACCCAGTTGGAATTAGAACTTAAAGGGGATTTTTTTGAAACCACAGTAGAAAGGGGGGGGGTGAACTGGAGGTAAACTCTCCCTTTCAGGTAGGTCTCTCAACCTAAGAAGCATCTGAATCCCCTTCCACACCCGCTCCCCCCACACAGAACCTGCACACACACACACACACACACACACACACACACACACACGATTTTCTTGAGAATGATGACAAACCTTTGAGAAATATTGGATACAACTGAAAAACAAAAAGGAAACCTGGCAGGATCAGGTATGTCTCCAGAGAAAGATACCCTTCCTCCTGTTTTGCTTACGTATGTGATGAGATTTTCTACTCCTCTAAAGGGTTAATCTCAGAAACTCATGGAGGCAGTTCTACCCTGTCCTATAGAGTCTCTATGAGTCAGAATCAACTTGATAGCAATAAGGGTTTTTGGATATTTTATATTAAATATTCCACCATATAGCCAACATTGTATTTAAAATGCTATCAATGCAAGGTATTTGCTTGACTGGTGCGATAATTTATCATTTAACTGTTAATTTCTTGTATTAGCTATCTGTATATAATTTAACGGTTCATTTCTTGTGTTATATATCTTTATAAATATATTTATATATAATTACTAGCAATCTGGTTTTGTCTCTCTAGAGAACCCTGTCCAACACAACTCGCAATCCAAAAGTGAATATGACATATTCCCTATTTTCTGAAAGTTAGAATATCCCTACGATAATTTAAGCTGCTGATATGGAAGAAAATCCCTATAGGATTCCAACATTGAGACTGGGTAGGTAATTAGGTTCCTGTTTTTCCAAGGAAGTTGTCACATACTGCAGCTGCAGATGGGTGGAGGTGGAGGCCTGAGTCCAGGAGGGAGAAAGGAGCCTTCTGAGTCACCTCAGATTCAGATCGAGAAGGTGTCACTTAACCAGGAAGTCTAAGGGTGGGGCTGCCAAAATCCTGATTCTGGAGGAAACAGAAAGACTTAAGAAATGGCTACTGAAATGATCAAACTCTTGATTTGTATGATATGTGAGTTATATGCCAATAAAGCTATTGGAAAAAAAAAGAAATGGCTCTGGCTAGGGTGGATGTCGTATGTGATTATAACCTAGACACTAGACATGAAGTGGTTAAAGGGAAACCCAAGACACTGTCCCCAGAGGCTGTTTAACAACAGCATGCAAGTCATGTCACAAGGTTCATTTTCTGTGTCAACGAAGGGAGAGTGTTTTTCCTTCTCTTCTTCAGCTGGGCCCCTAAGTGGAAACTATTCTACCCACTAGCATGCCAGCAGCTATAAAACCCTCCCAAAGCCACAGCGTGACTCAGACGCAGCTGAGAAGGACCCGGAACGGGAGGGACAGCTGTAGGGAGTCTCACACTTTGCATATTCTATGGGAGAAAGGGAAAACCTCCCAGTCCATATAGAAGGACTTAGCCATCATTCACCAATATAAATGCTGGACACATTAAAGGCTTTCATTACAAACAACCCCACAAAGAGAGCCTTAGCTGCTCCCATGCAAGGAAAGAAGTCATCAAGGGGAGCAGCAGTGCTGAGAAACTCACTGACGTGAAGCCACGCCTCCAACCTGGGGCTGTGGAGCTGGAGGCCTGTGTGATCCTGCCCCTTTCAAGAAAAAATAAATAGAAGTGGCTCAGAAAGCAAAGTTTCTAATACGTGAAATAGAGCCAGCACTGGGAAGTCTTTGCAATATTCACATATGCTAAAACACCAGCTAAAATCCTAAAGAAGTCTTATAAATCGAAAAGATAAAATAGGCAAGTAGACATTTTGGCAAAGGTTACAGACATGTCATTTACAAAGGACCAAATGTAAAAATACTGTTAAGAAACAGGTGAAACTTATTAACTAATTGTGTGACCTTGAGCAACTACAGTAATCTCTTTGAGTCTTAATGTCTTCATCTGTTAAATGGGGATCATGAATAGCATCTAATAGAGTTGGTTGAAAAAAGAATAAATAAGATAACAAGCATTTAAGATATTGTTTGCTATGGAGTTGGCCTCTATTTTATGATAATCCCGTGTCCAGTAGAATGAAACACTGCTCAGTCCCGTGCCAACCCCAACATCGACTGGGGAGCTCAACACTGTGATTCAAAGGGTTTTCATAGGATAATGGTAAGAAGTAGAGAGCCAGGTCTTTCTTCCTATTCGATTTCAGTCTGGAAGTTCTGTGGAATCGATCTAGCATCATGGCAACATGTTGGTCTCTAATGACAGACAGGCGGTGGTTGTGCACGAGTGCTTTCTCCAGGGATTGAATCTGGGTCTGCTAAGTATGAACGGCAGCTCTAAGTTGCAGAGTGGACAGTGGATAGATCAAATCCCTTACCTGTTTATATGTCTGCCCTAGACCACGACCCCTTAAAAGTTGAAAGCCCATGCTGGACACTTGACATGGTATTTACTTGATCTCATAAAGTCCTTGGAAAGTGATGACACAGAGCTTCATCCTAACCATGCCTGCCTCTGCAGCCTTTGAAAAATCCTCTCTGCGGAGGCCTGTTGGTATAAGGGGCTATGTGTGGGGCTGTTAATCGCAAATCAGCCTGTTGAACTCTCCAGTCACTGCAGGGAAGAAATATGGGGATTTTTGTTCTCATAAAGAATTACAGCCCCAGAAACCCAGGGAGTAGTTCTGCTCTGCTCTGTAGAGTTGCTATTAATTGGAATAGACTTGATGGCAGTGGTTGGTTAGTTTTTATTTTTTCTTTGTTTGTTCCTCCTTCTCCACTACCACAACCTTCTATTTCCTGGATGAATATAGAAGTTTTTAGTTAGAAAATTATTAAAAGTTATTCTATCTTTGATGGCTTTAGCTACTCTCACCTCCCATTTGTCTCTCTTCCCGACATCATCCTATTTTTCTTAACATGCTGTGAGTGTAGGTCAATAGCATTAATATCACTCTCTTATAAAAGCAAGACATCATTTATGATGACATCTTTATTCAAGAAAAAAAAGAAAAGTTTTTTTCCAAAAAGTTGGAGATCGCTGACTAGTTAAAAATGTTCTTTCTTTCTTATTTGAAAAATTAAGGTGATGTAGATTTTTCTTGATTCATAGAAACAAATATTCTGAGATAATTATGTGATGTTAGAAAAATATCAACATTTGTAAAATAAAGCACTGAAAGATTAAAAAAAGGAACAGGTGAAAAACGTTTATTTATTTTATTTAATTTTTATGTGAAAAACAGTCACCTTAGTAAGAAATGCTATTTAATGGAAACATGGTGTTTTCCATCTAACAAATAGGCAAAACATGTTAGCAAATAAAGATTTTTTTATTTAACAAAAATTCTAACAAAAAGTTCATGCCTGATGATGACTTTTCCTGATTTTCAAAATTTGTTCTTGTGGTTGTGACTAGACACAGCAGAAAAGGCACCAATTCAACAGGTTCTACCTGTGCAGTTCAGAGACATGGTTCGCGTTCTGCAGACATTTTCATGCTCTTGTTCTGCAGTATTATTCTGCCGTGAATGTAGGAACCTCCGGGGTTGCCAAGGCAGCACGTCTTTACTTAAGCCGATGGCCATATCTTCCCATTGTGGAGCAGCTGGTGTGCTCAAACTGCAGACCCTCTGGTTAGCCACCGAAGACTTTACTGCTGCCCCATCAGGGCCCCCTTCATGACTGCCCCCTAAGTTTCCCATCTGGTATTTCAAGTTGCTATTGTCAATTTGTTCCCTTAGTGTTCTATGAGTCAGAACCAATTTGATGGCAGTTTTTTGGTTTGGTCTTGATAGGGGGTGGGGGAGGTTGACTTTTCTAGAGAGCACATTGCTCAGAACAGACATTCTTTATGAGTGAAACTAAATTATTGTTTGGTTTTAAGAAGACGTTGGGGATATTTTTGATTTAAGATTTAAAGAACATTTCAGGGAAATAGATTTGGGAGTTCATCCAACCTCTATGGCTCCAGAAAGATTGGTGCCCAACCTTTTAAAAAAACCAACCCAGCAGCTTCCGGAACTCCCCCAGGACCAGGAGAAAGAAATTCATAAAGGCCAGCAGACAGACTTGAAACTATGTACATTTGGGGTTTTTTCCCCCCACCACTTTTTTTTCCCAATTTTTTTTCTTTAATTGTTTGTACTAGGACATTGATGGTTTGCCTACTTATATAATACAGACATGGGGAGCAAGCTCAAAAAGAAAGCAAGGGGGCCCCAGATGGTCTAGGGAGAAGACGGTGGCGGGGGGGAGATAGGGGGAAGGGTGTGGTTTACAAACAATGCCATAGAAAGTGGAACAAGTAGGGAATTAAAACCAACATCTAGGAGGTTTTAGAGATCCTGTATTAGAGCAACACCAATTGAGCTCAGAGGAAGTACTAAGAGGTGGAAGAAGGGGGAATGTGAGGGGCAGGAGGAGGCAAAAGGAAACAGAAGAAGGTTTTAGACAGCAAAGCTATGGATAGAGGTATTAACAGAGGTATGTATTTATGTAAATACATTAATCCATAAAAATAGAGGTATTGACCTACGTACATATATTTATATGACAGTACACTGAGGTAGTAAACATCAGGCCTCTGCTCATCCCGTCCCTCAATACAAGAACACTATGTTCTTACAACTCAGCAGTCTGAGATGCTCACCCTCCCAACACAATTGCTGAAGACAAAATGGGTGCATAAGCAAATGTGAAGAAGGTGGATGGTGCCTGGCTATTAAAAGATATAGTATCTGGGGTCTTAAAGACTTGAAGTTAAACAAGTGGCCATTCAGCAGAGAAGCAACAAGTCCACATGGAAGAAGCATACCACCAGTGCGATCATGAGGAGTCATAGGGACCAGGTAATAGGCGCCAGAAGACACATAACAACAAACAAAAACATATTGCAGAGAATGAGGTGGGTTGGAGCAGAGACCCAAAATGTAGTTGCAAACAATGGAACAATCCCTCCACCCCCAACAGAGGGGACACAGGGAGGGGATGAGTCAACAGGGTACAGTAAAGGATCAATGAATCACACAATATTCCTCTGGTTCCTTCAGGCTTCCTCACTCCCAACTATCATGACCCCAGTGCTGCTTCTCAATTCAGACTAGACTGGAGCATAGTACACAGATATAGATCACGACACACAGAACTCAGGAACAGGAATGGGAATAGCCATACCAAAAGGGCAGGGGAAAGGCAGGGAGAGGAGGGGATGAAGGGGTACAGATCACAATGAATGGCACATACCTCCCTCCAGGGGGAAGAACAATAGATACCACAGGGAAAGGAGACAGCAATCGGGTGAAATATGAAAATAATAGAAATCTATAATCTATCAAGGGGCCATAAAGGTGGGATGGATTGAGGGAGAGAAAGAGGAGCTGATCTCAAGGGCTCAACAGAAAATAAATGTCTAGAAAAGAACAATGGCAGCATAAGTACAAATATGTCTGATACAATTGATGTATGGATTGTAACAAGAGTTGTAAGAGCCCCCAATAAAATGATCTTGAAGACAAAACAAAACAAAAACCCAATCACAGGCATACCAGAAAAAAGAAACTACAGAATAGCGAAAATATAATATGTAAAAATTATGCATGTTATTACTTTAACATAAACATAAAAAGTAGGTTTATTTTAAATCACAGTTACTCTGTATTGTTCATTTTATGTTACATAAATGCTATTATTTCAATAAAACAATAAGAGTAGTTAACAGGAGCAATTACAACTACTACTACTAATATCCCCCAAATAAAACCCATTCTGACTTCTGGTGACCCTATAGGACAAAGCAGAGCTGCACTACAGGCTTTCCCAAACTCTCAATCTTTACTACAGTAGATAGTCTCATCTTTATCCCATGGAGCAGTTGGTGGGCTTGACCCTCCAAACTTGAGGTTATCGGGCCCAATGCCACCAAAAAGCCTTAATTAATAAGACTAATTAAAAAAATGTCCCCCAAATAAGACAACGTTTATATGTTTATTTTAGTTCTCTGACATTACAATTCATTTGAACTCATATTTAACTCTATTATGTATTTAAACTTCCAAACCATATTATTATATATGCTTAAGATACACAAATGTAATATTTTTAGAAAGGAAAACAGATAGATGCAGTTAAACAGATGCTAATCTATATTTAATGGAAATAATAGTATGTTTCTCTCATGATATAATATTTTTACTGCTTTCTTTTCCAATAATCTTTTTCTGGAATGTCCACAGTCCACAAGTAAACTTTTTTTCTGATGTGGTGGTAAAATTGAATGCAGTCAAGTGTAAAATTTAGTTCAACTTGCAACTCGGCTCTGAGCAAGCCTATATTACACTGACTCCTGGTATCAGTTCAGTCTAAGGTTGTCAAAATAAATCTCTTCTCAAAACAACAACAACAAAAAAACTTCTTGGTTTGTTTTGGTTGACCAGCTATTTAAAATCAGATCTTTCCCATCAATAAATCCTTCATATAACCTGTGTCTATCTAACATCTCCCCCATTTGGAAATACTCCAGAACACATTGGATATCATCTTACATTAAATAGCTCTGTTAAAATGTCCTTAAAGCATAGATGTAATCTCAACTTGTAAAATTGAAGTTGGATTCCAAGTGAGTTTCAGTTTTAGTAAAGAAGGAAAAGTTCTGTTTAACTTGACTGCCCTTTTCTTTCTTTTTTTTTTTTTTAAGGATCATTTTATTGGGGGCTCTTACAACTCTTGTTACAATCCATACATCAATTGTATCAGACATATTTGTACTTATGCTGCCATTGTTCTTTTCTAGACATTTATTTTCTGTTGAGCCCTTGAGATCAGCTCCTCTTTCTCTCCCTCAATCCATCCCACCTTCATGACCCCTTGATCGATTATAGATTGTTATTATTTTCAAATCTCACACCGACCGCTGTCTCCCTTCCCCTCTGGTTTCTGTTGTTCTTCCCCTGGAGGGGATGAGTGGTTATGTGCCATTCATTGTGATCTGTACCCCCTTCATCCCCTCCTCTCCCTGCCTTTCCCCTGTCCTTTTGGTATCGCTCTTCCAATTCCTGCTCCTGAGTTCTGTGTTTCCTGAGTTTTATCTCTTGCCTATACCTATAGCTTTGCTTCCTAGAAATTTCCTCTGTTTCCTTTCATCTCCTCTTGCCCCAACATCGCATTCCCCCTTCTTCCACCTCTCAGTACTTCCTCTCAGCTAGATTGGTGTTGCTCTAATAGCCACAGGATCTCTACAACCTCCTAGATGCTAGTTTTAATTCCCTAGTTGTTCCCCTGCCTGTGGCGTTGTTTGCTCGTCACACCCTCCCGCCCCTCCCCCACCCCAACACCACCTTCTCCCACTAAGACCCTCCAGGGCCATTGGCCCCATTACTTTCTTCCAGAGCTTGCTTCCCATGTCTGTCTTATAAAAGTAGGCAAACCATCAATGTCCTAGCCCAAACAATAAGAAAACAAAAGGTTGACGAAAGAAAAGGAGGGGGAAATCATACATAGTTCCAGGTCTGTGCACTGGCCTTTATGAATCTTTCCCCTCTGGTCCTGGGGAGTTCAGGAGGCTGCCCCTCCCAGCCTGAAGTCTATTTTGGGGGCTCTTTAGGGGCTATGAGGATTGGCTTGGCTCCCTGATTACCCTTTTCTATCTGGTGATGATAGTAGTTGTAGGAGTAGTATTGACTTCTGAAGCAGTCTCATTCTCAGAAAATGCTACATGAGTTTTTGAACAAAACCAACAAGTTACATCAAGCAACTCTAGTGCATTCAGTTCATACTTTCTTGGATTCTTACGGCCTCTTCAGAAATCATCACTTTTGAAAAAAATAGCATATAATTTCTTCATTCTTATCTTCAATTAATGGGTGCTTATTTAAATATTATAATATCCTTCTTGTCCCACAACTAGAAAATACAGCCTACAAACAACATATTCACATTTTTTCTAAGGTTAGAGATAATGACAGCCAACTTGCAGTCACATATCAAAGAAGCCTATCTCCTTTCATTTCTATCAAACATCTCCTTAAGTGAGTCTGCAGATTTTTAATCTGTCTGTTCCTTGGCTTTATTTAGCTACTGATTCTGCTGTTTTGAGGAAACTTAAAAGTGATCAAAATGTTTATTATGAGTCCTCAATATTATAAACAAACCATACACCTTTTTTAGCAAGTAGATATACAAAGTATGGAGAATACTCAGCAGTTAAGATCTTTTCATTGGCTTTGGTAATGGTAGGAGACCCGGGGCAATAATGTGCTACTAACTTCAAGGTGAGCAATCTGAAACTACCCAGCCGCTCTGCAGGTAGAGGATGAGGCTTAGAGATTTACAGCTTGGGAAACCCGCAGATGCAGTTCTACTTTGTTCTGTAGGATATGAGTTGGAATTGACTCAATGCAGTGAGTTTGGCTTTTTTTCCTTTTTGTAATTGAATTTGCCAAAATTTATATTTGTATTGTGTGCCAAATATCCAATGGTTGTATTTGGATAAGATTAGAAATCTTTTTTTTTAATGTTTCCTAAAATCTTCATAGACATCAAGAGGATAAATTAGAATTTCCACTTTCAAATGTAAGTACCTAAGAACTATGTTGTCAGGTGCCTCTAGTTGGTTTGACTCCATGTGACAGATTTAGGTGGTCTCTCCAAAGCCTACAAAGGCCCCCATAGAGGAGGTTGGAAAGAAATCAGGCAGCATTGGACACCTGTGGGAAAATCTAGAACTGAGCAGTCTCAGACACAAGCCCCCCTAGGCCCAGGTAGGAGGTCCATCTGGGCACACCCCCCTTAGTTTAGGTACCAGCAAATGACATCACTTAGGTGGGCGTAACTCAGCCAATGGGGTCAGCCAATACCTTCAACCATGACTTCTGAGCCAGAGGTGTTAAATTCCCAGGCTTTGGGAAGGCCAAGTCTCTCTTTTGCTCTGCTCTGGTTCAGCAGCCAATGGATGGGTGGGGGATCCCTCCCGGGGTGGGGGATCCCTCCCGTGGGGGACCCCTCCCTCAGGCAGGCAGGCAGGGACGTGCACAAGTCTTCTCCAAGCCTGCTTGGGGGCCCACGTGTGCTTGGGCTCCTGGCCTCTTGGATCCCGGGGATTCTCCAGGACGCACGTGTGGGTGTTCTTTTCCACATGGTTTTTCATGCCCAGTCGTGAACCCCAGCATGGCTTGGCACGCTTTCCAGAAACAGCGTGTACCCTTTGGAGACTGTAAAACCTCAAACTTTTCCTTTCCTTCATAAAAATTCACTTGGATTACAAAAGTGCTTCTGAGACCTGAATTCTTTCAGCAAGAACCGAGGTTTATCCCACTCCAGAAGCCTAACACAGGGTCAATAGACCGAAACACTGCCCAGTCCTGCTCTACCCGGCAACCATTCCTGTAATGGAAATCCCTGTTGCAGCCACCGCGCCATTCTTTCTCCCGGAGCAGCTTCCTCTTTTTTTAATGACCCTCTACCAAATATTATTTCTTTTGCCAAGAACTGGTCCCTCCTGAAAACATGCCCAAAGGAGATCCCCTCACAGAGGGGTTTAGGAGAGGAGATGGGTCAGTCAGGGTGCGATATAGTACCGATGAAGAACACAGCTTTCCCCCAGATCCTGGATGCTTCCTCCTCCCAACTACCATGATCCGAATTCTACCTTGCAGGACTGGATAGGGCAGAGGTTGTACACTGGTGCATATGGGAGCTGGAGGCACAGGGAATCCAGGGTGGATGATACCTTCAGGACCAGGGGTGTGAGGGGCCATACTGGGAGAGTAGAGGGTGAGTGGGTTGGAAAGGGGGAACCCATTACAAGGATCCACATGTAACCTCCTCCCTGGGAGACGGACGTCAGAGAAGGGGGGGCAGGGAGAGTCCGGATAAGGCAAGATATGACAAAATAAAAATCTATAAATTATCAAGGGCTCATGAAGGAGGGGGGAGAGGGGAAGGAGGGGGGGGAAAGAGGACCTGATGCAAAGGGCTTAAGTGGAGAGCAAATGCTTTGAAATTGATTAGGGCAAAGAATGTACAGATGTGCTTTATACAATTGATGTATGTATATGTATGGATTGTGATGAGTTGTATGAGCCCCTAATAAAATGTAAAAAACATAAACATGCCCAAAGGATGTGTGAAGAAGGCTTGTAAAGAATATTCTAGCTGCACTTCTTCCGGGGCAGATTTGTGCATTCCTCTAGCAATCCATGGTAGGTTTAATATTTTCACGAACACCATTATTTACAGGCATTCATTGTTCAACCTTCGCATGCCTATGGGGTGCTCGAGAATGGGTCAGGCACACCTTAGTGCTTTAAAGGACATCTGTGCTTTGGAACACTGCAAGGAGGTCTTTAGCTGCTATTAGCCCAGTGCATTAGGTTGTTCAATTTCCTGATCGCTGCTTCCGTGACAGATGGTTGTGGAGTCCAGGAAAATAGAATCTTCGACAGCTTTCATCTTTTCCTGCTTTTCATGATATTGCTTATTAACCCAGCTGTGAAGAGACTAGCTTTCTTTACATAGAGGTGTGATCCATGCTGAAGGCTGTAGTTTTTGATCTTCACTAGTAAGCGCACCAAGTCCTCTTGACTTTCAGCAAGCACAGGTGTGTCATTTGCACATTGCAGATTGGTCATGAGTCTTCCTCCAGCCATACAGCGTAAGCATAGTTCTTATATGCCCTAGGAAACCAAAATATACACAGTACTTGCTTTTTTCTTCCATTCGTTTTATTGCAATGGTCTGGAACCAAACCTTCTATAAGCCATGTCTGTAGTAAATTCAGGTTTGTTTTTTTCGTTTTTTTTTATTAGGGGCTCATACAATTCTTATCACAGTTCATACATATACATACATCAATTGTATAAAGCACATCTGTACAGTCTTTGCCCTAATCATTTTTTCTCCTCTTTTCTTTTTTTACATTTTATTAGGGACTCATACAACTCTTATCACCATCCATACATATACATACATCAATTATATAAAGCACATCCATACATTCCCTGCCCCAATCATTCTCAAGGCATTTGCTCTCCACTTAAGCCCCTTGCATCAGGTCCTCTTTTTTTTCCCCCTCCCTCCCCTTACCCCCCTCCCTCATGTGCCCTTGGTAATTTATACCTCGTTATTTTGTCATATCTTGCCCTATCCGGAGTCTCCCTTCCCCCCTTCTCTGCTGTCCCTCTCCCAGGGAAGAGGTCACATGTGGATCCTTGTAATCAGTTCCCCCTTTCCAACCCACTCACCCTCCACTCTCCCAGCATCGTCCCTCACACCCTTGGTCCTGAAGGTATCATCCACCCTGGATTCCCTGTACCTCCAGCCCTCATATGTACCAGTGTACAGCCTCTGTCCTATCCAGGCCTGCAAGGTAGAATTCGGATCATGGTAGTTGGGGAGAGGAAGCATCCAGGATCTGGGGGAAAGCTGTGTTCTTCATCGGTACTACCTCGTACCCTAATTAACCCATCTCCTCTCCTAAACGCCTCTATGAGGGGATCTCCATTGGCCGACACTTGGGCCTTGGGTCTCCACTCTGCACTTCCCCCTTCATTTAATATGGTATATATATACATATACACATATATACACATACATACACACTTATATCGTTGTTTTTGTTTTTTTGCATGATGCCTTATACCTGGTCCCTTGGCACCTTGTGATCGCACTGGCCGGTGTGCTTCTTCCATGTGGGCTTTTTTGCTTCTGAGCTTGATGGCCGCTTGTTCACCTTCAAGCCTTTAAGACCCCAGACACTATCTCTTTTGATAGACGGTAAATTCAGGTTTTTGAAGAATATTTCATGGAATTAAAAATCCAACCTAATAGTAGCTTTTATGTTTCTAATCTAACATTTATAATGTTTCTAATCTCCCCTTTGTAGCCTACAACATGCACACATAAACATGGAGGTAAGCAGCAGGAAGGTGTGCGTATCTGACCTCCTCTAAGGCTCCTCTACTGCCATGAGGCAGGGGCCAGACATGCTCCACGCTCTGTCCGTCTTGGTCTATTCTGACACCAACTCCCCAAGAATTCAGTATAAAGGCCACACCGAACCCTGACTGACAATATCCCTGGCTCAGGGGGTTATTAGGAAAGCTAATAGATTACCACGCCTCAGGATCAGCAAACAGTAAGGATTGTCAATGATGTCCTCAGTCAAGTCTCTCTCCTGTTCTTAGGATCCCAGCTGCATGCTCCCTTGGCTTTTGGCTCTATGGGCCAGGAAGCCAGGCCGCCTGTCATCTGTCCAACATTCCAGGCTCAGGTCAGATCAGGAGAAGCATCCCATTGCTTCCGGGCCACAGTCTATGGTGCTTCTGGTCTCGGTGCCTCTAGCACTTCAGACAGAGATCTTAAAAAGCACGTTCCCAGGTCCTCAGTTGTGCTCTCTTCTCTCATCTAGACTGTTCCATACAGATGCAAATGGCCTTTCCACTCAGGCACAGTGTCTGCAACAAGTCCAGACCTGCTGTTAGGCGGTTTGTTGAAACAGCCAAGATTTTTGCCCCTGAATTGCCAGCTGCACTTTAAGATCCCTTACATTACTTTTAGCCATTTCAGGTGAGAATAAGCAAAGAAAACCTTGTTCCCATCAGGAAGTTTCACTCCCTTTGCGCTTTAAGTTTCTCTCTTACAAACTCCCACCAGCCTGGGGCCGTTGCAAGGAATCCCGCCTCTGGTGACAATTGTAATAATTTCCCTTGTCAGAATTAAAACCAGACTAGTTCCAAGAAGTGTGAGATTAAAGACGCTCCAAACGTCCAACATTTCCAGGACGCTACTCTGCTCCGTTTTCCTCCACTCCTCGTGCCACTCGCTTCTGCACTTGTGCTATAACTGCCCCACAGAAACTCGCGACACTTCGAGGCAATGTCTCACGTGGTGGTGGTACTGTTTCCAACAAAATACAGGCAGAGGTGAGCCAAACGCAGGGCCCAGAGCCAGAAGCCAAAGCAGGTCTTACTTCCACCAAAGCTCAGTCGGGACATAGAAAACAGGTTTGCAGGTGAGGCGATGTGTGTAGAGCTGTCTGGTGGCACCACTGTCTGTCCAAGGTAACAAAGATTGTGGCTTCATTCACACCCAACATGAAAGTGAAATCCTTCATGCTTTCTTTCCCCCGCCCCCACTATCATGACTCCAATTCTACCTTACAGATCCACTAGACCAGAACATGTACACTGGTACAGAGAAGAGCTCTCGAAACACAGAATCCAGGACAGATAACCCCTCAGAAACAGTAATGGGAGTAGACATACCCTGAGGGTAGGGGGAAGGTGGGGGGAGAAGGATGAGAAACGGGGAACCTACTACAATGATTGACATATAACACCCCCAGCCCAGGGGGACGAACAACAAGGGGAGACAGTGGATGGAATACAGCTTTCCTCCAGTTCCTAAATGCTCCCCCCACCCAACTATCATGATCCGAATTCTACCTCGCAAGTCTGGACAGAGCAGAGGATGTACACTGGTGCAGATAGGAGCTGGAGACACAGGGAATCCAGGGAGGATGATACCTTCAGGACCAGGGGTGTGAATGGGGATACTGGGAAGGTAGAGGGAGAGTGGGTTGGATAAATGGAACTGATTACAAGGATCTACAAGTGACCTTCCTGGGGGACAGACAACAGAAAAGGGGATGAAGGGAGACGCTGGACAGGGAAAGCTATGACAATATTTATAAATTATCAAGGGCTCATGAGGGAAGGGGGAGTGGGGAGGGAGGGGAAAAAAAGAGGACCTGATGCAAAGGGCTTAAGTGGAGAGCAAATGCTTTTAAAATGATGAGGGCAAAGAATGTACAGATGTGCTTTACACAATTGATGTATGTATGGATTGTGATAAGAGTTGTAAGAGTCCCTAATAAAATATTTTTTAAAAAAGAAAAGAATAATTATTTATAATTTAACTGGAGTCCATGAGAGTGGGGGAGGGAGGGATAAAAAGAGGCGCTGATACCAAGGGCTCAAGCAGAAAGAAAATGTTTTGAAAATGATGATGACAACGTATGTACAAATGTGCTTGCTAACAATTGGTGTATGGATTGTTATAAGTGCTATAAGAGTCCCAATAAAATGGTTTATTAATTTAAAAAAGTTTAAAACCATAAAAGCCCATCACAAAGAATATATACAAATTAATTTTAGTTATATAAAATTTTAAAAAATTAAATAACCTTCTTTAAGAGATAAAAAAGAAAGGAAAATCTTAAAGATGCCTTCCAGGAAACAAAGGCTGTGGCTCAGCCCACACCCTCCCCCACGGTCAGGTCTCAGTCCCACCCAATCCAGTCCATCAGCAGAGCAGAGAAGGACTTCTTTTTTGTTGTTGTTGTTGTTGTTTTTATCATTTTATTAGGGGCTCATAAAACTCTTATCACAATCCATACAAACAGCAATTGTGTAAAGCACATTTGTACATTCATTTCCCTCATCATTCTCAAAACATTTGCTCTCCACCTAAGCCCCTGGCATCAGCTCCTCGTTTTATCACCCTCTCTCCCCGTTTCCCCTCCCTCAGGAACCCTTGATAATTTATAAATTATTATTTTGTCATATCTTGCCCTGTTTGATGTCTCCCTTCACCCCCTTTTCTGTTGTCCGTCCCCCAGGGAGGAGGTTATATGCAGATCCTTGTAATTAGTTCCTTCTTTCCAACTCCCCCTTCCTCCAACTTCCCAGTATCGCCACTCCCACAACTGGTCCTGAAGGATCATCCCTCCTGGATTCCCTGTATTTCCAGCTCCTATCTGTACTAGTGTACATCCTCTGATCTAGCCAGATTTGTAAGGTAGAATTGGGGTCATAATAGTGGGTGGGAAGGAAGCATTTAGGAACTAGAGAAAAGTTGTATGTTTCATCATTGCTACATCACACACGGACTGGCTCGTCTCCTCCCTGAGACCCTTCTGTAAGGGGATGTCCAGTGGCCTACAAATGGGCTTTGGGTCTGCACTCTGCACTACCCCCCTCATTCACAATGATATGACTTTTTTGTCCTGATGATACCTGATCCCTTCAACACCTCGTGGTCACACAGGCTAGTGTGCTTCTTCCATGTGGGTTTTGTTGCTTCTGAGCTAGATGGCCTCTTGTTTATCTTCAAGCCTTTAAGACCCCAGACACTATATCTTTTGATAGCTGGGCACCATCAGCTTTCTTCACCACGTTTGCTTATTCACCCGCTTTTTCTTCAGCGGTTGTGTCGGGAAGGTGAGCATCATAGAATGCCAATTTAATAGAAGAAAGTATTCTTGCATTGAGGGAGTACTTGAGTGGAGGCCCACTGTCGAGAAGGACTTCTTAAATAGGACTGTGGCCACATGCATATAAAGTCCGGAACCATAATGTATCATATAAGGAACCATGGCCAGAAGGACCATGTTAATTGACCGTAACTCAAACATGTATGTAGCAAATGAAAGACTGGAAAGTAATATGCTAGAATGTTACATTTGAGTGAGGATTATGGCATATTTAAATGTTTTATTCTTTCTATATTTTCCAAGTTTCTGTAGCCAACAAATGTTTTTCTGTGATTAAAAAAATAGATGCAATATATTAAACTGAAGGTTGTACAATTGCCAACCAGGAATGTGAGTTTTGGTGAATTAGCATGAGTCATGGCCTAAGGAAGTGACTCGGTCACTGTAGACTATGATGGGATGCTGATGTTGAAGTAAACTAGGGGGAAAAGGAGACTTAAAGAAACATGTCTAATAGCTACAGAAAAGTCAAACAAACCAAAACTGGACCGGTTGCCATCAATCAAATAAATCTGATTTATTTGTAGCAGCCCGAGGTGTTACAGAGTAAAACTAAGTTCCATAGTATTTTCTTGTCTATCAATCATTACAAAAACATGTAAGAAAAAAGAAAAAAAACCCATGTAATTTCCAGATCTTTCTTCTGCAGTGCATCTGGATGGGTTCAAATTGTCAAACTGTACCTGAGCAAAGCCCATGTATACTACCCAGGACCTTGTAGATCTAGATCAGTGTTTCCCAAAGTGGATGATACTGGCCTCCAGTGTGCACTGGAATGATGTAGGGGGGTCTGCAAAAGCATATACTTATACTTTATCTTGGATTATGGGCTGGAGTACAAAAAGACAATTAATTTCCAGGGTGTGGGAGCACGGAGTAATTTTTCCTGAAAAGGGGGCAGTAGGCCAAATAGTTTGGGAATGTATGATTCTAGACCAAAAAACCATGTTGCTGACTCATAGTGACTCTACTAGACAGAGTAGAAGAGCCTTGTGGGACTTCCAAGGGTGTGATCTTTATAGAAGCAGATTGCCACATCTTCTGCCCACACAGCTACTGGTATCTTTGAACCATGGACTTTTTGGATAGAAGCCGAGTGCTTGGTTAACCGCTGTACCACCAGGTCTGTGCAGTATCTACATCTTACTTCCCTAGTGTTGCTACAGCAGAAGTGCCACAAAGAGGTGGCTTTAACAAACTTGAATTTATATTGTCCCCATTTAGGAGGGTTTCGGAAAAGTCACTCTAGAGTCTGAAGCCTCCCGAAAGTCCTTATCTCACACCACTTCTGCTTCCCAGTTCCTTGGAGATCCTACTACGTCTTGGCATGTAAACTTATCCCATTTCTGCTTGTTGAATCCCTTTTATATTTCAAAAGGACTTGATTCAAGACATACTCTATATTAATCATGCACCATACACATAAAAGAATCCATTCCTAAATGGGATTATAGCCACAAGCACAGAGGTTCGAATTTAACAGCACGTATTTTGGGGAGTGTGTAGTAGTTACATAATTTTATTCCAACTTGAAGGTATAAAAGCGTAGGGGTGGATTCTAGCCTGTCAATCAGATCATACCTCCCCTTGTGGGCATGGCCTTGTCTTATAGAGGACCCTGCCCACCCCAACCTTTACCTTCTGTCCACCCCACTCTTCACCTTCATACCAGCGAGCCACCCAGAAACTTGCCAGCGCCCTGTGATGCTTCTACCACCCTTGGATCTACGTGACGTGGCACCCACTGGTTTGTGATCCTCCTACATTCTGTATCATTGCATGTAGCTGCTTGAGTCTGAGGAGGGATTTATGGACTAGGATCAGACTTATGGACTTGATCTGGACTGGGCTGGGATATTTGCTTCATATATAATTACTTCTTGATATAAAGCTCTCTGTCACACATATGAATGTCACTGGATTTGTTTCTCTCGTCAAACTGGCTTAACACATGGGGCACAATTCAATTCATAACCTACTACCCTTTAACTCCACCCCCCAAAATTAATATATTTGCAATGTGCAAAGCACATTCACCCAATCATCTGAAATCCAAACACTCTTAAATCAGTTCCACATCCAAAATCTCATCTTCTGATCTATGTAAATCAAACAAGGCTAAGAATTTAGGCATATTCCTTCCTAAAGCAAAATTCCTCTTCTTCTGTGTGTTAGGCAGGGTTTTCTAGAGAAGCAAAACCCCATGGTACTTTTGTATGCATATACAGAAAGAAATCAATATCAGGGAAATGGTTCACACAGTTGTGGAAGCAAGTCTGTGGGACAGATGCTAATCTAGAGGTCTCTCCTCTCATAGCTCTAGGGGCTACTGAAACCAGGAATGGCAGGAAGACCACAGGCTGCAGAGGCAGATGAATATAAGGTCAACAGGTCAGGTGGCAGGTCAGATGGCAGGCTGCTGAGGGCTTCCAGGATAAGCAGGCTGTTGGCGTGAGTTGAAAGAACTGGACAGAGATCATTGAGCCAGATGCCAGATCCAGACCCAGCAAAAAGGCAAACTCGCTTCCGCATGGCATCCACTTACATAGGGATTAGGCCACCCCCAAGGTAACTTCCTTTCAATTGCCTCAGGGATAGTAAGGGGCTACACTCTGCCCTAATGTTCTTGCAAATGATGGACTGCTCAGGACAGATTCCATTATGGATTTGATTACATTGTGTTAGGTAATATCATGGGGAATTATGAAACCCCACTGCCAAATTATTGAACATCCTGATCCAACCCAGTTGACACAAAACCTAACTATTAAAATCTGTAAACCTGTGAAATCCAGAATACAAGTTACCCGTTTTCAGAGCACAACGGTGGAACAGACAAAAAGTAGACATTTCCATTACAAACGAGAGAAACTAGAGGGAAAGGGGGAATCCAGACACCAAGCAAATCCAAAATGCAGCAGGAAAAAACTACATTAACACTCAAGACATGAAAATAATCATTTCTTCTCAGAGACCTTATGGATGATGACCCTGTCCTCCAGACTCCGGGTGTTGGTCTTGCCCTCTCAATTCTGGGTGGAGGCCCTTCAACCCTGGACTTCAGCTCTAACTTCCAGGCCCAACAGGTCAGCAACTCTGCTCTCTCAGCTCTGGGCAGCCCTGTTCTCCCAGTCCATTTGAATAGCAGGCTCCATTCTTCTGCTTCTTAGGCAGTGCAGTCCCACCCTCTCAGCTTGGAGCTGTGGCCCCATCCCTCAGCACACATGGCAGCCCACACTCTGGAACACAACTGAGTTAGAAGAGATCTGAGTCTTTGAAACCTAGGAGGTAGGGGCCCCGCTCTTTACGATCAAGGAAATGGGGACTCCACCCTTGAAAGCAGGAACACCCTGTGTTTTTCTCTCCTTCCAGCCCTTGCACTGACCTCCAGATTGCTCTAGGGTCGATCTTTCCTTTCCTTGGAAGACAACAGATGGGATCCCTTTGGTTTGTTTCCTGCCCATAGAATTCAAAGAGGCCAACACCACTCTTCCCTGCTAGGTTGACTGCTGGTTAGTTGTGTCCAACTCATCAGTGAGAGGCTTAATTTCCTTAATAAAATGATTATGTAGCCTGGGAAAACTCAGTGGCCTCTGTCCCTGATTTCTCTAACAGAATTTTTTTAAATCATTACATTTACAGTTCATTTTTAAAGTCCATCTCTTTTCTCTTGCATTTTCACTGTAAGTGGCAAGGAGAAACCACGTGGCTGCTTTAAGATATTACGAAAAAATCTAATCAGTCAGGTAGCCAAGTTAATCACTTACCAGTTCCACCTTCCTCCAAACATTGGAAGGTGAGTCAGACCAGTTACTTTTCACTGTATAAAAAGTCACTGCCCCTCCTCCATTGTCCAGTCCCATGTTCATCGTTTTCCTTTAAAGTCAGACGAGAAGCACATGGAACATCCACACTTCTAGCACCATTCTGTTTCTGGTGCTTTATGGATTTTCTAAAATGGTAGAGACTTCAAGACTCTTCACTTCCTTCTGAGACCTCATCAGAATTGCCTTTGCATCCATGACCCTGCCAACAGTCTCTTCCAGGCAATTTAGGTTTTTAAGATTAAGCATCTTCAAACTCTTCCAGCTTTTACCAAATGCCCAATTCCAAAACCTCTTCCACATTTCAGTAGAGCAAGACTCACTTCTTGGTACCAAATTCTTAGTTACCTAGTGTCACTGTAATAGAAATGCCTCAAGTGGATGCCTTTAGCTTGAACAGAAACCAATTTTTCTCACAATTTAAGAGATTACAAGTCTGAATTTAAGAGAAAGTTCTTGTCTCTCCCTCTCTGTTGACTGTGGAAGAAGGTCTTTGTTTCTTGCAGCTTCTGCTTTCTGGTTTCTTGGAAATCTCCATGTGTCTTGGTAACTATCTTACCCCATCTATGCTCACTCTTTGCTTGTTGAATCTCTATTATATCTTAAAAGAGATTGAGTGAAGAAAACCCTACACTAATCCTTCCTCCTTAACATAGCAAAGATGACCTTTTCCTAAATGACATGGTAGCCACAGGCAAAAAAGGCTAGGATTTACAACACATATTTGGGGGTGGGGAACATAATTTACTATATATACTTGAATATAAGCCGACCCAAGTATAAGCCGAGGTACCTAATTATTACCTCGGAAACCAGAAAAACTGGTTGACTCGAGTATAAGCCTAGGGTGGGAAATGCAGAAGCTATTGGCGAGTTTCAATAATCAAAACAAATGAAAATAAAATTACTAAAAATTGAGACATCAGTGGGGTAATGCATTTAAATATATATTTTAAATAAAAAATGTAAATAAAAGGACAACAGGTCATTTAACATTAGTAAACCAGTGCAGTAAGTGGAAAATAGGTTCAACAAAAACAATGAGATATCAACAATGATACCTTAAGAGTACTGTTCCCTGATTTCAATCAGCAACCAAGCTAAAATGTAAAGAGTTATAACCCTTCAAAACTGGATTCCTCATCATCACCCATATCTCAATGCAGAGATTCAGCTGATGTGAAGTCACCATAGACGTTGTCCTCACTGAGATCGCCGTCATCATTTTCATACAAAGCGCAGTCTTCACTGCCATCCATAGCATTACTAATACTATATTTCTGGAAGGCACGTCGCACCATGTCTCTGGAATGTCTTCCCATGCATCTCGAATCCACTTTACTATTAACTCTACGTCAGGCTTCATGAGATTTCCTCCTTTTGTTAGTCGGGCTTGACCAGATGACATCCATTCATGCCACTGACCCGTGTATAAGCCGAACCCATTTTTCAGCACATTTTTTGTGCTGAAAAACTCGGCTTATACATGAGTATATATGGTAATTCATAACAGGTCTTAAATTAATACCTATATTAATAAATATTAATCTATTATATTTATATTTATTATTTATATACTTGTGTTTATGCCAACTATAGACTAAAATGTATATACAGTTCTCACTCTATAGTGTGGATTTACTCATTCTTAATGAATCTTGAAGTTAACTTTAACATTTTGAGTTAAAGAATCCCTTTAGGTGCCACCGTAGAGAGAGTATGAACTAGGTGGATTTCAGCCAACAATCGCAGATGTAATTTAGGTGTCTGAGTGATCTGAGAAGGAGCGCAGTGGCGTAGTGGGTTATAAGGTGGACTGTTAACCACAAAGTTAGCAGTTCGAAGCTGGCAGCTTCTCTGTGGGAGAAAGATGAGGCTTTTGATTACCATAAAGATTTATAGTCTTCAAAACCGACAGGGGCAGTTCTACTCTGCCCTTCAGGGGCACTATGAATCAGAATGGACACAGTGGCAGTGGGTTTTGTTTTGTTTTGAAGTAAGCTGATCTGATAACATTTGGCTTTGGCCTGAGACTATTTTATTAATATGACCCAGAGGAAGGATGGAGAAAACACAAATCTCAGGTATGTGGCAAGGACTTCAATGAAAGCGTTAAGCCCCAATATAAGTGATCTGTATGATCACCTGATATTGGTAATCCTCAATTTACGAACTATTCAAATCTCAAATCAGAGCTGACATAAGACAGAATAAGAGAAAATAACTCTGTTCTAAAAGGTGGGACTACCTGGGCAGTGGAAGCTGTGAGAGCCAGAACTCCACAGAATTGCCTGTTTCTTTTGGGTGGGAGCAGGTGTCTGACAAGCTTGGGCCTTTGACAATGTGCATGAGATCTCACTGCTCTTCAATCACTCATTTTAGTGGAAGACACTCTGAGTTTTCCTCTCCGAGAGGAAAGCCTGACGGCAGCCTATGCAGGTTCCAGCTCTCCGTGTTCTATTTTATCAAGCTTAGGTAAATATTGAATCTTTGTCTCATGTAACTTTCCCACTCCATAGTCCAATCTCTGCCAATTTAACTTTGGCATTTCACTCTTGCTCTGATAATAAGAGTAATCCAATTGCCTTCTTAGGGTGTGATATGGCATGTGTAATACAAGGGAAAGCTAGGAGGAGAAAGTAAATACAGAACAAAGATCATGCTATTGAAGAAACTTTTGGTCTTGCAGAGTCTATTGGGATACCCTCTAACTCGACCTTAAGTTCCTAAGACACAAAAGGAAAGGGGAGTTCTGTTGGACCAACCCCAAAACTACTCCCAAAGACTTCCCCCTGATGAGGTTATTCCAAATCTCCCTTTTCTGTTTGATGCTCAGTTTATCACTCAGGCTCTCTCTCTCTCAGAAGAGTAAGTGGAAAGTGGGCACGGGGTGACCCACTCGGCATTAATGGTCCGACGAGATGCAGGCTCAGATGGCAAGACAGAGGCCAAAAGGATGCAAAATCTCAGAATAGAACTGATGGTGGCAAGAACCAAAAGGCAAAGAAGTAATCTATCAGTGCCTGTCTGGGATCATGAAGGAGTTTGGAGGATGTGAAATTACAATCACAGCCAAGGGTTGACCAGGTCACACAGCAAGTCAGAAACTGGTTCTCCGTTCAAGATGTTATCAGTAAAACATAACTCGGGTCAGGATTCCAGGAAATTAGGAGGGCGAGTCAAGGTGTGTTTGTGACCTGATTTTGAGACAAGGCCTGTTTGCATCAGGAGACACTTCTTTATAAGTCCTTAAGGGCAGCAACTGGGCTGAGTTGAGCTTACCTGAGTCAACCTTTGAACAGGAGAAGCTGGCTGGGAACAAGCCCAACATGCTGGGGCTGCAGGTGAGTTGGCACAAAACTCTCCCTGGTGAGAAACCAGAAGTGACAGCAGTGCCTCTCACTGCTGACTGAACTCTAGACTCACCTGGGGAGCTTTTTAAAAAAAATCCCAGTTTCCAGCCACACTGCAGACCAATTAAATAGGAATTTCTTGTGCTTGGGCCCAGGGGTTGGTAGGTTTAAAAGCTCCCCAGGTGAACTTAATATGCAGCTAGACCTGTAAGCCCTGGGCTTCACGTGGGTTCTGAGAGACCCAAGTTAAGCTTAGAATGAACTCAAAGGTTCTTTCTGATAAATTTTCTTGAGAGCAGCTAGTAACTATAAAATGACACAAACAATTAAAGGAAATTTAAAGCATACTTTACATTTAAAATGTTTAGATAACATTTAAGCAAGAATACTTTTGGGGTGACTATTTTATTGTGCCCCAGGTGGAAGTCCATACAGCAAAGTAATCGTCCAATCAATACTTCATACATAACTTGTTCTGTGACACTGGCTGTAGTTCCCACGATGTGTTAGCACTTTATTTCCTCCCTGGTTCCCCATTTCTATAGTTTCCCTGTCTCTCCCTGCTTCCTCATTCATGGGTTTGAGCAAATGTCCCCTAAACAGTTACATAATCTGGTGTCAATGTGGGACTTGAGAGGATTAAGAGTGAAGGGGTGGAGTCTAGTCTGTCTACCGGATCATAGCCAATGAGGCCTCTGTTTGGGTATGGCTTTCTCCTGAGGATTCTGGGAAATCTTGTTTTTCCTTCCTTGGACGTGGGAGAGACTCTCAGCTCACTCCCTTAGAGATACTCTACTGACAGGAGACATGACGCTATGCTCTGGAAGCTGGAAAAGCTACATGGTCCGACCCTGATGAGCCTGAACCCTGGCCCTGGGAAGCCACATGGAGCCCCTGCGAGCCCTGAGAGGCTTACAATGCCAGTGGATCCAAAGACTTTCTACCCACTGGCCTGTGATCATCCTGCATTCAGCATCCTTGCATGTGTTTTGTGAGTCTGAAGAGGACTTTATAGATTGGTATTGGACATAAGGGCTAATATTGGATTTATGGGCTTGGACTGAAATGGGTTGGGATACTTTCGTAAGCTACAATTACCTTTTATATAAAACTCTCTCTTACAGGCATATGTGTGATTATGAATTTGTTTCTCTACCTGGATTAACACAGTTACCCTTTTGATCATGTATATTTGATTTCTCGAAGGAGCACATTCTTCTGGAATGTGACCATTTCATAAGAGGTGGTCTCCAGGAGTTTCTTGAGTGTCAAGTTAGACAGTTGTCTCACACCAACAGCCTTAGTGGTTCCTCTGTCTTCTTTAGGACATAGTAAGCTTGGTCTTCTTCTTGTTTTTAATGTTTTTTCTATTCTTTAATTAATTCTAACCAAGACCTTCTATTGGGGAGCCTGGTCAGTGAGAGCAATAGGGGTAGCCGGGCACTATCTAGTTCTTCTGGTCTCAAGTTAGAAGAGACCCTTGGTTGCTGTGGGTCATTAATTTTTTTGATTAACTGCTTCCTTAGTTTTCATTTTTCTTCATTCTCTTTTACTACAGGCAGAAAGAGACCAAACTTTCAAGGCCCTAGACACAACTTATACATTAGGAGGTAAAACATTGTCTTTTGCCAATTGACCTGGATGTCCCCTAAATTAAATATGCCCTTAAAAGAGAGATAAGAATATACCTTGTAAGGTTATGGGATATAGGCTTAATACAAACTAAGCAAGGCTCTGAAGAATTCTGATCAGGGCAGTGATAAGAGAAAAGCAGTAATGTAGGGAGACTAATCAGTTGCTGATTACTGGCATAGCCAGTTGAGCCCATTTCATTTAGCAAACATTTATTAATAAGGATAACTGCTATTTATCAAGGCAAGCACCGTGACAATCTATTCAGTCCTGCCAACGGTCCCGTGAGGTTGTGCTCTCCTTATTTAATATAGGAGTGGGTATGTGACTTGACCAAAGTCATAGGGGAGGAAGGAATGGAGTCAAGAATTGAATGCAGGTAGTGTAACTGCCAAGTTCCCATTCATAGCCATCTTCTTTCCTGAAGAGTTACTGCTCCCGATACTGTATTACCTGTGGGGACACAGGGATGGATTTGTGTTCTTTCCTGTAAGAGAGAGAGAGAGAGAGAGATGTGTCAAGAAATAACCATAATACGAGATGATAAGTTTCAATACTAGTGTTATGTGAACACAAATGAGGTATGATTAACTCTACCTACTCCCAAAGGACTCTAAAGAAGATACAAGAAGACAAGTGGAGAGTTGCTCCTTGGACCTCAAGAAGAAGAAAAGTCAAAGGAGGAATAAGGTGCAATGGAAAGAAAGGGACAACAGGACACAGGACAAACTAAGGTTAGACAAGCAAGGTCCCTAAGTGACAACAGTTAAGGAGGCACTTATTCTTAGGGCTTTTCCTGTGCTGCTAAGACCCCAAGGCACCTGGTTTGTGTCACTCCGAGTCTTACTTTCCTCAAAGAGTCTCAGCTATGAGGGTCTATATAGTGATAGCCATTCTAGAGCAGGGTGCTCGAGAATTTAGCCTCCCTTCCTTAGTACTTTCAGACTTCAAGCTTAGGTTGTGAGAAAATGACACTGGAAGAAGGAGTGAACCAAAGGGGGGAATCGGTTGGCCTGAGAAGAGGAATAGTTTGAGGCTCTTTGAGTCTGAGATAATGACAACCATCAACCTGGAAGTATACAACTATCATTTAGCACACAAATGGGGCTTGGACTTCAATTAAGTCTGCGAATATGAACTTAGGAGTTAAGGGAATGGATGCTTTGCAAGCAATAGAGTAGTTAGTGGTAAGATTAAAAGGTGAAGGGTCTAGCAATGTAGGCTAAGTCTTAGCCAAAGGGAAACAACTTCCTCATCTCTCAGAAGACAGGCAGTAATAATCATAAAACACACACACACACACACACCACTAGTTGCTGTTGAGGAAGCTCCAACTCGTGGCAGCCCACGTGTATCAGAGTAGAACTATACTCTGCATGAAAATACTAAAAATAGTAACAGATTGTTTAATACCATTTTATGCAGTCCCACGAGTGTTCCCTGTAATTGCTACTGAACAGTTTACAATTACAAACTGACAATGTTATAGTGGCTCCCTTCGAGCAACCAAGTCCATGACATAGAACTAGCTGCAAGTTTCTGATTTTCTAGAACAAATATTTACTCATGGTTGGACTCTTGGTTTCCAGAATAACTCTAAATGACAGCAGCAGTTTTGCAACTAGGCCGAACGTCACTGGTTAGATGCACTTCCAGCCCAGGTTATAAAATACAAAACCAACCCCCTGTCACTGAGTCAGTTCTGACTCATACCAATCCTGGAGGACAGAGTAGAACGGTTTCTGCAACTGTAACTCTTGACAAAAATAGAACCCCTTGTCTTTCTCCTACTAGGTTATAAAGCCCTTTAATTTTTTTAATGAAAAATTACCCAAGAAACGTTGGATCTTTGGGGTGTTATTTATGCATTTTTTTCATACCCATGCTGTCCAGAATCCTATACTCTTACATTTTTAGTTTGTAAAAAATTATTTACTTTTAAAATTTTTATTGTGAATTGGATAAAAGTTGTAGAGCAAATCACTTTCCCACTTTCCCACTTTGCCAACAATCCAGACACATTCTATTTTATCTCATGAATCGCAAGTCTGATGAGGGCACATGACATGGCACCCATCTTATATCCCTCGCTGGGTTTCCTGTTCCCATCCCTTCTTTTCTAATAATCCTTCTGAACTTTGTCCTGGGTAAATACTACCCTTGGGATCTCAAATGCTGATTATCCTAAGGAGTACATACTTCTCAAGTGTCACTGTCTCTCACATAGACCTGTCTATCGTGTGGCTGAAACTTGAGCCAAGGGTGTGTTCAGTTCCACACCTGAAATGAGACAGAGGGCCACCAGTCTCTACCCAACAAGTAAGCCTGGCATTTTAAATAACTTTTGTTCATAACAATGTAAATTGTATTCAGTGCCTTAAAATAAAAAGAAATAACTTTTAGTTGGATTCCACTACTCTGTAGAGAACTTGCTCATCGGATCCCTTTCGGAGCAGCTGAGAGTGGTGGGCAGGCGCCACCGAATTCTTCTGCTCTCAGAGTCATGGAGGCTGATGTCCATGTGGTCCACTAGCCATTGGACTAAATGTTTCTGTTAGGTGTCTCGGGTTAAAAATACCCATGTATTTCCATCGTTCTTTTCTAGACCTTGACTTTCTACTGAGCCCTTGGGATCAGCCTCTCTTTTTCCTCCCTCTCTCCTCCCCACCACCCTCATGACCCCTTGATAGAGCACAGATTGTTATTCTCTTCAAAGCTCACACCGACCGCTGTCTCCTTCCCTCTGGTTTCTGTTGTTCTCCCCCTGGAGGGGTGTGTGTGATCATGTGCCATTCATTGCGATCAGTAGCCCCTCCCTCCCCTAATCTCCCCCCTTCCCCTCTACCTTTTTGGTGTCGCTCTTTCTGGCTATTTAGGGCCTTCTACTGGGAGGTGTGGTTGATGGTACTGGTTGACGCCATTGGCTGAATTAAGCTCACCTGGCCTAGATGGGGCCATCCCAGGTGTACCACATACATAGGTGTACCGCCCATTCCTAGCTCAGAGCCTGAATTTGGAGCATGCCCAGTAGACAACCTGGTCCCCGTTCTGGCTACCTAACATTTCCCCCCTGAAGAGGTATGTACCCAAATCTTTGGGGAACTAGGCAATGACATCTCTAGCTGCTTCCTGTTGGCAAAAGGGGCAGAGTGGGTTTTGGGTGCACCCCTTCCCTACTCTTTTGGAAGGGGTTGTCCACTCCGGGCCCATGATGGATGAGGTTGGGGTGGTTCAGGAGCTGGGGGTCCTGGTGCTGGCACACTAGATTCAGACACCTTGATAACCTGAGAACTTCTGGAAGATGAAACAAAAAAGGTGGACAGTTTAGGTGAGACAGGGGTGAGGCTGTGAGATGGCAGTGCCCTTGAAGGTGGGGGTTAGTGTCACGGGAAGTTAAAGAAAGAAATCTTAGGACTGACAGGCATAGATGTGAAAGCATTTACTGACTTAAAGACTGTGATGAGTCTGAGGTAGAGTTTCTGTGGAACACTTATCTGTCCTGGGGTGGTGGTGAAACACCCCCAGCAGCTCTCAGGGGTGCTTGTCTGTATGCTCTGCTTCTGAGGGGTCCAGGTACAACAGTTCCCACAGTTTCACCTGTGAATGGTGCCCAGGGTCAAGGAAGAAGGTGAGGATAGGCAGCCCAGTATCTAGGAGGACATCCATTGACCTTGCTGCCACATTGATTGTTCACCCAAAGTTCCAGACCCACTACAGCTCTCCTGCTGCTTTGCTGCCCAGGCCGGGCCAGTCTTCAATGAGAAACTGCTCACTGGTCTGTGGGCGCCCTCCCTCCTGCTATCTGCCATAGGACAAGGGACACCCTGGTGGCCAGCTTGCTTGCTGGGGTGGCACAACCCTCGGATGGGCCTATTCTGCCTGGGGCAGTTCTGTACCCAATGGCCCGGTTCCCGACACACATACTACTTGGCACTTTGGTCACAGGTCTGGGAGACCCGGGAGGTGGCTGATGGGCAGTTAGTAAGTGTGACCAGTACCTGGGAGGCCTGATGTCCTTCCTTCTCTCCTTCTCCTGAGCCCGCACCTCCCCCTCCTGTTCCCTATTACAAAAGGCAGCATCAGCACCAGCAACCATCTCTTCTAGGGTCACCCCTTCAGGCTTCTGAACTAACTTCAGGGGCTCCTCCCGAATGTCCGGTGCAGCCTACGTGAGAAATGTGTCCCTGAGTGAGACTCGCCCTTGGTAGGAGTCTACGTCTACGGCAGTGTGATCCCTCAGGGCTGCCTTTAGCCGCTCTGAGCAACCCATGGGGCTTTCCTCAGGTCCCTGGTGAATCGCTGTCCCTTTGGCATATTAATAGCCTTTTGCCCACCTGACTTCAGTCCACGTGTGATACACACCGGAAAATGTTCCCGTGCCCGCCTGTTCTGGGGGTCACTATGCTCCCAAGCAGGGTCAGTAAAAAACACAGCTGTTTCCCCTACTGGGTACTTTTCATTCATCACATGTAACTCCTCTGCAAACTTCGTAGCACCTTTGAGCACTCATTCTTTCTCAAAGTCTGTCATGGTCTGTCCCAGTATGACCACTCCATCCTTCCAAGTTGAAGCACAGGCTAGGATGAGGTGCCGGAAGCTTTCCCTGTACTGTCTGGGTTTGTTAGAGGAACTGCCCGGGTCACTTTTTATCTGCTTGAGTTGAATTAGGGCGAAAGGCCTGTGAACTCTCTGGGGACCCAGCTGTCTCTAATAAGGGTAGAACGTTGGCAGGTTCAGAGCTGGGGGAATAATAGCCCCTAGCTTCAGGGCCCCTTAGGGACTCCTGGGTGCACTGGGAACAGAGGTTGTTACTGCTCCTCAAATGGAAAATGCTCTAACATTAGGGAACTCCTCCCACTTCCCCATCCTTCCACAGAAATGTCCTAGCTGAATCAGAGTTGGAAGGGAAAGGGTACCATTTTTTGGCCAGGATTCTCTTTCCCCCAAAATGTACTGTGGCCAGATGGAATTGCAAAATGAAATCAGCTTCTATTGCTCCAACCTCTCCAGGTCAGATTAGATAGAATGCAATATAGCGCCGAACCATTGGGACAGCATTACCTATCCAGAAAACAAAACAGCAGAGAAGTCATGAGAACTCGATGCCTCAAGGTCAGTGACCAGTTTCAGCTCACGCCAGTAGGGTGCCATGAAACTGGGGCCTCTTGCAGGGGAGGGGATGTCAAGGGAGGGGTCGGGGATGCCAGTCTTTGCCAGAAAACTGGGCCCCAACTGTTTTCTAGACAGCAAGCAATGGCCACCAGCTTAAGTGACCATACAGAGCCTACGGAGTGAATTACTGGGAAGAGTAATTCACCAATCTCTGATGGCGAGACCACTGCTTGGAATGGCCTCCCAATAACCTTCAAAGGTGCCCCTGGCAGCAGCAGGCTCCTGCACCTGTAACGGGGAGGAGAGACCCGTCAAGTGGCTCAGGGAGCATTGTAGGAAAATTGGAATTCTTGGCTGGACAACTGTTGCAGTGAACGGTATCAGGAGCTGTCCCCCAAAGTGCTAAAGGTAGTATTGCTGAAAGGAAAAAGTTAACAGTTACTCAGGCTTGGCTTCCGGATGCCTTTGGCTGAGGCTTTGGCAACGGAAAACCAGCTACTAGAAAAAAAACCAAACCAGCACACTGGCAGCCGCTAAAGTAAACACCCAGCAGGACCAAACAGCTTGTTTGCAAAACCAGGAGAAAGCAAAAGGGAAGGGAAGCGTCCCACCCCCGGACTAGGCAGGTCTAGCTCCTGAGGCCCAAGCAGCCAGCCCACTAGGCCCCGCAGCCCCACCCCCCATGTTTGTAGCAGTGGGTGCCATCTTGTCCAGGGTCACATGCTCAGTTGCCCCACAACAAAATGGCGGCAGCTACTGGGCAGTGCCATCTGGCCAGGGAGCAAAGAGTCACGTGTTGAGGAAAATGGCAGCCGCCACATGTGGCCTAGTTGACTGGCGGGGTACAAGCCACTGAAACCAGAGTCCTAAAGAGACCAAAAGGGTTTACACATGTGCACATGGCTGTCTAGCTGGCCGGTATGCAAAGCAGACCACTGAAAATCAAAAAGGCTTTTGGGACCATAATTCCCCAACCCTGCAGGCTGCAGTGTTTCCATCCCATGCAGGCATCGAGGCTGGGGAGAGCATGCGAACCCCCAGAAACACAAAGAGGCCAACACACAGCCCCATACACCAATAGGGAGCACAGATGGAAAGGCAGACTCAAGGGGATGGGGCTCCAAAGAGCCGGTTTGGGACCATCTGCAGTGGGAAAAGGCCAGACTGGTGTCCTGGCATCCTTTCCAAATCGTGCACAGTGCAGTTTTAAGGTCCAGCCGAGCTGCTGTTTCTTCAGCCTTATATTTCGGAGTCATGGTACCAAAATGTTAGGTTTCTCTGGTTAGAGAGACCTCGGTCCTTGGCTTCCCATGAGAAAGAATTCATGCAGAAGCCTGGTGTGTGATCCAAGTGGGTTTTTACAAAGGATGGAAGAAGTTTCAGGTTTTACAAAGGCACCCTATGGGAACTTCACACCCACATGTGGACACCCGAGGGCAGAGAAACCGGCAGCCTGGCCGGCTGGGGAGCAGCTAAAAAAGAGCTTAGTGGTCTTAAAATTTCTGGCTTTTCGGGGCCCTCTGCTGGGAGGCATAGTCGATGGTACTGGTTGACCCCATTGACTGAATAAGCCCACCTGGCCTACATGGGGCCAATCCAGGTGTTCTGCCCACCAAGTTTTATCGCCCCTTCCTGGCTCAGGGCCTGAATTTGGAGCATGCCAGTAGACAACCCGGTCCCTGGTCTGGCTACCTAACTTTCGATGTGGCTTTTCCTCTTTTCACTCTCTGCCCTCCAGACACAGAGGGACCAGTCGTTGCACCTTGATGGCTAAGTTTGAGCTTTTTTTTTTTTTTTTAAATCATTTTATTGGGGGCTTATACAATTCTGATCAGAATCCATACATATATCCATTGTGTCAGGAACATATGTACATTTGTTGCCATCATCATTCTCAAAACATTTGCCTTCCACTTGAGCCCTTTATCATTCATAAATTATTTTGTCATATGTTACACTGCCCGACGTCTCCCCCTGCCCTCTTCTCTGCTGTCCATCCCCCAGGGAGGAGGCTATATGTAGAGTCTTATACTCAGTTTCCCCTTTCTACCCCACATTCCCTCTACCCTCCAGGCATCGCCACTCTCACCACAAGTCCTGAAGAAGTCATCTGTCCTGGATTACCTGTGTTTCCAGTTGCTATCTATACCAATGTACATCCTTTGGTCTAGTCAGATTTGTAAGGTGGAATTGGGATCATGATAGTGGGGGGGAGGAAGCATTTAAGAACTAGAGGAAAGTTATATGCTTCATCGTTGCTACCCTGAACTCTGACTGGCTCATCTCCTCCCCACAGCCTTTCAGTAAGGGGGTGTCTGATTGGCTGCTGATTGGCTTTGAGTCTCTACTCTGCACTCACCCACATTTACAATGATATGACTTTTTGTTCCTTGATGCTTGATACCTGATCCCTTTGACAGCTCGTGGTCATACAGGCTGGTGTATTTCTTCCATGTGGTATTTGTTGTTTCTGAACTAGATGGCCACTTTTTTATCTTCAAGCCTTTAAGACCCCAGATGCTATATCTTTAGATAGCCGGGCACCATCAGCTTTCTTAAGCACATTTGATTATGCACACGTTTGTCGTCATTGCTCATATCAGGAAAGTGGGTACACACTGATATTTTTTGTTCTTTGATGTCTGATAACTGGTCCCTTCTACACCTCATGGTCAGACAGGCTGATGTGCTTCTTCCGTGTGGGCTTTGATGCTTCTCAGCTAGATGGCCGCTTGCTTATCTTCAAGCCTTTAAGATCCCAGACACTGTATCTTTTGATAGCCGGGCACCATCGGCTTTCTTCACCACATTTGCTTATGTAAACATTTTTATTCAGCTATCGTGTTGGGAAGGAATGCATCCTGGGATGCCAATTTAAGAGAACAACATGTTCTTGCATTGAGTAAGTGTTTGAGTGGAGGCCCAATATCCATCTGCTGCCTTAATACTAAACCTATAAATATGTGCACATAAATTTCCCATACTCTTATATAAATAGATTTACATATGTACATTCCAGTCTTTAGACCTCTATAAATACCCTTTGTCACCTAGTTCTTTCCTCTATTTTCTTTTACTTTCCTCTTGTCCCACTATCATGTTCAGCCTTCATTTGGGTTTCAGTAATTTTTCTCGGTTACCTTGCCCTTGCTGAATCCCTACCAGGCCTCTCACACCCTCCTTGCTACTGATTTTGGATCGCTTGTTGCTCCCCTGTCCCTGGGTTGGTCAGCACCATCTCCTTACCCCCACCTCCCCTTCTCCTGTGTCCCCCCGGAACCATTGGTTCCTCCAGACTATTCATCCAGTCTTTCTTATCTAGATAGATCTGTAGAGATAATAATATGCACCAAAAATCAAGCCATAGCAAGATAGGTGATGAGTGAGAACACAGCGATGACAACCAAAAAGGAAACTAATTGCCTGTAGAAGAATAAATTAATTGAAAGAAAAAAATTTAAAAAGAAAGAAAAACCTGTAAGTAGATCAAGGTCTGGTTTTTGATCTCTAGGCGTGTCCTTCAGTCAGGTCCAATGGGGTACCATGCTCTGGCCTCAGAGTCTGTCCTTTGTACTCCCTTGGGGGCTCCCTGCTCTGTTCCCACAGTTGCTCTGCCGCCCGCTTTTAGTGGTTTGCCTTGGTCAGTCTGGGCCAGTCCCGACACTGAGTCTCCAGTGTTGTCCCCCTTAGGGCCCTGGGCCATCAAGGGATGGCATGTCTCGTAGTGTTATCAGCCATATTATATGATCCACTCTGTGCATTGGCTGTTCAGAGCGGGGATATCTTCCTCCAGGCCTGATGGGCCAGGATGTGCTCCACTCTCTCTTCCTCCCCCTTCATTTGCTCCCATTTGCTCTGATCAGACATGCCCCTCTCCTCTAGCTGCAGCTTCAGTGCTGTCCTCTCAAGTAAGTTCTTCTGGGGGGAGGGGCAGTCATCCATGTAGCTGATATGGGGACTGACAAGGTTGAGCTTTTGCACTCCCTCAATGCATGAATACTTTCGTTTATTAAATTGGTACTCTATGATGCTCACTCTCCCGACACAACTGCTGAAGCCAAAGTGGGTGAACAAGTAAATGTGGTTAAGAAAGCTGATGGTGCCCGGCTATCAAAAGAGATAGTGACTGGGGTCTTAAAGGCTTGAAGATAAACAAGCGGCCATCTAGCTCAGAAGCAACAAAGCCCACATGGAAGAACACACCAGCCTGAGTGAGCGAGTGATCCCAAAGGGATCAGTTATCAGGCATCAAAGAACAAAAAATCATCATATCATTGGCTGCACACCTCCATGATAGGATCGCTGAAGACAAATGGGTGCATAAGCAAATGTGGTGAAGAAAGCTGATGGTGCCCGGCTATCAAAAGAGCTAGTGTCTGGGGTCTTAAAGGCTTGAAGATAAGCAAGCGGTCATCTAGCTCAGAAGCAAAAAAGCCCACATGGAAGAAGCACACCAGCCAGTGCAATCACGAGGTGCCAAAGGGACCAGGTGTAAGGCATCATGAAAAAAAAAAAAAGAATGTGTGTGTGTGTGTGTATATATGTATATATATGTATATGTATATATATGTATATATATGTATATATATGTATATATATATATATATATATATACCATATTAAATGAAGGGGGAAGTACAGAGTGGAGACCCAAGGCCCAAGTGTCGGCCACTGGAGATCCCCTCATAGATGGGTTTAGGAGAGGAGATGGGCCAGTCAGGGTGCAAGGTAGTACCGACGAAGAGCACAGCTTTCCCCCAGATCCTGGATGCTTCCTCCCACCAACTACCATGATCCGAATTCTACCTTGCAGGGCTGGATAGGGCAGAGGTTGTACACTGGTACATATGTGGGCTGGAGGCACAGGGAATCCAGGGTGGATGATACCTTCAGGACCAAGGGTGTGAGGGGCGATGCTGGGAGGGTGTAGGGTGAGTGGGTTGGAAAGGGGGAACTGATTACAGGGATCCACATGTGACCTCCTCCCTGGGAGAGGGAAGGCAGAGAAGGGGGGGAAGGGAGACTCCGGATAGAGCAAGATATGACAAAATAACGATGTATAAATTACAAAGGGCACATGAGGGAGGGGGGAGCGGGGAGGGAGGGAAAACAAAAAAGAGGACCTGATGCAAAGGGCTTAAGTGGAGAGCAAATGCTTTGAGAATGATTGGGGCGGGGAATGTATGGATGTGCTTTATACAATTGATGTATGTATATGTATGGGCTGTGATAAGAGTTGTTTGAGTCCCTAATAAAATGTAAAAAAAGAAAAGGGAAAAGAAAGAAAGAAAAGAAAATGATTAGGGCAAAGAATGTACAGATGTGTTTTATACAATTGATGTATGTATATGTATGGACTGTGATAAGAGTTGTATGAGCCCCTAATAAAACGTTTAAAACAAAACAAAACAAAAAAAAAGGTTGAGCTTTTGAGACCCCAGTCACTAATGACCAAAGTAGGATATGTGGAATGCATTAGTCCAATTGACCTTGACCTATACACCTTTAGAAAAAACGTATAAAGTATCTACATAGGAAATCACATAGGAAGCATTGGTTCTATATATCTATTATAATCTATCTAGGGAAATGGATTTTGTTTTGGATTTAAAATGTCCATAGATACTAATGAAAAGCCTAATTTCAGTGTAACCCCTTTCCCTTTCCAGTCATTCCTTCTTTCTGTTCATTCCCTCTTTCCATTAGCTATTACCTCCTACTATCTGAAGCCTCGATGCATTGTGCTGTGGATTATGTCCCCCATCATCACCAGACCATGTGCCTTACTGCCAGAGTATTGCTGCCCCACTCTTTCTCTGGAAAGGGCATTAGGGATAGTAGTTTCCTTGCTGACCATTTCCCTCGCCTTCCTTCTCTATACTCTTCACTTTCTAATCCTCTAGATCTTTTGTAGCCCAATTTTGGGCACGTCTAACTCCATTTCTCACTATCTTCTTCTTGATGACTTCAATATGTTCACAGGAGGCTGCTTATTGGTCTAGCATGAGAATTGTAGTTTTCTTTACATTGAAATACAATCCATAAGGCAGGATGCAGCTTCTGGTCTTCATCCACAAGGGCCTCAAATTCTAATGCCTTTTCTATGTTCTGGGGGTTTCTGTGAGTCCACTTCCTCTTTCCTAGTTTCCCTTACAACTCAGGTACAGACCTGAGACCCAGGCTCTGCCCATTAGAAGCATCTTTCATCAGGCTGGGGCTCAAGAAGAACTGCTCCAGGAATAAGAGGAGCTTGCTTTTTTTTTTTTTAGGGTTGGGATGCAGCAAGAATTTGCAGGAAGCAGTAGCAGTGGCTTCATTTTAGAGTTTGGGGGGCAGAAGCTGATGGGATTCCAGCTGCAGAGATGGCGATGTTGTAGTCACAACTAAAGCATCCTCATTCGACCTGTTCTGTAGTGTGTGTTGGCATTGTTTCCAGGAGCTGAGCCTCAAGCTGGGTTCTCTAGTCCTTGTAATAAAGGTACCTAATATCCTGAAGGCATGGAATGACAATGGGGACCATATTTGACATCCTCTGCTTCCTTATTGCCACAAGGCAGGAATCAGAGAAGCTTCCACGGTCCATTCTTCTTTATCCTATTCTGACACCTCCCACACCACTCTAGGACTAGGCTGGGTTCAATCATTTAGTGTAATGGTCACTCGGAACTTATAGACAATATTCAAAATTTAGAGAGTGTATTAGGGAATGTGGTAGGTTATCATAAGTCAGAATCAGCACACAGTAAGGATGCAGTCATTGGTACCACAGCCAGCAACCAAGTTTCTCACCAGTTCTTAGTCTTTCAACCCTGTGGTCCTTTGGCCTTGGTCAGAAAGTCAGCCTACCTGTTACTCTGCCCCACAATTCCATCCTTAGTCTTGGCCAGATGGGGAGAAGGTACCTCATCATCTTTGTGCTGCTCTCCCTAGTCTCTATGCCACAGTCTATGAGGTATCCGGTCTCAGTCACCACCACTTCAGACGAGATCTTGACCGTGCTCTCCCAGGTCCCCTGGGCTTCGCTCTTCTCTGCTGTTGCTTCAGAGGTGGCTCATTCTTACAGCCAGGGGTGGGGTGGAGAGTTCATGAAAAACTGACCATTTCCTACTATTAGTGTTATACATACCCTGTTTTCATACTTCCAGTAAGTCATTTGGTGGGAGTGACAGGAACATAGGTACAAGAGCCATATTGAGGGATTTCATGCCACCACACTGATAAGCAACTTTTTCTGCATAATCAACCCATGATAGCATCTATTATTTGTAATTAAGAGGCCTAAATTATGTGCAAATATTTATTAAGTATACCGAAGAAGTGAAAATTGCAGGAAATGTGAGACATGAGTTCACACTTGTGAACAACATGACACCCATATGATAGACACTAGACATGAATGTCAAGAGAGAGAAAAAAACCCCAATATGTCTGAAGTCACCTTTTAGCTAAATGACAATTTTCCCATAAAATACAGAGCATTATCTTTTACAATAATCATCTCTATGAGACCAAGCAATCAGCAATTACTCTAAAACAAAGATAAAAAGCCGAGTAGACAGAGAAACACGATTACTGGAAGAAAAACATCAGAAGGAAATTAATGAGAGTGTTGTTACATTATGAAACATCTTACCAATACCTCTGAACAATTTATGTAGTGACTGCTAAATGGGAACCTAATCCACTGTGTAAACGTGCCCTGAAGACGCGATACAATGTTTTAAATAGAAGGGCTGTCTATGCTAGCTTCGAGCTTTTCAGACAACTTCCCACGATGATCTCTATCTCATAGAGCTGCGTGTCTTAAAGGGGCTGACAGATATTTTGCAACTGTATCTCAGGGACTGCTAAATTAATTTTGCACTATTGTCCATCATAACAAGTGCTTATTCATCCAGTGAGAGAACTTTTGTTTTCGTTTACAGAGTAAATGAAACTCAAAAGTTCACTGCTATGGCGTCAGTTCGGACTCATAGCAACCATATAAAACAGGATAGAACTGCCCCTGTGGGTTTTTGAGACTGTAAATCTTTATGAGAGTAGAAAGCCTCATCTTTGGATGAGTCAATTAGGGCACAGTAAATCACCGATGAAACACACAACACTCCTCTGGTGCCTTGAGGCTTCCTCACTCCCCATGATCATGACCCCAGCACTGCCTTCCACTGTGGGCTAGACCAGAGCATGTGCACAGGTACAACTAAGAGCTAAGAGCCCATGACACATGGAATCCAAGAACAGGAATGGGAGTAGCCTTATCAGAAGGGCAGGGAGTCATGAGGGTGGGTGGGGGGGGGGGGGAAGATGAGCTGATACCAAGGGCTCAATAGAAAATAATGATGGCAGCATATGTACAAATATGCTTGATACAATTGATGTATGGATTGTTATAAGAGCTGTAAAAGCCCTCAATAAAATGATCTTTTAATAAAAAAAGAAAACTTCATTTTTCTCTTGAAGTAGATTTTCAAGTTACCAAACCAAAGAGAGAAAAGTAAAGGTTAAAGCCAATCCAGCAATTATGTTTTAATAAACGGTTTGAAGAGGATAGGGTTTCCCCCACCACCAAATATAAAAACAGTAAAAGATTAATTGAAATAACACTGCCAACAAAAGTTTTTTGAGTAGGAGTTGCATTGTTTTTCAAAGTGTTTCCACATATGGGATTCTATCTATTTTGTTTGTTCTGTGTGGTAAAGATCATACAACAGAGATTTTGTCATTTAACATTCTTCATGTGTGCACTTCAGTGATCGGCTCCTCATGGTCAATCATCATCATTATCCATCGCTAAATGTTCCCATTACCCTGAACAGAAGCTCGGAGTCTGCTAAGCAATGACTCCCCCAGTTCCCCTCCTTCTTGCCAGCCCCTGGTAAACTCTTAGAAGCCTCGGTCTCTCTCTATTTGCCTATTCTAGCTTTATATATGTGAGGTTGTATAGTATCTGTCTTTTTGTGACTGATTTTGCTCAGCATAATGCTTGAAACGTTCATGTCTGTGTTAGGCTGGGTTGTCTAGAAGATGCTCATCTATGCATAAGAAAGAACTTTATGTCAAGAAGTAATTATATATCAAGAAGGTATCCCAGAAGCCAACATCAGTCACTGAAGGATTATAAATCATATAATCCAAAATCAAAGGAGGGAATGGTATCAGAGTCCAAATTAGGAGAATCCAATTTGCAGAAGGCTATGGATGACAGCGGGAGCCAAAGACACATTTGTGGGATCTACATAGGAAATAGGGCTCCGGTGATCTCCCTAGAGGGACGGGAGGGAAGTGGCTACCAAACAGAGTGCACTGGAGAGCTGACTGCAGACGATTAAAGGGACAGACCTGACTTGAACGGTTAAAACCTTGATACCCCCTCTGATGCACGTTAGACCTGTTTTGGCTTTCAACATTTCCTGTATATTTTGTTTGTTTATGTTTGGGTTTATCTCAAGTGTGTTATGTCATTGAGGGTCACCTCTTGAATTTTTTAATAGGTTTTTCTGCTTTTCAGTATAGGAAACCCAGGATTGGTGAACCTAAAGGAACAGCAAGTGGAAGAAGGGTTTCTGGGGTGGGGGTGAGGAGTGGGTACAGTGGTGGGAGGGGGTAAAAGGGAGCTGGTGTCAAGGAGTTCAGGAAGAAAATGAATGTTTTGAAAATGATTGTGGTAGCATTTGTATACTACTGCTTGATGTGATTGGATGGTGGAATGATATGAAATTTCTATTAACTCCCAATAAAATGGTTTTGGAAAAAAAAGAAGAAGGTATCCCAGCCCAGTTCAACTCAAGTGCCTAAGTCCCTCCTCAGACTCACATAGCTGCAGACCAGGGATGTGAAAAAGTGAAGCTGGGAGCCAGAAGATCCCTTGGGGATGGGTGCAGAGTCCCGTGGAGTCACGGTTGGCAGAAATATGGCAAGGTGCTGACCGCTCTCAGATTGGGGCAGCCCGCATGAAGCAGACAGTCTCTGCAACCAGGAAGGTCAAGTGGCAGACACACACACACACACACACACACACAGAGAGAGAGAGAGAGAGAGAGAGAGAGAGAGAAAGTTTCTCATTTCCCTGCTTCTAAGAAGGCCACACCTCCAAGAGGCATCATCAGACTGACCTGATGGACAGGGTAGATTCCACCTTTGCACTTTGATACATCTTCAAGTTGACATCAAATCATCTAACTTCCATTTAGGGTATGCATCATGTGTCTGTTTCTATTATGGTGACATGGCGGGTTAGGAATCGGGCTGTTAACAAGATCAGTAGTTCGAAACCACTGGTGGATCTGGGAGAAAGATGAGGCTTTCTGCTCCCATAATGATTACGGCCTGCGAATCCCACACGGGCAGTCAGCTCTCTCCTACAGGGCCATTATGAGTGGGAATCCATTCAATGGCGGTGAGTTTAGGCGTTTAGTAGTAGTCCATAGTAGGTACGTATGACAATTTGTTGACTGATTCATCTGTTGATGGATATTAAGGTCATTTCCATCCTTTGCCTCTTATTAACAGTACTGCAATGAGCACTCATGTCCATGGATCCATTTGTGTTCCTGCTTTCAATCCTTTTGGATCTATTCCTAGAAGTGGATTTGCTGGATCATATGGTAATTCTATGTTTAACTTCTTGAGGCGATTCTGTTTAATTTTAACAATAGCTTCTAGGCTGACATAGCTTAAAATAGCTCTGAAAATGACATTGAAAGGAGAATGGCTAAAAAGGGTAAATGAAGAGCTATTTTTTTTTACATTTTATTAGGGGCTCATAGAACTCTTATCACAATCCATACATATACATACATCAATTGTATAAAGCACATCTGTACATTCTTTGCCCTAATCAATTTCAAAGCATTTGCTCTCCACTTAAGCCCTTTGCATCAGGTCCTCTTTCCACCGCCCTCCCTCCCCGCTCCCCCATCCCTCGTGAGCCCTTGATAATTTATAGATTGTTATTTTGTCATATCTCGCCTTATCTGGACTCTCCCTCCCCCCCCTTCTCTGCCGTCCGTCTCCCAGGGAGGAGGTTACATGTGGATCCTTGTAATGGGTTCCCCCTTCCCATCCCACTCACTCTCTACCCTCCCAGTATCGCCCCTCACACCCCTGGCCCTGAAGGTATCATCCACCCTGGATTCCCTGTGCCTCCAGCTCCCATATGCACCAGTGTACAACCTCTGCCCTATCCAGTCCTGCAAGGTAGAATTCGGATCATGGTAGTTTGGGGGAGGAAGCATCCAGGATCTGGGGGAAAGCTGTGTTCTTCATTGGTACTATATCGCACCCTGACTGACCCATCTCCTCTCCTAAACCCCTCTGTGAGGGGATCTCCAGTGGCCGACAAATGGGCTTTGGGTCTCCACTCTGCACTTCCCCCTTCATTCACTATGGTGTGTATATATACATACATATATATACATACATACATACATATATGTATACATACACACACACACACATATATATATATACACACATATATTTTTTTTGCATGATGTCTTATACCTGGTCCCTTTAGCACCTCGTGATCGCACTGGCTGGTGTGCTTCTTCCATGTGAGCTTTGTTGCTTCTGAGCTAGATGGCCGCTTGTTCACCTTCAAGCCTTTAAGACCCCAGACACCATCTCTTTTGATAGCCGGGCACCATCAGCTTTCTTCGCCACATTTGCTTATGCACCCGTTTGTCTTCAGCGATCGTATCATGGAGGTGTGCAGCCAATGATATGATTTTTGTTCTTTGATGCCTGATAACTGATCCCTTCGGGACCTCGTGATCACACAGGCTGGTGTGTTCTTCTATGTGGGCTTTGTTGCTTCTGAACTAGATGGCCGCTTGTTTATCTTCAAGCCTTTAAGACCCCAGACACTATCTCTTTTGATAGTCGGGCACCATCAGCTTTCTTCACCACATTTACTGTTCACCCGCTTTGGCTTCAGCAGTTGTGTCGGGAGGGTGAGCATCATAGAGTACCAATTTAATAAAAGAAAGTATTCATGCATTGAGGGAGTGCTTGAGTAGAGGCCCAAGGTCCTTCTGCCACCTTAATACTAAACCTATAAATATAGACACATAGATCTATTTCCCCATCCTCATATGTATATTTGCATGTACATGTCTTTGTCTAGACCTCTATAAATGCCTTTTGACTCCTAGCTCTTTCCTCCATCTCCCTTGACCTTCCTCCTGCCCCGCTACCATGCTCCGTCCCCACCTGGGTTACAGCTATACCTATGAAGAGCTATTTTATAACCGAAATCTATTAATATCACAATGAGATCAAAGGAAAAAAGACACAAACTTTCTTTTAAACACAGTCCAAGATCATTGAAAAGAAAAATTTCAGAAGTTTCATTAGAAAAGAGTGAATGATATTGCTGGTTGGCTCTAGCTCATAGTAACCTGGTGGCAACCAAGCATAATACTGCCCAGTCCTGTATTATCTTAGTGAGGCCAATGTTGTAGCTATTGTGTAATGCTTACCAACCTAAGGGCACATTGCCCAGGAGAATATCAGAGAATATTCCGTTGCAATTCATAAGGTTTTTTGTTTTGTTGTTATAATTGTGGTTCAGGTGAAAGTTTATAGAGCTAAAGATCCACAAGATTTTCACTGGCTTATATTCAGAAGAACATCACCAGGCCTTTCTTCCTAGCCTGCTTTAGTCTGGAAACTCCTCTGAAACCTGTCTGCAGTAGGTGACCCTGCTGATATTGAAAACAACAACACTTTAGCTTCCTGCATCATAGCAACAGATCAGCTGTGGCAAACTGGCAGCTGAATGGTTGGTCGGAGGGAATGCTACTACTTTTAAATTACAAGAAATATATCATTGACTTCTAAAAAGATGTGTCAACTTGGCTGGGTCATGATTCTCATAGACTTGGTAGTTAATGATCTAGTTTGGCAATTATGTCATAATATAATTATCTCCCATGTTATAGTCTGATATGAGTATCCTCAATTTGTGGTGTAAATCCTGACCTCTATGTGTTAATGAGGTAGAATTACCCAACACCTGTTGTCACTGAGTCAATTCAGACTCAAAGGGATCCTTTGGTTTTCCAAGGCTGTAAATCTTTCTAAAGAGATCTATTTATGAGGATTAGATTACTGTACTTTGTATGTTAATAAACAGGATCAGGGTGAGATGTAAAACACTAACCCAGGCATAGCCTTGAGCCCATGCCAGGGAAGTTTTCCTGGGGGCGTGGCCTTCTAAGAGCTACAAGGCCAGAGAGAAGTGAACACAGAGAAAAAGGAGCCGCGAAACCACCGAGAAAGAAGAGCCAGGAGCGGAGCGTATCCTTCCCACCCAAACTGGAGTTCTCGCCCTTACCACTCCTGGGCCCTGGGGAAGACGTGCAAAGACACACTCCACATGAAGGCATTCCTCCTGGAGCAGACACAGAGAAAGCCTTCCCCTGGAGCTGACACTCTGGGTTTGGATGTCTAGCCACAGCACCTGTGAGAAAATGCATTTGTTTGTTCAAGCCACCTGCTTTGCTTGTGGGTAGTTTGCTTTAGAAGCAATAGATAAATAAGGGGAGCCCTGGTGGCATAGTGCAAGGTCAGCAGTTGGAAATCACCAGCGGCTCTCTGGGAGAAAATGAGGCAGAGGGTTGCTGAGTCAGAACTGACATGATGGCAATGCGTGAGATAGCTAAGACAACTGGGAACTAAGGAAGGACATGACAAGAATAGCAGTTTAAATGTCTGCCAGCTTCCCGAGGCCAGTCTGACACTGAAGATCACCTGACCCTTAACCACACAGGCTCTGAGTAAGTACGTTTCATTTTGAATTCAGGGCCTCTACCAAATTTTGAGGATTGCTGGAAATAGTTTGATTTCAGTATTTAACAATAGTAGGTGACACTAAAGGTTGGCAGTTCAAATCCACTCAGAGGTTTCTCAGAAGAAAGGCCTCACATGTACTTCATAGAAATCAATCATTGAAAACTTTATCTATAAAAAAGAAAACTCTATAAAATAGCACTCTATTCTAACACATGAGGTTTCCATGAGTCAAAACTGACTGCACAGTAATTGGTTTATTTATTTTTTATATTTAAAATTAATTTTATTTTAGTAAAGTAACTCTAGCAGTGAGTCAAAGTTAATTGTAGAGTGAGCCAAAGTTAAAAACCTACAGAATTATCTTTATAATTCAAACATAATTTATTGATTTATTTTTAAATTTTTATTATAAGTTTTAATAATTTATTGGGGTACCTTACAGGTCTTATAACAATCAATACATCCATTGTGTCAAGCACATTTGTACATAAGTTGCAATCATCATTTGCAAAACATTTTCTTCCTACTTGAGCCCTTGGTATCAGCTCCTCATTTTTTTCCTCCCACCCCCCACCCTCCCATCTTCAGGAACTCTTGAAAAATCATAAATTATTATTATTTTTATAGCTTACACAAACCACTGTTTCCCTTCACCCCTGTTTCTGTTGTCTATTACCCTGCATGGAAGGGTTATATGTCGATCATTGCAATCAGTTCCCCCTATCTCCCCCCACTTCCCCCCTACCATCATTGGTTTAATTTTGTAGTTGCTGTTAACTAACGTAGGTATAGGAAGTCATCATGGCACAATGGGTAAGCACTTAGCTGCTAACCAAAAGGTGAGAGGTTCAAACTCACCAGTGCCTCTGTGTGGGAACGACCTGGCGATCTGCCCCAGTAAAGTGCAGCCTAGGAAACACTCTACTTCAGTTTACTCTGTTCTATAGGATCACTATGAGTTGGAATTGGCTCTCTAGCATGCAACAGTGGTTGATGAGGAGCCCTGGTGGTACAATGGTTAAATGTTTAACTGCTAACCAAAAGGTGACCGTTTAAATCCATTGGCTAACTGTTGGGTGACAATCTGCTTTGGTAATGACTAGAGTCTTAGAAACCCTATGGGGGCAGTTCTACTTGTTATGCTCAGGAGTTGTCTGAACAATAATGCATTTTAAAAATTCTTAATTTTATTTAGGGCTGATACGAGGGTTCAGTAAGCTACCATATGTAAAACATCTTACATGGTGCCTAGCATATAATGAAGGATCAACAAAGGCAGATAAAAACACAGACTCAAGAACGGACTTTGGGCTCATGCTTAATCCTAGCTCCTAGTTCTTAATCCAAAAACAATTCATTCTTATGACATGGCCCTGCTCAATACTTGTCCTCATGAAGGAAACATGGAAGATATGACTGTTATAACAAAGTGTGATGAATAAATTAGATGGTGCCCAGTATCAGAAAGAATAGCACTTGGGGCCTTAAAGGCTTGTTTTCAAATAAGCAGCCATCTAAGTGAGACATCAGCTAAACCCACATGGAAGAAGCACAACAACAGCTTTGATCCAAGGATTTTAAATTATATAATCCAAAAGTGGGAATAGTATCAGAACTTAAATTGTGAGATTCTGGTGTGTAGAAGGCTATGGATGACAATGGAAACCAAAAATACATGTGCAGAATCTACCTAGGGATAAGCACTTGGTGATTTCCATCTAACCAGCATTGAGGGATGGAAATAATATTGTGATCAGACAGAGTATTGTAGAGATGACCATAGCAGATTAAAATGATAAATCTGAGTTGAATGGTTAAAATCTTGTCATTTGATCTCCCATTTGATATACTTTGTGATTGATCTGGTTTTTAATAATTTCTGTTTTAGGGTTGTTATTTTCATGTTGGGATTTATCGCTGTTTTATTTTGTCTTTGTGGGTAGCCTCTTGACTCTCTGTTATATATTTTCCTTTTTTTAAAATATGAGACCCAAGAAGGGAAAATCTATAAGGAAATAACTGGAATAAGGGTTTCGGGGGGGGGGGGGGTTGGCGGGAGAGAGGATGTTAAGGAGGAGCTGATATCCAGGAGGACAAGAAGGAAGAAAATGTTTTGAAATTGATTACCAAACCCAGTTGAAAAGGTAGTGTGTTCTGGGAAGGACATGTCAATTGGTAGGAAGATTGGAGAGTGACCTCAACTCAAAAACCAAACTTGGTGCCATCCAGTAGCTACACCTCAGAGTGACCTCATAGAAATTGGACTTGGGCAGCTGACTCAGCTGACAGTGATTCTCCTGGTGTGATGTCTGGATAAGGTCCTAAAGTGATTTGAAATGAAATAAAGGCTCAAAGCCTTTTTCTTCCTCCTTTATCTTCCTTCGTTTTCTGGATCTCTTATCCTATCCCTCCTTCCTGTGCTCAGAGGTGTTTGGTGGAATGGCTCTCAAAGGTTATCTTCGGAGGATTATCTACTCTTCTCCAGTCTTTCAGCCCTTCTCCACCCCTCCTGCCTTTCCTTCTAGAGAACAGCTTTCTACTCCTCTCAAAAAGAGTTGCCATCTCGGAAATCCATGGGGGCAGGTCTACCTGTCCCAGAGGGTCACTATGAGTTGGTATTGAGTTGATGCCAGTGCGTTTGTTTTTGCCTTTCCTTCCTTTCTTGCAATGAGCACTGGTGCCTCAAGCAGGTCTCAGTGCCTTCCTGGAGCTTTGCAGAAGTGGGCCCCTGGTATGGCCACTCTTCTGAGCCCGAGTCTCATCACTTCCTTTGGGCCTCTGTGGTTCATGCCCTCTGCTCAAAGCTTCGTGCTAGCCTCTCTTCCTTGACTCTCAGTGTGTGCCTCTCCAGCTCCGGAAACCGTTCCCTAGGGAGCTCCGCCATTAGCAGTCCTTCTCTGACAGTTCTAGATGAAAGTGCTGGCTTTTGCCCTTTAAAAGCCTTTCAGCCACAGACTCACTTTCTGCTCTGCAATGATTGTTGGAAGTCTCTTCAACACTCCCTGAAAGGATCAAATGATTTCCTGCTCAGAGCATCTTTTTTTCCATTTTCTGCAAGGACATGCGGTCTAGAGAATGGGAATGAGAGGAAGCCTCAAATTCATAATCCTAGCATTTTTGGTGGAAATTAGAAACATGCAGAATCAAATACAGTTTTGAAGCAAAAGAGAATGCCAATAGTTCCCAATGGAATCGCTGAAGACAAAGCGGTGCATAAGCAATGTGGTGAGAAAGTTGATGGTGGCCAGCTATTACAAGATATAATGTCTTGCGTCTTAAAGGCTTGAAGTTAAACAAGCGGCCACCTTGCAGGGAAGCAACAAAGCCCACATGGAAGAAGCACACCAACCCAGGTGATCAGAAGGTATCGATGGGATCAGGTGTCAGGTATCAGAAGACCCAAAGCAACCAACCGTTTCTATTTGAATGTGGGGGACAGGGTCAGAATGGAGCTCCAAAGCCCATCTGTAGACAATTGGACATCCCCTCACAGAAGGTTCACAAGAAAGAGATGAACCAGCCAGGGTGCGGTATGGCACTGGTGAAACACACACCACTCCTCCATTTCTTTAATGCTTCCTCCTGGCACTATCATGACCTTACAAACCTGGCTAGACCAGAACATATACAAATTCAGAAGAGATAAACCCCTCAGGGCCAATATTAAAAGTAAGGATATGATGAGGGTAGGGGAAGCGGTGGGCAGGGAGGGGGGGGTTAAGAAAGGGAAAAATAACAAAAAAGAGGTTGCCAAAAAACCCAACTCAAGATAGATCAAAGGTCTATATGTAAAATTTAAAACTATAAAGATCACACACATACACAAAATAGGGACAAAATTACTGACCCTAATTTATGGTATCAATAGGCTATCAAGCAGCACTAAAATCCCACAAAGGATGATAAGCTAGGTGTAAGAAAGAAATGATGTGGGGGTGGCATCTGACCTCCTCTGGCTATACAATGGGGTGGAGGAGAATCAATGCCATCTGAGTCAGCTGCCCAGGACCAATTTCTATGAGGTCACTCTGAGGTGTAGCTACTGGATGGCAGCAAGTTTGGTTTTTGAGTTTGAGGTCACCCTCCAATCTTCCTACCAATGGACACCGTCCTTCTGACAACACTCTGCCTTTTCAACGGGGTTTGGTAATCCATTGCAATGGCCACCTAGAGCTCAAAGACGATACTCTTGTTTTTGGAGTTTATTGGGGAAATGAATAGGTTACAATTCAGGTAAGAAATGCTCAGGATGCAGTTGTTCACACCCGTCTCTTCTCTGCCATGCCCATAGGCTGGCCTTTCTCTGACCCTCAGCTTTGGCCTGGAGGTGGACAATGTTACAAAGCATTTTGAGGGCTGTTAAGAAATGAAATGCCAGAATCCAGCCCAGGAGAGTTGCTCAGAGTGAAATTCAACGCCACTGGATCGCAGGAGGTGCATCATAAAGATAAGTAGGCACAGATCCACGGGGTTTTGAGGGGCTGGAGGCTTTTGGCTTACCTCAGTGGAAGCCGGCTGGGGCTCGACCCTGGTCCAGTTGCTGGATCTGCCCAAGCCGGGACCGTTTGGAGCCTGTAGCGGGGCTTGGTCTTGGCACAGCCGCAGTTTTTCCCTATCTGCCTCAGGGCAGGAACAGGACTCTTGCGGCTCCACGGGCAGGGATCGGGGTTCATCTACATTGTTGCTTCTGTTTGCGTCTCTGCTTTATATTCCCACGCAGCCTTGGAGGGCTGCGCAGGGGCTTTTTCAAGGCAAGAGCCGCAGCCGCAGCCGCACCGCGTGATCTGAGCGGGGAATAAACCCAAACCCCCACAGTTCCATAGGCAGGGATCAAGCTTCAGCTACACGGTGGCGTCTGTTGGCATCTCTGCTCTCTGTCCCCCCATTTCTCTGGGGGCGGCTCAGCAGTTTTCTTGCGACCCTTCTTGGGGCTCAGCTGCGAGCTACCGCTGGGGCTTGGGGCAGGGAGTAGGCCCTTGTATATCCACAGGCCGGGAGTGGGACTCAGCTACATAGTTTCTTTTGCTTCCCTCGCTTCCCTGTACCCCTGCACAGTCTAGTCTCACTTTTTGATTTTTCTCACCCCCCTTGTTCCTGCCCTGCTCTCTCACACTCCATTGCGGACTTACGGGGCACTCCCATTGCCCTAGGGCATTTGCGCCTGGGTCACACCCAGCTAGGTGAGCTCCACCCTCCATAGATAGCCCAAGGCTAGGGTAAGGCCTGATTGCTCTCCAGGGGATACTCCTCAGACTTCTCACCAGGGAGTTCCTGCCTGTGTACCTGGGGACATAAGGCAGCTCAGCCAACACTTATCAATATTCAAACCAATAGCGGGAACTTCAGCCCAGCCTCTGCAACACTGGTGCAGGCAGTCGATCTGCCATCTGGGGCACTCCCCTAATAGGGAAGCCACAGGAAGATAAAGTGGTAGGTTAATCCCATAGCAAAATCAGCTGTAGGCAGAGCGAAGAAGAATTCCTATAAGTCTTCCAGAGAGAGACTAGAAAATGGCACCTGGTCCCTCAAAAACAACTCAACGCAAACAGCCATCACCCCCAATGACCTCAACGAAAAAACAGGAGAAACAAAAGGCAAAGGAAGAAGATGTCCTGAACATAACAACATACATAGAAGAAGCAGACATTGAGATGCCATACAAAGAAGCTCTCAGAATGGTGCTTGGAGCGATGCAGAATATGAGGGAAACACTACAGAAAAAGGATGAAATGATAGAGGAGATAAAAGACATATACCAAAGGAAAATACAGGCGCTTGAGGAGCAGGTAACGAAAAACAATAACAGAATCATGTTCCTTGAGAATCGGTTGGAGGAATCAGAGAACCGCATCAGTGGCGTGGAGGACAGCCAAGCAGACTTTAATAAACGTGAACAAAAATCTAATAAGAGCATCAGAGAAGCCGAAGAAAACCTAAGAGCTATGTCTGATGCTATGAAGCGGAACAACATTAGAATTATTGGCCTACCGGAGGAAGATACAACAAAGAAGTCATCTGCAACAATAGCGAGAGAATTCTTGGAGGAAAACTTCCCCAGCCTAATGAATGAAAACCAAGCAACCATCCAGGAGGCTGAAAGAACACCAGCACGACGGGACCCCAAGAAGAAATCACCAAGGCACATAATAGTTAAACTTTCAAACTTTGAGGAAAAGGAGAAAATCATGAGAGCAGCTAGGGAAAAGCAAGCAATCACATATAAAGGTTCCCACATAAGGATATGCTCAGACCTATCAGCAGAAACTATGAAAAAAAGGAGAGAGTGGAGTAACATATTCCAAAAATTGAAAGAAAACAACGCAAATCCAAGAATACTCTACCCAGCCAAATTATCGATCAAGATCGATGGAGAAGTAAAAGTCTTCCCAGACAAGGAAAAACTCAAAAAATACGTTACAACAAACCCAGCATTACAAAAGATCCTCGCTGACTCAGTATGGGCAGAAGAACAACACTCACCAAGCACAAATAAGACACCAGCACATAGAACAACCTCACCCAGAGCACAACAAAGAGAAAACAGACCCCAAGATAGCAATGACTTAAGGATGGAAAGAAGTCAAGAATGATACACACACAAAACACACACTAATGAGAAAGGAAAGTAGGAAAACTCCCAACACAAAAAGTATAAAATGGCATCACAGAGTCCGCACATGGAGATAATAACCCTGAATATCAATGGCCTGAACTCAGGCATTAAAAGACTGAGACTTGCAGAATGGCTTAGAAAACACAACCCATCAATTTGCTGCCTACAGGAGACACACCTCAAGGCTACAGACAAAAATAGGCTGAGAATCAAAGGCTGGAGAAGGACCTACCAAGCAAACAGCAACACAAAAAAAGCAGGGGTTGCAATCTTTATCTCGGATAAAATTGACCTCAAAGTGCAAACCATAAAAAGAGATAAGGAGGGACACTATATAATGCTCAAGGGAATGATAGACAATGAACCACTAAGCATTGTAAACATATATTCCCCGAATGAGAGACCAGCTCAATACGTGAATCAAACACTCCAAAAGATTAAGAAAGAAATCACAGACTCGACAATTATAGTGGGTGACTTCAACACACCACTCACTGAGAAAGATAGATCACAGGGAAAGAAACTCAACAAGGAGACTAGAGAGCTAAACTCCACAATTAGACAATTTGACCTAATAGATATTTACAGAGCTTTTCATCCAAATACAAAAAATTTCACATTCTTTTCAAGTCCTCATGGCACATATTCGAAGATAGACCACATGCTGGGGCATAAGGCAAATCTACATAAATTTAAGCACATTGAAATAATACAGACCTCTCTCTCTGACCACTGTGCCATAAGACTGGAAATCAACAAAAGGAAGACAAAGAAAATAAGAGCAAATAATTGGAGGATGAATAACTCTCTACTGCAAAAGGAGTGCATACTGGTGCAGATCCGAGATGAAATCAGGAAATTTCTCGAAACCAACGAAAATGAGCACACGACGTACCAAAACTTATGGGACACAGCAAAGGCAGTCATCAGAGGAAGGTTCATAGCAATACAAGCACACCTGAGAAAGGAAGAGAGACTCATGACGGATACGCTGACACAAAATTTACAAAAACTAGAGCTGAGTCAGCAGGACAACCCTACTAATAGCAAAAGAAAAGAAATTATAAAAATCAGGGCTGAGATTCAGGAGAGGAAAAATAAAAAAACTATGGAAAAAATTAATATTGCTAAAAGTTGGTTCTTTGAAAAGATAAACAGGATCGATAGACCATTGGCAAACCTAACCAAAGAAAGGAGGGAACAAATCTCAATAGCAAGAATAAGGGATGAAAGAGGGGTCATTACAACAGACCCTAATGAAATCAAAAGGATAGTTACACAATACTATGAAGGATTGTACTCCAATGAATTCAACAATTTGGAAGACATGGACAAATTCCTGGAAAAACAATCCCTCCCTAGACTATCCTCGGTGGACATCAAAAATCTCAACAGACCCATCGCAATAGAAGAAATAGAAAAGGTTATCAAGGGATTACCAACAAAAAAATCCCCTGGACCAGATGGATACACTGGAGAATTCTACCAAGCATTCAGGGAAGAATTAATACCAATCCTACACAAACTTTTCCAGAACATAGAAAAAGATGGCAAACTCCCAAACTCCTTCTATGAAGCTAGTATAACTCTGATACCCAAACCGGGCAAGGATCCCACAAGAATCGAGAACTACAGACCGATATCCCTAATGAACATTGATGCAAAAATCCTTAACAAAATACTAGCCAACAGAATACAAAAGTATATAAAACAAATAATTCACCATGACCAAGTGGGATTCATACCAGGGATGCAGGGATGGTTCAACATACGAAAGACCATTAGTATTATTCGTCACATTGACATGAAAAAGTATAAGAATCACATGATAATATCAATAGACGCAGAAAAAGCATTAGACAACATCCAACACCAATTCCTGTTTAAGACACTAGCGAAAATAGGAATGGAAGGAAAGTTCCTCAAGACAATACAAGCTATATATGAAAAACCAACAGCCAAAGTGGTAGTCAATGGAGAAAAGACTAACACAATCCCACTGAAAAAGGGAACCAGACAAGGATGCCCCTTGTCTCCACTCCTATTTAATATCGTGCTGGAGGTTTTAGCTAACAGCATAAGGCAAAGAAGTGACATCAAAGGTATTCGTCTGGGGAAGGAAGAGGTGAAACTATCGTTATTTGCAGATGATATGATTTTATATATGGAAAATCCCAAAAGTTCCACAAGGGGAGTACTGGAAACAATAGAAGAGTTTGGCAGAGTGGCAGGATACAAGATCAACAAACAGAAGTCCATCGGACTGTTATACACATCAGATAAGACCACAGAAGAAGAGATCAAAAAGGTGGTACCCTTCACAATAGCCAAACACAAACTGAAATATCTAGGGATACACTTGACTGAAAAAACAAAAGATCTATACAGGGAAAACTATAGAACACTATTACAAGAAACCAAGAGCGACCTCAACAAATGGAAGAATATTCCATGCTCTTGGATTGGGAGACTTAATATAGTTAAGATGTCAGTTCTGCCAAAGGCACTATATAAGTTTAATGCTATCCCGATACAATTACCATCATCTTTCTTCAAAGAAATGGAAAAACTGATTACCAACTTCATATGGAGAGGGAAGAAGCCCAGAATTAGCAGAGAACTCCTCAAGAAGAAGGACACCGTGGGAGGGCTTGCTTTACCTGACTTTGGCACATACTATACAGCCACAGTTCTCAAAACTGCATGGTATTGGTACAATGACAGATACTCAGACCAATGGAAAAGAACTGAAAACCCAGAAATAAAAGCATCAGCATACACACAGCTGATCTTTGACAAGGGCCCCAAAAAGATCAAATGGGAAGCAGATGCCCTCTTTAACAAGTGGTGCTGGAAAAAATGGATATCAACATGCAGAAAAATGAAGCAAGACCCTTATCTCACTCCATGCACAAGAATAAACTCAAGGTGGATCACAGACCTTGAAGTTAAACCCCAAACTATTAGGGCCATCAATGAGGGAATTGGGACCAACTTGAGAACTTTGGCACAGGGAATACACAGGCTATCAGAAATAGGGAAGGACACAAACACAGAGGAGGCACAAATCGACAAATGGGATATACTGAAGATAAAACACTTGTGTACATCTAAAGAATTCACCAAGAGAGTAATAAGAGAGTCCACAGACTGGGAAAACATCTTTAGCAATGACACATCAGACAAAGGCCTTATTACTAAAATCTACAGTACTCTGCTAGCTTCCAAAAAGAAAAAAACCAATAGCCCACTTGAAAGGTGGGCAAAGGACTTAAACAGAAGTTTCACAGGGGCAGAAATCCGAATGGCCAACAAACATATGAGAAAATGTTCCCGATCTTTAGCCATAAGAGAAATGCAAATTAAAACAACAATGAGGTACCACCTGACACCCTCAAAGGTAGCCCAATTCAAAAAATCAGAAAGCAACAAGTGTTGGAGGGGCTGTGGGGAGACAGGAACTCTCATCCACTGCTGGTGGGACTGTAAGTACGTACAGCCACTATGGAAATCAATCTGGCGATACCTAAAACAGATGGAAATAGAGTTACCATATGACCCAGCAATCCCCCTACTGGGCATATACCCAGAAGAGGCAAGAAACAAACCAAGACCAGACATCTGTGCTCCAATGTTCATTGCGGCACAGTTCACAATTGCAAGGAGTTGGAAGCAACCCAAATTTCCATCAACTGACGATTGGATTAAAAAACTGTGGTATATACACACAATGGAATACTACGCATCACTAAAGAGCAGTGATGAACGTATGAGGCACATAGCAGCATGGGAAGAACTGGAGGAAATCATGCTAAGTGAAGTAAGTCAGGCACAAAAGGACAAGTACAACATGAGTCCGCTGAGGTAAGAATTAAAAAAAAATTTTTTTTTAAAAAAGCAAAAGTGGCATAGGGAAAAAAAGCTACTGTGTACAAACATTTTAGGGGTGAAGACGGGGTAGTATGGAAGAGACCAGACCAAAACCAGGGATGTACATGGTAGACAATGGTGGAGGAGGTGGGAAAAGGAAAACAAAAGGATGAATACAAGGAAGAAAAGGGTAGTGGGGTCATGGGGCATTAATCCACCCAAGGGGAGGGTATTGTTTATATCTCCACAGGGAAAGTGGGACCAGACTTCAACCCAGTGTCACAAGGTGTGAACGCAATATCCCGGTGTGGAGGAGGGAACCGGTGGAGAGGTCTGGGAGGCTGGCCCCAGCACCATAAATTAAGTGGATCCCTGCCCCTCCCCTGAAAAGAATTTGTTCCAAAGGACGACATTGACTCTACAGCTCTGGGAGATGGACATATTTGATCAGAGCACACGGGAGCAGATGAAGGGGCAGGAGGAGAGAGTGGAGCACAGCCTGGCCCACCAGGCCGTGATGATGATGTTCCTGAGTAGAGCAGCCAGTCCACAGAGAGAACAACATGGCTGGCCCCACTATGAGACATGATGCCCCTCAGTGACTAAGGGCGGTACAGGGGACAGCACCGGAGACACAGAGTGGGAATTGCACCTGACCTGATCCCACCACACCGAGGCAAATCACTGGGGGAGTGCAGCGGAACAGCAAGGGAATGGAGTGGCAAGGTCCCCAGGGAATGCTGAAAGTGGACTTTGGGGCCAGGGCGTGGTGCCCCAACAGACTGGACTGGAAAACGCTCCTAAGGGCCAGCAAACGATCCCTGAACTAACTACAAGCTTTTCTCTTGTGAACTGTTTTGTTCTGTTCTTTTTCAGTGGTTTGTTTTGGTTGTTCTGTTGTCTGGTTGTATACTGTTGCTTTGTTTTCCTCTGTCTAGTTTTCGTGCATGTTAGTGACTCCACAGGTCTGTCTGAATAGGACAGGCTGGATGAACTATCTGGAGGAAAAACAACGGGACCGACAGTTCTGGGGGGACTTGGGGTGGGGGGGTAGGGGGGGTAAGGAAGTGGTGTTAACAAACCCAGGGACAAGGGAAAAACATGGGACCCCAAATGGTAGAGAAGGGGGAGTGGCAGGCCTGGTGGGAAACGATCAAGGGTAAGGTTGCTTAGAGAAGAGGTATACTCTAGCCCAGGTGGCGATGAAGCATGGTAGTAGGGCAGGAGGAAAGTCAAGGGAGATGGAGGAAAGAGCTAGGAGTCAAAGGGCATTCATGGAGGTCTAGATAAATACATGTACATGCAAATATATGTAGGAGGATGGGGAAATAGATCTATGTGTCTATATTTATAGGTCAAGTATTAAGGTGGCGGAGGACCTTGGGCCTCTACTCAAACACTCCCTCAATGCATGAATACCTTCTTTTATTAAATTGGAACTCTATGATGCTCACTCTCCCGACACAACTGCTGAAGCCAAAGTGGGTGAACAAGTAAATGTGGTGAAGAAAGCTGATGGTGCCCGGCTATCAAAAGAGATAGTGACTGGGGTCTTAAAGGCTTGAAGATAAACAAGCGGCCATCTAGCTCAGAAGCAACAAAGTCCACATGGAAGAACACACCAGCCTGTGTGATCGAGTGGTCCCAAAGGGATCAGTTACCAGGCATCAAAGAACAAAAAATCATATCATTGACTGCACACCTCTATGATAGGATCGCTGAAGACAAATGGGTGCATAAGCAAATGTGGTGAAGAAAGCTGATGGTGCCCGGCTATCAAAAGAGATAGTGTCTGGGGTCTTAAAGGCTTGAAGGTGAACAAGTGGCCATCTAGCTCAGAAGCAAATAAGCCCACATGGAAGAAGCACACCAGCCAGTGCGATCACGAGGTGCCCAAGGGACCAGGTATAAGGCATCATGCAAAAAAAAAAAAAAGATATAAGTGTGTGTATGCATGTGTATATATGTGTATATGTATATATGTATGTATATATATGTATATATATCATATTAAATGAAGGGGGAAGTGCAGAGTGGAGACCCAAGGCCCAAGTGTCGACCAATGGAGATCCCCTCATAGAGGGGTTTAGGAGAGGAGATGGGTTAATTAGGGTGTGAGGTAGTATCGATGAAGAACACAGCTTTCCCCCGGATCATGGATGCTTCCTCCCCACAACTACCATGATCCGAATTCTACCTTGCAGGGCTGGATAGGACAGAGGCTGTACACTGGTGCATATGAGGGTTGGAGGTACAGGGAATCCAGAGTGGATGATACCTTCAGGACCAAGGGTGTGAGGGACGATGCTGGGAGAGTGGAGGGTGAGTGGGTTGGAAAGGGGGAACTGATTACAAGGATCCACATGTGACCTCTTCCCTGGGAGAGGGACAGCAGAGAAGGGGGGAAGGGAGACTCCGGATAGGGCAAGATATGACAAAACAACGATGTATAAATTACCAAGGGCATATGAGGGAGGGGGGAATGGGGAGGGAGGGGGGGAATAAAAAAGAGGACCTGATGCAGGGGGCTTGAGTGGAGAGCAAATGCCTTGAGAATGATTGGGGCAGGGAATGTATGGATGTGCTTTATACAATTGATGTATGTATATGTATGGATTGTGGTAAGAGTTGTATGAGTCCCTAATAAAATGTAAAAGAAGAAAAGAGAAAAAAATGATTAGGGCAAAGACTGTACAGATGTGCTTTATACAATTGATGTATGTATATGCATGAACTGTGAAAAGAATTGTATGAGCCCCAATAAATTGTTAAAATTAAAATAAAAAAAAAAGAAAATGATTAGGGCAAAAAAAAAAAAAAAAAAAGAAATGAAATGCCTAAAGGACACACCGCTCCTCCATAAGCTCTCATCAGAAAGTGTTCATCTCCAGCTCTGTGGACTAGCAAACCTAGCTCCCTCATGTTAGTGCCTGGAGGCACCGTATCCTCCTGCCTGAAGGCACTCAACAGAACTAGTTCAAGGAGTAGGAAGTCTAAACTCTGTCTCCTGTTCTGGGTCCTGTTTCTGCCGCTCTGCTGCTCCTCCTCTGGTATCAGAGCTGTCTTCGAGATGAAGTAGGGTTCAATGCACAGGGATCTCAGGGCCCAAAGGATATGCTTCACTCTTGGCTCCTATCTCATCGATAATGAGCTCCCCTACTTCCTACTTTCGAGATTTTTATGCTCAGCCGGTGGCAGTAAAAAATTAACCCTGTTCACAATCACTCACAGGGGAATGATACAATCCTCTCAGTATCTTTCTTCTCCATCTTGTTTGTACCCAGACCCATCAGGAAAGGGTTGTTTGGTGGGTGTTACGGAGACTACGACTAGAAGAGCCACATTCAATAACTCGCTGCATTGCATTAAGTGACTTGGTCCTTCTAAAGGTAAATACGTGCATCCAAGATTTTCCCCAAGAATAAGAAAAAGAACCTAAAGATTGGAGGGAAATATTTGTCAACAACATATCCAAATGAGGATCCAGTCTCTAAAATATATAGAAAATAGCAACATTTCATCAACCAAAAAAGTAATCCAATTAAAAAGTGGACAAAGACATGAGCAGCTACTTTGTCAAAGAAAACATACCACAAATATATGAAGTGATATTTGTAATCATTAGTCATTCAAAATAATAATAAAACCCCACTGCCATCAAATTAATTTCAACTCATAGTGATCCTTTGTAGGGTTCCTGAAACTGTAAATATTTACAGGAACAGAAAACCTCATCTTTCTCCCAAGGAACAAACGATTGTTAGGTTTGAGCTCAATCCTTGTGAACAGCCCTATGCCTAATTCAGTGGCACCAGGGAAATGTCAATCAAAATAACAATGAGATGCCATCTTCCTGCAAAGCACTGGTTGGCAGCCAGTGCTTAACTCACCCCACCATCAGGACTCCTCCCAACAGTACTAACAAAGTTCAATGATAGGAAACAACACTTCCTAGTGAGGGTGTGGAGAGATTAACAATTTTATAGACTGCCCATAGGACTATAAAATGCCATAGCCATTTTGAAAAAATGGTTTTGCATTTCCTAGTTGTTGTGGGGCCCTGGTGGTATAGTGGTTAGGCATTGGGCTGTCATCTGCAAGGTCAGCAGTTCAAAACCACCAACCACGTCTCAGGAGAAAGATGGGCTTTCTACTCCAGTAAAGAGTCACAGTCTTGGAAACTCACAGGGACAGTTCCACTCTGCCCTTTAGGGTCACTATGAGTCAGCATCAATTGCAATGAGAGTTGTTGTTTTTAGGTGTCATGGAGTCAATCCCAACTCATAGCTACCCTATATAAACACACCCCAGTCCTGTGCCATCCTTACAAAATTAGAAACAGAAATATCAATTTCCCTAGCAATCCCAATACTGGGTATATATCCTAAGGAAATAAGAGCTGGCACACTAACAGATACATGCATCCCCATGTCCACCACAGCACTATTGTCAATAGCAAGGAGACAGATTCAACCTAAGTGTCCATCAATGGATAAATGAATAAACTCACCGTGATACCTACACACAGTGGAATACTATGCAACACAGTAATAACGAAGGATCTGCAAAACCCCTGCTAACGTGGACGAGCCTGAAGGACATTCACTTCCTCACTGCCATCGGGTCAATTCATATTCATGGCGACCATGTAGGATAGAGTGGAACTGTCCTTGTGGGTGTCTGAGCCTGTAAACCTCTCTGGGAGCAGAAAGCCTCATCTTTCTCCCACCGAGTGGCTAATAGTTTTGAACTGTTGGTCTTGTGGGTAGCAATTTATCAAGCGTTTGTGAGAGAGAGCAGATGGGGGAGGGAGAGGGAAGAAATGGGGAGCTGATATCAGGGGCTCAAGTGGGAAGAGAATGCTTTGAAATTGATGATGGCGGCATATGCGCAAATGTGCTTGACACACTGGATTAATGGATGGATTGTGAACCGAGATGTAAAAGCCCCAGGAAGCAAGTCTAAAGTACATGATGCAAATGCTTTGCCATCCTTGCTTCTAAGAAGCTTCCTGGCTGTCTTTCTTCTAATATAGGTTTATTTGTTCTTTATGAAGTTCATGGTACTTTCCATGTTCTCTGCCAGTACCATAAACCCAACGCACCAATTCTTCTTTATTCAATGTCCACCTTTCACGTGCATATGAGGTGATTGAAATTACCATGGCTTGGGTCAGGTGCACCTTAACCCTCCAAGTAGCATCCTTGCATTTCTTTTTTTTTTTTTTTTTGCATTTCTACTTATGCCATTTGATAAGACTTCCCTAGAGATTGCAGCCTTAGAAACCCTATGGGGCCATTCAAAAAAAAAAAACACTGTCCTATTGGGTCACTATGAGTCAGTAAAAGGAGCACATTACAGAGTCCAAAGGGTGATACAAATGGTTGGAGGGCTGGGCGGCTCCTCCAAAGATTAGAGGTTCAAGGTCACCCAGTGGTGTCTCAGAAGAAAGGCCGGTCGATCTGCTTCTGGCACATCAGCCATTGAAAAACCCACAGCACACACTTTCATGCTGTCATCCATGGAGTCTCCACAAGTCGAGTCAACCCACAGTCACTCTGGTCATGCACTGGGTGCTCCATCTATGACTGCTGGTTGACATGTCCTTAGTCCATGTGTTCTACCTCTAGATCACTGTGCAGACGACTCTGAGGACTGCGCTCTGGAAACGGTGGTTGTTGTCTGGTGCCATCAAGTCAAGTCCAACCCTAGTAACCCGATGCCCAGCAGAATGAAACACAGCCCGGTCCAGGACCATGCTCACATTCATTCCTAAGCTTGAGCCTGGGTTTGTAGCCAGGGTGTCAGTCCATCTCCTTTAGGGTCTTCCTCTCCTCTTTCGCCGTTCCTCCATTTTGCCAAGCATGATGTCCTTCTCCGGGGGCTGGTCTCTCTTGATGACATGTCCAAAGTGGATCCGTATAGATGTCACCATCCTGGCATCTGAGGAGCATTCTGGCTGGACTTCTTCCAATGCAGGTTTCTTGTTCTTTGGACAGTCCACGGTACTTTCAGCATTCTTCTCCAGCACCACAATTCAAATGCATTGATTCTTCTTCAGGCTTCCTTATTCAATGCTCGACTTTCACATGCATAGGAGGTGATAGAAAATACCTGGGTTTGGGCAAGTTGTAAGGAGACCATGCTGGTTCTGAAAACTAGGAAGGAAAAAATAGCATTTTAGCAAGGGTTTGCAGGGCTTTATTTGATGTAAGAGTCATCATCTTTTTAATAGTTTAATTTGCATGTAATTAACATATTATATAATCCAATAGTTCACTTATATTGAAGACATTATGCAATCAGCACCACAATCAATTGTTTTTTTTTCTTTTTTTAATTTTTTTTTATTTTAACAATTTATTGGGGCTCATACAATTCTTTTCACAGTTCATACATATACATACATCAATTGTATAAAGCACATCCATACATTCCCTGCCCCAATCATTCTCAAGGCATTTGCTCTCCACTTAAGCCCCTTGCATCAGGTCCTCTTTTTTTCCCCCCAATCAATTGTGTTTTAAGACCATTTTATTGGGCGTTAACACAGATATTATATTAAGCTATCAGCCAATCATATGCAACAGCAGTGCGCAGTTGCTGCCACCATCAGTTTCAAAACATTCTTTTCATTCCTGAACTCCTTGGCATCAGCTCCTTTTACACCGTCCCCTCTCCACCGCAGGGCAACCACTGTACCCGCCCCCTCCCCCTGGAACCCTTATTCTACTTGCTGTCCCTATAGCTTCATCAATCCTAGGTATCATATACTGAACATCAGATAAACATATAGCAAAAGTCAAGAGGGTCCCCCCCAGTGATATAACACATCTGAGACAACCCCCAGTATGAACAATCAAAAAACAAAAAAAGTTGCAAACCAGATCAGGCCTAACGTGCACCAGAGAGGACAGCAACTGACGTGGTCTTAACCGTTCTAGTCAGGTTTATCATTTGGGTCTATACGCCTCTCTCCAATGCACTCTGTGGTGACTGTTCCTCCCATCCCTCTAGCATGGACAGAGGGAAACCACTGGAGGCTTAGTTCCTGTGCAGCTCTCACAAATGTGTGTTGGGTTCCCACTGTCATCCCTAGCCTTCTGCAAACCAGATTCTCACCATTTAGGCTCTGACACTATTCCCTCTTTTGACCTCGGATTATATGATTTTACAGTCCTTCGGTGACTGGTGTGCTTCTTCCACGTGGACATGGTTGAACCGCAATCAATTTTAGAACGTTTTCTTTCTTGTAGTCACTGTTTGTTAGTTCAGTATATTTAACCCTTTATAGTCGCCACTGCAGAATATAAGGCATACAGACACACTTCAAGCAAATGCCTCGCAACTTGAACCACATCTTTTCTATGCTGTGGTTGGGTGGCAGTCAGTCTACTCTGACCCCTGTGACCTTATTTGACAGGGCGGGACTGCCATTGAGGGCTTTCTAGCCAAATCCTTTTTAAAAAAATCATTTTATTGGGGGTTCATACAACTCTTATCACAATCCATACATCCATCCATTGTGTCAAGCACATCTGTACATTCGTTGCCCTCATCCTCCTCAAAACATTTGCTCTCCACGTAAGCCCTTGGCATCAACTCTTTATTTTCCCCCCTCCCTCCCTGCCCCCCATGAACTCTTGATAATTTATAAATTATTATTTTGTCATATCTTACACTGTCTGACATCTCCCTTCACCCATTTTTCTGTTGTCCATTCCCTAGGGAGGAGGTTATATGTGGATCCTTATAATTGGTTCCCCATTTCTATCCCACCCTCCCGGTATCGCCACTCACAGCACTGGTCCTGAAGGGATCATCTGCCCTGGATTCCCTGTGTTTCCATTTCTTATATGTACCAGTGTATATCCTCTGGTCTAGCCAGATTTTTAAGGCAAAGTTGGGATCATGATGGGGTGGGGGTGTGTGGGGAGTGAGGAATGAAGCATTTAGGAACTAGAGGAAAGTTGTATGTGTCATTGTTGCTACACTGTACCCTAACTGGCTCATCTCCTCCCCACAACCCTTCTGTAAGGGGATGTCCAATTGCCTACAGATGAGTCTTGGGTCCCCAATCTGCACTCCCCCTCATTCACAATGATTTGATTCGTTGTTCTTTGATGCCTGATACCTCATCTTTCGACACCTCATGATCACCCAGGCTGGTGTGCTGCTTCCATGTGGGCTTTGTCTAGCCGAATCCTTCCATGAGCTAATCACTGGGTCTTTTCTCCCAAGCAACAGCTGGTGGCTTCAAACTTCTAGCCTTTTAGTTGGAAGCCAAGTGCTTAACCATTGTCTCACCAGATCGCCTCATTATGATTTTTTTTTTTAATATAGAGAGAGCTTTCCTTCAGAAGCTGCTTCGGCTCCACTGCCAGAGGCCTTTGGTGTCGACAAAGCCCCTCTGTGAAAAGGCTAAGATGACACACAGGAGGAACGTCTGGCTGACATGCACGCTCCTCCTTGCAGGGAAGAAAGTATTCGGTTCCAAGGATTAAAAAGTACAGGCATGCTTGACAATTTCCCTCGGAAAACACTGGCGATCCAGGTAGGAGGAAAATGGTCTAAAAGACTTCCTTTTCAAAATAAAATAAAACACTCCTTTTCCTTTCAGTCATGGAGAAAGTGGGATAGACGGCAAGTGGCGCACTAAGCAGATTAATTTATACAGTTTTTGTTTTTTTTTAACATTCTTCGTGATTGATGAGCAACTTGACATTGCTGGCAGTGCTCTTTCGTCCAATGTGTTAATGATAACCGTGAAGCTACTGGAGACCTAAATCTTGGCCAGCTTCAGTTCCAAGTACAGGAGCCAACATTTGTAATAAACGCTTAAAGGATTTCTTTTCTTCTTCTTTTTTGGCGAGGGAGGGTTAAAACAGTAATTTAGTGGGAGTATATGAACAGCATTTATATTAGAATTCTCCGACATTTCCTGCTATGACTATATCATATCATATTCTTTTCTTGCTACTTTCCTTCCTCTTCTGGATTAAAAAATATACAAACATCTCCCTACCCACTCCCACCCCTGCCCATCACCACCACCGAAACAAAACAAAGACTCTAAGTGGTACAAAAGTGAGCATATTAATACCTTTTATCTGAATACAAACAAAACCAAAAAACGAAGCACACAGATAAACTGGTTTAAGTGGTGTTTTCTAGAAAGACCCAAGAGCCAATATAAGAGCAGGTAGCTGGGAATGAGCTTGGCAGGAAGAAAACCGTGCATGCTCTACTGTCCTCGCTTCACAATAACTTGTCATAAAAATGCCGCCACAACCAAATCCTTGTGGCGCTGCCTCCGAGCCTCACAAAGAATCTCCTTCCCGGTGAAGAACCCCGTTATCTTGCCCCGAGACCCATGCTTGTCAGAGAGACTTCATCTGCATAGTGGAAAGAACATTGTTTTAAAGCAAGGCAGACGTCTTCCAATCCCAGACCCAGCACTTCCTAGCTGTGTGCTCACAGCCAAGACCGTTAACTTCTGTTTCCCTCCTTTATAAACACGGACAGCTTCTTCAGGGGGCTGAGGTGGACTGAGGAGGGCAGGACCTGAACCCAGCCGAGTGTTCGGAGAACGTCAGGTCATGCCATTGGGCTGAACCGGGCCGTTCATTTATTTAGATCTGATTTGGGGGCCTCACATTTATTCCAGATTGAATGACATTGTACTGCACCTAACTGGAGTTAGCTAGTTGTTCCAGCCGACTTTAATCGTTCTGAATCCTGACCAAAAAGTACTTGGTAGGCTTCCCAGGTTTGTATCACCTCCGTCCACGGGTTTCGAATGATGTTCTGTTCTTAACTGTGTCTTTAGGAATTTGTAGGTAAGTCAGAAGGGGTGCTAACAGCTCTTAGGTAGCCTTGCTTTAGTGAAGAAAAGGCTGGAAGCCTTTTCAGCGATTTCCAAGGTGTACCTGCAGCAAGTGCGGGCGAGTGGGGTGAAGAATGTGTTGTGGGTAGGAAGGCTGGTGCAATCTTTTCAGATTGACGCAAATCTATACAGCATGAAAGGGCCGGGAGGAGTAAGTCAGACATCCGTAGGTCAGACATTCAGGGGGATTGCCTATGTTTGCAAACATGGGAAGGGCTGGGTGGGAGGTAGAGCTTTTAACTGGCTTCTGGAAAATTCCTTCCAGCCTGTAGGCTTTTTTGATCACCCCCACTTCCCACAGCTCCTACATATTCAACTCTCATTTCTTTCTCTCTTTCACAACAGGTGAAATTTTGGGCAATATCTTACTAAGGACCTGGTAGGACAGAGCCAGGCACATGGGTAGAGTCCAGAAAGAGTATATTTAACCTTCTAGCTGAGTAATCCTGTCAAAAATAGGAAATGAGATTCTGGAGAAAGAAAAAAATTTCCCTGTCAATTCAGAGATAATCAAACTGAGTCTCAGATGAGTGCACGGGCCGAGAGGTCTGTTAGGTTGATACCTTTATGTTTATCCTTTTGTCCTTCCCTTCTTGGGTGTATTAATTAAAACTACATCTGAGGCATTTGGTCTGCTCAGATGAAACCCACAGTGACCCAGCTAGCTTGTAAAGATGCTGGGGACAGGCTGAGTGTAAGGCTACAATGACATCTTATGGCCAATGTGTTTACTGCCGTAAGTGTGCTTTCAGGATGATCTGCCGAGAATACACACAACAATCTCTTTCAAATCCTCTCAGTTTAGTCAGCTGTTAAAATAATAAGGAGCCCTGGCTGCCCAGGATACAACTCAAAGTTCTCGGCCGCAATCCTAAAGGTTGGTGGTTCAAATCCACTAGTCACTCAGTGGATCAAAGGTGTGCGGTTCTGTGCCCTTAAAGATGACAACCAAGGACATCCCAGGAGGCAGGTAGGTTCTGCCCTACAGGGCGGTAAGGAGTGGAATTCTCTGCAGAGCACCAAACAGCATTTCTTCCTAATCTGAATCTTGTTCCCTGTTAAAATGGTAACTTTATCAATAAATATGGATAATATGTCTAAAATAAGGATATAGAACATTGCCTGTTTCCACATGTACCCAGGGAAGTCACAGACTTGGGAAACTTGATGCCCTTTATTCGTGGTTAGGCAGTTTATGAGCATTTCTTGATTTTTATTACATTGTCATTACCCACTGTTGCTGCGGGCCAAGATCTGGTGTGACATTAGAGAAAAAAAGAAATGGCATCTACTTCAGAGTCCTGGACTGCAGGCAAATGACAGCCTGGTTAATAAGGTCAAGTTATTAAGTTACCCTGCCTCAATCTGGCCCAATGCCCACCCCACTGCGAACTTCCAGCGGTGTCCCTCAAACTCTGTGGCCAAGAAAATTTTTGAGAGCTTTCCTAAGCCAGAATTTCTTCAATACAGAGTTAGTCCTACACCCTAGCCAAGAATCAAAGAGAAAGCTCTCACCAGGAGGTTAGCATCCTGGACATGCATTTGCCTGTCCTACTTTGGAAAGGAAATGCTCCCTCTCTGACCGGAGCTGACAGTCTGGCTCCTGTGGCTGAACTTGATGTTTCTCAAAACCAGGCCCTCTGGCTTGATTGCAAGGGGAGTGGGAAGCTGGAGAGGGTGAAGAATGAGGAGCCATACCCAGGGCTCAAGCAGAAAGCAAATGTTTTGAGAATGATGATGGCAACAAATGTACCAATGTGCTCGACACACTGGATGGATGCATGGATTGTGATAAGGGTTGTACGACCCCCCCCCCAATAAAATGATTTAAAAAGAGAGCATGTAAGAAAGAAAGTTACTATGCAGGAGTAGAATTATAACAAAGAAGGGTCACAAAAGAAACAGTTACTGTTAACTCCATTCAAGTTGGCCCTGGCTCATAAGGACCCTATGATGCACAACAAGATTAAAGAATGCCATTGTGTCGAAAAGGTAAAAAGCAAAAAAGAGTGATCTTGCATTCCTTGGACTGGGTCTCCGCCTCAGTCTCAGCCTCTTTCCTTCCCTACTTCCTTCCTCCTCTTTTTCTTTTTAATTTCCAACCCCCTATGGATATTTCACATTTCCTGAAGAGAGTCTAACTTAACAGCTATCTTTATCTTTATTTTTTTGCTGGAATTTCATCACTGTCTATCCTGTCCTTACAGGGTCATTATCAATCTGCATGAATTGATGGCAGTGAGTTTGGGTGATTATCTCAAAATAACCAGGAACTAAGATGGTTATTATTTTGTGTCTTTTATAAATAAAAATTTAGGAAGTCAAATTGGTTATATCTTAATAAATTCAGCTGGCTTGGGAGACAAACGATCTCAAATATGTATTTGCAGTCACGAAAAGGGTGAAGGCCGAGAGGTGCTGTCCTCTAGTGGACATATGTAATACTACAGCTCCTCAAATAAATCCGTTGGAGGAGAAAGGATTTTTAAAAAATCATTTTTTGGGGGTTCATACAACTCTTATCACAATCCATCCATCCATTGTGTCAAGAACATTTGTATATTTGTTGCCATCATCATTCTCAAAACATTTTCTTTCTACTTGAGCCCTTGGTATCAGTTCCTCATTTCCCCCCCTCCCTCCCCCCCTTCTTCCCTCACAAACCCTTGATAATTTATAAATTATTATTATTTTGTCATATCTTACACTGTGCGACCTCTTCTTTAATCCACTTTCTCTTGTCTGTCCCCAGGGAGGAGGTTATGTAGATCATTGTGATCAGTTCCCTCTTTCTCCCCCCACCTTTCCTCCACCCTTCTGGTATTTCCACTCTCACCACTGGTCCTGAGGGGTTCATCTGTCATGGATACCCTGTGTTTTCAGTTCCTATATGTACCAGAGTACATCCTTTGGTCTAGCCAGATTCATAATGTAGAATTAGGATCATGACAGTTGGGGGAGAGGAAGCATTTAGGAACTAGAGGAAAGTTGTATGTTTCATTGTTGCTACACTACACCCTGACTGGCTTGTCTCCTCCCAGCGACCCTTCTGTAAGGGGATGTCCAGTTGCCTATAGATTGGTTTGGGTCCCCACTCCTCACTCCCCCTCATTCACAATGATATGATTTTTTGTTCTTTGATGCCTGATACCTGATCCCTTCCACACCTCGTGATCACACAGGCTGGTGTGCTTCTTCTATGTGGGTTTTGTTGCTTCTCAGCTAGATGGCAGCTTGTTTGCCTTTAAGACCCCAGACGCTGTCTCTTTTGATAGCTGGGCACCATCAGCTTTCTTCACCATGTTTGCTTATGTACCCACTACAAAGTGATCGTTTGTCGGGAAGGTGGAGTGCTCAGTTTTCTTCTGAGGATTCTGCAGGACCATGAACATTTCCCCTTTAGCTTCAAAACTACATGCTGCATTCCAGGCTTCACAAGGTAGCTCTCTTCTTTATTTTTTTTGTGACAAATTCATTTAATTAAGTAGTATACATATAAAATGTTTCCCATTTAAATTCAAAAGAGGACTTAAACAGTAACTACAAAATAGTATGTTCGTGATGAACAAGTTTTTAAAAAAAATAAAATACATACTGAGAAATAGAATATACAGTAAAATGGACTTACCTGCATTTTTGACAACATGTATATATTACCTGTGCATTGTTTATTTTAAAAGTGGTTAACAGAATTTGAGTTCAGTAGAAAAGCCCCTCTTGTGAAATGTGAGAGCCTGTACTAAATTTTGTTAGTAACCACTTCAAATGTTTAAACTAGTACTTACTCAAAGTCAAAGTTCATCGCTCTGTTTGGAATAATTTTTGTTTGAAAAGCAAATGGCCATGTAATTCAGTAAGCAAATAGGCATAAAAACAAGTGACAATCTTTGTCACACTGACCATTACAGTAAAATAAGTAAAGCTGCAGTTAACCAAAAACACCTTTATTTTCATCATTAAACAACAAACTGTTAACTTTTTGTTCTCCCAAGATAATCATGATTACCTTTCACAAAAATTGGGCATTTATCTTCAAAGTATTTCCCTTTAATGGGAAACTTAGCATCATAGTATCTCAAGATTAAAAAGTTCAAAAAAAAATCCATCTTGTGGCTTTTATTAACAAAACAGAAGCAAACATAAGTCAAGAAAATCCACTCATACTTCAGGTCCTTCTCCTCCAGGAACCAGCATTGTTATGTTATTTCCATTTAGCAAAATCTGATCTAATTTAGTAATTCTTCTTCCTTCTGGTGTGATTTCAAATTCAGTGACATCTTCCAATACCATATTGACAAAGTCATCGAAACCTAGAAGGGTACAACAATTTCCTTGTCACTCTTGATCACAATGTGAATTCTTGATCCTATGCATTTGTCCACAAGCTCTAGAGGTATATCTTTATGGAAGCAGACTGCCACACCTTTCTTCCTTGGGTCAGCTAGTGTTCAGGTCACTGACCTGTGGGTTAACAGCCATGTACTTAAGCACTACGCCACCAGAGCTTCTACCACGGCCATTCATCCTGACACATTCTCTGCAGAGCCTTCGTAGAAATGGTTGCAGCATTGAATTGATGAGCTGCTTCATGTTTTCTCCCCAAATAAACTTTGACCTCTATAACAAACAATAGTGTATAGAAAATAACAAGACTATAATGATTGATCATAGCCTTAAAAGTATACATTGCGTACAACTCTTCTTGATGTGATTGAACTATTGAATCGTAGGCTATGTGAGCTATATGCCAGTAAAGCTGTTTTTAAAAAATCATATATCTGTATTTTTTATTGTTAAGAGCCACTGAGTCGCTTCCTCCTCATAACAGCCTGATGCAGAACAGAATGGAACCCTGCCAGGTCCTGCTCCATCCTCACAGTTGTTGCTGCGGTTAAGGCCATTGCTGTAGCTCAGTGCTTCTCAACCTTCCTAATGCCGGGACCCTTTCATACAGTTCCTCAGGTTGTGGTGTCCCAAATCATAAAATTATTTTCATTGTTACTTTATCACTTTAATTTTGCTACTGTTATGAATCTGGCGACCCCTGTGAAAGGGTCATCTGACCCCCAATGGGGTTGCAACCCACATGTTGAGAACCGCTGGTCTACCTGATGGTCACCTGTCAGTCAGAAGACAGTAGGGCTCACAGAATAAATCATATCACCTGTGCGTACTATGCTTCTGTAAATAATCATCTAAATGAGATCTAACAATCAACATTTATCCTCCCAGCGGGAGAAAGGCAAGGCTTTCTACTCCCATGGAGAGCGAGTCTTAGAAATCCACAAGGGCGGTTCTACCGGGTCCTGCAGGGTCACTAGGAGTCTTAGTGAAAGTGTTCCCCAAACTGTGTGATTACCCCCAGGAGAGCTGCAAAACAGATGCCTACACTTTATCCTGGATTATGGGCTATAGTACAAAACTTTCCAATTGCGGGGGGTGGGGCATTGTTGAGTAATTTTCTTTTCTGAGAAAGGGGTGGTAGGCTAAGTTGGTGTCTATGCCCTAGACCAAAGATGAGAAAGTAGAGGGGGACAAGCGACCTAGGCGAATGGAAACACACAACCAAAATGGAAATCAGGAAGATGCTGACACTTTGTAGCCAATGTCACTGAATAATATGCATAGGGATTGTTCAATGAGAACCTAACAGACTATGTAAATTTAAAAAATCACAATAAAATAATTGTTAAAAAGCAATCAGAAAAATAAAGCTCTCCAAGGAATGCTAACAAGACTAACACCTAGCTCATGTTCCTTTCCTCGATTTTCTGAGCCAGTGACATTGGGTCAGGCTCCCCTCACAGCAGATCATGCTGCTCTGCACTTTCCTCTTTAGTCCCCCCACCCCTCCCCTCCCCGCTCTACTTTAAAGATCTTCTGGTGACTTTTAGCCCACCTGCATAACCCAAGATAACCGATTTTAAATGAGGTGGATTCATAACTTTAATCCATCTCTGAATTGAATTCCCTTGTCATGCACCCTAACTTATTCACCAGTTCCAGGGCCTATTGCTCTGATGGCTACAGAAGGGATAAAAGATATATCAAGCAAATATTTTAAAAAGAAAGCCAGTGTGACTATATATTTTTAATCAGGCAAAATAAACCTTAAGGAAGAAATGAAGAAAGATAGAAGACCTAGTGGTGTGTGTGTGTGTGTGTGTGTATCCTATTTACGGATTAGAAGACTTAGTTGTATTAAGATGTCAATTCTTCCCACTTTGATCTGGACATCTAATTCAGTCCTAATAAAAATTCAAGGACTTTTCTGAAGCTAGATAAGGTGATCCTAAGATTTATGTGGAAAAGTAATAGAAAGAGAATGGAAATGATTCTGAAAAATGAGGGAAAATTGGCAGAGTCATACTACCTGACTTAAAAAATTACTATCAAGGTGGTAGAGAAACGACGTCAGGCAAGGTGGTGGTGCAGGAAGTCAATAGTGCGCAAGGGTTCCAATTCCTCTACATCCTTAACAGCACCTATTGTGTTCTACTTTTTTAAAAACAGTTTTATTTTTGATCCTTCCTCAGATCATATAATTCGATAGTTCCATCACACCAAGAAGCGTTGTACAGTCATCCCCACAATCAGTTTCAGAGCATTGTCTTCTTTCTCGTCCTCATTGTTATTAGCTCCTCGTTTCTCCCCAACCTCCCCTTCCGCACCTCAAGGAAGCATTGACCCAGTGATTGTCTCTATAGATTTACCTATCCTGGATTTCAGGTACAGGAAAACATGAAGTGAACCCCCCAAACTAAGAACAATCACAAAGTAAAGCATAAAACTCTCAACTGAAACGAAATCAGAAAATACTAAAATCTAGAACAAATTGAAATGGATCACAAAGAAAATCAAATGTTAGGGTGCTAAATTGTAGCCTAATTGCATCTGAAGCAACCCACTTTCCCATGCACTCTGCATAACAGCAAGGCTGTTCTCACGCCTGGTCCGTGGTCGGAGGGCTTAATCAACACGTGTTTCCCCTACACTATTTTTTTAACTGAAACAACTTTTAAATGGGTCAATAGGGAAGTCGAATGACAAGATATTAACATATTGATCTAACTATGTCTGCCATAATTGAGGTTACAATGCTTTCTATCTAACAATAGGCCTATTCACACCCCTCAATTATGATTAGAAGGCATTAACCAGAGGCTTAATCTATGTGTGGACTCTGATGGATTTTGGGGTCCCACTGTCATCCCTAGCCTGGAGTAAACCAGGTGTTCACAGTTGAAGTTCTGCTAGCACTCCCTCCTTTAGATTACAATAATATAATCCTTGGATCACACAGGCTGCTATACTTCTTCCACATGGACCGAGTTGACACCTCATTTTGAAAACAAGCTTTTAAGACCACAGATATTATTCTTTCTGATAGCTGCTCACCACCTAGTTTCTGAAGAAACGAGGTTACCTATAACACCCATATCTTCAATGATTTCTTCATGAGGGCAAGCAGCAAGTAGGGCCATGGCACTCGAACTAGTTGCTCTTAGATTGGCGCCAGAATTAAGTGCAAGCCCAAAATGCATTCATGCATCGATAGTTTATATATATCTTTGGTTCACCTTCAAGATGTCTTTGCCATTTTATATTAGAGAACATTATCAATTGTGCCCCTGAAGTATTACTCCCACTATCATCAAGTCCCTATAGGTAAAACTGTTCCTGTGAGTCTCTGAGCCTGCACATTTTCACAGGAGTCGAAAGGTTTGTCCTTCCACTGCAGAGCAAGTTAGTGGTTTCAAACTACTGACCTTCCTTGACCTGGTGATAAAAGGAAATTATACAAATATTGGCCAGCTATGAACTGTAATACACGAACTGTTGACTTGTACAGGTTGAACATGAAGTGAATGGACACTGTTTACACAGATAACAAAGGTTGGTGATAGGACACATCTTCCAATAATATTCCTTCACAACAGCAGAGTCACTCTTACCAGATTATAATGAAGCAAGGAGGGCATTAAAATAGCTAGAATATGGTAGTTCCAGGGGACTAGTCATTGGTACCCTCAAGACAAGAGATCTGAACCAAAGTCCATTGTCCACCAATTGTATGCCCTTGGGCAAGTGGTCCTCTGTTTTTTCTCACACTAGGGAGTTTCAGCCTTTAAGTCCAATGGCTACAGGTGGGTTTAAGGTAAAACCCAGTTCACTTAGTAGGGTTTCCACAAGGAGTCCTCCTGGTGTGGTCTATGAAGGATGTTGTGTGTCTTGAAAAAAAAACCAATCTAAAGTCCCAGTAGTCTATAGTACATGGACTGGGTCACCAAGGGCTGCATCGAGACTAGGTCAAAAGTGCCCCATTAGGAACCCAGTACCAGGCATTTTCTCCCCTTGGGTTGCACATAAGTATTGTTAAGCCTTTTTTCTCTGATGGGAAGTTGTTCCTCCCTGTTGTCCTACCACCAGAGATGTAATTGCTTGTCTGAGACACCCAGGCCGGCCTCCACGCATCTTGATTTGAATTTCCAGGAAGGTTTCCTTATTGCTCTGGTGGGAGTGTCTGTAGGACTGGGGTGACCTTAGCATAGTTTTGTAGGGCAGCAACTGAATATTCTTCTCCCTCTCTCAACACCTTGAAAACCTGACCCCAGCCGAGGTGCGATCTCCTTTATTTAGAGAGGGTTCTATAAGTTCTATAAGTTTCCTGGATTCTAGGCAGGGTCTCTACCTTGTTGCTTAGGGGACTCCCTTGGAAGAATACACGCCCAGGGAGCAGTGGCTTGCCTTCATCTCGGTGGTTATCTTAGTAGAGAACTCAAACAATACTTATCCTTTTGTGATTGACTAACTTCACTCAGCATTTTTTTAAAGGAGACATCATAGTGGGAATGAAGTGATATCTCATTGTGGTTTTCCTACGCATTTCTGTAATAACCGATGACAGAGAGCATTTTTGCCTGTTTGCAGGACACTTGTATGCATTTCTTTGGTGAAATGTCTATACAAGTCCTTTCCTCGTGTTTTAATTGTTTTTTTCCCCACTAAATTATAGGGTTTTAAGTATATATATATATATATATATATATATTTTGATGTTGAACTCTATTGGATATTTTTCCCAATATGTATCCTGTCTCCATTTGTTTATAAAGAACTCTGATGAATCAAAGATATTAATTTTGATGAAGTCCCATTTGTCTCTCTTCTCTCTCTCTCTTTTTATTGCTCATGTTTGGTGCCGCATCTACGACTCCACTGTCAAAAACTAAGGCCTAAAACATTACCCTAGTGTTACATTCTAAAAATTGTATGATTTCAGTTCTGACACTTAGGTTCTTGCTCAGTTTTGAACTACTCATTAAATTGTATAATAATAAGTTTTGTCTTTTTAATGTCTCTAATGATACACAATTTTTAAAAGTTCAAAAAAGTTTTAAAACTACTAATGGAAACATTGACTTAATATTTTCCAAATTTAAAAAAAGGCATTGACAGACTTTTGGAGTGAAGCATGGAGTATTCGATATGTCTTCCTGGCCCAGAAGTTGCATTGCATTATAAACAGAAAATAATTTCTTTACCTGTAAAGGCTAGACTGGGCCTATATGCTGACATGTAAGTAGATACAGGAAGAGTTGAGATGAATTGATGGAAGGTAGATCTCCAATGGTGATACAGAGGATAAATTCTTAACCTTTGAAGCAGATGTCAAGGCGGGTAATTGGATTCTCTTCAACATGTTTCTTGTTGCTCCTGTCAGATTGAAAGCTAGACTGGATCGATGAAAGGTCTGACCCAGGAAGGCAAATCTCATCTTCTTCTGTAGCTACAGAAGATACAGTTCTTCCCGAGAGGCCTGCAGTCTATGCCAGGTGCCCTGGATGAGCCCGGGGCTGATCAACCAGTGTTTACCAAGTGCATATTATACAACCTAGGACAGGAGGCAATTTTTGGTCTCTGTTTTCAATCTGGTCAGGAAAACAAAAATAATGCCCAGGAGTAGAAAAATTAAATTATGACTTATGTGGTATAAGTGATAAATGTATTGAGATAGAAAATATTTACAGTTGCCATGCCAGGAAAATCTACAAATCAATAGAAAAGTACCAACAACCCATTACAACAATGGCCAAAGGAACTGACTAGGCAGTTCATAGAGAAACAAATTCAAACCGAAATAAAATAAACATGTTAAAACACTCTAGAGATATAGATAAAAGCAATCGGCCACATTTAATCACCTATCAGATTGGCAAATATTTAAAGGGTTGAAAATAGCCAGTGTCGGTGAGGCCTATGGAGAAATAAGCATTACTGCTAGTATATAGTATGTAGTATATCATGCTGGTATTTAGTATAGTATAGTATAGTATACACACACACACCTTTCATACTTTTTGGCCCAACAATTTGAGTGCTAGGAATCTAGCCCTTGGCAGAAAGGAGGGCTACCCTTCCAAAGAAGGGTAACCTGTGGGAAACAGAAGGATTTATCCCAAGTTGTCTCCCCCAAAATATATGCCAAACTTAGCTGCTTGCAAATGACTATACACTTGGAGGTCATCGAAGTAGATCCGGGGTCATTCTCCCTAAGGGTTATCAGCCATCTAGACCAAGCAGTCACCACTGTTTATCCCACAACAAGTAGGGCCCACTCCCTTCTGATAAGGAGAGTAGTTTCTGTTTCCTTGTAGGAGACCCCAGAGAGGTCAAGCTCGCCCAAGGGTGACCAAGGTTAGGCCCCCATCATGAATCTAGGGTCTGCCCTTCTTGTGACATGTATACCTCTAGTTCCTCCCCTTCCTATCACGTGTACAGCCCTAGCTCATCCCCTTCCTGTTACACCTATGCCCATAGTACATCCCCTTCCTATAATGTGTAAGCCTATTGTACTGCCCCTTCCTATGACGTGTGATTACCTGCAATCACACCCCCCTCAGTAGATATAACCCTGGGTTAGCAATTAACGGGGTCCTCCTGCCTGGTCCTGGTGCACCTGCCGGGTCCCTGCCCTACCTAGCACTGGCCCATGCTGTACGTGGACTTGGCTGGTAAGATCATGCCATCCAGGAAGTGAACATGCTACCATGAAAAGTGTCTGGCTCCATTATTCCAATCTGTCTTCTGTCTCTCATGCTCTTGATGACTTTAATATAATATTTCTATATCTTAACTGTAAAATTGTGCTTACTGAACCCGTGATTAGTGGTGGGGGGCTGGCACCCCATTCCAACCACAGTAACCCAACAGAATGCTCAAATTATTGAACAATATCATTAATATCACATGCAAGTGAAATTTTGCTAAAGACCATCCAACAGTGGGTGCAACAGCACACTGACAGGGAGCTGCCAGGTTCCGGTCACATTCAGAAGGGGACTTGGACAAGCAATGCTGTTGCTGGTGTCAGGGGAATCCAGGCTGAAAGCAGGTATCAGAAAGAGGCTTCCTGGTGTTTTATTCACTGTGCTTTTGACTGTGTGGATAGTAACAAACTATGGATAGCCTTGAGAAGAATGGGAATCCACTTCATTGTGATCATGAAGAACTTGTACATGGAGCAAGAGGCAGTTGTGTGACCAGAGCAAGGGGATACTGCATGGTTTAACATCAGGAAAAGTGGGGGTCAAGGTTGTGTCCTCTCACCATACTTATTCAATCTGTATGCTGAGAAAATAATCAGAGAAGCTGGATTATATGAAGAAAAATGGGGAATCAGGATTAGACCTAGACTTATTAATAACTTTCTGATATAAAGATGACACAACTTTGTTTATTGAAAGTAAGGAGGACTTAAAGAGCTTGCTTTGAAGATCAAGGATTGTAGACTTTCATACAAGTTATAACTCAATGTAAAGAGGGCCCAAGTCCTCAAAAGCAGACCAATAGGTAACATCATGATCAATGGAGAAAACTTTTAATTTTTCAGGAATTTTGCCTTGCTTGGATCCATAATGAATGCTCATGAAAGCAGCAGATCAAAAGACACACTGGATTGGGTGAATCTGCTGCACAAGACCTTTTTAGTATGTGTGCTGCCGAAGCGAGCACAAGACCTTTTTAAAGTGTTGAAAAACAAGGATGTTACTTTAAAGACTCGGTGCACCTGACCCAAATCATAGTATTTTCAGTTGCCTAATATGTATATGATAGTTGGATATTGAATAGGGAAGACTGAAGAAGAATCAATGCCTTTGAATTATGCTGCTGGTGAAGAATACCGCAAGGACCATGAACGGCTAAAAGGACACACTGACCTGTCTTGGAAAAATTAAGGCCAGAATGCTCCTTAAAGCCTCGGTTCTCAACCTGTGGGTTGCGACCATTTTGGGGGCTGAATGACCCTTTCACAGGGGTCACCTGATTCATAACAGTAGCAAAATTACAGTTATGAAGTAGCAAAGAAATTAATCTTATGGTTGGGGAACTGTATTCCCCCAACACAAGGAACTGTCTTAAAGGGTTGCAGCCTTAGGAAGGTTGAGAACCTCTGCCTCAGAGGCAAGGATGGTGAGACTTTGTCTCATGGACTTTGGGCATGTCATCAGAAGAGAGCAGTCTTTGGAGAAGGTCACCAGGCTTGGTAAAGTAGAGGGGGAACCAAAGAGAGGAAGCCTTCGACAAGGTGGATTGATAGAGTGGTTACAACAACAGGCTCAGACAAAAGAACGATTCTGAGGATGGCAAGGACTAGGCCATGTGTCATTCTTTGCACATGGGGCCATGAGGAGTCAGCACTGACTCCACAGCACCCAACCACAAGTCAACTGCACTAAAGCCTACCCACTCAACCCTTCCCATTCACCATAGACATCTACATAAAAAACATTGCTGCTTGAATTCCAGTCCATGTGTGTATGGGTTTACTTCAAAGAAAACCTGTTTCAACCTATCCCTGGGCGATCAGTGGGTGGCTGCAGACAAGTTCTCTCAGTAATATGTTTGTCTTAGCCTCCTCGGGGTACCTGTCAAAAGAAGGTGCAATCAAACAACGGCTCCAAGGGAATCTGCTGGTCCCTTAAATTCCAGGCAGAGAGGTCATCTCAGAAGGTTAAGTGACTCCTCTGTTTGGGAATTCCACAGAGCACGCCCGCTTGCTGTGCTGCAGTGGCTTGTAGTTCCCTGTGATGTCAGGAACTGGAGTTTGGTAAGTGCCATTGGGGTCACGGGGTCACCCATGGTGAGCAAGCTGAAGTGAGCTTCCAGACTAAGACGGGACAATGAAGAAGGAAGAGGCTGTCCGTTCCTGAGAGATTAGACACAGGGAACCTTATGCATTGCTGTGGACAGAAGATGAGTCCTTCAGGTTAGAAAGCACTCAAAAGACAACCGACAAAGAGCTGTCTCCTCAAAGTAGAGCTGCCCACAGTGATGTGGACGGAGTAAAGCTTTCAGGACCTTTATTCGCGGATGAGGTGTGACACAAAATGAGAAGAAAATGTACAAATCTCCATTATGAATTGGTGAAACATTCAACTTTCCTCTAGTTCTTTAATGCTTCCTCCCCATCCCCCGCCCCACTATCATGCCCTCAATTCTACCTTACAAATCCGACTAGACCAGAACCTGTACACTGCTACAGAAAAGAGTGCTATTTTTGCACAGCCCAACGAAGTTCTTTTGGAGTCCCCTACAGGAAGGAAGGAAGGAGCTTAACAGATAAAGGAGGGAAAGAAGAAAAGTTTAGCATGCCAGCGTCCTCATTTTACTTGGAGATTCTGTTCCTTTCTTAACTTTTGCCTCTGCCATGCCTTACTTTGGTAACTAAAGAACAGATTTAAGGAGGATGTTATAAAAACACCATTCTCTGAGAAGGAACAATCCTGCCAGTTAGGTTTCTACCAGGTACCTGAACTCCAAACCTCATTTCAAGAGAAAACCACCTGATGTGGTTTATAGCAGGTACCTGAGGGCCTTCCAGAAATTATCTCCTATACACAAATATGCATGGACATTTTGTCTCAGTTTCTGTACCCAAAACATAGGAAGAGCATGACTATGTAATTAGGTTATCAAGAGGAGTAAATTCGGTATTGTAACCAGAAAGCAAAGCAGTGCTTAAAGACTAACGGGATGACATAAACAGAACAGAGGCACTGATTTGAAGGATTTCCCTCTGGTCATATTTTGTAATAATTTGAGCAAAACTAAATAACAATAATGACAGAGATCGATTATAACACATCAACTTAAAAGAAATCATTTTACTGGGGGCTCGTGCAATTCTTATCACAATCCATATATCCATCCATTGTGTCAAGCACATTTATACGTTTGTTGCTGTCATTTTTGAAACATTTTTCTTCATTTTTTAATCATTTTATTGTGGGCTTGTACAATTTTTATCACAATCCATCCATCCATCCATTGTCTCAAGCACATTTGTACTTTTGTTGCCACCATCATTCTCAAAACATTTGCTTTCTACTGGTGTCCTTGGAATCAGCTTCTCATTTATTCCCCTCCCTCCCCAGCCCCCCTTCCTTCACGAACCCCTGATAATTTATAAATTATTATTATTTTATCATATCTTACATTGTCTGATGTCTCCCTTCACTCACTTTTCTGTTGTTCATTCCCCTAGGAGGGGGTTATAGATAGATCATTGTGATCGGTTTCCCTTTCTCCCCCTACCTTCCCCTTCCCTTTATGATATGGCTACTCTCAATATTGGTCCTGAGGGGTTTATCTGTCCTTGATTCCCTGTGTTTCCAGCTCTTATCTGTACCTGTGTACATGCTCAGGTGTTTGTGAAGGAAACATTAAAGAACTAGAAGAAAGTTGTATGTTTCATCAGTGCTACACTGCACCCTGACTGGCTCGTTTCCTCTCTGGGACCCTTCCGTAAGGGGATGTCCAATTGCCTACAGATGGGCTTTGGGTCTCCACTAACCCATCAACCTTTATAAACCAAAACAAAGGCAACTCTGCATCTCTGAGTCCAATTGAACTCATAATGACCTCTGTTTTACAGTGTAGAATTGCTCCACAGGGCGGTGGATATTATTATTACTATTATTTTGGCTGTAAACTTTCAGAACCCGATCACTAGGTCTTTGGTTGCACTGTTGGATGAGTTTGAACTACTCCCCTCTAGTCTAGTAGCCGTGTGTAAACTGTTTGTACTACCCACTCATCAATCCACACTCAGCGCCTTCAAGCCGATTCCCGCTCAGAGCACTTCTTCCTCTAGGACAGAGTAGAACCAACGACCTCAATGGGTTTCAGAGACTGAACCTGTAGCGGACTAGCACACCTCACTTTTCTCCCTCGGAGTCCAGTGTTTTCGTTCTACAGACTTTGTGGTTAGTGGCCCAACTCATAACAAGCATGATGTCCTCCTCCAGGGAGCGATCTCTCCTGACACTCTCCAAAGTACGTAAGAAGGCTTTCCTTCCCTCTAAGGAGCATTCTGGCTGTACTTCTTCCAAGACTTATGGGTTTGTCCTGTCAGCGGTCCATGGGGTTTTCAGTATTCTTCTCCAGCACACAATTCAGATGCATCCATTCTTCTGCCGACTTCCTGATTTAATGTCCAACTTTCATAGGAGGAAATTGAAAATGCCATGGCACACAGTCCTCAAAGTAACATCCTTGCTTCCCAATGCTTTAAAGATGTCTGTGTAGAAGATTTCCTCAATGCAATATATCTCTTGATTTCTTGTTTGCTACTTCCATGAGCATTGATTGTGGATCGAAACAAAATAAAATTCTTGACATCTTTTTCTCCCATTTATCATGATGTTATCAACTGGTCAAGTTGTGAAGACTTTGGTTTTCTTTACAACGCATTGCAATCTGTACTGAATGTTGTCATCCTTGAACTTCATCAGCAGGTGCTTTGTGTCCTCCTCACCTTCAGCAACAACAACAACAGGTAGTCCCCATTTTATGACTGGGCTTCATTCCATTGATTCTGTTGTAAATTGGTTCTGATGTATGTTGAATACTTTTTAAAGAAAGTTTTCATTGTTACTGTTTCATGTTATCAGTATCTTTTTAAATTTGTTTATAGCCTAGGAAACTCACAGGAGCCGTTCTAGCCTGTCCTACAGGGCCACTATGAGCCAGCATGGATTCGATGGCAATGAGTTTGGGGTGGTTCTGGTATGGAATATAAAAGTTATAGTGATCTAATAGCTACCATCATCCACTTAAAAACTAAGTGAACAGACATTTTTTAACACTTGGAAATTTTACATAATTCTGTTTACCCCTGGAATTAATGATTTCAATTCCATTTCCTGCCTACAATTTAGACCTAAAGTAACACACTTTTGCAGATTCTTAATTATTATGCTACCAAACTTCTCTGCTATAAAAATATGTGGATAAAGTGAAATGGAGGCCCCTGGTGGTACGATGCTCAAGGGAGTAGGCTGCTAACCGAAACCTACCAGCTGCTCTGAGTGAGAGAAGACCTGTCTAACTTACCTATAAAGATTAACCCCATTGCCTTGAGTCGATTCTGACTCACAGTGAGCGCAAAGGACAGAGCAGGACTGTCCCTTAGGTTTTCTGAGGCTGTAAATCTTTCTAGGAGCAGACAGCTTCATCCTTCTCTCTTGGATTGACTGGTGGGTTTGAATCGTCCACTGGTTGGCAGCCTAAAGCTTAACCTACTGCACCTAGGAAACCCTAGGGGGCAACTCTACCATCACAAATTGGGATACACTCAAGGGCACACAACGACAATGTGGAATGTTAAGTTTAAAACCATAATCTTTTAAGAGTTCAGATTTCTTTCTTCAGAGTTCAGTTAATATTACTACCAAAACACAATTTATTAAAAGAACGTAACTCAAAATCCAAACTCACTGCTATCGAGTCAATTCTGACTTATGACGATCCTATAGGGCAGGAATTGTGAGTTTCTGTGACTGTAACTACTTATGGGAATTGAAAGCTCCATTTTTCTCCCCCCAAATGGCAAGTGGTTCTGAACCACTAACCTCAAGGTTAGCAGCCCAGTGTGTATCCACTCTGCCACCAGGGCTCCTTGGTCGAAGCAACCTAAGTATTTACAAATGATCATTCTCTACATCTTCTTGCTGTGGGCGAGGCAGTGAGGAGGAGGAGGTTCAGTATTAAACTAGGGAGATGGCCAGGGCTTTGCTTGGGCTCTCCTTCTTCACTGCCAACCTGATTCTTCTTGGGGGCTGCTGTGTGATGGCAAGGCAATTGGGAATCATAGTGATCATATGAGTCGATCTTCCCCAGGGGCTTACCTAGGCTGAGATCTCCAAGGGAGTAGATTGTTAACTCTTTCTTCCCACAAAGCAGCTGGTGGGTTAACAGCTGAGGACTTAACAAGGCTCCACCAAGGGTCCCTGTGGAGCAATGCACAGGGTTGTGCTTAGAAAGAAAGGCTTTTCCAGGATGCAGGGCTTTCCGGGCTACACCTGAGACAGGCCTGGGCAAATCAGGATGGTTGGCACCTGTGTCTAAGGTTATACGATCTAAATTTAGATTCTGACTTGGCTACTTATTAGTCAGCTATCAACATAAACAAATGATCTAATTGAGATAACTTGGTAACGTGCAGGGATAGCTCACTACTATTGAGTGGATGCTGACTCATAGCAACAGTATGGGATAGGGAATAACTGCCCCTTATGAGTTTTGAGACTGTAACTCTTCATGGGAATAGAACACCTCATCATTTTCCCTACAGAGCGCCTGGTGGTTTCACACTGCTGACCTTGCATATCACAGCCCAATGTATAACCACTATGCCACCAGGGCTCCCAACTAAAGGAATAGTAACAATAACTACCTATAAACTGACCACCTGGTAGCATTTGCCATGCTCTTTCTCTCAAATTAAGTTAATCTGCGAAGAGTTCCTTTTCAAGATATCGGTTGCAGGGACAGGTGCAGGGGAGCCATAGGAGTAGAGCAGGAATATGAGTAGCAGCATGGAGTGGTGGCCAGCCCCTAAGTGTGAGAGGGGGAGGGGCCAGCAGAACTCAGAAGGAATATTAGTAGAATGTGCAGACCTGAGTAGCCCAGTGGTGCTAATTTACAGCCACCTAAAGGGTCCTTGCAAAAGATGGAACCAAGGGAGTAAATATCCTGACCTCCCTATTCCTCTCTGATCCCTTGGCAGACTTTCCCCTAGCCCAGACCAACCGAGGCCAGTGGAGACCAGCCTTTTTGGGCATTCATGATGGTCAAGTTCTTGAGACAGAGAGCAAGGTAGAGAAGAATGAGTGTGGAGCTGGACCAGTAACTAGAACATCAGACACACCTACTTACTAGTTGTGCAGGAAATACTGGTCCTGGTTCAATAAATGACCGACGATCATATCAAGATGGGGCTAGCACCTGTGACCCCTTGGCAGAGTTGTTGCAAGATGTAAATAAGATGGTGCTCATGAAAACCCTGCCAGAGTCTTAAGTAGCTCTTGCTTGCTTCTATGTAAGAATACCCCTCGCTGCTCCAATTGAAGCCCCATTTCTTCTTCCCTTATGGTTCGTCACGCATAGCAGGTTCAAAGATTAGGTTATTGCTAAATACCAAGTCAGGCTGCATTCTGTAATTAATTTTAAAATAAAAAGGAAGGGAATGTATGGGTATGAAGCACAGTGCCAAGGGCACTCCTCCGTGGAGAGAACTTCCTTTCCGTGAAGCCCAGAGGCCCCGGGGGCCAGTGAGAAGCAGCGAAAGCGAAAGAACAAGAATGAAAGGTGAGGCTTTTCTGCAAGAGGCAGGAAGTTTGAGGCTTTCAAGGATAAATCCTAAAGAAGGCTTCGTGAAGGGACTGATAACCAGAAGAGGGAGGAGGAAAGGATGGGGGGCCGGCGGTGACCTTTTCCTCTCCCTAAAATGTCTCCTCAAAGAAAAAAGCACTTATTGATGAGCTGTAATTCATTCTGCACTTGACATTTGGAGCATGTTTGAGAAATCCTGCGGCATGGGCTGCACGCGAAAGGCTGTCGAAGCCCAGATGGCTTGCGGGTGGGGGCTGGGGGAGCGGGCTTCTTCCCCTCAGTCTTCTGCGCGGAAGATGCCTTCTGAATGAAGATCTCTTAGCTTCCTAAGAACACAAGAGGAAAAGTGAGTTTCCCTGGACAGAACCCCAGAGAGGTGCTGGGGCTTTTCTGCGGCATGTGCCTTTAGCACTGTCCCAGTTGTACCATGTCACACTGTCAGCGCCCTGATAACCGATGCACATATTCATTGTGCAAATAAATTAGGACACAATGCAATAAACCCATTCGGCAGCAAGTACCTATGTCCATGTGCGGACTGACCTACAGGACTAAATACGGGAAGCAGATCAACGTGTCAAATCAGCCCTTGAAAAGCAATGGGTGTTTCTCATTTCTCCCACAGACTCTCAGTGACGCAGGTAGTCAATGCCACACTCAAATGCTTCGTTTACCCAAACTGTGGTGGTAGGCATATTTTGTTTTTAAAATCTGACCCCTTTTTCACAGGAGCCCTGATGATGTGGTGGTTATGGGTTGGGCTGCGATCCCCATGGCCGGCAGTTCGAGACGACCAGCAGCTCCGAGGGAGACAGCCTAGGTTTCGCAGCGGTTCTCAACCTGTGGGTCGCGATCCCTTTGGGAGTCAAAAAACCCTTTCACAGGGGTATCCCGATTCCTAACAGTTATGAAGTAGCAACAAAAATAACTTTATGGTTTTGGGGTCACCACAACATGAGGAAACGCATTAAAAGATCACGACATTAGGAAGGTTGAGAACCAGTGAGTTACAGTCTCAGAAACTCACAGGGAGCCATTATGAGTCAGCATTGCCTCGATGGCAGTGAGTTTTGTTCTTGTTCGCCTTTTGAGGAGGTACTTTTTTGTGTGCCAGGTACTTGATCTTCAAGACACTACAACTACACTGCCTCCCACTCCTCTGTCAGTTTGTCTTGTTGACGTGACTTGCATGTTGCTATGATTCTGGGAGCTATTCCATTTGTATTTCAAATACCAGTAGGTTCATCCTTGGTTAACTGGTTTCAGCAGGGTTTCCCGATCAGGAACAGACTAGGAAGAGGGAAGGGGCTATTTCTGAGGGATTAGCTACCGCAGCTTTATGAATAGCAGTGGAACACTGTCTGCTACAGTGCTGGGAGATGAGCCTCTCACATCGGAAAACACTCAAAACAGAGCCGAGGAAGGGCTGAGTCGTCCAAACAGAGTCTATTCTAATGAGGCGGAAGGAGCAAAGAGAAGAAGATCTGCAGCACTTTCTGATGAAGCTCTACGAGATCTCTAAGGGTTGCAGCCTTCAGGCCAGATTACCACTCCATGAGAAGAAGACAGAGATCCTTATAACATCAGTCTAAATGGAGAAAAGATTGAAATGATCAAGGACTTCAGAACCCACAGGGCTCATGGAGGCAGCAGGCAAGAGAATAAAAGGACCTATCAAGTAGAGTGCATTGGAAAGAGGATGATGACAGATGTGGCTGAATTTAACACTTTATCATTCGATCCCACTTTTAACTCACTTGAACGTTCTAGTGTTTAATATTTTCTGCTTTATTTTTCTATTGAGGTTTATTTCTGTTTTATTTTGTTATTGTGGTCAGTTCTTTTTTTGTGGGTTTTTTTTTTGGTATATGAAATCCAGGATAGATAAATCTGTACAGACAGTAACTGGATTAATGGTTTCTTGGGAAACTGGAAGGGGAGGATGAGGGGAATGGGGAACTAATATCAAGGAGTCTAAGAAAGAAGAAATGTTCTAAAATTGATTGGGTAATGATTGTTCAACTTTTGTTGATATGATTGAACTATTGAATTGAGTTATAAGTGGATTATGTCCCAATAAAACTGTTTGGAAAAAAAAGTTTAAAATAGCAAATCAATTAATGTTTTACATTGGGCAAATCTGCTGCACAAGACCTTTTTAAATTGCTAAAGAGATGTCTCTTTCAGATTATGGTGTGCTTGGCCCAAGACAAGGTATTTTCAGTCACCATATATGCCTGTGAACACTGGCCATTAATAAGAAAATGTAGAGGAGAATTGACACATTTGAATCATGATGTTGGCAAAGAATATTCAAAGTGCCAAGGATTAGCAGAAGAACACACAAATCTGTCATGGAGGAAGTACAGCCAGAATGCTCCTAGGTATCAAGGATGGTGAGACTTTGTGAGACTTTGTCTCATGTGATTTGAACATGCTATTTAAACAAACAAAGAAACAAACAAACACTGCTGTGACTCATAGAGACCCCCCTTGTGGTTTTCTGAGGTTGTAACCAAGCCAAGTCTTTCCCCTTTGGAGCTACTGGTGGTTTTGAACTGCTGACCATGCAGATCACAGACCGACACATAACCACTAGGCCACTAGGACTCCCTGAACACATTCTCAGGGGAGACCATTCCTTGGAAAGGACATCATATTTAGGGAAGAAAATGGGCAGCAAAAAGGAGGAGGCCTTCAATGAGCTGGTTTGACACAGTGGTTGCAACAATGGCTCCAACAATTGCGAGGATGGGAAACGCCTGGGGAGTGTTTGGTTTATTGTATACAGGGTCACTATGTGCCAGAGTTGACTGGATGGACCTAACACCAACAACACGATCATATTTCAGACTGGAAAAAAGTATGACTCAAAAAAGGGAAATAAATGTTTATGTTAATGAGCATAAAATATAACTTCATATCCATTCTTAACCTTAATGTCCATAAAATTTCACTAGATTTGAAAACTGTAGGTTTGACTTGCTCACTGTACAAATTAAAGTCATCTCCAAATTAAACATGTTTCTCAGAGTAAAGTAATTTACAAGTCAAAGTTATACATATTCTTTGAATTTTGATGTAATGTGAACTGAAGGTGCATTGTACAAAGGGAGAGTCGAGAAGGCCCATGGGATCTTAACAAGGCAAGGTGTGCAAGCATCGACCTACAAGGCTGTTTGTGACAATGTGGTGTAGAGTAGTAAATAATTAGAGACAATCTAAAGGGCCACTGGTTGACTGTTAGTGTTATCAGTGATAAGGCCACATGGTGGATATTGTGGGGGTGTTGAAAATGAGGTCAGAAAAGATTATTTAGTGACCCAGAAAGATGCTTAAGGTATTAAAGTAGACACGATCTGATGGAGCTTGGTTGGAAAGGAAACAAAGTTCCCCAGAAAAGAAGACTGGAGGACTTGCAGATGTGCATGAACATGGGAATAATTTAGTGGCAAATTTACAAGGGATTCGATTCTCTGTTCCCAATTCTTTGCATTTTTCTAAAGTGCCTTGGTGGTTCAGAGGTTAAATGCTTGGCAACTAACCCAAAGCGTGACTATTCAAACCCATCAGTCACTCAACAGTTAAGGATGTGCCAGTCGGCTTCTTGGAAACTCCATGGTCAGGTCTACTCTGTCCCATAGAGTGAACATGAGTCACAAAGGACTAGATGGAAACAGATTTTCTGTATTTTCTGTTGTGAACATTTACTATTTCTGGAATGCAGACAGGCAAGGAGCTCTGGTGGCACAGGGGTTAAGTGTTAGGCTGCCAACTGCAAGATCGGCAGTTCAAAATCACCAGGCTGGGCTCTCTACTCCTGCTAAAAGTTGCAGTCTCTGAAACTCACGGGGGCAGTTCTACTCTGCCCTACAGGGTCACTAGGAGTTGACATCAACTCGATGGCAGTAAGTTTTCTCTGAGAATTAATGCATTTTAATCAGAGCAACCTATATGTCGTCTTAGACTGCATTGGATCCGCTGACATTTGCCTCTGTCAGAGTCTGAGGTTGAACATCAGAGAAACATCATTCAGATGTAGGCTTTGAGTGGATAATAGCATTGAAAAACATAGGGCATCACCAGTACTCAAAATAAGTCACTTAACAAGTAAATTGAATTTCGCAGTCCTTTGATGTGTTGTCTACTTATATTTAGGATAAGACCCCAAGCCTTAATCATGGTCTTCCCTTTCCCCTCTTGTCTGTCTGTATCTGAAGGCTCATCTCCAGCCACTCACGTGCTCCCATGTGAAAAGCTACAGGCATGGAAAGATGTCCCTTCCAGACTCGTAAGGAAACAATGCAGATTACAAGACAGCATGTATGCCTATTGCCAGATACGTTAGATTGAATGATATATTCCACTCTGTACGTATGCACCAAGCTTTCTGGAAGTAAATGCTCTAAATGAATGTGATCGTGGCTACCCCTGCATGGCATAATTTGGGTTATTTATTTCTTGTAGATTTTTTTTTCAAGTCTGCAGCAGTTTTTGTTTATTTATTTTTAATATAAAGACCACAACATCAAGGTGGGCATCCCAGGAAACAGCAGGGAACAAACAAATTAGATAACAACAACAAAAACCAAAGATGAAGGAGGGAGACAAAACATGAGGTGTACCCCCTCCCCTGCCCCCTGAAAAATGATCCTCATCTGTTTTTTCAGTGTGAGGGGGATAGTGCATTCAGAGTTCATTTCACCAGGTCAGACTGTTTATCAAGCTCCCTGTTTAGAGGTTCTGAAAAGATTGTGTAACATTGCTTGACAAAAACCAAAACCAAAAAAGCCTGATTTGTGGCAGACAGGTGACTGGTTTTGCTCTTGTAGATTTTTTTTAGAGCAAAAATTTCTTATAGCCTTTGACGTTGCCAATCTATTTTTCTTATTATTTTTAAATATAAATTAAGTAGGACATCACTTTGTATTCAAAAGTTTAAATTACTAATCAACACCCCAAAAGTTTACCCTTCACCCACTCCCTTACGCTTCTCTCTCTCTCTTGTGGTAAATATCTGTCATTATACCAAAATTAATTTTTTAAGTGTGGTTTGACATTTTTATAGATAATATGTCATTTTTTACACGTTTGACTCATTCTTGCTTAAGAACACTGATGGGAATGAGCAAATTGAATAAGACCCCAAGAGTTAATTTTTTAGAAAGGATGTCACAGGGGACACAACTCAAAAACTTTCTGGACTTATCCAAACACCTCTGGGTCCGGCTTTCTGGGAAAAGGCGTAGGACCATAGTCTCATGGGATTGTGCAGTCAATTGGCATAACACTGTTCATAAAGGTAATTCTCTATACTCTATTTGGGCAAGTAGCATCTGTTGTCTTAAACTCTGGCAAGCAATAGAATAAAATTGAATAAGAAGAAAACTATAGGATCCAAGACATACCAGAGAGTTCATCTTATCTGATGGCCTGTCCAAGATTGTTCTGTGGCAAAGTGGGAAAAATAAGGCAATGGTGTGTTTGCATGTGTATAATGTTGGCATAAGGTTCTAAATAAGCCTGCTTTTAATCCTCCTCCCACATTCTTTTCATAAAATCCAGCCTCCCTGGTTATTTGCTCAGCATGCAGATGGAAAAAGAACAAGCTTGGTGAAAGGATACAACCCTGACACTCACCTCTCTTGATTTTAAATCAAGTCATATACCTTTGTTCTGTTCACACAACTGCCTCTTGGTCCATATACAAGTTCTGAATGAGTACAATGAACTGTTGTGAAATTCCTGTTCTTCTCAAGGCTATCGATAGTTGGTTGTGATCCATACAGTTGAATGCCTTTGCATAGGCAATAAAGCACAAGTAAACATCTTTCTGGTATTCTCTGCTTTCAGCCCATATCCATCTGACATCAGCAAGGACATCAGCAAATCCCTTGGTCCACAACCCGCCCGAATCTTCCAAATCTGGGCTGAACCTCTGGCAGCTCCCTGCCAATGTACTGTTGCAACTACTGTTAAATGATCTTCAGCAAAATTTTACTTACATGGGGCATCGATGATATTGTTTTTTAACTTGAGTATTCTGTTCAGTCACCTTTCTTTGAATGGGTACAAATATGTATCTTTTCCAAGTAGCCATCCTCCAAGTAGCCAAGTAGCCATCCTCCAAGCTTCCTGACATGGATGGGTAAGCAGCTACAGTGCTTCATCAGTTTGTGGAAAAATTTCAGTTGGTATTGCATCAATTCCTGGAGCCCTGTTTTTGGCCAATGCTTTCAGTGCAGCTTAAACACCTGCCTTCAGCACCATTGTTTCTTGCTCATATGCTGCCTCTTGAAGTGGTGGAATGTGGACCAGTTCTTTCTAGGACAGCGACCCCGTGTATTCTTTCCATCCTCTTTTCCTGTATCATAGAATCTATCCATTTGGCAACACGAGGCTTGCATTTTGCTTGAGTTCTTTCAGGTTAGGATAATCTGAATGAGATCTTCTTTTTTGGCTTTCTAAGTCTAAGTCTTTGTACATTTCATTATAATACTTTACCTTCTCTTCCTGAGCTGCCCTTTGAAACTTTCTATGCAGCTCTTTGACTTCATCATTTTTTCTATTTGCCTTATAATTGCCCACCCCCCCAAAAAAGAGTCTGGCTTATAAAAGAGAAAGCACCATCTGTGAGGTCTGTGTTCCCTAAAACAATCAACTGTAGAGACCTACTGGTCACCAACTGCCCCAGGCAAAGAAGGCCAGGGGAGCTAGATCAATGGAAATAGAACAGACAGAATGAAAATAATGTGAATGTTGACACAGTGTAGAAACTGTAACCAATGTTGGGGAATGATTTGTATACAAATTCTTGAATGAGAACCGAATTTGCTACGTAAGCTCACCTTAAACTCATTAGATTATTTAAAAACATTAACAATGGAAAAGAATGGCAACGGTTCTGATAGTAGGATGCAGTGAGATTGCTGAAATATGTGAACGAGTTCTCTGATGTGGACTAGGTGTTTGGTCATGAGGCCTAAGTGACCACTGAGCATGTTATGAGGGGGATACGTGGAGCTACTGCTTTTACTCAGGCTAAGGGCTTAGGAAGGGAACCAAAGGTTTAACTCAGCTACTAAACAAAAAGTTGGTGGTTCACATTGTCCCAGAGAGGCCTAGGAAGAAAGATCTATTTCTAAAAGATCTAGCCAGAGAAACCAGGATAGCGTGTAGATCTACTTTGACATGTATGTGGTTGTCATGAGGTGGAATCTCCTTAATGTCAACTGACTGGGTTGTTTTTGTTGGTGGTGGTAATTTGCTTGTTTTTTCGCTTTTTAGGATCCCAGGATGTCTATAGTGTTGAGGCCACTTGTGTAGTTCTTCTGTAGAAGATTGTGGTCATCCTCCCCAAGGTAAGATTATGAATATGTAACCGTGGGGCTCACCACTTCAGAGAGGATACCTGGTTGCTAGCAAAATAGACATAAGAAGAAAATTATCTTTGGAGATCTGAACACGCAACATTATATTTAAAGGATAGTGGAAGCGCTAAGAAAGGTGGCTAATTGGAAGGTTCCTAGACACTAAGCCTATCCCTAAAACTTAGTAGTGGTGTGAGCTACTTTTCCAGATTTTGGGTGACCCAGGTGTTCCTTGGTTAGTGGCAGGATCGCCCCAATCTCTGCTGCCATCTTCCCATGACTGTCTTCCCGTTGTCCCTCTGTGTTGCTCTGTCTGTGTCACTTCTCATTCGTCTTAGATTGAGGGCTCACCTTGATCCAGTATGAGCTCATGTTAACTTATTTCACCTTCAAAGAGTCTACTTTTAAATCAGGCCACATTTACAGATACCATGGTAGAGTGTCAGCAAGTCTTTTTAGGGGACACAAATCAACCCAGAGCATCTACTTAAAATTATGGACATGCTGATACACTGCTTAGTGCCTCTGCCAGTGAAAGGCTTATTGCCCCAGATACTGGGCCTGCGACCAGCAGACAGCCTCTAGCTGCCAGCCCTTCGGGGCTGCCTCAGCTGCATAGCGGCTGTTTCCAAGGTCACACTCTTTTGGGGGTGACTCACATCCAATGGCTAATTGAGAAGGCAATATAAATATCGGTTGTCCCAGGCCAATGTGAGACAACTGTGAAGGACTGTTCTAGTACCAGTGCCCTGCCTGGAGTTGACATGGAGGCTATCCTTGAGTTGTATCACAGTCCGACCTCTCCAATGGCCACTTGTGCTTCCACCTTCCACAGGTGTTGATCCAAGGACATGCCCTGATGAGCCTCCTGCTCACTGAATCCCAGCGTGTGCTTCCCGAGGAGCCCAACTGGGACAGTGGAATGGCTTCATTTTGCTAAGTTTCCATTTCTTCCTCTATTAGAAATCTGCATGATAGCAATAGTGCCGACTGCGTAAGGCCATTGTGAGAATTATGAGATGGTGTATGTACACCTTGCACATGACAATTACTCACCAAATGCTTATTACTGTAATTAACAAGGATATAGCCTACTCTTTGCTGCCCATCATCATTTACAGTTAATCAGATTGTTTAGCCTCAAAGAAAAGGTTCCTGAAGACGTGGACAAAAAACAAATCTATGCTTGCAGAGGTAGGAATGAGGAGGGTTTGGAGTAAGAGACCCAGACCCAGTTGCTTTGATTACATCCTGACTCAAGAGGAACCTACGTGTGACAGAGTTGAATACGGGTTTTCAGAAGTACATCACCAGACCTTTCTTCCGAAGTGCCTCGGCGTGGACTCCTAACTGCAACCTGTTGGTTCTGGTTAGCAGCAAAGCCAGCGAACTGTTGGCACCACGAGAGGTGTCGCTAGACAAGGACGCCCAAAGAAGGCTACATCCTCCGAATGAAAGAGTCAGGAAATGGGCACCTGGTTTGTCAGGGAGACTCTTACAAGTTTTGCTGGGATCAGCCTGTCCGTTAGGGCCTGGCCACATTGAAGCAACTTTACCAAATAAAGATCCTGGCCTGTTGTGGGGCCGTATTACCCAATAATCGAGGTAAGCACAGGCTTACTTGTGCTTGCGTACTTAGTAATTTGTAGTGAATAGTTGCTCGGTACTCTGCCAGAGATTGTACATTTGAGAAGAAGCTTGGATTCCGTAGGAAGGTGCTGTGGGTTGGGAGGGAGACAAACCCAGTCAGACCTGGAAGCAGGATCTTCAGGGTGGTGGAAAACAAGTGAACTTGCTCATTCCAGATTAGTAGCTCCAAAGCGGGGCTCAGAGAGCAGCATCCCGGAGTGTCCATTCCCTTGCTACCTCCTGGATGGTGAGGGGCATGTAACCAGGAGGACCAAGCGCTTCCACAACAAAGATGAGCGATGCATTGGACTGTGTTGTTCAGGGAACATACGTCCTTCCCACAGTCACGGCTGTCTTCTGCTGACCTCCACTCACCCTTCACATTTCCTGGGCTGTGGCATCTGGTTCGTGATCCCCCCCACCGGAGCCTGTCTTGACATCACATGTGGTGCTCCATTCTGCGCAGCAGTGGAGTGATTGATGACTGTCTAGTGGCTGGGACTTTTTGTTCCCTGCGTTGTTTTTGTATCTGCCTTGGCTGAATTTTCCTCGAGAAATCTGTGTCCTGGGTATAGATTTGGCTTTGGAAGAGCTGCCCATCTGGATTTGTTTGGTTGGAGAATGCTGTCTTATAGTTAAAGTTATGACTGTTCACGAGGAAGGCCAGACCTGTGGATGCTGTTCTCTAGACCAGAGATTGTCCGGAGCCTCTGGGGCTCAAAGGAGCACAGGAGGTGTATGTTCTGTAACGTCACCTGGCGTTCTGAAGATGCCCAATTAGTCCCCAAACTCTGGCAACTGAAACGCTGAGCAGCCTTGGGCTGCCAATCTCTGTGCACAGTGCCCATAAATTTTAGAAATCAGACTTCAAGGATAATCATTTAGCGAACACATATAATTTTTTCTGATGGTTTATTGACACTCAAAAAAATAATGTTTGTCACCCTTCGAGTTTGGACTACTGCACGTTGATGGTCTACCATCTGGCACCAGTAGGAAATAAGATAATTCGCTCTAAAATAAAAAGAAGAATCTCATCAAGTAGAAAAATCACTTTCAATGTAAATCTTTCTAATATTTATTGCAGACTCTGCACCTTTAAAACATCCAGATTATGGAATACTGATTATCTGTCAGCTATTTAGATATATCGTTGCATTTAGCCCTGCACAGTAGATATTTTTATTACTATTTAGCCAGGGAGGAAATGGAAGCTCTGAGAACTTATATAACTTGGCTAAAGCCAGAGTCTGGGTAAGCGCCAAGAATGAAGAACTGAATCCAATTTTGTTCAGTTTCATATCTTGGATGTCGCTCTTACTTTCTAAAAATTTGAGATTTGCAAACCTTTTTTAACTTTTCCTTGATGAGCTAGAGACAGAATTAGGCATGTCCATGGCAAGCGTGCAAAAGTACTGGCTCTTGGTTGCCAGGACAAACTTTGGTAGTGCTTACTCTTAAGCAAAGAACGCAGCATTACTTAGCAGATGGGACTTGAGACAAAAACCCACCTCTGTCACTCTGCCTTTTCCACCTCTCATCTCTGCTCACTGCCTGTACCTGTCTCTATTTCCCTTTCTCGTTCTGAAGACAATAGGCACCCAGTGCAGTGGTTTTCTGACACCTTCGGAGATCTCAACACCTGGGAGCTTCCTGCTTTCACTTTCTTTTGTTTTGCTCTCTTTGTTGTAGCCACATCTCCGGGATCACTCAGGCTAGAATACAGGGAGCAGGAAAAGGCCAGTAAAAGATTTTCCCTTTTCCTCAGGGATGACTCAGTGAGCAGTCGAAGATCCTATTCTGTCCTCGTGGGGTTTATGATCCATCAGGGGAGATAAGCAGTGAAAGGCTAATCACACAGTTGAGGAATTGTTGAGAAGGCCTAAGAATACCCTAAAGAAAGGAGTGTAAGGCTGGAAGACAGGTACAAGAATGGTCACATGGCTGTCTTCATAACAGTCCAGAATTGCAATCATCCAGAAGTAACCAAAATGACTCTCAGAGGAGAGTGGATAAATAAATTATGGTATAGTGATAAAATGGAATACTACACAGCAATTTTTTTGTTTAAAAATTTAAAAAATCATTTTATTAGGGGCTCATACAATTCTTATCACAATCCATACATACATCAATTGTGTCAAGCACATATATACATTTGTTGCCATCATCATTTTCAAAACATTTGCCTTCTACCTAAGCCCTTAATATCTGCTGCTCATTTTCCCCCCTCCCACACAGCAATTTTTAAAATATGGACAAACAGGCAAACAAAACAGATACCTCTCAAAGGCACAACGTTGAACGAAAGGATACAGGCACAAGGGTACACGTTATATCCCATTTATCTGAAGTGCACGAAGAGAAAACAGTGAGAGATATCAGAATAATGTGGCTTCTGAATGGGTCTATTGATTGAGAGAGTCATTCAGGACTTTCTAGAGCACTGGGAATGGGTTAGGTCTTGATCTGAATGCTGATTTTGTCACTATAAGCAGATGTAAATTCATCACTTTTCTCTATGAGCATTTTACCTCATTTTGAGGAAATGAAGCAGACATAGCACCTAAAAAGGAATGCTCAGCCTTTGAAAACAAAAACAACAACAACAAAAAACAACCTGCTCAGGACACTTGTCATTGGATTTGTACTTTTGACAGTCAATACATGCCTGTGTTAGCCAGTGGTCAAAAATCCTGTCTGCACATCGAATCATCTTCAAAAATTATATATATATATATCATTATGGCTTAGCTGGAAAATTACACAGCAACTTAGATACTCAACAAGTCACACACAATCTGTTCTGTGACATTGTAATGTGTCAGCGCTCTCATCATTCCCACCCAACTTGGCCCTGTCCATCCGTCCAGTTTCCCTGCCCCTCCTTGCTTCTCAGCTTCAACTTTGTGTAAATATTGACGATTTGGTTTTCTGCAGTTGATTGTTTCAAGAAGCATATTTCTCATGTGTGCTATTGTTTTATAGGGAAATTATTTGGCTCAAAAGTGATGTGGTAGTTACATAGTTTTATGTCAACTTGAAGATATATAATAGCTCAGAGGTGGTATTCAACCTGTCAATCAGGTCACGACCTATGAACATGGCCTTCTTTTAAGGACGGCTCCAAGAATCTCCCCCTCTCTCTCTGCCTTCACCTTCCTGCTGGTGAGCCACTCTGAGACCTGCCAGAGCCCTGGAGATGCATGCACTGCCATTGTATCCACAAGACTTTATACCCACTGTCCTGTGATCTTCCTGCATTCTGCATCACTACATGTGGCTGCATGAGTCTGAAGAGGGACTTATGGACTAGTATCAGACTTATGGACTTGAGTTAGACTGGGTCGGATGTTTGCCCAATATATAATTACTTCTTGATATAAAGTTGCTTCTTGGACATATATGAGTGTCACTGAACTTGTTTCTCTAGCCACCCAGGCTAACACAGTAGGGATGCAGCAGAGGCCTAATCCACGTGCATTTCCCCTTCATTTTTTTTTAAACTGACACAACTTTTAATTGGGTCAAAAGGGAGACCAAATGATAAAGTATTACATTTAACCTAATTACATCTTCCATAGTAGACTTTAGCACGCTTTTAATCTGATAACAAGACTATTCGCATCCCTTGACTATGGCCAGAGGGGATTCACCGGAGGCTTAATTCATGTGGGGATGCTTCAAGTGGCTTTTGGAGTGCTAGAGTTATTTCATTTAACAAAATGTCCTCCAGATTCACATAAGTTAAAAAAGTGTTTTGTGAACTCATCATTATTTTTTATTCATGTGAACTACTATTCCATTGTATGTATTAACCAAAATTTGTTTATCCAGTCATTTATTAGTGGGCACTTGAACAGTTAGGTTATTTCCATCTTTCTGCTTTTTTGAATAATGCTGAAATGAACATGAGTGTGCACATGTCTGTCCATGATCCCCATCCACTGTCATGGAGTTGATTCTAACTCAGAGGGATCTTATATTGGGCTTCTGGCATTGTAAATCTTTATGAGAGCAGACTCCAAAAGCCAAAAACCAAACTTACTGCCGTTGAGTCAATGCTGACACACAGTGACCCCCCCTGTGGGTTTCTGAGACTGTAACTGTTTATTCAATAGGAAGCCAAGTCTTTCTCCAGCAGAGCTGCAGGTGGTTTCCAACTGTGGACCATTCAGATTGTAGCCCAATGCATAGCCACTATACCACCAGGGATCATGCATGGGAGCAGACAGCTTCATCTTTATTCCACAGAGCAGCTAGTGGATTTAAATTACTGACCTTTGGGTTATCAGTTCGATGCTTACCTAGAAGTGCCACCAGGGCTCCTTCTAATCAGGATACTGATTTTATACTGTTAAGCTATCTATACCTAGGAATGGGATTTTTAGATCTTGGAAGTCTCTATTTCTAGCTTACTGAGGAAGTGCCATCTGGTTTTCTATGGTGGTTGTACCAGTTTAGAATTCCACTAAGCAGTATATAAGAATTCTAATAGCCACATAACCTTGCCAGCATTTGCTGTTTTCTAAATCAGTGCCACTTTTATTGGGGTGAGGTGGCATCTCATGGTAATGTTGATTTACATCTCTCTAACAGCTAATGATCACAGCATCACTTCATGTATTTGTTAGCCAATTGAGCGAGCATCTCTTAGTGACACTCTTTGGGAGAAGGTTGGCTAAGCCCTGAGCCACTCTTTGGGAGAAGGATGAGATGGTTTGCTTCAGAAACCCCACAGCAGAGTTCTGCTCTGCCCCACAAGGTTGTTGTGAGTTGGAAGTTGACAGCAGTGGATTTGGATTTTGGAAGAGATTCTTAAGGAACAGTGAGGGACCAGTGGGAGGATCATGTCCTTCCAGCTGGTAGATTACGTTTCTGGCCAATGGGCCTGAGCTGCAGCCACCTCTCAACAGTTACGGAGGCTTGTGAATTGCTATGATGTTGAACAGATTTCAGTACACCTTCCAGACAAAGACAGACTAGGAAGGAAAATACAACTCTCTAAACAAAACAAAACAAAAGCCACCCGTGAAAACCCTATGGCTCCTAATAGTTTGATCTTCTTGTACATAGGGTCCCCATGAATGGAGGGATGACTGGATGGCACACAGGTCTTCTTTGGCGAAGTATCTTTTTATGTCCCTTGCTCATGTTTTGATTGGATTGCTTGTCTTTTCGCTGTTGGGTTGATAAAGTTTTCCATGTATGTGTGTTAGTGATTAGATAGACCCTTGTTAGATCTGTCATGGTCACAATTCCACTCCCTCCAGCTTGCAGATTCTCTTTTCAGGATGAACAATAAGCATTTGATTATCTAAGAGGACCCAGTATCTAGCTTATCTTCTGTTGTTTGTGAATCGTTTAAAAATGTTTAATAAGTTCATTTATGATCCAAATTAGGATCCCTCACTCTGCCCTTATGTCACATCTATGAATTTTAGTTTTGTAACATTTAGGGTTTTTTATATTTGGAATTAATTTTTTAATATGGTGTCAAGTAGGTATATGGTTTCATTTTCTGCAAATGTATCCATTTGCCAGCACTATTTGTTAAAGTCTGTTCTTCCCTGTCGAATGACCTTTGGCCCATTGTGGAGAACCAGTTATCCATAGAGGGATTCATTTACTTCTGAGTCTTCAATTCTGTTCCCTTGGTCTATGTGTCTGTCATTGTACCAGAATCACACTATTTTGACTATCGTGGCTATATGGTAAGTTCTGAGATTGAGAATTATGAGACCTTCTATATTTTTCTTAAATCATCGTCTTTTTAATTTTAAACTTTAATTACATTTTAACATAAGAACTCTATTTACATGGTTTAATACTGAACAGATTTAAAAAGAATTCCCAGTCCTATACCCAGTCAGAGACAACCACTTCCACCAGTGTCTTCTAAATCTTTTCAGGGATATTTTATGACCATATAAGTCAACAAAAACATACATTATGCATTGCCCTCTATGCAGATGGTGACATTCTGATTTCTGACCATTTTACTCACAGAGCACTCTGTCTTGGAGTTTTTTCTTTATCGGTATGTGAAAACCTTCCTCAGTATTTTCTTATAGCTGTATAGTATTCCAGTATGTTATTTTACTATCTTTTTATTTTAAAGTCCTAGGGACTTTAGAAGTTTACTAATTTATTGGCTATTCCCCAATATAATACATTAGATCAGCAGAGACTTGGATCTGATGTGCAGCAAGGTTTGAGAAGCACCATATTAAAAAAAACCCAAAACACCCTCCCTACACACACACACAAACTACTGCCATTGAGTGGATTCCTACTCATAGCAACCCAACAGAACAGAGTAAACCTGACCCTGTGGGTTTCTGAAACTCACGCGTCCGTTATGTGGTTCCCAACCCAGCTCTAGTTTAGTGGCCCTTTCCTTCCTCCCATTGGTGCTGATGTCCTAGATCTCAGAAATCTGGTTCAGGGTTTTATAAAGTCAATGTATTGCTTCCCTTTGATTAATAGAGAAAGTCATAAATACGATTCTCATTTATATGAGTGCCGTGAAATTGAGAAGAGTTGACCTGAAGCCCTGAATCAACGTACAAAAGTAAGAGGTGGGTATCATGGTGCACTCTGGAAATCTGCAGACAACAAAGGCCATTTCAGGTAGGGAAAGTGCAAAATAAAAGTCATGACTGGATGACGTTATTTCCAGAGCCTTGAAATGTAGAAAGACGGTAGTTCTACTCAGCATACTTCAATGAATGATAGTACACTACGGAAAAACAATCCAAACCATACTTAGGGCCCATTGGGTTAGCCCCAAACTGGAAAAAAAATCACATGTCCTTCGATGGGTTAAACAAACTGTGGCACATTAATGTTATGATGGAATACTGCTGAATCTATATTTATATATAACTATAGGGAAATAGATCTATGTACATGAATTTATATGTTATGAATCAAGGTAGCAGATGGACATTGGGCCTCTACTCAAGTACTCCCTCAATGTAAGAACACTTTATTCTAATAACCTGGAATTCTGTGATGTTCACCTTCCTGACACAATCGCTGAAGACAAAATGGGTCAAAGGAATTAAGATGAGTAAGAAAAACAACTTTCCAAAGGTTTACATATTGTATGACTCCATTTATAAAGCATTTTCAAATGACAAATTATAGCAAATGAAGAAAAGGCCACATTTCTTGGTAAAACAGAAGGTCAGTGAAAAAGAGGAATATCTTTAACAAGATGGACTGACTCAGTGCCTGCAATACAGGGCTCAAATATGACAGCAAATATGAGGATGGCTCAGGACCACTCAGTGTTTCGTTCTGTTTGTATAAGTAAGAACTGACTCTGGACATCCAACAACAGCCATGTTGAGGGAGGAGAGAAGACAGGAGGTCACCATGAGTGTAAAGATGTAGCCCCAGAGATCCTTGTGGAAGAACTGTTCTTTAACTTGATGGCTGTAGTGGCTACACAAAGCTTTGTATATATGTCACAACTACCTAGATCTAAACACACACACACACACACACAAATATATGTAAAACTGGTGAAATCTGAATCAGGTCACCAGACTGTATCAATACTAACTTCCCAGCTGGGATTTTGGGTTATAGTCATGCGAATTTGTGCTATTAATTGAGACTGGCTGAAGGCTACATGAGATCGCTCTGTATTATTACTTTTTTGTTTTGTTTTTTTTAACATTTTATTAGGGGTTCATACAATTCTTATCACAATCCATTCATATACATACATCAATTGTATAAAGCACATCCGCACATTCCCTGCCCCAATCATTCTCAAAGCATTTGTTCTCCACTTAAGCCCTTTGCATCAGGTCCTCTTTTTTTTCCCCCTGCCTCCCCGATCCCCCCTCCCTCATGTGCCCTTGTTAATTTATACATTGTTATTTTGTCATATCCGCTCTGTATTATTTCTTATAACTTTCATGTGGATCTACATTTATCTCAAAATTTAATGGAAACAATTAATAAGTCCAGAATGTTAGTGTGAGGGGAAAGTAGACTGGAAATCCAACATCTACATTGATTACCCCCAATCAAAAAGGGGATAGTTCTTTTTTTAGGGGGGATAGTTTTTGATGTTTAAGAAAAGCAGGTTTAGAATCAATGAAATTAGGTGCTTTATCATGTAGGGAGCCATGAGTTTATGAGATTTATTAATGCAGGAGATGCTAGAAAATAAAAACATCGACATATTTTGTAAAGCAGTCATGGATGCTAATGGTGGTGGCAGAAGCCGGTAGAGGATAGCAAGCATGGCTCTACAGTGTAGAATGTAATCAGTGTTACCAAGCTGTGGGTACAGAAACTGTTAAGAGGAAAAACCTAATCATGGTCTCTAAGATACAAGACCTCTGACGACACAGTCGGTTAAACCTTGAGCCACACGTTGGGAGCAAGGTGAGTCAGTCTGCTTCCTAAAAGATTTATAGTCTAGAAACCCCATGCATGGAGCAATGCCACTCTGTCCTATAGGATCGCTATGAGTTGAAATGAACTCATGGCAATGCATTTGGGTTCGGAAAGAAACCCTTGAGGAACAACAACTCAGTGTCAGGAAGACCAAAGTCCTCCCAAGTGGATCAATAGGTGACATCATGATGAATGGAGAAAAGGTTACAGTCAAATATTTGGTCTTACTTGATCCACTATCAATACTCAGGAAAACAGCAGTCAAGAGATTAAAAAAAAATGTATTATTGCATTAGGTAAATCTGCCGCACAAGACCTCTTTAGAGTATTAAAGAGGAAAGATGGTACATTGAAGACAAAGGTATACCTCACCTAAGCCACGGTGTTCTCCATGGCCTCATACGCATGTGAAAGTTGGTTATTGAATGAGAAAGACCCAAGAAGAACAGATGCATTTGGATTGTGGTGACGGAAAGAATATTGAAAATACCACGGACTGCTAAAAGGACAAGCCTATTTTTGTTGGAAGAAGTAAGTGCTCCTTAGGGGCAAGCATGGCCAGATTTCGTCTCCCATATTTTGGATATACTGTATTACCAGGTCCTGGGGAAGGACATCCTGTTTGGTAACGAGGAAGGGCAGAGAAGTAGAGAAGGCCCTTGAAGAGATGGATTGACCAAGTGGCTACATCAGTAGGCTCAGCCATAGGAACAATTGTGAGGATGGCACGGGACCGTTTAATGTTTTGTTGGGATGTGTATAAGGCTGCTATGGATTGGAGCCAAATTGATGGCATCTATCAACAATAGCAGTAGCAGCAAAGCATTTCTGGTTTTGAATTATAGTGTTAACATCCCTCACAAACCCCATAGTTACGAGTATGGTGTGTGAGTTCTGTGTGACCCTTGCAATAAATGATCAAACTGAGCAGAGAAGTCGAGAACGTTGTGGGAGAGACGGTTGGTCCAGAATCAGTGTGAGGTTTGATTCTCCTTCCCCTAGATGAGGTCAGAGGTGGCCAGACCCTTTGAAAACACCTCTGCACCCCTTTCACGACATCAGAAAGAGCCATGTACCTTCACAGCAAAAATCACAATGTGGAATTTTTAAAAATGTGTGTTAGAACTCATGTAGATAACAAAACATTTTCTATTTTAACATTAAAAAGTAACAATATTCTCTAACAGCCTGTTATTCCGGTCATCAAATTTCCAATGACCTCGTTCCTTCCTTTTATTGGAAGACCTTTTAAAAATGTTGGGAAATAAATGTGTCTTAGTTATTTAGTGCTATGTGTTTAGGCTGGGTGGTCTAGAGAACCCAAACCAGTGACCCGCACCTATGTATAAGAAAGAACTTTATCTCAAGAAGCAATTGTAGATCAAGAAGGCATCCCAGGTCAGTCCAACTCAGGTCCACGGGACATGCTAGCTGGAGCCCTCTTCAGACTCATGCAGCTGCAGGCCAATGAAGCCGAAAGGTGAGGCGGGAAGCAGGGCAACCACAGGGTGATTGGATCACAGAGTAGACTGGACTCATGGTTGGTGGGAACATAGCAGGGTACCAGCAGCACCTAGGTGGCTTGCCCACATGAGACCTCCCTGGAGCCAGACACAGAATCTCAGCAAGCAGGAGGGCAAAGGGCAGGAGAACAACATCCTTGTTGTCTCTGTTATGAAAAGGTCACATCTCCAAGGGTGCACCACCATGCCACCACTTGATTGACAGTTTGGATTCCACTCCTGCGTCCACACAGGTACCATTAAGTTGGTATAAAATCTAACCACCACAGTGCTGCAGTAGCAGAAATATGACAAGAGAATGACTTCAACAAGCAGGGATTTGTTTTCTCACCATCTAGGAGGCTAGAAGTCTGAACTCAGTTTGCCTGCCGGCTCTAGGGAAGCCTTTTTTCTTTTGTTGGCTCTGGAGGAAGGTGGGAGATTCTCTCTTCCCACATCTCTGCTTCCTAGCTTGTTTAATCTCTTTTGATATCTCAAAGAGATTGACTCACGGCATGCTCTACACTAATCCCATCTCATGATCACAATAAAGACAGCTCGGCAGTCTCTCTCCTTGGCATATGCCCCCAAGAAATAAAGAACAAAATGTGAGCAGCTCTATGCAGAGTGATGCTTATTGCTGCACTATCTGTAATAGCAAAAAGATGGTAACAGCCAAGAGGAATGGATCAGTCCACCCTGCTGCATGCCTACAATGGAGTATCACGCACCTCTAAAACACGAAGCTGCAAGTGTCCAACACCTCATGGCCTGGGCGGATTTGGAAGACGTGATGCTCAGCAAAGTCAGTCCATCTCATAAAGACAAATACTGCATTGCATTACGACTGTAAAAGGAACATTGTTTTCCCACCCAAAGAAGCAGACTTTAAAGGCTACAGTGAGGCTGGGGGTGGGAGGAGGACTGATGGAGAGGTATGGGGAGGCCGGAAGGAGGAGGGAGAGGAAAGGAGGAAAGGCCCTATAACTGGGAGAGGGTCTTGTCCCTGGGGTGCTGAGTTGGCCTGTGCCATTGTGTTTTGTATGCTTCTCCCTCTGCGCCCTGTAATCCACAATGACGACGACACTACCTACTACTAACTTCACAAAGACAACCCATTCCAAAGGGCATTATGATCACCGGCACAGAGGTTAGGATTTGCGCCACATATTTTGGGGGACACAAACCGGTCCATAGCAATATGTAGCAAAACACACTCGCCATTTCCACATTCTTCATATGTACAATTCAGTGACACTAATTATGTTCACCATGTGCAGACATCACCACTATCCATTTCAGACAATTTCCCTCCTCCTTAGCAGAAGCTCAGTGCCCCCCTAGGCGACGAATCCCCTTGTCACCCTTAAATTTTAATTAATTCAACAAACATTTGCCGAGCTCCTATTTGGTGCCAGGCACTGTCCCAGGTGCTCAGAGCCAGGAAGGTAAAAGACGTGGCCCTGCCCTCCAGTAGCTCATTATATTTGGAGTTTTTATATAACTTGTAGACGTTCCCTGCTCAGGAATCCAAGGGTGGTGACATTATTTGTGGAATAGAAGTGAATGTCATCCTGACAGATATTATTTTTAATGATATCCTGATTAATAGTCCCACTTGAGGCCATTTTAAAAATGGAAGCAGTCGCCATGAAGTGTTAGAGGGATTATACCAAAATAGACCGTTTTCTCCTCTGTGAATAATTTAGACCCTGGCACTCCAAATGCAGTGAGGAGAGTGAGGATTGCGAAAGAGCTAATTGTGAGCTTTTAGAAAGTAGGACTTGTGTCTTAAGATCTCTGTATCCCAGGACTTAACAGCGCGTGCTTGGCATGCAGCAGGGGCGCAATAAATGCCGAACTGACAATCAAGATCATTTTCATGAACTGGTTCCAGAGAGAGCTGATGGAACTCTGCTATTGGTGAGTGACTCATGTTAGGTCACGTAGTGGTTACATATTGGGCTACAATCCACAAAGTCAGCAGTCAGTTCTAAACCAGCTGCGTCTCAGGAGGAAAACGGGGCCTTCTACTCCCATAAAGAATAAGAGTCTCGCAAACGCACAGGGCCAGTCCTATCCTCTCCTGTAGGGCTGCTATGAGCCAGCATCGTCTCAATGGCAGTGAGTTTTGGACTGTCGGGGATATCTGGGATACAGTACAAAACAAAAGGGAAAAAAAATAGCAATCTGCAGGAATTGCCACAAGGCAGGGTCAAGTATATCTCCATCCTCCATGTACTTCTTGAACTCTTCTGACACCAGTCACTCCTACTGTACTCCACTTCTATGCTGGGCTTGCTAATGTGTTGCAATGGTCACACAGAATTCACAGACAATACTCCACACTATAGAGGTTTGCTCAGGAAGTTCACGGTTACCACAATTCATGATCAGTAGAGAGGAAGGATACAGTTATCAGTCTGTTACCAGCAGTCAAGTCTCTCTCTGATCTTCAGCCTTTCTGCCCTGTTCCTTGACTTCTGCCTCCATGAGCCGGGAAGTGGACCAGCAGATGCTCTGCCTCACAGTGTCTGTCTCAGCACTCCTCCTCTTCTCTGCCTGGGAGTCTCCTTGTCTCAGCCTCTGCTCTGCCCCATGTTCTCTGTGCCACAGCCCCTGCTGCCTCTGGAGATCTTGAAAGTGGTCCACTGGTGACTCTTCTTCCGATGGTCCAGGCATTTCTCCGTCTGCTTCACAGAGCAATGGCTTTGATGGAACTGTGGTTTTGTCTTTCAACAGACCATATCCCCGAGGAAACAGGGCGGTGCCTTGGCTCATACATTACAGTAGAGTGGAGGCTCAGAATGCATTCCACTTTAGCCCTGACTATTAGCATAGCGGAGAACTCCCTCCAGATTGAGATTATAACCAGAGGCACAGGGGCTAGAACTGATGCTGCATCACATGGAGCAGCAGTCCTCAACCTGTGGGTCGCCACCCTTTCGGGGGGTCGAACGACCCTTTTACAGGGGTCTCCCGATTCATCACAGTAGCAAAATGAGCGTGATGAAGTACAACAAAAATAATGTGATGGTTGGGGGTCACCACAACATGAGGAACTGTATGAAAAGGTCGCGGCATGAGGAAGGCTGAGAACCATGGACATAGAGGATTATAACTAGAAGAGACACATTAATTGCCCACATCTCACAACCCAAACAAGAACCCAGTATAAAGGTAGATAGTCACTGTCACTAATTGGACTTGTCGCTGTACCTGTGGAATGATGGCACTTGGGAACGTGCCTACTGAATGGCACTGAAGAACAACAACGGCAATGACAAAATGCCACAATTGTGTTCATTTACCAAACAACAATGTACTTTCTTAGAGTTTAGGGGGATAGAAGCCCAAATTCAGTGTGCTACCTCTAGGGGAAGGCTTTCTCTCTGTGTTGTCTCTGCAGGAAGGCCCTTGTCTCTCTAGTTGCTAGGTCCCTTGGTAACCCTATGACATGCATCTTCCCCTTGTCCTGGCTCCTCTATTTGCTTAGTCTGCTCTTTTATATCTCAAAAGAGATGGACTTATACCTTAAACCAAAAACTTACCCTAAGCATTCTTAAAACCAAAGAGTTGTTTAGCTTAATTAGTAAAGAATGTCTTCCTTCTCGATACAAGGAATCCAGGACAGCTAACCCCTCAGGAACAGTGATGGGAGGAGGGGTACCATGAGGGTAAGGGGAAGTTGGGGGAGAAAGGGGAAAGTATACCCCTCCCCCTTGAGGGAGATGAACAACAGAAACGTGGGTGAAGGGAGACAGTAGACAATGTAAGATCTGAAAACAATAATAATTTATAATTTAGCAGGGGTTCACGAGGGTGGGAGGGGGTGGAGAGAGGGAGAAAAAGAGGAGCTGATAGCAAGGGCTCAAGTAGAAAGAAAATGTTTTGAAAATGATGATGGCAACATATATACAAATGTGCTTGATACATTTGATGTATGGATTATTATAAGAGCCCCAATAAAATGATTTATTTTAAAAACTGTCTTTCTTGAGTATTGATATCCTCTAAGACTTATTTAGATGAGATCAAATTTGACAACAGTTACTTAAAAGAATAGATAGTAAACTTACGGGGCAGTGAGTGTATTATTTTTTAATGGCATTGTTAATATATAATTAATTCTCCCAGAAATTCTTCCTTTTAAAGATTACAGAGCTGTGCAACCATCATGGCTGTTTTAATTCTTCTGCTAACAAAATTCTCCCTTTTCAGTCCCTGTTAACTACTCTCTCTCTCTCTTTCTCTCTTTTTAGCCAATTTATTAGGGACTAATCCAGACATCCATGGTCCAATCATATCAAGCATATCAACCGCTACCACAATCCGTTTCAAAACATTTTCTTCCTCTTGTTCTTCTTATATCAGCTTCCCCTTAATGCTCCACCCCCCCACCCCCCCACCCCGACCCCCCCACACCCCCCCACCCCCCACCCCCCCCCCCCCCCCCCACCCCCCCCCCCCCAGGAACTGTTATTCTAGAGAGTCACATATCCTGGGTTTCTTTTTTTTTTTTAAAACATTTTATTAGGGGCTCATACAACTCTTATCACAATCCATACATATACATACATCAATTGTATAAAGCACATCCTCACATTCTTTGCCCTAATCATTTTCTTTTTCCCCCCTTTTTCCTGGGTTTCATATACTGAAAAAAAAATGTAGAAAAATACATAACATGGAGTCAAGAAGTCTACCATCAATGACAAAATACGACACAAACTCCTTTATGGAAAAAAGAGAAAATATTAAAAAAACAAACCAGTTCAATCACAAAATGTATCAAAAGGGGGATCAAGTGACAAGGTTTTAACCATTCGGGGTCAGATACATCTTTTTAATTTACTGACTGACAGCCAGCTTATTCTCATCCTTCAATTATGGCTGGAGGGAAATCACTGGAAGCTTATTCCCCGTGTAGGTCCTACAAATGTATTTTGGGCTTCCACTGTCACCCATAGCTGTGGTAGTTACAGAATTTCATGTCAACTTGAAGATATAAAAGTGTAGAGGTGGGGTCTAGCTTGTCAATCAGGTCACAGCCTGATGGTGACTCCTTGTGGGCATGGCCTTCTCATAAGGAGGGTCCTGGGAACCTGCCCCCTCTCTCTGCCTTCACTTTCTTGGTGATGCCATGTGGAGACCTGAACAGTCCTATGAAGCTTCCACCTCCGTTGGATTCACAGACTTTTCACCCACTGGCCTGTGATCTTCCTGCATTCTGCATCATTGCATGTGGCTCTGTGAGTCTGAAGAGGGTCTTACGGACTAGTTTTGGATTATGGATTTGAGTTGGACTGGGCTGGAATGTTTTCCTGTTATACTATTACTTCTTGAGATAAAACTCTTTATTATACATGTATGAGTGTCACTGGATTTGTTTTTCAGTCAGCTTGGCCTAACACAATACCTTCTACACATCAGAATCTCTGATACTATTCCCTCTTTCAGATTTGGTTGATATAATTTACAATCACAGATGCTGCTGTGCGTCTTCACGTGGGCTTAGTAGACGTCTCACTTAGATGGCTTCTTGTTTGAAAATAAGCCTTTAAGACCCCAGGTACTATTCTTTCTGACAGCTGGGAACCATCTCTTTTTTGCTAGAGCACTCACATCTTCTGTGTTTCCTTCATAAGGGTGAGTATCGAGCAGGACTATGTCATAAGAACTAATTGTTCTTAGATTGGAGTGAGGATTAAGTGTGAGACCAAAATCCAGGCCTGAATCTAAGCTTTTTTTTTTTAATCTGCCTCTGGCTCACCTTAGAGACAACCCTGTTCATTTATGGTAGAGAATCTCATCGATCATCTCCCTGTAGCAAAAGAGCCTCTTATTTATAGTGTCATTGACTAGCCCAGGGCACTACTTTTTAAAACACGATCAAGAGAGGGAGATTGAATAAGTGTAGGCTAACTGCATACGGCAACTCCTGAATGATTGACTAGTACAGAACAAATCCTTACATGACTGGACGCTACTTGCACAAACCATGGGAGTTAGTGGTCAGAGAAAATGTCGAATACTATTCACTGACAATGTCAGACACAGGTCTGCCAGACTAATGCATCTCTCATTACAGCAAGTAGGGCATTGAGGTGGTCAGTAATTGTTAGTCTGTCTACCAACAGCTCCACACTCTTGGTATAGCTGCATTTTCAGTCTATGTCCTCAGGTTACAGATGTGCTTAAGGTAGAGCCTAGTTCACGTAGTGGGGTTGCCCCATGGCATCCCTCTGGCAGGGCCTTTGGAGCATGTGGTGCACCTTCGATGTCCCAGTGTTCTGTGGAGCATGATCTGGGTCCCCAGAGTTAACCACACTTCACAGAGTTCTCTCCACAACCACTTCACACATACACATTTTGTGACATTGATTGCAAGCTTTGAATTGGGGGGGAGGGGCATTGAGTTTTTGTTAATGAGGAAGAAAGAACTTGGAAAAGGAAGGCTAAAAACGTTTCACAATTCAAAGCATGCCACCAAAGCCACTGAATTGTACATGTAGGAATTGCCTCCCTAGTGTCTGTTCTGATGTGCATATTCTCAACAACAACAACAACAACAAAATAAAAAAAACGTAAAGAAACAAAGACAAGAAACTGATTTAATTATCCTATATCCTGTAGACTACATTATTCTAACAACAATGGGCTACAAAATGGACTCTGACACAGATACCCTTGGGAGACTGTGGAAGGACTGCCCGGTGTTTCGTTCTAGTGTACCCAGGTCGCTATGAGTTGGCACCAATTTGATGGCACTTATCAGCAAAAACAACAACATGATGGAGAAAAACCATCCCCAAATGGGAAAATTTTACAGGAGAAATTCACTTTTCATTCAACCATTTATACACATTATGCTCTGGGACATTGGGTGCAATCATCTCAATGTAAAGTGCTTCTTCTTTGGGCTCCCCATTCCCAAAGATCCTTCATTCATCCTTTATTCTGAGCCTTATTTTCAGGCAAATGCTGCTCTCTTGGTATCCTGTGATTGATTATTCTGAGAATTACATTCCTCGCAGGTGGTATTGGTTTACTTCAGCAGGCTGTCTATTGTTCGCCCTAAGGGTGATACCAGACGGGATACAGTTCCAGGTTTGAAGAGTCAGTCCTTGGGACTAAGGGGTTAGAATTCACCACACAAGTTTTAGGGAGACACAAGTCAACTCATAACAGCATCCTAGGTGTCATTTGCTGTTATCCTGGCGGTTGTATCACAACCAGTGAACAGTTACCATATGCCAGGTATTATGCATCAATAAGTAAAGTTTATCTCTGCTGTTTATTGTCAAAACTGGTTATTTTGACTAACATCCAAAGATTGAAAATGTTATTTATGATGACTTGCTAATTGAATGTAACCTTTATCTTCTTCTTTTAGTAACTTTTTTCTTCTATTGTCCTATTGGAGTCCAAGTATTATAGAGTAGCCTGGCCATTTGAATTGTATCTCACAGGTCCCTAACTACAGGGATTGCTATTGACAGGGCCCTCAGCTGCTTTGTTCTGAAATAGCGGGATAGACACAGCGGGCAGGCCTCCCACTGACTGCTCCCAGCCAATGACAAAGTGTGGCAGGGTGCTAGGGCTCCTCTGACAGCTACCTTGGGCTCCAAGGCCCTCCAAAGGCTTTGTGGAACTTTCTTAGACCGCACAGGTCTAGGACTCTTCCACCCAATCTCCTTTATCTTCCTTTCACTGGGTGCCACACTTGCTTCATGGTCTTGCATGACTGTCACAGCCTCTTTGACTCACTCCTCATTTTACCTCATGTAGGCATTTCCCCTCATGAAATCCTCATACACTTTGTCCCTTCTTGGCAGCTGTTTCCCAGAGGGCTTGGGTGAATAAAAGTGCTAGCAAGAGTTGTGTGAGCAAACAGGCCCCCCCAAAAAAAGGGGTATTTGCGACTGGATCAGCCACCACGCAACCAATGGTTAGTGTCTGAAGCATGTCACGGCACAATGTGTGGCTTAGTTGCTTAGTATTTCACTGGTGATAACCTGGGAAAATGTCCTGGTGAAAGGAGATGCTGTGGCAACTGTACTCATGCAGGCAATTGAAAAAGTATGGGGAGAACAATACAGTGGGGATAACTGGTCTCTACTATGTCATTTCCTAGCGTGGAAAAGGAGACTGAGAGACTGAGGCCTGTTGTAGCCAATGGTGAAGTGCGGGAGTTAGAGATCCTTTTGAGTGGGACAAGGAACAGGAAAGAGAACGTCATTCATCTGGGTATTATGCAATTACCCTGCCACTGAGCCCTGCAGTCTGGAAGACCATATGGAACTGGAGGTGTGGGAAGTGGGAAGAGACAATATGGCACTTACAGCAGGTACAAACAGGAGAATCACCATGCAAGTGTCTGAGATTTGGGAGCAAGGCCATGCCGTCATCCTCATATCACTCTGTGTCCTTGGAAAAGCAATGTTTTCATATTACTGGTCTCTGGTTGATAAAGGACAACCGATCATAGACTAGCCAATGATCATATGTTTGGAATTGTGCATTGTGAACTGAGCTCTTTCCAATCGGGGAAGTCGTAAGTTGGGCAGCTTCAGTCCACCATAGAATGGAGATGGGACATCTTTGATTGAACCTGAGGAGGACAAGAGGGCATGAGTAAGTTGTGTGAGTAGATAACCCAGACTCCCATGCCATCTCTCGCATTTTTACCAATGCTGCTTCTCTGACTAGCACACTGTGTGGGATCTGACATGACCAGCTGAAATCAGAGGGGAAATCTCAAGCTTGGTTTGAGGAATCAAATTGGAAATGGTGGCAGCTGAATTACAGTCACATTTTGGGGTGTTCCTGAAACTCAGTCTGTAGAGAAAATCTTCCCAGTGGATAGAGCTGTGAGCAGCAGCACATCCTGATCATTTATTTTGTCTGGCAGAGAAGTGGTCCAAGGTGGACATGTTCAAATCCTGGACACTGGTGGCTCAGGAGCTCTGGAGAAGAGGCACGTGGAGGGAACACCAAATGTGAGGAATTTAATAGCATACTTCCATGTCTATTAGAAAGTGTCCACCATGGAAAAATCACCGAACAATCAAGCAAAGAAAATGACCGACCAGTTGACATTAGCAATTCTGTAACTGGTTACCCCCAAACTGACACATCAAGCACATGTACAGAGTGGCTAAGATGGCAGAGGGAAACTAGGCAACTGTCAGCAGCATGACCTCTTACCAGCATCAGAGATTCTGAGATAGCTTATTTTTAGGACACCAATTGGCCACTTGGTGGCAAGCTGACCACATAGGATATCTTCCATACGGAAAAGGTCAGTGATTTATGAGGCGAAGACACTTATTCTGGGTATGGGCCTGCCTTTCTTCCTTCCTCCCCCAAACAAAAACAAACCCCCCAAAACCTCAATGTCATCAAGTTGATACCAACTCAGAGTGATCCTGTAGGACATGGTAGAACTGCTCCTATGAGTTTCTGAGACTGAAACACTTTACAAGAGTAGAAAGCCTTGTCTTTCTCCTATGGAGCCGTTGGTGGTTCTGAACTATTGACCCTGAGGTTCACAGTCCAACACATAACCACTATGCCATGAGGACACCTTCCTAGCACAGGGGGTGTCAAATGGCACCACTATCTGGAGGCTTATCGAGTGCCTGCTCCACCGACATAGAATCCCATATAAGATAGCATCCAACTAAAGACCACACATAAGAAGATGTAGGAGCGGGATCTCAGACTATGAGCCATACCTTGTATGACATATCACACCGATCTGATCTGAGTCAGCTGACCTCAGACCACCCTGGAACGGCCTTGTAAGAAGCAACTAAAGTGTCTGCTCAGAGGAGATGTGCAGACAGGATCAGTGCCATCCCTCAGAGTGCCGAAACTTATACACAGCTCTGTGTCCCAGCAGGCAAGACACATGAGGGTAGAAACCAAGGGGTAGGAGCAGGAACGGTCTCATTTCCCACCACACTCAAGGACTTACTGGAGGATTTTGTGCTGCTTGTTCCTGCAACTTGGGGCTCTGCAGGGGTGGAGTCCTGTATCCAACTGAGGCACTCCCTTGCCAGGGAACAGAGTAAGAGTCCTTTGAACAGCAGGTGGCGGCTGTCATCAGGACACTTCGGACTCCTGTGTACAAAGCACCAGCAGGGGAGATGAGGAGTCCCTGTGGACAGGAACAACGGACCTCAATCATGAGCAGCAGAAAGAAATTGGTGTGCTTTTCAGAATGGGGGCAGAGAGACATGTTTGCAACCCAGATATTGCCTTGGGTGCCGCCACCAAACAAAACAATCCAATCAGCTTCCACTGAGTGGCTTCTGACTCATAGCGACCCTACAGGGCAGAGGGGAACCACCCCTGTGAGTGTCCAAGGCTATAAATCTTTACCGGAGTAGAAAGCCTCATCTTTCTCCCACAGGCTGGTGGTTTTGAACAGCTGATCTTCCAATTAGCAGCCCAGTGTGTAGCCCCCTACTCCACCAGGGCTCCTTGGGTGCCTCCTAGTATTCCCCTACAGAAGAGACCAGCACAACACCACCGAACTACACTGGGTATGGTTATTTAGGGTTTAGACCTTTCATACCGTTATAGCTATCAGCACCTACTGAAGTGATGAATCATGATGAAGAAGAGTGGGGGAGGGATAAGGATGCTACCAGTTGCAACCCCAAGATCAACTATAGTGATGGGGGCTTTGATTTATATATTGTCTGAGTTTCCCCTCAGGCAGAAAGGACAATGGGAACCATAGGAGAGCCACCTCATGAACCAGTGCAGAGAAATAAATTTCTGGCACAAGAGGGTTGAGTACAGCAGTCATGAGACTGTGTGCCTCTCAGACGTCCACTTACCGAATGCATAAACACCAAGGGCCCACTCCCGTATGCTCTCAAATCCATCAGTGCATTTGTACCGAGACCATGCTTTTCCATCAGTTGAGTACCACACGGAGACTAAGGTAGACAAGTTCCTGGGAGACATCCATTTGTGGTCAACTTTGCCTCAAGGATTCCCCAAGAACCTTGCTGCATTTTTAAAAAGATTTCATGATAATTTAGGATGTTTCAATCAGCCTTCCTCTGTCTTATATTTCTCCATTCAAGATGAAATTAGCTTTGCAGTCTGACATTTCTTTCCCAGTTTTTATTGCTTCCCTTTCACTTATTTCTCAGGTGTTTGTCTGACTACAGTCCTTACACACTAGCTCTGTTTTAACAATCTGCGCAGACACAAAAGCTCCAACTCATGTCCATGGTATACATTTCTACCAATGGGTCTTGCAAATTCCCGAATAGCTCTCACAAGGTGATATAAACTGGATCACCCCTTCATATGCTTCTGGGACGTGAGTAGATCTAAACTAGCACAGGTGGTATGGACCTGAGGTGGACGGTGCTTCGGGGTGGGAGGAGTGCTAATGGGGGTGGGAGGAAATTGCTGTTTTCAGAATTTAAGGAGGTTTTTTCTCTCTGACGGAAAAGGAAGGTGGTTTTGACACCCCCCCTCCTACATAATATCAACTTGTTTACTTAAAGGAATCTGACCTATGCTCCGTCCTTAACATCATATACTCTTCTACAATGCTTAAAAATCCATTCACCACCTTTCTATCTGATTAATCTTTTTTTAAAAACATTTTATTAGGGGCTCATACAACTCTTATCACAATCCATACATATACATACATCAATTGTATAAGGCACATCTGTACATTCTTTGCCCTAATCATTTTCTTTTTTTACACATTTTATTAGGGGCTCATACAACTCTTATCACAATCCATACATTTACATACATCAATTGTATAAAGCACATCCGTATATTCTTTGCCCTAATCATTTTCAAAGCATTTGCTCTCCACTTAAGCCCTTTGCATCAGGTCCTCTTTTTCTCCCCCTCCCTCCCTGCTCCCCTCTCCCTCATGAGCCCTTGATAATTTATAGATTGTTATTTTGTCATATCTTGCCCTATCCGGAGTCTCCCTCCCCCCCTTCTCTGCCGTCCATCTCCCAGGGAGGAGGTCACATGTGGATCCTTGTAATCAGTTCCCCCTTTCCAACCCACTCACCCTCCACTCTCCCAGCATCACTCCTCACACCCCTGGTCCTGAAGGTATTGCCCACCCTGGATTCCCTGTGCCTCCAGCTCCCATATGCACCAGTGTACAACCTCTGCCCCATCCAGTCCTGCAAGGTAGAATTCGGATCATGGTAGTTGGGGGGAGGAAGCATCCAGGATCTGGGGGAAAGCTGTGTTCTTCATCGGTACTACCTCGCACCCTGACTGACCCATCTCCTCTCCTAAACCCCTCTATGAGGGGATCTCCAGTGGCCGACAAATGGGCCTTGGGTCTTCACTCTGCACTTCCCCCTTCATTTACTCTGATTAATCTTTTAAAATAAATATAAACTCTGCTCATGCAAATGCCCCTGAGCAAGCATCTCTAACAGTTCCATAGTCCATAGGAGACATTTCTCTAAGTGTTGAGAACACCACTTTGAGAGGGTATTAATAGATGTTGTGATAACTCAAGGGAATCGTGACCAAACAAGTTTGCGCAACACTAAGTTAAACAAGTTTAGTCAATGGTCTGAAACCTGAGACTCTGAAACTTGCTCTAGAATGTCAAGAAAGGACAAAGCCTGGAAGAAATGATGAAGTGAAAGAGCCCACCTCCAAATTTCCAAAGGCCATTTGAGAAGACAAAGTAAAGTCTTATAAATGAACGTACAAAGACATGGAGTGATCAAAGAAAAGGAAAGAACACAGTCAACATTTCTCAAGTTGAGAGAACTGAGGAAAGAGTTCAAGCCTTGAGCTTTGCCCCTAGTGAAGAACTCCATGGAAAAATCAGGAGGTATTTCCTGAACACAGGGAATATCAAAAAAGATGGAAGAAACACACAGAGTTCCTGTACCAAAAGCAATTGGTCATTTTTCAATCATGTCATGAGGTAGCATGAGATCAAAACTGATGATGTTGAAGGAAGAAGTCCAAGGTGCACTGAGGGCAATGGCAGCAAACGAGGTTCCAAGGATTGATGGCATGCCAAGTGAAATGTTTCAGCAAACGGATGCTGTGCTGGAAACACTCAGTAGTCTGTGCCCAGCGGTCTGAAAGACCCGATCAACTGACTAGAAGAGATCTGTATTTCTGCCCATTCCAAAGAAAGGTGGTCCCACAGAATGCCAAAATTATAAAAAATATATTACAAATATCACATATAATGTGATTCCTTGCCGAAGATAAATTTGATCTCAGTAAAGAAGCCATCTTTCTCTCTGATTCAAACAGGATCAACTTGCTGACTTAAAGAGATCTTCCGTGTGTACCATGCTTGACAACATGTCCATCTACATTTCTAGTTAATCCATTCGTCAACATGCGAGCCTTATTGTAGCTGGACAGTAACAACGAGCTGCCAGACATTTGAGCTAGATTCAGAAGAGGAAAAGGAATGAAGGATATCACCGTCTGGACTGGACAGACAGAATACCAGAAAGATGTTTATCGGTGCTGTGTAACTATGCACAGGCACTCAATCGTGTGGCTACCATTAAGAAAATGGGAAGCTCAGAGCATGAATTGTCACCAAGAGGCAGCACACTAGGCGACATAGTTGTCGTTGTTATTAGGTGCCATTGAGCTGTTTCTGTCCCTTAGCAGCCGTAGGCAGTACAGAACATAACAGTGCATGGTCCTGTGCCATACCTGGGACCATTGCTATGACAGTGGTTAATAAGCCTCCCTCCAATCCTGATGCCACATTCTTCATACAAATCAGCTTCTCTGATGATGTGCTCAGCCCACAGATTGGATCAGTGTAGTTAGAGAACACAATCCAGACACACACCTTTCCTGATTGCAAGCCACGTAGTCTTTCCTTGTTCTGTTTGCACAATGGCCTCTTGACTCATGTACAGGAGCACAGGGAGGTGTTCTGGATAAGCAAAAAAAAAAAAAAGCCTGGATGACTGGATTGACTGAGACAATGGGCTCAAGCAGAGCAATTGGGAGGGTGACACAGGGCTGGGCAGCATTTCATCCGCCCGCTGTAGGGTCACTAGGAGTTGAGGTTGACTTGAGGGCACCTTCTAGCAACAACAGTCAGGTTTCTTTTGGCCAAGACGTATCTGTAATAAGTTAGTGTGAATTGCAAATCACCCAGAGAGGTCGTGCAGTTTTTCCCAAGCTTATTTGACTAGGGCTGCCTCCTCCCACTCTTTCAGAGACTCTCATCGAACCGGTGTTTTGTGGAACACGCTTCGGAAGTGTTGGATATGGTTTAGAAAAGAAAATCCAAACTCCTTAAAGTGCAGACCTGCCATTCCCAAGCTTCAGCAGCTTTCTGACTTGATCCCGGTCTCGAATGCTTTCCAGGGAGTGGAACCACTCTCTGGGCCGGCCTAGGAATCCTGCACAGCTTTGGTCCTTCCGTGTTCTTCTGTTGGTCTCTAAGGTCCTTCTTCCTCCTCTTGACAACTGAGTTTAATTTAGCCTTGCCACCTATTCTATGAAGTCTCACATCTGAAACGACATGACTTTTAATAGCACTCTCTATGTTCGTTATCAAGTTCTATTATATTCTAGTCATTTATACACGCCTGCCTTTCCTGTATTGTAAATTCCTAACAGGTGGGATTCAGGTCAAATTTTTATTTGTTTCTTCCCAATTGCCTCGATTAGTACCTTAATATTGTAAGCCTTCACTACTTATTGAGGGCAGGAATGTCTGTCCACACTGACACCCCGATTAATATTTTGGACACACACACGCACACACACACACACACACGCACGCACACACACACACACACACTGTAACCTTGCTACCCTTCATCATGGTAAATGAAGCCTTTCCCAAAGGAAGTCAAGGAAAACAAGGATGATTATTTGCACTTGGAATGTTGTCCTTGTCTAGCGCTGCTGTCACAGAATTATCACAAATGGGTGGCTTTAAGGAGCAGAAATATATTGTCTTACAAGTTAGGAAACCAGAAGTTTAAATTCAGGACACTGCTATATTCTCCCCGCCGGTCTGGGGGAAGATCCGTGTTTCAGCTTCTGTAGCCCTGGCACTCTTAGGCTTGCCTTGGCGATCTTCACATGCCACAGTGGGCCCCTGCCTTTGCACTTTCTTGGCTTTGTGTCTATGCTGTTCTTTGTAGCTCAGACTTGAGTAAGTTCAGCACATAACCTGTAGAGATGTGACATCCTTAATACAACAGAGAAAACCTTATTCGCAAATGGGACTAGACTCCCCAGCATAGGGTTATGATTTGAGGACATAACTCGACTCAGAAAAGCTCTAGCGCCTCCAGATACTGAGGTGCAGTGTGAGCTGCTCATGGCAGCGGAACAGATCTACCCCGCAGGACGTTAAATGCGACGACGCACGCGCCTGGAAGGCCTCCATGGAGACCGGCGTCCCGAGGTCCATCTTGGGCGGCTGCTGCCCGTTCTTCCATTCTCACCCTTGAGCAGTTTCTCTATTGAATGGAGATGCTAAAAACTTTCATCTTGCCTAACTAAGAAAGAAACAAGGGTGGGTGGGGAATTGTCTCTTAGCATTGAAGTTGGCTGGTCCTGACTACGTTGGGAAGAAGGCATCAACTCAGCAATCTGTTCTTTCTGGTTTTTTGTTTGTTTTTTTAAATTTCACACCTTTCCTATTGAGACTATCCCTCTATCTGCAGGTCAACATTTAACTTGTGGGAAATCAGTTGCTTCAAATTTTGAGCAAATGTTAATCACCAACAGCGGTTTTAGTAATCTACTTTTAACATTTCTCCGGAGAAATGTTAGGCAAGGCTAATTTGGCTTGTCAGTAGAGTTTCTGTCTGCTATTAACCTCTCCACCGCTTTGTCTTTCCCAGGTCTAGTTGCTTTATCAGCGTTTAATTGGATTAGGGTTAGGGTCCCAGAGACTTTCAAATCTGGAGGCTTTATTAGATGAGACAATGGAAAACAGAAGGTATGGGGGGGCAGGGGAGAATTAAATCCAGAATTAGTGAGACTTTGGAGCAATGATCTGCCCCCCCACACACACACACAGATTTCTTTGTAATCTAGGAACACATTGGAGAGGAGAATATAGATATTTCAGGATTTTCTCTCTTTCCCTGCCACCCCCACCCTCTTTTCCAAGAGAAAGGAGAAATATTGTTAGGAAGGACAGCCACATGGTAAGATAGAAGCAGTGTGGTGTTGTGAAAAGCACCGATTGTTATACAGTTGGTGAGAAAGATTTGAACAATTTGTGGGCTCCACAGCCTAGGTTTGGTCCGAAGGAGCAGGTGGACTTTGGCGCGTGCTGGGACCTTCGCATCAGGGTCAACATTTACAACCTCAGAATTCAAGAGGGCAGACGCCTTCTGCAGAGCGAGGGTGGGAAAGCAGGATGACAGTCTCATGGATTTGGGTCCAGAAAAAAAAGATTCTAACAGGACTTCCATCCCACGTGGGAATTGATGACTCCAGGGGCACAATTCACAGGGCATTGGTGGTAGTAGCTGAAAATTGTCATACTGAGTAGCCAGCACTGTTTTTCTGGAAGGCTGGACCTCCTTCAATCCCTGAGTTACCATAGGAACGCCATGCATACACCTCACTCATCCTTGGTTGATTGGAATATCCCATTCTTATGGTCAAATTGATTGGTCCAGGTGGGCTATAAAATGTAATGCTTGGGAAATATCAATGGCTATGTCTTTTGTGGTGGGGACCTGAACAATCCAGTCACCTAGTGCTGTTGCAGTAGAAATACACACGTGGGTGGTTTTGAAGAACAGACTTTAGTCTCCTCATTGTTGAGGAGGCAAAAAAATGTCTAAAGTAGGTCTTGACCATGTTGATCCCTTTCTTATTGGTGGATTGAGTGTCCTTGCTTCCCTTTGGCTTGTAAGAGATCCTCATGTGGTACAAGTCTCCCTTTGTGCTGGATTTTATGGCTAATCTGCTCTTTTCATACCTCAAAAGGGATGAGGTTCAGCATAGACCCTCCGCTGATGTGGCTCTATTAGCACGCAAAGAAGCCTCTTTTCCCAAATGGAATCACATCGACTGGTATGTGAGTTAAGACTCCAGCACGTACACACACACACACACACACACACACACACACAGAATGTGGTGTGTATGGGTGGTGGGGGAGGGGCACACTGAATCCATAACAGAAGCAGAAGTCAGTTTGCAGAGAGAGAGAAGAGTTCAATGTGTGCAGAGAGAAACTCAGAGAATGAGGTTTGAGCCTGTGTTTCTAGCTGTTCCCAAGAGACAGCTAGATTTCTCTACAGGGTTCTCTGAGACAATAGCATTCCCACAGCATGTTGTTGTTATTGTTGTGAGTTGCTCTTGAGTCAGTTTCCGCTCAGAGCCACCCTATCTACAGCAGACTGGAACATTGCCAGGTCCTGCATGATCCTCCTAGTACTTGTTATATTTGAGCCTATGGTGGCAGTCACTGTATTGATCTACTTTATTGAAGATCTTCCTCTTTTTAGCTGCCCTTCAACTTAGCAAGCACACTATCCTTGCACAGAGACTGGTCCCTTGACAGGAAGCCTTGCCATTCTTGAGTCTAAGGAACATGCTGGGGGTACCTGTACTAACACGTGTCTGTTCCTTCCCCGGCAATCCAGGGTGTGTCCAATGCTCATTGTCAACATCATAGTCCAAGGGCATTCATTCCTCTTTGTTCTTCCTTATTCATGTCCAGCTTTCACATGCACACAAGATGGCTCGAAACACCATGGCTTGGATCAGGCGCACCTCGGTCCTTAAAGTAACATCCTTGCTTTTCAACATTTTAAAGATTTTTTTAAGCAGATTTGCTCAACACAATGCATCATTTGATTTATTTTTTTAATGTATTATTATATTTTATGGCCGTACCATAATTTATTTAGCCATTATTTTGCTTTCACAATCACATTGCTTTTATGTATATCATCATTTTACTGGAGGGCTCTTACAGTCCTTATCACAATCCATACATCCATCCATTATGTCAAGCACATGTGTACATATATTTCCATCATCATTTTCAAAACATTTTCTTTCTACTTGAGTCCTTGGTATCAGCTCATTTTCTCCCTCCCTCGTGAACCCTTGATAATCTATAATTTTTTTCTTTTTTTATGTCTTGCACCAACTGCTGTCTCCCTTCACCCACTTTTCTGTTGTCCATCAACTCCCCTTTTCTCCCCCAGTCTTCCTCTTCCCCTCTTGGTATTGCTGCTCTCATTGTCGGTCCTAAGGGGTTTATCTGGCCTGGATTCCCTGTGTTTCCAGCTCTTAGCTGCACCAGTATACATCCTCTGGTCTAGCTGGATTTGTAAGGTAAAATTGGGGTCATCATAGTCGGAAGGTGTAGAAGCATTAAAGAACTAGAGGAAAGTTGTATGTTTCATCATTGTTATATTGGACCCTGACTGGCTTGTCTCTTCCTTGTGACCCTTCTGTAAGGGAATTTCCAATTGTCTACAGATGGGTTTGGGATTTCCACACTCCCCCTTATTCACATTGATATGATTTTTTTGTTCCGGGATTCCTGATACCTGATCCCATCAACACCTCAAGATCACACAGGCGGGTTATTGGTCCTGTTGTAAGGATTTGGGTTTTCTTTATATTGAGATATAATCTATATTGAAGGCTGTAGTCTTAAAAAAACATTTTATTAGGGGTTCATACAACTCTTATCACAATCCATACATACACCAATTGTATAAAGCACATCTGTCCATTCTTTGCCCTCATCATTTTCAAAGCATTTGAGCTCCACTTAAGCCCTTTGCATCAGGTCCTCTTTTTTCCCCCCTCTCTCCCTGCTCCTCCCTCCCTCATGAGCCCTTGATAATTTATAAATTATTATTTTGTCATATCTTTCCCTGTCTGATGTCTCCCTTCACTCCCTTTATGGTGTCCGTCCCCCAGGGAGGAAGTCACATATAGAACCTTATAATCGGTTCCCTCTTTCCATCCCCCTCTCCCTCACACCCCTGGTCCTGAAGGTATGATCCGCCCTGGATTCCCTGTGCCTCCAGCTCCTATCTGCACCAGTGTACAACCTCTGCTCTATGCAGACTTGCAAGGTAGAATTCGGATCATGATAGTTGGGGTGGGGGTGGGAAGCATTTAGTAACTAGAGGAAAGCTGTATTCTTCATTTGTACTACATCGCACCCTGACTGACTCATCTCCTCCCCGAGACCCCTCTCTCTGCAAGGGGATCTCCAGCGGCCGACAAATGGGCTTTGGGTCTCCACTCTGCACTTCCCCCTTCATTCACTATGGTAAGATTTTTTTTTTCTGATGATGATGGAAAGCTGTAGCCTTGATCTTCAGTGAGTGCCTCAAATTTTCTTTCCTTTCAGTAAGCAAGGTTGGGCCATCTGCCTGTTGCATACAAGTGAGGAAGGAGTCTTTCTCCTAAACTGATGCCACATTCTTTGTTATACAGTCCTTGCACGGGATATCTGTACACAGACCAAGAGGCAGTCGTTTACATTTACACCACACAAGGGGATATAGCATAGTTTAAAATTAGGAATGATGCATGTTAGCATTGTATCCTTTCACCATATGGATTAAAACTTAGTGTTTTAATGAAAAGCTTAGTGGTTATACTGATTCAAGTTGAGTTTCTGTTTGCTTTATATCCTGAGTGCTGAGTAATATGTTAGAACCCAAAGTCGGTTATGTGAAGATACTGGTGTTTTAAGTTTATCCCTGGTGGGGTAGAGACATTCTGGAGGATACGCCTGACTACTGAGAATTGGAGGCAAGTCAAACACAGGAAGGGTTTCAGAGACTCAATCAAGGATGAAGATTTGAGAGATTAAGCAAATGCAGTTGTAATAGTGAGACACATAATGATTACTGGATGGAGGGGACCAGAGCAGCACCTGGTAATAGATGTGAGGACAATGCTGTACTAACTGCTAGTTGAGGATGGCTGGTGCCCCCCTCCAGGGGTCAAGATTGCCCCAGAATTAGCAAGAGCTGGGCTGAGAACAGTAAGAGCTCATTGCATTCACTCCTGCAGACAGTGCTTTGGATTGAAGGGGTTCCACGTACCGCTCCCCATATGGAAAAGCATGTCCGCCCATAAATTTAATTCTTCCATAAAGCAAACTGGGCACCTTTCCTGTGATTTTAGCCAAATGAATAGTATTTCCAGGAAATCTTTCATGCTCTGGTAGAAAAGTCCAAAAGCCAGGAGTTTCCTTCCATCGGTGCTTTTTCCATAAGACTGAATCTTGAAGTGAAAATGTGGGGCCCCACAATAGTTTCAGCAATCATATTGTTTGGGTCAGCCCTTCATCCCCACGGGATCTGGCCCCAATCTTTCTTTCTGATGCAGTGTCATTGTCCCTATGCTCAGTCCACCAAACGTTTCTCACCTTTGAGGCAGTGCCCTTGTCGATTTTACCACTTAGAGTGCCCACCGCACAGACTGCATTCTCAGCAGACTCTAGAAGTTTCTCTCATCCTCTTGCTGGAGAAACCCTCTTTCACCTGAACTCTTTTTTAACATTTATACTGTGTTTTGGTGTGACACGGTTCAGATTTTGCTGTGTCATAATTGCTTATGTATCTGTCTCATCATGTCTATTGGACCGTGTGGGCTCATTGGAGGCTCATTTATCCACGAATTTCACTAACTCACATTGGCGTGTGATACACAGCAAGGTTTCAGTAAATATTTGTTGAAAACAATGAATATAATGGTGGTTGAGATGGTTTGTCTTTTTTGGTACGAGAAATTAGCACAGGATAAACTTTAGGAATATGTCCCACACTCACACCGGCTTCTCCTGTCAACCCTTTGGTCTGTGCATAGGAACCTCCAGTTATTCATGTGACCAAATTAGTCCCGTTATTTCTGCGGCACAGATGCACCAAGTTACTGTTTCTAAGAATAACCTTTCACAAAAGCCTTGTTATCCTCACTCTTTATGCACACGCACAGAGCAAAATAACCCTGAAGATTCCTCAAGGCTTACTAGAATCACAGTGGGGAAAATCAGGAAAATGCTCCTGGCAAAAGGCCACATCTATGATTGTGAAATTGCACCCAGAAGAGGCCCTGGAGATGCTGGCCTGGGATTCATCTCACAGGCTGTGCACAGAGCAAATGTCAGGCCTGACTTCCAAGTCGGAGGAAGGCGGTGTTCCCCGTGTGCGTGCGAGGCGTGATGGAGCACTGAGAGAGCAATGATTCAGGAGCATTCACTGAGCACCTGCTGTATGCGAAGTGTATGCTCCAGCCTGCCCCGCTCTGTGCAGTAGCCCCTGGACACTTAAGATGTAGCTAGTGCAACTAGATGCTTGAATTTTGAATTTTACTCAACTTCAAGATAAAAACCCATTCTCTCTTCAGTTATTGGGGGAATTTCTAAGAAGAAGGGGAACCCACTTGATTCTGTAAATTGAGTTTTTAAGACATATATATGTATATTTGTTTGCTTTTGATATATATATAACAAAACATTTCTCTCAAATATAAATTTTATGAACTCTAAACACAAATCAAGTATGAATATTTAGCATCTGAGTTAGTTTGTGCTATGTGTATAAAATATGCACCAAAATTTGAAAATGTAATACAAGCAAGAGACTGTTAAATAGCTCACTAATCATACATGTATAAGGCAGCTTCAAAAAGTTGCTGGACAGATAGTAATTGGAAACACAGGGAATCTTACAAAGATGACCCCTTAAGGACCAGTGGTGAGAGTGGCGATGCCTGGAGGGTAGAAGGAAGGTGGGGTGGAAATGGGGAACTGATTACAAGAATCTACGCATAGCTTCCTCCCAGGAGGATGGAGAAGTGGGAGCGGGGAGGCATCGGACAGTGTAAGATATGAGAAAATAATAATTTATGAATTATGAAGAGTTCATGAGGGAGGGGGTGTGGGGAGGGAGGGGAAAAATGAAGAGCTGATATTAAGGGCTCAAGTGGAAGGCAGATGTTTTGAAAATGATGATGGCAACAAATGTACATATATTCTAGACACAATGTATGTATATATGGATTGTGATAAGAATTGTATGAGCCCCAAATAAAATGATTTTAAAAAGAAGAGAAAAGTTTCTGGAAAGATTCCATTATCTTTTCATTAAAATTTTCCATAAACATTTTGGAGCCCCCTTGAATCATGACTACCGGTTGAGTTGATAATATTTGGAGTAGACTGTATTTGATAGAATATATTGCTGAAAGTTCTACATTTGACTTTAAAACATATGAGTTCTAGAAAATGTAAAATTCCTCCTATATTTCCATATGTAGTTGTGTTCTTGAACAGTGCTTGGTGGTATGCAATGATATTTATATTTATCTTATAAATATAATTGCACTTTTTGGAACAGGGTAATAGACTATGCAAAATCTGTTTACACACATCTATCTCATTTCACCCTCACAACCACTGCAGGAAGCAGATGCCATCGTCACTGTCACCCTTTCACAGAGGACAAGTAGAAAGGCTGTGACTCCCCCAGAGTCCCACAGCTTAGTGGCAGAGTCAAAAATCAGAGATAGTCGGACACCAGAGGGTGCAGCCTTGGCTACCATGCCATCCTGTGTCTGAGGACAAGACAGACATATGCAAGAGCTTGGCCGTATTTCAGAATCACAAAGGACCTTACCTTTAGACGACTTGATAATATCTGGGGAAGATGTGATAGACACAGTATAAACACACTAAAAGAATGGAAAGGTTTTAATTACATAATGAAACTCTTAAATATAGTATAGCAAACAGAGCATATATGAGCCCTGGTGGTATGGTGGGTTACGTGTTGAGCGCTAACCACGAGGTCAGCTGTTCAAAATCACCAGTGGACCCTTGGGAGAAAGCTGAGCCTTTCTGTGCCTGCACAGAGTTGCCACTTCAGAAACCCACAGGCGGCAGGCAGTTCTTTCCTGTTCTGTAAGGTTGCTGTGAGTCACAATCAGCGTGATGGCAGTGAGTTTTGTTTTGTTGGGCATGTTCAATACATCACACTTTTTGTAACCCTGTGTTGGCATTTCTTAATTATTTAATATCCTGGAAGCTGGAATGGTTAAAAAACAAAGGCCACATTTCTTTAGGCTTTTGAGAGACCCTGGGACCACATGAAATAACCTTACGAGCTGCCCCAAATGCTGGCTTGGGTAGCTTTTAGTCAAGGGTACGGTGAGTGATTCAGGAATTGGATGAGACAGCCTTAACACAGTCGAGATGCCGAATGGGCTGGAAGCAAGAGCACGCTCCTGGCCTTTCATCGTTTGCGGTTGCTATTGATTAATTGTCCACATGAAGGTGGCAAGATGCTGAGGTACAAGGAGAAGGGAAAGGGAAGGGAGACATTTGACATTTCCCAAATCAGACTTTTCTAAGAGTCTGGTGGGAAGCGGTGTTCTTACCCTCATTACAGCAGTCAGAACAGTCTCTGCTTCCTGCCCTGCATGCCTTGCTCACAGCCCAGGCTTGGCAATGGTTTGAAACCCTGTGGGAATGGGACACAGGACTAGCAAACGTAGGTTGGAGAGGCAGGTGCCCAGGGAATTAAAAAGGAGGGATCTCGGTGAGACGTGAGAAGAGAAGACTGAGGAGTCTGAGCAAAACCAATCAGAGACAATGCCGACGTCAAATGAGGCCCAACTCCCAGCTTTGTCCAGGGACGGCCTGCGAGGCACACTGGTGTGGAGAAACAAAAGCTGGAGATCAGCCGCATGAAGAGCCCGCAGACACCCCACAGAGCAGGTCAGCATCAACTGGAGGCAGCCCCACGGTCTTCCTTTCTGGTTCTGGACCCAATTCTACTTTGGGTTATTGGGGTGATCTATCGAGTGGGCTTATAGCGTCAGCTTAGATTTAGAGATGAAAGCTCTCCTCTCCCGGAAAGTGAAAAACATGGCCGTGATGCTGTTTTCTTCCCCTTTGACCAGAAGCTCCTCTCATGAGCCTTTCCACGTGCTCCATGGATGCTCCTGCCTTACAGAGTACAGGTTAATACACGGTTTCCACCATTCCCCTACCCACGCGCAATAGTTCACCTGGCCAGCTTCTTTCCTCAGCTCTCTTGAACACAGAGAATGCAGACGGCTAGCCACTTTCAAGGGGAGAGCAGGAGGTTGTTGTTAGCTGCCCTCAGCTTCTGACTCACGCAACCCCTTATACAGGGGGGCAAAGGGTGCCTCTCCATGATCGGACCATGGTGGGTTTTCATGGGCGAAATGTCCCATGTAGATGGCCAGGCCTTCCTTCCTAGTCCTCCTAGTTTGGGAGCACTGCTGAAACCTGTCTTCCATCAGAGCAACATGCTGGCCTCCACTGGCAGAGAGGTGCACTGGAGGCGACAACTGTACCACTGAAACACCACCGTCCTTCCTGCTGGGAGCAGACACAAGTTGATTGTTGCTACGGCGATGATTTTTAGAGGCTATGCCTCCAAACCTCCAAACCCACTGCCATCGAGTGGGTCTGACTCCCAGCCACCCTACAGGACCCTACAGGACAGGGTAGAACGGCCCTAGTGGGTTCCCCAGACTGTAACTGTAAAGGTTGCAGGGAGAAAAAGACCTTGGTGAGATGTCAGTTCGAGGTGGTAAAGGGGGAGATTTGCATATAAGGATGACCACTAGAAAGCACAAGGAAATACTGTGATGACACCCCCCACCCCCCCACCCCCGCCTTAGGAATGATGTCTGGGACTGGGTTTGTTGATATACTCTCTCTTCCTGGCAGGAGCTATGTGAAAAGAAACTCCACAGGCCAGGGAGAATGTGAGCAGTGGGGGGTGGGGGGGGTGGATGAGGCAAGGAAGTGAACTCACCTAGAAGAATCTTGAAGTTCCTTCTTTCACCTGGATGCCACTTTATCACTCTTTTACCCACAGGCCTTCATGCATAATTGTAGCTTTTTCTGCAGGAAAAGCAGAAGGGCAGCTGCTGCTAACTTAATGACATCCAATTTGGGTGGTATTTATTGAGCCTTATGTGTAAGGCACCTTCTTAACAATGTCCCAGCCCCACACAACACTCACCGCCCACTTCCCCCTACGAAAAACCTGACCATAGAATTCCCAGGCCAGCAGGAAAGCCTCCAGCTCCTAGCTTCCCACAAACAGGCCCGAGTCTCCAGGTGGTCACGGGAGGCCTCAGCCAAAGCCAGCTGCTCTGACATTTTGTTTGTCGCCACTCGAGTCTGATGCTGACACTGTGCAGATTGCTTCCGAACAGCGAGAGGGAGATGTGAGGCTGCACGCTAACACGGAGAGCATTCTTTGAGACTGGGGGCAGGAGGAGGAGCACACAAAGAGGGATCCCAGGGGCTGTCCTAATGATTTCCACTTTTCTCTTCCGGTCTCTCTCCCAGAGTACCAGAAATGGAAAGCGATGGCTTCTTGTATATAGAGGAACTCGGAGCACACAAGTAAAATGAGGAAAAAGGAGATATTTATTTCGGTTTTTTAAGTGGGTTTCTACTCTCTGCTACACCAGCTCTGCAAAGAGGGGGGGTGGGGGGAGTAAATCCGGTGGAGCGTGTGGCAGGCCGGTTTCCTAAGGTGACTGGGAGGGAGGAGGTGATTGCCTCCCTTCTGAGCTCTGAAAATGGTGCCTTTCCCAGATTGCTTTTTGCAGTTCCCCTCCTAGTAATGTGAAATGACAACAGACGTCCGGATCCCCTGCTTGAAGCGGTGGTGTTACATATATGTGATGGCTTTAAGGAGGCTGCGGTCAGGCTCCTGGGGGAGGCGTGGAGGAGAGCGGGGAGGTAGAGAAAGCCTGTAAGCGACAAACACTGCGGCAAAAAGGAGCCTCAGAGGGAGTGGAAGAACTCTTTTTTGTTTTTTTCTTAAATGGAAATATTTTACTTCAAGTGCAAAGAAGAATTTTCTGGGGTTGTGTGTGCGTGTTGGGTGGGGAGTGGGGAGGATGCTTACAGGAACCTCCAGCTTGGCTAGTGCTGAGCTTAAGAAACAAACAAACAAACAAAAATGACTGATATGTCGTCAATCATCTGGGGGAAGGAGAGCTTGCAAAGAGGCAAGGGGCAGAGAAGCAGAAGCCAGGCATCGTTTTAGCTGATTCCAGCAGAGACACTGAGCAGCAAGAGGCCTGGACTATGGGATGCATAATTGGCTAACGAATAATAAAGCCAAAATTGGATATTAACAGCAATTAGTTTCTGTAGAAGCACTGGGGAAAAGAGCTGCAGAAACCCCCATTGGGCCCCAAGCTGAAGCAATCTGAAATTAAACCAGTGTCTCAATTAAATAGGAATAAATATTGCCACATCGATCTGTGTAAGTGTGGTGGGTGGAGGTGGGGGTAGTGAAGGAAAGCCCCCCCCCTTCTCCTTACCCCCCCCCCCCCCGAGTGAAATCCAGGCGCACCTTCCTGTGTTTCAGAAGCTTTGGATGGCCCGACTTTCAGCAGGTACCTTCTGGTCCTGAACGGTGTGGCAAATGGCCCCTATCCTTGGGTACATGACCTTGAGAGCAGGCTCCGAAGGTTATTTCAGGACGCTGGGCGGCTAACTCAAAGGAACCTCCTAGTCTCCGGGGGCTGGAGCAAGCTGGCCCACCAGAGTGGGGGAGACAATGGCATTTACTGTCCACCTGAACTGGCTGCATCTCTCTGCCTAGGAAAGTGCTGGGGCTTGGTGGTTCAGGAAGACTGTCTTTCTCATTCCAACCGCCTTCCCCGCAGCTCCATTCCTTCTGGTGCAGGAAGGCTCTAAGGCTGAAGGGGACAGGCGTCGTTTTCCTCCTGGTTTGGAGAGTTGTCTTCTTTCCTTGAGAGTTTCAGGTTGGGGAGGGGAGGAGGGTATTTGGAGGGGCCAGGGCCCAGTGGCTGGGGATGGGAAAGCTGCCTGGGCCTTAGAACAGCTGGTGTAAGGGAGGGGAGGGGAAGGCAGGAAGGTCTTAAGGAGGAATCACGGATGAGGGACCCCAGCGGAAAACCCACCCCGTAGCTGAAGTTCTTTCACCGGGCTTAGATGGTGGAAGCTCGGCAGTGCCTGGAAGTGCGCTTCCTGGGCGGTTCTGCTCCCGCGGCCGCCCCTGCTGCTCCTCTGCCCCAAAAGACGAGGCCCTGTAAGGTCTCTGGGGGTGCAGGACGGGGTCATATAGGTCACGGAAGCAGGTGGAGGGGCGGCCCCTGCGTGGGGAGGTAGAGGCTGCCCGCGGAGCACAGTGAGCCGGCCTAGGCCCGCCCCAGGCCTGCGGCTCTAAAGGCGCGGGATGCGGTGGCAGGAGAGGGCATTTCTTCCCCAGAAGGCCCGACGGTGTACCCCCGCCTCTGTCCGTCCCCATTCCTACTCCACACAGGACTTCGACCGACGATTGTCCATCACATTGGCGGGGAGGGAGTGCGCCGCGACGGTACCCTCGTGGGAGTCTGCAGCGGCCGCCGGAAACCCTCTGGACCAGCCCAGAGCTCTGGGACGTGGGTGCGGCACGACCCATCCCCATCCCATCCTCTGCCCTCCGAAGCCAAGTTTTAGCAGTCTCCAGGGTCCACGATTGGATGGAAAACACAACAAAATCAAGGCAGGGGAAAAGGGACGCGCGGAAAAAACCCGGCACTTGCTTGTTTTCGTCCTGCTTAATTTAGACGCCTCGGGCGCATCCTAAGAAAAAGATCAAGGAAAAGGGGGCATTTTTGTTGGAAAGCAGGTCAGAGAAGCAGGGCCACAGTGCAGTGCGGGACGGGCGCGGCGCTTCCCCACCGCCCTGAAGGCCCGGGGCCACTGCCCAGCTGGGCAGCCCCCGCCAGGAGAAACACCAGCGGACTCGCTGCCTCTTCAGGCAAACGTACCAAGTCAGAAAATGGATCCCGGAGGTGGGGGGAACATTGCCTCTGAGACCTTTGGTCTCAACGTATTGTATATATTTAAGAAGCGATTGGAATAGATTTTAATTTAAAATACATCTTTGCGCCTTCCGCATTGGAAGATCTTTGAGGTTTGTTTTACCCTGGGCATCACGGCCAGGCTCTTGGCCCTCGGTTCTCCATTTTAGGACAAAAGGAAGGGAGGATATAAGAACATGAAAGGGCGAGCCTTTAGAGAGTTGCTGATAACTTCTCTGCTGATCTGGAACATTCTCTGCTCTCAATACGGCCTGCTGATTTCCCAGGCCATCTAAATTTTGAGGTGCACATCTCCTCTGGAGACCTAGGGCACATCCCAAAGCAGGGCACGTTGCTTAGAATAAAGCCCCTTTGATGTTCTTTTTGTCTTGTTCTGTGTCTACATTTGGGATGCAATTAAGTATATTTTAAAATAATGAGTCAAATTGATGGAGAGCTTGGGGGGGGGGTAAACTCCAAAATGAAAAGAATTGTAGATGGCACTTAAGAGAAAACAAATCTTTATTAGGATATCATAATTCTCATTATCATCATCATCATTATTGACATACTCATCACTGTGAATCAGACAGCTCCCAAGCTCCCAACACACAACCAGCCCAACCCCTCAATCAGCCTATGTTGACTCACAGGGTTCTATAACCACCCACAGAGTAGATGAGGAAGGGGAGGCTCCATCTGTCCCAGGGAGAACGCTTTGCAGCTATACCCAGAGAAAACTCTATTCTGAGGTTGGAATAAAAGGGTGGGGTGTGGGGTAAGTATTACATAAGTTCAATGCAGGGAAAGAGAAATTTATTTCCCTGTAGACTATAGATGGGTAGATTTTGTGTGTGTGTTTCAGTGTCTTCCAATATTAACATCAGCAATGGATTTAGTTATGTGATAAATGTATGTATGTATGTGTATGGACATATGCCTACTGAGAATGTGTTCATGCACCAAGTATTATTTCTCTGGCTAATGGCGCCTCATGTGTCCATGACCCCCTCTGTGCTCTGGTGATAAGAGACGTTAGAGGAATTTACCTTTGTCCCTGTTAAAGGATCAATTTCTCTTCTGCTTAAGCAGAGATCTCTCTGGACCGTCTCTGGCAGGGGAAAGAAGAATATTATGGATTTTTCCTTTGATACATTAAAAAAAAACAAACATCTTCATGTATCTGACAGTCACCCTAACCATCATGTGAGAGCTATAGGAGCTTCAGAAATATCATGACCATGCTGCGGTGGTACATGGAAACCAATGTTCCTATGAGTACACTTTGTGTACTCAGTCAACTGTCAGAAAGCACCCTACATTAAAACAATGTTTTTTCCCCTTTCATGTAAATAATAGGATGTAATTAGAGTGATTTTGAGAGATGGGAGATGACGTTGAGAGGTAAGAAATACCTTGAAAGGTCAGAAAACTATATACTTCTTACACAAATACTGGTGGGCATGAATAGACTCACCAACAGAGAAATCAGGAAGATCAGAGGTGATCTTTGGTGAACACAAAAGCCCTTGAAATCCCACAAGGGTCCGAGTGGTCTGTTCACTGTTCACTTTTTTCTTCCCCTACCATTCTTGGTCCTGAAAGCGCCCCCTCCCTCACCCCCCACTACATGAAAACACCTTTTTTGACCAGAAACACAGGAAAGGTACTCATACTGAAGCACACACAGGAAGGTACTCATACTGAAGCACACAGACCCAGCAATCCAGGGCGCCCCTCCACACAACCCAATCTGGAACAAGGGTTTATATAAGCACTCAAAATAGAAACCATGTCCCCCTCATCATCAGTTATCTGTGGCAGGAACATGGATGGTAGACCTTGTCTACAGGTGTCCGTGGTTTAGGCTCTCAAGGAGAGGGTGCTAAGTGTCCACCTTACAGGGACAAGACGAGGGGAAGCATGTGAAGATTTTATTGGAGGAGGGATCAGCTGAAAGGTACATCAATGTCTGAAGGGACTGTTGGGCGGAAAAGCAATTACCGGAGAGATGCTCACTGATGTGGACCATTGTGGTGCAAAGGATTTGGTCTTTAGAAGCTTTCCCTATGCCTGACAAAGCCTAGAGCACCTTCTTAGTGAGGGGTGGGGGAGTAGAAAGATTCACATCCCCAACAGCAAACAGTCTGCTTTCCTTTTCGGGAATCCATCAGAAAGAGCCTCAGGGGGTGTATTTGAATGTCAGGGCTGCTGGTCTCTTGTAGGACAACCCTGGCTAAGGCTAAGAGTTCAGAGAAGCAGCTCTTCCTTTCTGACCTATAGCCAAGAGCGCCTTCCAAGGGGTGGGGGAAGAACGGTGCCTGCAGTTCACACAACTGATGATGCACACTGCAACCTTCTTTCTGCAGGATGAACAGGTTTGCAGTACATTTCTGTAGGCCCAACGGTTCTGGGAGTGCCTGCCTAGGTGGGGTGTGCCACCCCTTAGGAGTGCAAATGAAGAAAGCTAAAGCAATTACTCAAAGATTGGCATATAGTAGGTACCCGTTACATCTTTTGTAAGGAAATGAGGCCAGGGAAGAGAGTGGACATGGGGTATTGGCCCACAGTATCACTGAAAGCTAATTCATATAGGGGACTAGATTAAGGCTTTAGAGAGGGCCTGGGTAAATTGGCACTGAGACTCTGAGGACCAGTTAGTGTGTTAAGAATCAAACCAAAAGGGGACTAGAGGCCCTTGACTATCCACCTAACATCCCTCAAAAGACAGGCCTCTGTCATGTGTGGGGGATGGGCTGCAGCAGGCTTCCTGAGTAGGAAGAACCAGCTCTTGGCCTCCATTCTGCTAGAGGGACTTGCCCCTCCTCCACTTGCTCTACCTAAAATTAATGGGTTTTGGTTTTGCCACTAGCTACTGCAGCCTGAAGGTGTATAGCGAGCTGGAGATGAGATGTGACTGTGCTGAGGCACAGGGGGGCCTCTAGGGCCAGCTGCTGCTCTAGGCCTAGTGCTGAGGGGGGAGCAGGCTGTTCAGCGTGAGGAAGGCTCAATCGCTCATACCCTGTCTGCCTCTCTGATACAAGTCTTTCATCAGACCTCCACACTGCACACATTCAGTGCGTCCTCCGGTTCCTTAAGGATTTAAAAGGGATACCTCCCTTCCTTCAGGACACCTGGTAATTGAGTCCCTCCCTTCCTCTGTGTATCCTGGATCTCTGCCTAACACACTGGAGGCGGTCACTATGCCTTCAGCCCTGAAAGAGGTTGCCAATCCTCCTGGAGTGAGTACCTGTTCCATGCACATCCCAAATGACTGCCTTCAGCCTGACAGTTCTACTGCAAAGGGTGGCATCCTGCTAGCCCCTCCCTTCCAAGCCCCTACAGTCCAGGCCCTGGCAGGGGAGGCCAGGCTTCTACAGGGCAGGGTTCTTTTTTCCTTTTTTAAGGGCAAACCAAAAGTTAAACTCAGAACAAAAACGCAGCCACTGAGGAAGGTCTGTATGCTCCATGTACAATGCACGCAGAACCCAGAGAAAAACAGGCACACAGAATCACGCCCCGGTGGTGTCTTACGGGGGCGCCCCCTCCCCCCAGCATCTGTGCATACACAGATCTGTGCTTCTGTCACAGAATCCGCTCCAGTTATCCTCCGCGAGGCGGCTTGCATCTCTGAGTCCGGGTCTCTCAGGAGCCCACACCTCCCCACCCCGAGGACTCCGGTGTGGGGCAGCCCAGCCAGTAGAAGCCAGCGACCGCTCCTGCCCAGAAGCCGCAGCGCTGAGCTCTGCGGAGGGCGCCGCGGCTGGGCTGTCACTCCTCGCTCGGCGGGCCCTCACGGACCGACGGTGCTCAGCCAGCCCCATTCTTGGCATTCACCGCGTGCCTTAATTGTATGGACATTTAAATCAAGGTCCGCTGTGAACACGGAGAGAGAGGCCTTTCTCTTGGCGAAGGAAGGGTCGAAGAAAAGGCAGAAGGCAGGAAAGGTGACCAGAAAGGACGGGGGAGAAGATGGAATGAGAAAACGGGAGTGGGGGTGGGGGAGATAATAAAGAGCGGTGGCGGTGCGTGCGCACTGACAGCGGGGAGAGGGCTGGGGTGGGGGTGGGGAGAACAGGGAGCAGAGGACCACAGCATCCTCCCTACCGCAGCTCCCCCAATCGCACAGACAATGAGCTAACAGCGGCGTCTTCCAGAGGCTCTTTGTTCTCGCACATCCTTTCGAATCCAGGCTTTGCCCTGCAAAGCGGAGGGGGTGGAGGGTTGGGATGTGAGTGAAAGTGGAAGGCAGAGGGGTTCCTCCCCCGAGTTAATTACCCCAAATCCCCTCGTCCCTCTCTCCGCGCCTCACTTCCCCTGCAGCTCCAGACAATGAGAAAACAACACCCACCCCACAGCCGAGAGCCCTGCCCACCCATTTCGCCCACGGCTCGGCCCTGGAAACGGAGGGGGCCGAGCAGTGGGAAAGGCTGCGGGCGCTTGGCGGCGGCTGTCAGGGCTTTACCTCGAGCGCCGGGTGCAGGCACCTCGCCGCCGAGCGTGCGGTGGGTGCCGCAGAGGCGAACGATCGCGGTCCAGGGCTGGGATCCGGGAGATCAGCCTTCCGGAACTCGCCTGCTGCAGTCCTCTCGCTCAGGTCCCAAGTGGTGGAGGGGAAAAGGAAAAGCGAACGAGAGAACGAGAGAGAGAGAGAGAGAGAGAGAGAGAGAGAGAGAGAGAGAGAGAGAGAGAGAGAGAGAGAGAGAGAGAGAGAGAGAGAGAGAGAGAAAGGAGGGTGTGTGTGGAAGAGACCATAAGAGCGAGGCCCATCTGGCCCCTCATCAGCTTTGTCAAGTCTTGCATACGCTAAAATGCTAATGACCTAGATAGCTCATGCAAAATGCAGCAGGGAGGGAGGGAGGGAGAGTGGGAGGGAGGAAGAGAAAGAGTGAAGGGGGGGGCAACGAGGGAGGGGCGGCGGTGGGGGGGAAGGGGGGAGGAGAGGGAGAAAGAGAGAATGAATATGACTTCTAAACACTCCTATCACCACCACCACCACCACCCCCTCCCTGCCAGCTGCCAATGGGCTTTATCAGGTAAAGGGTGGCCGTGATTTAAAAGGTCACTTGTGTATAATATGGCTGAACCCCAAAGTTAAAAAATGCTGTGTGACAGAGGACGAGGGTCCCCCAAATCACAAGGACAATAAGGGATTATTTACCCCCCCCCCCGTCCATGTCTTCTCCCTCCTCTCCACTGTTGATACACCAATCTATTTGCCTCCTTATGCATATGCACGGACAGAACAATTTCTCAGAGATCCTATAGACAGGGGCTCATTCTAGTCCCGGCAACACGCCTCTTGTAGACCCGTGCAAAACAAACAAACAAAAAACCCAGCGGAACAACAAAACCCCCTTCTCATCTACAATCTCCCACCAGCTGGCTCAACCCCATTCCCCTCCTCCTCGCCCCTCTACACCCATAGCCCTTCTGGCAACAGTTGCGATGTTTTCTCTATTCTAAGCGTCTGGTCCCCAGGACCCCTCCCCAACACCCGGATCTAGGGAAGGGGAGGCAGGGGAGCGGCAAGTCCAAGTTAAATGCGCCTGGAGCCCCCACGATTCAGCACTCACTCTCAAGGAACCCCCTCCCAAAACAATGACATCGCTATAGCATGCAAAAGGACAAATAAGACTCAATCCGGAATACCCGCAGAGGTCCGCGCGGCTGGCGGCCGCCCCTTGACAGCAGAGGTTACTCGTGTTGCGGGGCCGGCGCTCCCGCGCCCCAGCTCGAGGACCCCAAGGAGCTTTGTCCCTGTGTCCACACAAGGTCTTCATCTTTTTGTTCTTTTAAAGAGCCTGGTCGCAGTCCGCAGCGTTTCAGCCAGTCCAACGAAAGGCGGTAGATCTACTGGAATAAAAGGGATCAGATAATAGGCATGCAGATGAACTAGGGAGGGATGTGGAATCTGGGGAGCGGCCACCGGGGCCAAGCCCCGAGAAAGCGCTGGTGGTCGCTCCACCTGGCCGGAGGAAATGATAGCCAGGATAAGAAGCATCATGATGATGATCATGAGTTTGATTTAAAAAAAAATCAGCATCTCCTTTTGGCGAACCAGAGGATGCATGCAGGGCGGACTGCACTGGCGTCGGCGGCCGGGAGGAAGGAGAGCAGCGCAGGAGGCAAAGGTTGTGGAGGCAGCACTGTCAGATGAATAATAATAGCGCGCCGCGCAAGTTGCGGTTCAGCTTGGAAATCCAGCCTTGCGCGTGAACTCGCGTCGAGTGCGGCTGGCAGGGGATGGGGGAGGAGGGGCGGGGAGAAAGAGGAAGAAGGGAGGGGGAAGGGGAGAGAGGAAGGCAGAGAGGGACAGAGAGAATTTGGAGCCTTTTAAATTTATCCTTACCAAGCCCTTATCTCGTTCGCTGTCCTCTTTGGGTGAGGTAGATCCCCCTTTTAAAAATTATCATTCCTTTAACGGATTATTCAGCTAAAAGAAGCCACATCTGCTGACTGTACCGAAAACAAGAGGATTAGGAGGCAGTCTACAGAGCCGGCCCGCAGCCCCCCACCCCCTCTCTGCACCAGTACACGTCATTCTCACTGCCCCCGGGTACCTCCCTCTCCTTCTTGCTCCGGGAGAGCTGTGCCAAGGAAAATGCGGATTTGGGGGAAGTGACAAGTGGGAGCGCTCGGAAGAGCGGGAAAGCAAAGGCCGGAGGTGGTGATTCGCACCCCCACAATCAAACGTTCTTGCGTTCATCCGTTTCCATCCCGGGATAAGGGGCCGTTGCCCTAGTGCCCACACTCGCGGCATCTGCCGGGGTCCGTGCCCTCCACCCGCTCAGGCACCACCCCAGCTCTCCCCGCGTCTCCAGCCGGCCGATCTCGGTGGCCCAGGCTTCAAACCCGGATCCGCCAGGCCGAGCCCTCCGCTCTGCCCTTCTCCCCGCCGGTGGGACAGTAGATCCTCAATTCGCCCAGCCTCTACGGCTCCCGCGTGGGCAAAGCGACTGGGGTACTTAGGGGAAAGGACACGCCCTCTGCCCCCTGCGCCCCGGCAGCCGACGCGGGGCCGAGTTCGGCGCGGACGCGGGTGCGGGCGCGGCCCGAGTGGGGGTGGGGCAGGGGCGCTGCGGCGGAGCCGGTTGACATCACTGCAGAGAGCGCGCGGCGGCGGGGCCGCTGCGGCCACCGGGAGCTCATTTGCAGCCTCCCCACCCCCCGCCCCCGCCCTCGCCCCCGCCCTAAACTGTAGTCTGGAGAGGACAGTGGCGGGAGGTAGGGTTAAGCCGGGGGTGTAGGGGGGTGGGGGGAGCGAGATATTCCCCACCCCCGCCCGCACAGTCAAGGTGAACGTGAAGGAGAGCGGGGCGCGTGTCCGCGCCCCCGGCTGCGTGCGCGCGCCCCGCCCGCCCCCTCCGGGTGCCCTCCGCCCGCCCGCCCGCCGGCCGGCCCGCGCCCGCCGGGGGCCAGATGGACCGCGGAGATTAGCGGGGCACAGAAGTGCGTCTCCACGTCCGGCCGCCGCACATCCCGCGCACATCTAGGCTCACTTCAGAGAGGCGCCTTTTGTTGTGGTGGATGTGGCCCTGTGTGTTTGTTTTTCCGGGGGCACGGGGTTAGCTCGGCCTCACAGAAGCACTCAGAAATGAATCTGCCCATAAGAATAAAACCAAAGACCCTCCTCTCACCCACAACCACAACAAAAAACGTCCGGAGTGAGAGATCTTCGGTTTTTCCAAATAGCGCAGGAACCGCGGGAATCTGCCCCAGCGCGGGCGGTTTGCGCACACACCGGGCCCATCTGCCTCCCCTTTTCTTCTTTGAGGACTTTTTAAAAACCTGAGTGCTTTTCGGGTCACGCAAGACTCAGGACAAGGAGGCTGGGGAGGAAAAGCCCCGACAACTAAAAGCAGCTCTCGAATCAAAGGCGGGGTTGCGGCAGCCGCCAGTGGTCCAGCGGGCTGGCAGCAGATGCGCCGCAGGGCGAGCGGGGGTCTCTGCGAATGAATTGAGTCCCCAGAGGCCGCGCTGACCCCGGGCGCGGCCCTGCTCGCTCCCCGGCCCTGTCGATTCTTGTAAATTATTGGGTGTTTGCCCCATCGAAGAATAACGATCCCCACCAAGTCCCTCAGCTCCGGCGTTCCCCTGTCACCCAGGCACTATTAGACGCTTAGAAAATAAGCTGTTTGGTAAATTCCAAGAAGCGGAAAGCTTAAGTTTAAGTTAAACAAATAAGAGAGACAGGCAGAGGGTCCTGAAAGAGCTTGTCAGAGAGCGGGAAAGAGATTGAGAACAGTGTCGCCTAATAAGCAAAGTAAGCTTAGCTTTACTTGTGCTTAGTTATTCGTCTATATAGTGAACGATTTTCACAACCCTCCCCCCATCAAAGAATCTGCTTCGGGGTCTGACTAGCATCTCTGCCTCTCTCCCAGCATCTTCCTGCAGAATCAAAGCCTCTTTTCACAGGTAAAGTCTCTGACAGAGACGGTCCACTGTGAGCCAGGTAAGCACCGTTCACTTGCGTTTACTTATGAATCTGTAGCGAACAGCTCCACATGTGCGGTGAAACTCGTGTGAAATTGTTCATACAGGTTAATAAATAAGCACAAGGAAGCCCATGCTTACCTTGCTTATTGAGTGATCTGCCCCTGGAGGGGGAGGAAAGTGGAAAAACAAAACATCCCTGGAAATGGATGTTCAGTCCTGATGACTGCGGCAGCTTGGAGAACGCTGTCCTCTGAGGTGTATTTCCAGGGCAAGCATCATTCTGATAGTCAACCGTCCAAACTAAATGACTACAAACTATTTTTTTTTTTTGCGGTGGCTTGGTTCCAGAGCCATCCACCATTTTGATAAGGATTTTTGATTCAGGATCATTCCACCCTCCCACTCCCAGCCTCCAAGAATGCATTTAGCAAATAGTTTCTATGTGAAGCGATGGGGCTGGGGGTGGGTGGCTGCGACCTGAGTGGCAGCTTGTCTTGGCTGGAGGACAGGAGGACAGACCTCTGTTGATTTTCCGTGCCGTTTGTTACAGGCCTGGTTCTCTTCAGTTTGAGGATGGTTTCAATGCAGTCCTCCTGCGCCATTGCTGCAATGCAGGAGATTTGCTCTCTCATCTTGCGGCATGGGGGGAGGGGAGCGGAAAGATGGTTTTGTAACAGGCTCTGCAGGCCTGAGTGGGAACGCCTTACACGATGAGCGCTGGTTTAAGGAGGTGGGGGTGGGGGGAGCAGCTGATGCTGAATTAATAGTTAAAGCATACCCCTGGGGCTTTCTCCAACGAGGGGGTCGCTAGTCCCTTCCCTTCCCCCAGTCACAGATTTCATATCTGTTTTTAACCAGTCTGATCAGATGCTGGGACATTTGTGATGACTTCTTAAAATCTAAACCCTTGGGCTTAAGAGCTGTCTATGCTCCTGATCACACTCACCCCAAATACTAACACGTTAAGAAATTACATTGTAAAACCTCACCAAATCCGATTGCCCAGGCTGTTTGGGGCACATATGGCTGGACAGCTGTGCTGCTCCACGTGAAAAGACACCATTGCCCCACGGATGGTATAAAGCAGGGGATCCCCAGAGAGCTCAGACATGACCTAAGTATTAGCTTAGCCTGGGGTGAAGACTGAGTTAAATCTCTCTTTTCTTGGAGGTTAAAATAAAGACAACAACACAAATCAAAAGAGGTGCACTTTTGAATTCATTGTAAATTGCTTGCCTCCTGCTGGTCCCACCAAAGGAAGGAAGGAAGGAAGACCCGGAGAAGTAAACTCCCTCTGGACAGCTCATCACAAGCATCACATTCGACAAACTGGAGACACAAGAGATGGAAAAGAAATAGATTATTTGCCAGGGGTACCATGTGTCGGTGAAATTTGTGGGTCCCTGTTCAGAGGAGCAGGGTTCTGACCTTGCCGATGCTTCCGTGTTAACCATACAGAGCAGCCATCAGAGCGCAATTTCCATGGTGAGAAGATGAAACCTTGCTTTAAAAAAGAAAACCCATTATGAAATGCAGCCGGATTTAATTTTTAATATGATGGCGTATCCTCCAAAGCATTCTTTGCTGGTGTTTGCATTCAGGAGGAGTGATTCATTCTGTGGCAGAAATCAAAATAACACTCTGCAGTACTTTTTAAAGGGCTCCTACTTTTAAAAGGTGTCCTGAAATAGAATATTCTATAACCTTTCCGTTGTGCGGGTTGGAGAAGCGGAAGCCAAAACTGTTCCTAGTGAAAATCTTCAGACCAGATAAGACCCAGGCTTATAAGAGCTCTCTGTGAACATGCACACACCTGGATACCCGTAATTCTTCTCGGGTCTTCATAATTAAAAAAAAAAGATTTTTTTTAAAATAAGAGAGGTGGAAAAATAAAACCCCACAAATCAATCCATCTGCAAAGTGAAATGGGGGAAAATACTGGTTACATAGTGAGAGCATAAGCCGTTGGTCCAAAGTCAGGCCGCAGCATTTTGGGAAATGAATGCAATGCAGAAACTACCTTAGTTGAAAGCTTTATACCGATCTAGCAGTTGCTAGAGTGTTCCTTCCATGTGGGTTTCTGTCTATGGAAATAGCCACATTTAATTCTGCAGTCCTTGTGGCTTTCAAAAAAGAAACAAAACTATTTGGGAGACATGATTTGAGTGATATAACTAATGAATCAAGATGGAGCACAGGAGGTCGTGTGGTCTACTCTATTAATTTCAGAGAGGAGGAAGGTAAGGCCCAGAGAATTACAATGAAAAAAGGCGAGTGGGGGGTGGGAGCTCCTAGATATCATGTGTCTGCTTATAGCAAATTCAATGGCAAAGTTAAGAACAAATCTCGGACATCTTCATTTCTTGCTTGCATACTTTCCTCGTTTCCTATTTGACCTTTGAGTTTTATGCTTTTGACAATAAACAGCCAATCTTACTGAGTTCATTTGGTGGCTAGCTGGAATTCATTCTTTAATGCACAATATTCTCATTCTCTAGTTTTAGTCAAATTTCACCACTTGCCTAGGGAAACTCATCCTTGCCAGTTTTGGGGGGTTTTTTTGTGTGAAAGAGGGCAAGGTCCACAGAAAACATGTCCGAGCCCCTGGCTAAGTGGCTTGAGCGCTGTAGCTTGTCTGGACAGGGATGGCTTCAGAGCGAGGGCCGGAGGCTGTGAGGAGGGCCTAGGCAGAGCTCTGGCAAACATAGCTAGCACCCTTACATAATCATTTGTGCAGAAGGACAAGGGCGAGTGTCTCTTACAGAAATTCCGTTTACCAAGTGGCAGTCACCACATCAGTTTGTCTTGTTTCTCTGGTATTTAATAAATTATTCATATTGTACAAAAAGGGCTTATTTAAAAAAAGAAAAGAAAAAGAAATCCAGACCGGAGCATGCTGCAGTATGACCTTGGGCGGACAGTCACTTGACCTTTCCTTGTTCCCTTTCCTTTTCTTCAGAGGGAAGTGCTTGGCTTAGATGATTTCTGAAGTCCCTTCCAACAAGAAGAGGGGGCGGTTGTAGGTTGTGTTTTTTCTTTTTAATCCACATGTGTTTGAGTTTGGGAGATAGAGTTTCGCCTTTACGATTGACTGGGAAGGAACTGTGCGGGTCTGGAAAGTTGGATGCTGAAAGCTTAGAGAAGTGTGTGTGTGTGTGTGTGTGTGTGTGTGTGTGTGTGTGTGTATTTAAATGGCATTCATCTGAAAGTGCAACCCTCTTTATTTTTTATTACTCTCCGGGTCAGGAAAAGGTCCCTTTATCAGGTGAAAGCATTTTCCTATTCCCCTTAGACTGCCCCGCCACAATCTAACGGTCCACCTAGTGTGCCTCCACATAAGCGGATTCAACCTGAGCAGATTGAAAAGCCCTCCCCTTTGCTCCCATCCTGACCTAGATTGCAGGATGAAGGCTAATGATTCATTTGCAATGCTTATGATGGGCAGCCGCTGCAGTGTTCCTCTTCCCGCATGCACCGTGCTCAGAAAGAAAGCCTCTCCCCTGACCATCTGATATGACCACAAGTAAATATTTTTGTTCTATTGCTACACCGGGCACGGGGCTCTTTCCTAATGAATTATCTGCCCCCGGGAGAAGAACTAGAACGCACCAGTGCTTCAGGCAATTTTTAGCATGTGTCAGATTGTGTTTGCATTAGAGAATTTGGACCTTTTTGTTGTTGTTGTTGTTAGTGCAGGCAAACTGTCCGTTTTTCTTTCTGTGTTTAGGCAGAGATACAAGCCAGCATACCTTTACAAGGAAAAAGGAAGGGAAAAGAGTGGAAAAGCTTTGTCTATGTGTAGGCATCTGACCGGAGCCTGAAAATAGAGTGTTTATATGCATCAAGGAGAGGGTACCATCTTAATACTCAGGCGCCAGAATTGTGTGAATGCAAACTGAACAAAGCATTCTTTGAATTTTATTTACCGGCAGCTACTATGGACTCTAAACTCTAAACTCAATGCTTTCCACTTTAAGCAATTGTCCTGACTAATAAGGAGGTGCCAATTGGTATGTTCATTAAATATACAGATTTGAAGCAGAATTAGTAGAAATTACTGAAATGGAAATCTTGTCAATCATAAATGAGACAGCTGACAAGTCAGTGGGGAGGTGGGGGGGGGTGGGGGTGGAAAACAGCAACCACCCAAATGTGATTTCTATCTTGTAGGACTGTGTCTGAGGATGATTTAAATAAAATTAGACATTAGGTGGTGACAAAATGAAAATTAAAAATAGCATCCAATTGGGCAAAAAGACTGGAGTAGGCCTGGGGGGAGTGTAAAACAAAAACAGAAACCCCAAAGGAAAATGTTTTTAAATCCCAGAGAGGGGAAAGGGATGAAGAACGAGGGGTCGTTTGGGGGATAGTTGTTTGTAATGAGTGACTGCATACATGAATTCTAGAATATTTATTCCCCAGTCGCCGACACTCAGGAGACCTTTAACTATTGTTCATCAACTATAATCAGTGTCCCTTCTGTGTTGAACGGACTATGGGCATGCGTAACTGCTGGGCGACCGAGGGCCCATCCTCAGAACCACGGCTCAGGGAAGGAAAGCCTGCTTTCTTTCCATTTCTAATTTCAAACTGCGGCCTTGCAGGCATTTCAGAACACTGCACATAAAACAAAGGGGCCCAAGACATGCCGGCTCCGTGTCAGGCTCTGTGCGAGATATGTACTTTTCCCATGTTGTCTGTATCTCACAGCCCGGCAAACCCCATGTTACCGAAGAGGTGACGGCTTCGCTGAGCAGTGAAATGACTTTCTCAAGTGCATAAACCAGAATTGGGATCCAGTGACAACTGGCTCCGGAGATTCTGTTTTTTCCATTGCAGCTCCGTGCTGCAGGCTTCCCAGAAGGAACAAGAATAACATTACATAACATGAGGTTGATATTAAAAAAAAACCCAAAGATAAACGTTTGTCCTGCCTCGTGTACCCCGTTGAAGCAAGCCTGGTGAGACTGACAGAGGAGATGAAAAACAGCACTTAAGATAATTTTTCCCTGCTAAACTCTGTTGTACACTATGCAAATATGATTGCAAAAGTGGAACATTATCAACACGTTAATGCTAGTTATCTTTCAAAGAGGATACTTAGAGTAATCAACATAAACTTGGTATACTGCATCCTAAATAATAAAAATGTTGGCTTGCATCATTCTGACATCTTAGGAGGACCTCGGAAGCCGATCTAGATGATCTATCGTGATCATAACGCTCTGCATTTAAACAGCGCGTTAGCAGCCACAGTACTTCACCACCTGGGGTGGCTGGGGGCAGGGTGCTAGGGGAGAGAGGGAGCCCGGGCCATTCGGAGGCATCGCGCCTGAAAGAAACTCTTGGGGTGACAGTGCAAAGCCAGGTAAAGGCACCTCCATTTTGTTCTGGCTGGGGTCCTGCTCCTGCTCGCCCTTAAGGCAGGACTGAGAAGGTGGGGCCCCCTGCTTGGCAGAGCGGTCCCTTGTTTCTGGTGAGCGATCAGAGACCCTGAGCTGACACCAGGCAACGCCCAGGAAAACGGTGGGCTGCAGCAAGTGAGGGGAGACAAGGACAACACAAAGGAATGCTGGGGATGATCTTTTGCAGGATTTATTTCCCTGTTTAACATATATTTTTAAATCCTTGGGCAGCGAGGACAGAAAAAGATGGCATTTCATTCTGAATTGCTAGCCCTGTGCCAACAATCACAGTGTTCCGAAGAGCGCTGTTTGTGGTCGGAATAAAAGAACCGAAGGCTGGTGGTGTGAGGTTACTGGCCTGGAAGTTAGGGTTTTGGGTTCTAGTTTGAGGTTTGCTACAAAATTCAAACAAGCCACGGTTTCATCAGACCTTTGTTTCGGTCTCCGGTTAAATGGGGGCTTCGGAGCGCCTTACTCAGAGCCAGCTTTCCTCTTTGTTCTGTTTCTTGCTCTTTCCTGGTGAGGCTCCCTCCTGAACCCTCATCAAATCCACTTGCAGAGAGAGAGCTCAGTAACCGGCAAGTCACCATGTTTAGTCCCTTAAATGAAAATTTAAAAGACCGTAACATCAGTTAACATTGTGGGTACTTCTAAGCTGGGGAGGATGTCCTGGTAGTGCAGTGGCAAAAACACTTAGCTGCCCACAGAAAGGTCAGTGATTCCAACCCACCACGCCACTCCGCAGGAGAAAGATGTCACAATCTGCTTCTATCAAGATTACAGCCTTGAAAGCGCGAATGGGCAGTTCTTCTCTGTCCTGTAGGATCTCTATCAGTCCAAACAGACTCAGTCCAAACAGACTTGCTGGCACAGGGGTGAAAACAGGTAAGGAGAGGTGGCTTGGGGAGAGGAAGGGCTTGGGGAGAGGGAGGCTCCCTCCCTGGGACTTCTGATACTGTGCTGGTTTTGCCTGGATCGCTGTCCTTGGCACGGATCTGAGGCCACAGACATCCTACCCTCCCTCCTTCCTTGGTGACTGTGGGCTGGTTTTCCTTGTGCAACAGGGGTACGAGCCAACCCTGCCATCATACGGTTATTATGTACAAGGAGGACATGGAGTCAATGCTGGTTTATAGTTCCCTGCCTCTCTCTCTTCTCTCTAAGACATAGGCCAGAATGAGCCTCAGCAGCCACGGTACTGGCCATCCCATTCCTCCCCCCAGATAAAGAGGAAGCAGGGAATGCCTGCCCTGTGCTGTCCTCCTGCCCTGCAGGGTAAGGTCCATGACTGGCCCTCACTGGAACAGAAGGATGCTGGAGGAAGGATTCTCTTTGATGTTATGTACGCACATCCACTGAAGAAGCACTGTCAACCAGCATATAACAAACCCGCACGAGATCCATTTAAAACTCTGCCTGAGTTCTAGGGGGATGTTTGGGTGGGGGGGGGGGCTTGTGGTATTTAGGAGCTCCCCCAGGAGCACAGCATGGACTGATGGGAACATTACCTCTCCCCTCCCCCAGCTGACTAGCAGTGTTGGGCTCATTTTGTGTGGTATGGTCAGAGATGGAGAAGATGAGGTGACTGAGGCCCAGAGAAATGAAGTAACTTGCCTAAGACCCCATAGTTATTAAGTAGCTGAAAAGTGAGACCAACGTGCTTCACTACTGCGTGGGAAACCAGAGGAGGGTCCAGATGAGGAGAGTAATGTGATGGCAGGGTCAAGGGCCTGGTTTCTTGATTTGATTTCTTAGCTCTGACAGAACCACAGGCTTTTAGAGGTCCCCCTTTAGAGGGATACTAGTCGTACCTTCCTCAGAGAGTTGTCAGGATTAAATGGCACATTGTGTAAAAAAAAGGGGGGGGGCGCTTATCATAGCAAGCGCTCAACAGCTATTCGCTGGAAAACAGAAACCTTTAGCATCAAGGAAACACTGGTCATGTTGCCACTGGCTGAGCGACACTGGTGGCATAATTGACTTCACTTCTGAAGCGAGCTAGAGAACTTTCCCAAAGCTTTGTGGGTAACGGGTGAGCAGAGGAGAGTACCTTTCTTTCGGGAGTTGATTCTTAAAGCTGAGGTCTGTTTTTCAGGGAGTGACAACCCCCTTTACTTCATCATCATTTCACTTCAGGTACGATCTGTTACTATGAATCTAAGAATTTAATTGTGGATGGGAAGTTCCTTGGGATGTTTTGATGAGACAAGATAAAATTAGGGACCTCTTTTGATGCCCTGGAACAATAAATACTGAGAGAAACAATCAATTTTAATATTTTAAGGGAAAGTAAAAAGCGTCTTTAGAAAACCTAAAAGAAGATCCCAGATCCCCACTTCTGACAAAAAGAAGCTTCCTGGAAAAAATGCCTTTTAAAAAATATATAAAATATGACTTTAATTGCACAGTAGAACTTGAAGGAAATAAATATAGCTGGGCCAGAAATAGAATCTAGTTATATGTTGTTTACAAAAGACACATCAAAGACATAAGGAAACAAAAAGACTAAAAGAAAAAAAGTGGGAAAAGCAATGACAGATAAATACTAAGCAGAAGAAAACTGGTGCAGTTATAAATGTCAAATATAATAGAGTTGATGGGAAAAACATGTTTGATGATAAAATGGTCTACCTAATTAATAATAGAAAGAGAACAATTAAAAAATTTAAAAAAGAGAACAATTAAGTGGAAGGATAATTCTAAACTTATATGCCTCTGGAAAAGACTTAAAAAATTTAAAGCAAAAAAAAAAAAAGAAGGAGCAATTTTAGGGAGAAAATGACAAGTTAAAAATGATAGTTTGAAATCTATACTGTACCTTGCTTGGTGATTTACTTATTTTTTAATGTAAAGGATATAGAAAATTTGAACAACATGACTATTCAGCTTGATCGAATAGACAAGCTTGGAAACTCTTTATCCATTCTTAGAAAACTCACATTATATTTTTAGGCTACAGGAGACATGTATGAGACTTGCTCATACAATGTTCCATACTCTACTTTGATGAGTAATGACTAGGGTGTTCAAAGTTTGTGAGTAGCCATCTTAAGTTCAAATTTTGTTCTCTCCCTTTCTGGAGGAAGGAAAAGTAATGTTTGGCGACCCAAAGCCATCTGTAGGCAACTGGACATCCCCTTACAGAAGGGTCACAAGGAAGAGACAAGCCAGTCAGGGTGCAGTGTAGCAGCGATGAAACATACAACTTTCCTCTAGTTCTTAAATGCTTCCTCCCACCACCCTCATGATCCCAATTCTACCTTACAAAGCCCACTAGACCAGAGGATGTACACTGGTACACATCAGAGCTGGAAACACTGGGAATCCAGGAGAGATAAAACCCTCAGGACCAATAATGAGAGTAGTGATACCAGGAGGGTAAGGAAAGGTGGGGGGAGGAAAGGGGAACCGATCACAAGGATCTACATATAACCTTCTCCCTGGGGGATGGACAAGAGAAAAGTGGGTGAAGGGAGACATCAGTCAGTGTAAGACATGAAAAAATAATACTAATTTATAAATTATCAAGGGTTTGTGAGGGAGTGGGGAAGGGAGGGGAAAAATGAGGAGCAGATACCAAGAACTCAAGTAGAAAGCAAATGTTTTGAGAATGACAGTGGCAGCAAATGTACAAATGTGCATGACACAATGGATGTATGTATGGATTGTGAGAAGAGTTGTAGGAGCCCCCAATAAAAATGATTTAAAAAAAAGAAGAGTAATGAAAATAAGAGGACACTATAATTTGTCCAGTGGACTAATGGGGCACACGGTTATTAGTCTCCACAATCCGGAGACGAGAAGAACCAGATGGTGCCTGGTTCTTCTACCAAGGGCTGCCTCGACCCAGGGCTCTGAGAAGGATCAGCACACGGAAGAAACATGTGGACCAGGTTGGACAGAGACTGGTGGCTTTTAGATCTCAAGTCTATGGCCCTTAGTCACTCTTCAGGTATGAAACTGGACTCAGGCCTGTGCTGGAATAGCTAACCAATTAAGGTCAAAGGGGCAGCGTTAACTCAAAGCGAGAAAAGTTTAGAAAGGAAGAACAGAAATTGAAAGCACTGGAAAAAGTAGAATAAGGGATTCAAATGAGTTACTTGAAACAAAATGTGTGCCGATTGTTGAATGTGCAACTGCTGATCTGCTCTGTAAAACTTCACCTAAATCACAATAAAAAGGGAAAACAAGCTTTGATCATATACTAACCCATATGGCACCAACATAAATCACTTGATTTGATTCCAGTGTAATTTAGAGATCACTTGCAAAAACAATACCCTCAAACTCACTTGCTTCTCCCATACGTTGTCCAAGAAGAAGACATGTTGGAAATTGCTAACTCATTAAGATTCTTTCTATATGTCAAACTTTGGTCATGCAGCGATGGTAATACTTAGAGGAGAATTTATAGCCTTAAAATGCTTATCTTGGTAAAGGAGGTCGACCAAAGATTAATGACCTGTGTCCACCTGAAGAAGCCAAAAACGAACATTAGAGTATGTCTAAAGAAAGAAGGGGAAAGACAGAGACAGGAGAAGCAATCAGGGAGGTGATGAGATTTAGAATCCTATGCCACCTGGAATAGTTCCCTGGCTTTTTTATTGGTGACTGGAAATTTCCCTCTGTTTCAAATATCTTTTCCCCTCAGCAGAATGTAGTGTCTCTCTCCCCGGCAGGCCCTTTGTTGTGAATCTGTGCTCTTTGTAGCCGATTAGAACATCTTTGTTCATCCCTGTAGCCTTCGCATCTAGCTAGCACAGGGGCTCCGTCGTGTGATTGGATGGCTTTGCTTTATTTAATGTTAGTTGTGTATTTCATGAGCTAGACTGTAGATGCTTTGAGACAAAACATTATCTTTCTTATCCCTATTACCCCACAACAGGTAAAACAAAGTCTTGTACTAAATGAGTGCCTGATGTTTAAATGTATTTGGAGTTGAACTGAGCATTTACATAGAGGATTAGCTTGCAGGTAGGGAGAGAAATGGGAGAAGAAATGGAAACTATTTCTAGCTTTTGAAGATCTGGGAAGTTAGAATAATTTAGAATAGGTTACACATGACCTTTGACATCAAGGAAGAATTTTCATGTGTGGCCATGACTTTGTGGCTAAGAAACTGAAACAAACAAACAAACAAACAAACAAACAAAAGGTCCTTCTATATGGTTCTCAACCTTCCTAATGCCACGACCCTTTAATACAGTTCCTCATGGTGTGGTGACCCCCAACCATAAAATTATTTTCACTGCTAGTTCATAACTGTATTTTTCTACTGTTATGAATCGGGTGACCCCTGTAAAAGGGTCATTCGACCCCGAAAGGGGTCGCGACCTACAAGTTGAGAACCGCTGTTCTATAGAGAGGAAAAGTACCAAACCAAACTCACTGCTACTGAGTCGATGCTGACTCATATGGTGGGTTTCTAAGACTGTAAATCTTTAGGGGAGTAGAAAAAACCCCGTCTTTCTCCGGCAGAGCGGCTGGTGGTTTCAAACAACTGACCTTTTAGGTTACAGCCCAATGTATAACCACTACACCACCAGTGCTCCTATAGAAAAAGCACACCTGGCCACATTTCTCTTTCAGCTTTGGTTATATGAAGGTATCCACGGCCACTCTATTTCTGAGCCCTGTTTGCGGTGGAGGTGGATGAGGAGCAGTTGGGGCGGGGGTGCAGGGCGGATTTTGGAGCTGGGTTCTCCCAGCTGGACTGAAATCCCCTACTACTTTTAGCGATGCAATTTTGGTGAAGTTGCCCTTTATCAATAAATTGGGTCTAATCATATTATCTACTGAATAGGATTGCTGCTAGAATTAGATGATGTAATGCATAAAAACTGCTTAGCACAGTGCCTGGCATTGTGTCTTATTTAGTAAGCACTCAATAAATGTTATTACAGAAAAGAGCAAGAAGAAAGAAAATTCAAGTCCTTTTGATTTGGAGGAGATGCAGAGTAAGGGGTGCAGAGTTCATGAAAAGGATGCTGGATGGCATTCTGATGGGGTTTCATTAGTAGTGTGTTGTGTGCTTCCGGGTAGATTCTGATTAATAATGGTCCCATAGGACAGAGAAGAACTGCCCCAGAGGGGCAGTTACCAAGGTTGTCATCATGATAACAGGCTGCAGCCTGCCACATCTGTGTCCAGCAGAGTGGCCGGTGGGTTTGAACCACCAACCTTTTGGTAAGCAGCCAAGCAGTTAGCCATTGAGCCACCAGGGCTCTTGAAAGGTATGGTATGGGGGAGATGATTTCTAAAAATCCTTTCACTATCAGCACTATATGGACATGTTGAGGGAATTTGAGAAATCTAAGAATAAACGAATGAATGAATGCATACAGAAGTACTGCAATGCTCCAAGGGAGGCTAGCCATCATTTAATTTTACTTGTTAATTTCTAACCATGAAGAATGCGACCAAGTAGTAAAGGGACTCATTCGAGGTCACACACTTAGGGCCCGAGCAGGATTAAAAAGCCAGGACTCTTTACCATAATGTGCAATCTGAACTTGAAACAGAACCCAGAAAAATAGGAGCAAAGCTTGAGGAAAAACTCCCAAAGACCCCTTGTGATCCTTAATTTAGAGCCAAGATCTGTGCATGTTCAGTGTCGTCTTCCCCACTCCAACTTTGCATTTGATCCAGCTCATTGCAGATAATTGCTTTTTCATTAAGGAAAGAGCATTTCCTGCCATTTCAGGGACAATGGCCACTCCATAAGGAAAGTCACAGAAAACAGATCCCTGTTTTTAAGGTATGTTTTTTTTTTTTCAACTAGGAATTTCTTAAAGAGCAAAAGTAGCCAGCACATCCGAACCTTCTCCAGTCTCGGTGTCCTTACTTGGGTACCAATACCTCATGAAGCTCTCGTGAGAATTAAGCAAGAAGGCAGGGGGTAGGGTGGGGTGGGGTGGCTGGTACAGTGACTGGCATATGCATGGCACTCAAGGGGTGGTTTGCGCCAAGCCATGGGTGACGCTATTGATGAAGCGCATGCTCCAATCCTATCCACAGCGCATTTGGCCCTGCTGGGAAGGCTGGCAGGGGCTCTATACACTTTGTTTTCCAAGTGACCCGAAGAGTAGCCTCAGGGGGAGGTGGTCATTAGGACCTGAGCAATTTAAAGCAAACACGAATTGCTGTGCTGCTGCTGTGCCCCAGGCTGCAGTTAGTCAAAAATGGCTTCCCACATTTCCCGAAAACATCAAGATGGGTCCCAGCGACACTAGTGCCATGGCTGCAGGTGTCGGTCTAATTCACAGGGACAACTGGCCACTTGGCCGAGAAGCAGTCATTACCTCGTACCTGTGCAGAGCAATGGAAAGCATCCTGGATCTTGACTTGGCCAGCTATTAGCTCTGTAACTGCAGGCAAAGGATTTCACCTCTCTGGACCACAGGGGCCTCGACCCTGAAACAAGGGGATTGGAATCCCTGATTTCTCTGACCCCTTTCAGCTCAAGAAAATTATTTTCTACCCACAGGTAAGTATTGCTGCTTAGTGAAAAATACAATGACCCATACATGTGTAAAGAACGTGCACACACACACACACACACACACACACACACACACACACACACCATCCTAATCCCGACTTCTAGCCAAGGAAAAAAACCTAATGCCCCAATGAAGAGCTGTTTTACTCACCACCTTTAGAATGACATAGCCCAGCTGCTTCTGGACTAGAACCTCATCTTCCTTGTGACTTGGTGCTCCTGCTGCCAAATGAGGGAGAAATGGTGCAATCTGACCCCCCCCTCCCCTAACTGCTGCAGCAGCTGCTGCGGCTGCCCTGACTTTTGTGCCACGGCTGCTGCATCAGCAGCAAAGTGCTGATCACAGCACACTCAGGGGCGTTTGGAGGCAGACTGGATTGCTGCAGAGGGAAATGAGTTTCCATTTCTTCTAAAGGCTATTTCTACCCAATGAGTATTGGTGCTGGGAGGAAATTCACCTTTAAACAGTACACGCCCCGAAGGATTGGATTTGAAAAACTTTAGCTTTTGCCAAGGTCAGCCCTCCCCACTGCCCCTCCACGCACAGCCCACTGCAGTCAAATTTAATCATCTGGGATTGTGATGGAGCACCCTGTCCCAGAGCCACACACTAAGACAACATTGGTATTTGTTGATGGCAATGGTGACAGGGTCTTTAAAGCATCGCAGGGCAAAACACCTGCCCTTTTCTTTAAAGGGTGATGTTACAGGGTTTAGTCATTTATCCTGATGGGATGAGATTCTCTTTATGGGGCCTGTTCTCATGGCATGATCTGTGGGGAATAGATCAGGGCAGGGCCTGGGACTCATTAGCTGTGGGAATGCCTCTCATGTTTTTATCTTCTCATACGCCTCTCTGAATTGCTCACTCAGCTTTGCAGGTCCCCGTGTCATTGCAGGGCAGTCATCTCTTCCCCATCAGCTCTATGGCTGGTGGTCTCAGTTCTCTCATCTGCAAGCAAACACAGCTCACAGCATCATCACGAAGCATCATTGAAGCAACTCATAATAACGGTCTCCAAATCCCTTGGAGATTTTCCCCACCAGTAAAGATTCATTTCAGCGTGCACCCCAATGTATGTCTGTTTATATAGACATAATATTTATAAACAATTTACATGTATCTAATTTAGGAACATATGTCATTAGATAATATCTCAAGCCACACGATGCTCTTAGGACGAGGTGTGTTGTTTATGTACTCTTTATTTTCCTTTTCCTGAGAATTGAGCAGATAAGTTTTCCGAGGTTCATCGTTCATGATAGTGAATATCAAATTGTATTTCAAACAACCATGATGATTTCACAATGTTCTCTGGCCAACTTCTCGTCTGAGCTGAGTCAGTGGTGTTGCTAGGATCCTGTGGGTGTGAAGCACTCCTCCTGGGACAGAAGCACCAGCTCTGTCATCTCTTGTTCTTACGTGCATGACTCATATGATCTTTCATTGGGATTTCTTTGCAGGGACCTTTTCAAGCCAGTGCCCACTTTGGGGAGGGGGGTTCATGTGAGTAAAAATAGCGAGTCTGATCTGGAAGTCCACTTAAGCCTTTCACACTGTAGAACTCCCAGTTTTCCCTCAGGACAGTATGTTTCCTGTGACTGATACCTGGACTTCTGACACGTGGACAGAAAGAGGTCATCACTGTTAACCTATGCATTAAATATCAATAAAGCTTAATTTTCTCCTTACTATTCAGATGAAACAGAGGCAGTAGATAGTTCTGCAATCCCCTGGGCTAGGAACCTGCTCTTTTCTTCTTTTCGAGACCATTGAATTTGTGGATGGAGAGATGCTTTTCAAGCTGCAAAGGACTGATTAAAGGAAAGCAATGGGAAGCAGGGTGTTCAGAGAATAGCATCTTTCTATGCAGCGCTGTGCTCACCTGGAGAGCTGAAGGAGTTCTGGACACTTCCTCAAGACTGCTCTGATCCCACTGACACTGAGTCAGTTCTGACCCATAGCCACCCTATAGAGAGATCAGACTGGAACTATCCAATAGTTTCCATGACCACTATCTTTTTGAAAGTGGGCTGCCACATTTTTAAACAGTCGAATTAAACAGTCAGTGCTTAACTCCTGTGCCACCAGGCTCCCCTCGATCCTTATAGGCCTGGCTATTCCGAGTCCTTCTCCATTGTGGTTGGAGCCCTAGGCAAGCACGACTGGGCCCTTAGATATCGCTTCACTCCCAGCTCTAATCCCTGCATGGCTTTCAGAGACATTTTGAGCAGACGTTCCAATTCTTTGTTCTTTGAATTGGAAGCCAGAGAGAATATTCTACAAGAATAAAGGCTTTTGTGGACTTATTGTGGCTGTAGGATTACAGATGGAAAGAATAGAAATTGTTCTCTATTGTAACTTCAAAAGGTTGTTTGTTTGTTTGTTTAATTACAGTCTTCCACAACTAGGATTTTTGGACAGAATGCTCAGAAACCCTTTTTTGGGGGATCCTAAAAACTTGAGTTATTTCTTCAACAGTAGTTAAGGTCCAGAGTTCAGGTATAAAATAAGTGGGATCAGGACATATTGTGCATTGGGCCAGAAGAGAAGTTGCTTATGATCAGCCAGACTTTGGGAAAATGACATGGGATATTTACATATTGTGATTTAAGCAAGTCTTCATGAGTTGCCAACCACAAGATCAGCAATTCAAATCCACCAGCTGCTCCTCGAGAGAAAGGTATGGTTTTCGACTTCCATACACAGTCCTGGAACCCCTCTGGGGTGGTTCTGTCCTATAGGACCACCATGAATTACAATGGACTCAAAATCTAGGCCTTCCTAAAATAGAGTGAGAATCCCTGAAAGCCTTTTTGATTGTTTTCTGAATCACTTCAAACACAAGTCAGAAAGGGCCCTATCCAGAGAGCACTCTGTCTTGACTACTGTCTTACAGGAACTCAGTATTTCTGGAGTAAAGTTTGGTTTCAGGAAGAAGAACAGTAGAAGTTCAGAGTGCATTAATTATCCAGGTCCAAAGTCCAGAGAGAGAAAGAGAGAGATATTAAAGTGTGTATTCAGTGAAAGCTAAATGGCAGTTTAGTATCTTCTTTTAAAACCTTTTTTGTTCTCTAATAGTGATAGAATTCTAGCTGGGCATGTGGCTGTACAGCAAGACTACTAGACTACAGTTCCCAGTTCCACTTGCTATTTGGTATGTCCATGTCTCAATGCAGCCTCAACCAACTTCAAGTCAGTTAAGATCAGTTACATCTCCATCATGCTCTCTGTCTCCTTTCCATGGCACAAATCCAGACCCATGATCATGACCCAGCTTTGATTCTCTAAGTATGGGGAGTCATGTCTGGGCCTCTGCATGAACCATTGGAATAAGGATGCCTCCCACCCACAAACTGGACCACTGTAGTGATGCTGCTTTGGGTTTCCCAGGGCATCTCCTTTTGGCCTCAGAGAGTCGTTTTCCCAAACTTAAGAAACAAATGACTGCAGATGGCCCACATTTGAGTTTTCACTTAGGAAATGTTCTTGTTCAAAGGGAGCTTTCTCAACCTGACGTTCTACTCCCCTTTCCGGGGGCAACCCCCATCCAAGAATTCACCAATGCCTCCATTTGGGGCAACTTTGGAGGGTGATTTCTGTCACTGAGCTATTCCTTGTCACACTGACTGAAGTCTTCGTTGCGACTGCAACACTCTCTCTGCCTAGTTCTCCGTCACCACTCTCCTTCACACGACTGTCCCAAGACACTCCTCTGCAAGCCTCCAAGATGCAAATCTCCTCATCAGTCTACAGACTACTCAATCAATATTACACTCACATGGTAGCTGTTATAGGAACTAAGGGAAAACAAAGCAAAATTCAACTCCTATATTCTCTAAGTCTCTGTAGGGTTTGGTTTATTTGTCATAACACCTCAAACATCACCTTTATTCAGTTAGTTATTGAATAGTGAGAAATAAGCTACCTGGGGAGTGGAATGGAGAGACTTGAATTTATTTATATTATTTTCCAGGAACTGCTTTTTTATTTTACTTCACCTCTCTTATCCCTAATCTTATCTATCAGAGGAAGATGTTGGATTAGACCATTTAAAGGATTTCTTCCAAATTTAATAATTGATGCTTATTTTCTAACAGGTATCTCTTCATGATGATACAGTGATGTCCAGTCCCAGTTGTATTAGTTAAAAATTTCCACCCAAGTAATTTCACCCTACATCATGACCTCTCTTTGACGTCAACTTACTCCATCTTCTTTCCCTTCTGCCTGCACCACCTGTCCTCCATTCCTCTCGGATACATCTCATCCACCAGCCAGAGAGCAGGTCCAGAAAACCTCAGTAATTTCTTTGAGCTCAGCTGCTGCTGTATGCTTCCAGCTGAAATTCCATCTGGAGCAAATATTTTAGGCCAACTCCTGCTGTGAAAGCCCTCTTTTTCCATTGCACCTCTCAGCCCAGCACCCCAGGGGTGACTTGGGAAGAACTGGCCACTGAGGACAAAGATGGTACTTTTTCTTCCCTAAGCAGAACTCGTCCAGAATCAGAATGCTCTTGACAACTCTCTTTGGGGACAGGATGCTGTGCCAGACAGATAGGACCCAGCCCCTGCCTTCATGGCACTTACATATAGGCTTAGGCATTGTCATTTAAACAGTTTTTAAAAAAGCTGAACATTCTACTCCAGCTAGTGTTTTGCAGTTTATAGACAATATTTTCCTATTATTTCAGTTAATCTCTAAAATAACTTGTAAGCCAGGTAATGAAAGAGATGCCAAATGACTTTCTTAATATCACACCATTGTTGTCGGGGTTAAGACTGGGACCCAGATTTCTTTTTTTTTTTTAAATTTTAACAATTTATTGGGGCTCATACAATTCTTTTCACAGTTCATATATATACATACATCAATTGTATAAAGCACATCTGTACAGTCTTTGCCCTAATCATTTTTTTCTCTTTTCTTCTTTTACATTTTATTAGGGACTCATACAACTCTTACCACAATCCATACATATACATACATCAATTGTATAAAGCACATCCATACATTCCCTGCCCCAATCATTCTCAAGGCATTTGCTCTCCACTTAAGCCCCTTGCATCAGGTCCTCTTTTTTCCCCCCCTCCCTCCCCATTCCCCCCTCCCTCATATGCCCTTGGTAATTTATACATCGTTGTTTTGTCATATCTTGCCCTATCCGGAGTCTCCCTTCCCCCCTTCTCTGCTGTCCCTCTCCCAGGGAAGAGGTCACATGTGGATCCTTGTAATCAGTTCCCCCTTTCCAACCCACTCACCCTCCACTCTCCCAGCATCGCCCCTCACACCCTTGGTCCTGAAGGTATCATCCACCCTGGATTCCCTGTACCTCCAACCCTCATATGCACCAGTGTACAGCCTCTGTCCTATCCAACCCTGCAAGGTAGAATTCGGATCATGGTAGTTGGGGGGAGGAAGCATCCAGGATCCGGGGGAAAGCTGTGTTCTTCATCGATACTACCTCACACCCTAATTAACCCATCTCCTCTCCTAAACGCCTCTATGAGGGGATCTCCATTGGGGACCCAGATTTCTTAACCTCACAACCTGAAGCCACCCTCCTCCCCTCTGTGAACCTAATAGACTCCTTTACAAGATCTATGCCTGGATCCTCACCTGAGTTCTTGCAAAACTTGGTTCCTATCTTGCTATATACACGAGTCATTTGAAACAAGCTACCCATTCCCTCATCTGGCCTAGGAAAGCCCTGAGAATCGAGTTTGGCAATCTTGAGTTCCATTGGAAGGATGAAATGCTCTTGGCTTAGAAGGTAAATGTGAATTTTCCTGTCATGCCCCACATCTTTGGCCTCATGCAATGAAACAGGAAGAAAGACTGCTTATGTGGAGAGGCCATAGGAAACTGCCTGTGGGGGTGCTATTGCAGAAGTCAGGACATCTTCTTTCCCATGCTTCCCAAACACCTCTCCCGATCTGTTTCATAATTCCCTGGATTCTTAAATGGTGATGTCACCTTGTATTCCATGACATGTAAGGCTTCCCATGGCATCCTACAGTGACTTCAATCCACATGCTATATTAGAGGTTTCTCTCGGTCCCTCTCCAGAGAGTGAGCTTGAGAAGCCGGTTGTGGGATTGGACAAGTACAGGAGAAGGACCCTTGGGCGGGAAGAGTCACCTGGAGGAGGAATGCTACATCGAAAGCAAACTCTTGACTTATCAGTGGCAAACAATCTGACCTGGCAATTTGGTTGGTGAGCAGGTCTTGAAACTTCAGAAATTCTTTTCTTATCACCTATGATATCAGGTGCTGGTGTGAGTGGTGAGAATCAAGACAGACATGAAGCTTTAAGGCACTTTGTCTCAGTTCCCAAACACAAGAAACCGAGTTTCAGGTGGAGAAATGCCATGGCTGTGAAGCTGAATCAGAACGGGAGCATTGGAGCCGCCCTGAAACTGCCTTGCTGCTGCCTCCATGTGTTCTGGGCACCAAGTTGTGCGACTTCAGCACCTAAGACAGCGCCTCGAGAACCCTCTGGGAAACGGAGCCGCTGCCGCGGTCTGTGGCTGCTTCACTGGGGAGTCCGGCATGTTTCCATTCGGTGTCCTTGGCAAGCTGTGCAGAAGAGTGGAGCCTGGGGCCTTAATAAAAGGCTCCGTGTCCAGTGGTCTGACTTACAGTCCTTTCGGTTTTACTCCAGGCCAGGAATCATTTCCCTTTGCAGTCCATTTTCTGGGCAGTAGGGTCCCCACCCCCTCCAACTGCCAGAGGCTTTTGCCTAACCCGTTCTCTCTTTTTCCATTAGAAGACCAAATCATGTAGCATCTCTTCTGCAGCCTGTCTCCCCCGTCCCCAAATTGTTACTAATCCCATTCTCTTATGTTCTGAGTAGATTCTTTCACGGACCTTGCCTCTGTGCTTCCCATGCAAGAACTGGCTATATGCCACTGGAATTCAAGGAGAGCACAGGTGTACACTAACATATCATTGACCAGAACCTGGGTGCTCCTTTCATTGGCACCGTCACAGGCTGCTCACCAACCTTTTGGCAAGGATGGTTTAGACTCGTAATGGGGCAGTGTGTTAGCTCCATGGGAGTGACCATGCTAGCATGGCTTCAGGCCAGGGTGGCAGATAATCTCTGTGACTGTCTAGGATGTCGGGGCCACCACAATTCAAGACAAACGGATTCTCTATTTCCAGGAAAGGCACCCTGTGTTATAGTTCTAAATCTCATGATTACTCGTGTCATTTTGAGCGCATCCCCGAACTCAAATCTTTGAGTCACAGTTTCCTCAACTGTAAAATGGGGACAACGCTGCCTTTTGTGTGAAATTAATGGGATTGATCAGAGGGGGCATCTCGTCCCATAGCGCTACCAGGAGCCCTGGCGGTGCAGTGGTCAGGCACTTGGCTGTTCACCACAACATCCGTGGCTGAGGGTGGGGGTGCGGGGGAGATAGGGCCATCTGTGTCGGGAAAAGACTTGCAGACCTGAAGACTCTGCGGATGGTTCTGCTTGTGTCCACACTACAGGGTTGTCATGGCTCAGAGAGGACCCGATGGCACTGGGGCTGGCGTTTGGGTTCTAGAGCGCTTTCTTATCATTAACAATAACTGTCCATGCACGTCCTTTGATGGGGAGAAATTGGATGTCTGGTTTCCTAATCACTGTGGATTATGAAAGTATCAAATCATGCACAGCCCAGAGTTTGCAGACAGCAAGGCAAGTCCAATTCAAAGAGGAAATTTGCCACCCTGCTTTGAGTTGACTGTTGTGGCGTGAACTTGGCTTTGGTAATTTCTGTTTCTTAAAAAAAAATTCTTTCATTAACTTAATAAGCCAGGGAGACTTGTACTGATACTCTTGATTTATTAGGCAGTGACAGTGCTGCTGGAAACTGCTAGTGACATGACCCCCCCCCCCACCCCCATCACCCTAATTTCCCACTGGCAGCTAGACATCACAGACCCTGGTGGAAGTCTGTAGGTTTTACTCATAATTATCCACATGTTTCTCTCCATTTCTCAGCTACCTTCATGTCACTTCCACTCATTGCCACCACTTTTGGGGGACGATTTGACCTTTCTTTAGAATTCTTAAGAAAAACGGCTTTGTCTTGGTTCTAAAGGAGGAATGGGTTTCTGTAACTCCCAAAATCGCTAAGTTTGAGGGCAATGCAATTCCCTTCGATGTGCGTAGGTAGCATATTGGTCCTCTCTAGCCACCACCTTTATCTCAGAATGGCTTATGCAGTAGGAATTCGTGGCTGCCTACACAGCTTCCATTTCTCCCTCCTTCTTTTCTACCTTCGTGTCATTGGCATATCATCCAGCCCCCTAGCCATTTCCTTCATGCAACCACTAGCCAGCCTCTTCCTCAGCTACTGGACAGGCCTGATTGGAGAAAAGCAATTCCTCTTCTCTTTGCCAGTGTCCAGTGCTGAGAGGTCTCTGAGACAGGCTTCCTTATCCCTAAGAGATGTTGAAGTGTCTGGATGAGATGCTTAGAATTGTTGTTGCCAAATTGCTACCAGCCCACTATTAAAGCCAACATTGAGGATGGCAGGGCAGAGAGATGGGTCCTTGGTGACGTTGCCAAGCCACTGAATCAATCGATTCTGAAGACTGCATTTCTTCTAGCCTTCCTGTTATGTGAGATAATAAAGTTATTTATTGATTGAACAGGGGCTTCTGTTGCTTGCAGCTAAAAGCACTTCTAACTCACTGAGTTGCTGGCCAGAAAATAGGTCTAAGTCATTGGTCAAAGATATGATGTATACTTGACCTACTATCCAGTCCCACAAATAGAACCCCAAGGTAATCTACTGATAGTTTTAAACCAACACCATTTCCTGCACTCCTGCATTCTCAGCCATGTGTGTTGGATGACATTAGGTGGCAGTAGTTAGAAGACATAGTCCCCCAGCTTGTGAATTCTATTTTGTTAAGTATTCAGATTTATTCTGAATCATAGCTTGCTTTGCCTCCTCTAGGTGCCAAGCCTCATTTGTTAACTTAATTGCTTGATTTGTGTAATTTTCTTTGTTTTGGTAGGAAGGATGTCCTTTATTTATATAGAATAGGGATCTGACCAGGGAAGGAGATATTTATTAAGTAACAAGATCCCTTTGCCCATGGAAGTCAGTTTAGGGGTACACATCTTGCTGCTGTGTAAGGGTCCTGGGACCACATTTACTAGTCTTCCTCCAAGGAACATATTGAGAGAGTATAGTGTCCACCCTTCTATACAATGCTCTTTACCTAAGGACCGAAGAGCTTCCTCCTTTGGCTTGGGTGCATCACCTGCCTTCCAGGGGTGGTAGATTCTTCATGCTTGTAGACAGATGATGGATAGGACACTAGATGGACATTAGAAGAGAAGAGACAGATGAAGAACTGAAGGACAAAAAGATTAACTGCACACTCACAACAGAGCCAATAATGAAATCCACATGTGACAAAAAATAAAAATATAAAAAGAGAGGTGATGGGTTTCCAAAATTTCATATGAACTACATCCACAATAATGTAGAGAAGAAAGAAAAGTCGGCACTACAACAGATTCAGTAACATTATGGAGGCGGTGGGGAAATTTTCAGCACCATCGCTGGCAAAATTGCTATTACTACTACTCTGACAATAACAGATTCTATTACATCTACTGTAAGCCAGTGCTGGATACTTTATGACAGTCTCGAAGTCTTTATGACAGCATTTTAAGGTGGTACCCCCTTTTGTGATAATGAAACTGAGAATTAGATAGTGTGGGGATTTAAAAAAAAGCTTTCCTGAGATATAATTCACATGCCATACAATTCACTTATTTAAAGCGTATAATTCAATGGTTTTAGCACATTCACAGAACCATGCAACCATCACCACAATCAATCTTAGAACATTTTCATCATCCTGCTCCCCACAACCCCCCCAAAACCTGCATGCATCTGCAGTCACTTTCCACTTATATCCAAATGTCTTTGCCAATGGATTTTTATTCATTTGGGGATACAGAGGGATTTATAGGATGTGAATTATTAGAATATTGCTTAGCTCCCCAAACGTCACTGAATTTGAGAACGAGTCTAAGAAAACGGGGAAGTAGATATTGTTGCTCATTGGCATCAAGTCAGATCTGGCTCTAGGTGACCTACAATCCTCGGTCATGCACCATCTTCAAGTGGTACCATTTTCACGATGTACACTCTAGCTCATTGCTGCAATATGCTAAGTAGATGCCCACTGCCACAGAGTTGCTTCTGACGTCTAGTAACTCTATAGGACACAGTGGAACCGCTCCATACTATTTCAGATTCTACCTCTTCATGGTAGAATCTACCTCTTCTGCAGGAGGGTTTGGACCACTGACCCTGTGGTCAGCAGTGCACTATCAGGAATCCTTTACTAGGAAGGCAGTTTTGTCCTAATGTATGGATGATGTCCCAGATGAATACATACGAAATAATGCCCACCGTGCTCAGATTTTGAGTGTGCTGATTCAGCTAGGAAGTTCTAGAATTGCATTCCTAGGTCAGTTCCCGCTTTTCTGTTGATATGTTGTCACAAATTTGTTTGAAATTTCAAATAAAATAACTTTTGCCTTTTGGGCTGAAAGCTGGGAGTTCTGATTTACACATGACAAAACAAACAACACTTCACCTTCTTTCCCACCCCTCCGAACTGTAGGCTGATTGTGAAATAACATGCTACAGAAGTAAGAGCTCTTACTCCTTTCATCACTGAGAAGGTTAGCCAAGTTGGACATTAGCACACCCTACTCTTCCAAGAAGAGCTCTCTGTACTGAGGACAAAAGATGTCCTGGTGGTGTTGCGAGTAGAGCTGCTAACTGCCAGCAGAGCAGTTGCACTCCACTGGTTGCTCCCTGGGAGAAAGACGAGGTTTTCTGCTTCTATAACAATCTTGGAAACTCACAGGAGCGATTGAGTAGGGATGGACTTGATGGCAGTGGGCTTTCTTGTTTGTTTGTTTTGGTATTGAGGACAGATGCTAAAACGTAAGCCATAATTTCTATTAAGACTTGATGAATCGGAGATGTTAAAAATATTACAAAATCAAGCCTTCGAACACTGAGGCATAATGCTAGGACTGAGGATTTTTCAACACCTTATTTTAATTAAACTAGGGCAGGGAATAAGGAGCTTTGGTACACAATGGCTCAGCATTTGGCTACTGAACAGAAAGATCAGTAATTCGAATTTACTCATCTTTCCTTGGGAGAAATGATCTGGCAATCTGCTGCCATGATGATTTCACCCCCCGAAATTCTGTGGGGACGTTATAAACTAGACGGTGGGACAACGATAACAATAGGACAGAGAATTAGAGACTGTTGGACTTTGGGCCTGTCTCATCTGTGTCAGTAACTTACCTGAAATCATGCAGCTATCAGTGGAGGAAGAGCCAAACTTAAACTCAAGTCAGCCTCATTCCGAAGGACATTTTTCTCTCTTTACTAGTAGAATGCTTGCCATCTGTGCAGGAGCCTGGGGGTTGGTTTCCGGTCAATCCGCCTTGTGTGCAGTCACTACTGGTCTATCAGCAGAGACTTGTGTGCAGCTCTGATGCTGAACAGGAGCCCTGGTGACACAGGAGTGGGTTAAACACCGAGCTGCTAACCACAAGGTCAACAGTTTGAAACCACCAGCTGTTCCTTGGGAGAAATATGAGGCTTTTTACTCTTGTAAAGCTTTACAATCTCGGAAGCTCATAGGGGCAGATCTTCCCGGTCCTCCAGGGAGGCTATGATTCAGGATTGACACAATGGCAATGAGTTTTATGATGCTGACCAGGATTCAGAGTAACTTTGGGGCTTAGATGGTGTAGGAAGAAAAGCCTGGTAAACTACTTCCGAAAAATAGGCTGTCCCATTTGCAACTGATCATAGAAATGGTGCAGGACAGGGAAGAGTTTTGTTCCATTGTGCATGAGTGGTCATGGATCCCGGGCTGATTCCATAGTACCTAAAACAACAACAAACACCAACAATCTAAAAGCCGACAGAATCAGAAAATTAAATCAAGCAAACAAACAAACAACCCAATAAAGGAATTCAGGGGAGGTGGCGGCATAAACAAACTATTCCCTACAAATACAATGTAAAATCCATCCAGGACTCTGAATTGGGACTTGGAGAAACAGCAGCATAGAACTGCAGACAAGTGCAAATCACCAAGTCAACGAGTCACACTGTTGTTAGGTGGCAAGGACTCAGTTGTAAGCTTATTGCAAATTGGCACAAAAGGCCTATGCAGTGGAGTCTATTCTCATAGTCAACCCCACATTCTTATCTGCACCCCTTGAAAACCCATGGACAGATGTCCCAGCGAGCCAGGCCTGGTCTTCCTGCTGCCCATTAGGATGGTGCTGAGCACTGATGACTAAGACTGCAGTGCCCTAACGCAGGCTTCTCGACACGACAGGAGGCTACATCCGGGATCCAATAGCAATCAAGCTGACCTCTTCAGAGGTCTTGGGTAACATGACATTGTCACCTGTGAGTCCGGTGTGAATTTCTAAAAAGGGGACCTACAGGGAGTGGGTTCCTAGAGCTCTGGCCTCTGAAACCAATAGGACAAAACTCCCTGGGTGACTTAGAGTTAGTCTGCCCCCACTTCCAGTTGGCTCTGAGGATGCTTGCCGGATGCTGCTGTGTGTTAGGATGCAGGAATCTTATGTGGAAATTGCATTCAAAGCCAGTAATCTACTTGGGGGACTTTGATAGCAACTAGGTAGCTTTCCATGGGATGTAACCAGAGCATATAAACATCCCCCCCCCAAAAAAACTGGTTATTCAGGTATGCATCACTAAATGTTCAAGATCTGTTCTGTGGGAGAGGATGCTCTTTTCTTAGCTACTGTTCCTCCAATCACCACAGTGCTACTGGGGCTCTGAAAGCAATAAGACATTCTCTCACAGGTTCTTCTGTTGTGTGCCAGCCCTTCTTCCCCTTAAAATGGAAGAAAGCCTGCCTTTGATTCCCTTGGATGCCAGCTCTGACACAAGCAGCTCCCACTGAGCAGGGAAGGAAAGCTTAGCAAAATCACAGGCAATGCCCTCTTCCAAAGCATTCACCAGGTATGGGTTTTTGGACTGAAATGTAATTGCAGAAACAGAGACGGGAAGGGCGTCACAACCAGAGCGAGGGACTGTGCTTCATGGCAGCCAGGTTGATTAACACAGGATGTCTCATGTGGGTGATGGAGGCTACCAGCGGGCAGACTTACCCAAGTGTAGTCTGAAGTGTGTTTGGGAGAGGCTGGCATTTGAAAAATTATATATGATACTTTTGATGCCAGTTCATTCAAACAAGAAGAAGGAGCTATCCCAGAGAAGGAGAGGGAATGGTAAACAGAGGCCAAGGGGTATCCCCACTTGAGTTTCTTGTAGAAGGCACTGCAGGCAAAAACACAAAATACTGAGGAAAACTGAAAAAGTCGACACCTTCAAAGGGTCTAAAGGGTCAACAAAAATTCACACACAGAACAGAGAAACAACGACCCATCCAAACGAAAAATGACAATGGAAATTAAAGTTCATCTAGTTATGACCAAAGAATAGGGGGAAAAAAGTGAAAGAATATAATGCATCAACTTTAAATAGAATTAAAGAACCAGGGGGAAAGCATAGACAAAGAGCTAAAAGAAATCAGAAAAATAGTGGAGGAACAAAATGAAGACGTAACCTAGGAGCTATTGCAACTGAAAGAGACAATGGCTGAAATGGCAAGCGCAATGACTAAGCAACGGATTTAGTCAAGCAGAAGAAAGAATTGGTGAGTTAGAGGTGTTGTTAGTGCCGTGGAGTTCACTCGAATTCCTAGCAACCTTCTGTACAATAGCACCACTCTCACAATTTTTCTTATGTTTGAGACCATTGTTGCAGCTACTGTGTCAATCTAGCTTGTTAAAGGCCTTTCGGAGAACCGATCTCGGAGATCTATGTGTAACCTCCTCTCTGGGAGATGGGCAAGGGGGAGGCGGGTGAGGGGAGACGCCGGGGAGTGTAAGATAAGATATAATAATTATTTATAAACTATCAAGGGACCAGGGGTGGGATCGGGGAGGGAGGGGGACCGGGGGAAAAAGGGAAACCGAGCTGATTCCAGGAACCCAAGTGGAAGGTGAATTATGAGAATGACGAGTGCAACGAATGTATAAGGGTGCTTTGCTCAGTTGATGTATGTACAGACTGTGATAAGAGCCTTATGAGCCCCAATAAAAAGGTTAAAAAAAAAGAAAAAAAAAGGCCTTCCTCTTTTTCTCTGGTCTTCTACTTTACCAAGCATGATGTCTTTCTCCAGGGACTGGTCTCTCCTAATAACATGCTCAAAGTACATGAGCTAACATCTTGTCATCCTTGCCTCTAAGGAATATTTTGTTTGTACTTCTTCCAAGACAGATTTATTTGTTACCATGAACTGCCAAGAGAATTAGAGGACACGACAGTTAAAATTATAGATGCTGGAAATCAGCAAGAATGGATGGTGAGTACCGTTCAATGAAATGGGAAACTAAGCAAACCTTACATACACATCATGGAATGCCAGAAGAAGATGAAAGAAGAAAAGGAGTTGAGAGAATAATTTAAGAAACCATGGAAGAAAAAGTCCCTAGTCTAATGAAGGAAATGAATATAGAAACCAAGAAGCCTGAAGAGCCACAAACAGGATCCTGTTTGTGGTGCAAAATAGAAATTTGCACCAAGACACATCGCAGACTCTTAAAAATGAAAGATAATGAGAATCCTGAAAACAGTTAGATTAAAGCAAAGAGTCACATTCAAGTACAAAAGGTCCCCACTAAGATTAAGCACCATTTTCCCTCAGAATTATCAAAAGCCAAGAGACCATGGAACAATATATTTAAAGTGCTGAAAGGAAATAAACAAGCAAGCAAAACCAAAGCTGAAACGAATCATGAAACCTGTCAACTAAGAATACTATACAACAAAGCAAATGGACATTCAAGAATGAAGGTAAAATTAAAATATCCCAGACAAACAAAAGCTGAGACAGTGTATATCCACCAGACCGGCCTTACAAAAACACTAATGGGAGTTCTAGACATGGACGGGAAGATATACTAGAAAATAATTAAAAGTATAGATAAGGAGAAAGCTCTTAAGAAAAGGAAATGCATAGTTAAGTGTGTTGTTGCTAGGTGCCCTGGAGTGGATTCTGGCTCAATGAAGACCTATGTACAACAGAATGAAACACTGCCAGGTGTGCTCCATCTCCAACACTGCTATGTTTGAGACCATTGTTGCAGTGTCTGTATTTTGTCTTCCTCCCTTTTGCTGCCCCTCCATTTTACCAAGCATGATGTCCTTCTCCAGGGGCTGGTCTCTCCGGACAACATGTCCAAAGTATGTGATGTGAAGTCTCACTATCCTGTACAGTGTTCTGGCTGTACTGCTTCCAGATTGGCTGGTTCTTTTGCCAGTACATGGTACTTTTAATATTCTTCGCCAGCACCATAATTCAAATGCACCAATCCTTCTTCAGTCTTCCTCATTCAATGTGCAACTTTCACATGCCAGTGAGGCAACTGAAAACACCATGACTCAGGACAGGTGCACCCTAGCCATCAGTGTAACATCCTTGCTTTTCAACACGTGTACAGCAGATTTACCCAAATGTAATGTATTGCTTCATCTCTTGACTGCTGCTTCCAGAAGCATTGACCGTGGAGCCAAGCAACACAAAGTACTTGAGAACTTCAATCTTTTCATGATGATACCTATTGGTCGGTTGTGAGGATCTGTTTATTTATTCGTTTTACACTGAGCTGTAATCCATACTGAAGACTACAATCCTTGATCTTCATCAGCGAGTGTTTCAAGTCCTCCTCCTTTTGAGCAAGCAAGATTGTGTCACCTGCATATCACAGGTTGCTAATAAGCCTTCCTCCAATCCTGATGCTATTTTCTTCTTCATATAATCTAGCATCTCAGATTATTTGCTGAGTCTACAGGTTGAATAAGTTGGTGAGAGGATACAATTGTAATGCGCACCTTTTCTGATTTTACACCATGCAGTTGTCCTTTGTTCTGTTGGCACAGCTGCCTCTTGATCCATGTATTGGTTGTGCAGGAATACAATGAAGTGTTTGGGGATTCCCAGTTTTCTCAAACCTCTCCCATTGTTTGTTATGGTCTACACAGTTGAGCACCTTTGCATAGCCAATAAAACAAAAGTAAACATCTTTCTGCTATTTTCTGCATTCAGCCAAGTCCCATCTGACATCAGTATTAATATCCCTTAATCCACATCCTCTTCTGAATCTACACTGAATCTCTGGCAGCTCCTTGTCAATGTACTGCTACAATCATTGTTGGATGATCTTCAGCAGAATTTTATTTGTGATATTACTTATATTGGTCTACAATTTAAGCACCCTGTTTGGTCATCTTTCTTTGGAGTGGAGGTGTTCCAGTCAGTTGGCCAGGTAGCTGTCTTAAAAATTTCTTGGCATTGATTAGTGAATGTTTCTAATGCTTCCTGAGCTAGTTGAAGCATTTCAGTTGGTATTACATCAATTCCTGAAGAGTGTTTTTGGAAAATACTTTCAGTGCCGCTTGGGCTTGTACCACTGGTACTTGATCATATGGTACCTCTTGAAATGGCTGAGTGTCTACTAGTTCTTTTTGGCTCTGGGTATTTTTTCCATCTTCTTTTGATGCATTGTTCAATAGTTTGCTCATAGGATCTTTCAATATTGCAACTTGAATTTTTTCTTAAGTTCTTTCAGTTTAAGATATGCTGAGCATATTCTTCCTCTTTGGACTTATAGCTCTAGGTCTCTGCAGATTTCACTATAATATTTTACTTCTTCTTCTCGACCTGCCCCTTGTTTTCTGCTTAGCTCTTTGACTTCATCACTCTTCCTTTTGTCTAAGTTACTCTATGACTAAAAGCAAGTCTGAGAGTCTCTTCTGACATCAACTTTGATCTTTTCTCTCCTCCTTTCTTTTGAATGATCTTTTGCTTTCTTCATGTATGATGTTCTTGATGTCATCCTGCAGCTCATCAGGTCTTCTGCCACTAGTGTTCCATGTATCAAATCTGTTCTTGGGATGTTCTAAAAATTCAGGTGGGATAGAATCAAGTTTCATATTTTGGATCTCATGGACTTGTTTTCATTTTCTTCATCTTCAACCTGAACTTGATAACATTCCGTCACACTGCACATAAGATATAAAGATGATAGAGATAGCAACAATACAGGGGAATAAGAGGAAGAGTATATAGAATTTTGTGTATGTTACTGAAGCTAAGTTGGTATAAACTAAGCCTGGAATGTTATAAACTCATAAATGCAATATTTTCATAACCTTGAAGAAAACATAAAAACTATACACAAAAGGGAAGGAGAATAAAAACAAAAAGACTCATTACAATAAACCAGCAAAACACAAAATCAAGCAGCTAAAGGACAAAAACAAAGGGACACAAGAATAACAAATAACAAAATGGCAGAAGTAAGTCACTTATCAGTAATTACAGTGAACACAAATTGACCTAATGCTCCAATCAAAAGGTAGAGATTGGCCGGATAGATTAAAAAATAAAACAACCAAACATGATCAAATCAGTGATTCATGAGGGAGGGAGAGGGAGGGGAAAACAAATGAGGAGCTGAAACCAAGGGTTCAAGTAGAAAGAAAATGGTTTGAGAATGATGATGGCAGCAAATGTACAAGTGTGCTTGACACAATGGATGGATGGATGGATTGTGAGAAGAGTTGTGTGAGCCCTGATAAAATGATTAAAAACAAATAAACAAACAAACATTATATATATATATATAAAACAAAAGGTACATCTTAACCCAAAACACACAAATAGGTTGAAAGTGAAAGAATTGAAAAAATATTCCAGGCAAATAATAGCTAAGAGAGAACTGGCATGGCACTCTTGATTTCAAAGTACACTTAAGGCAACATGTATCGGAGGAGACCAAGATTATGTAGTAATTATGTAGAACATTATCTAGAAATAAAATTTTAATTAGTCAAGATTTAAAAATCATAAATACATGATTAGGTCATCTAAATATATAATGCAAACACTGATAAAGCTGAAGGGAGAAATAGATTGTGTTAGAACATGCACCATGCTCAATATAGGAGATAGTTTGTAGAAAGAAGGTGAACAAGGAAACAGAGGACCTGAACAACACTACAAACCAAATCGATTTAACAAACATATAGAGAACATTCCACCTCAAACCAGCACAATATAACTCTAATTAGCGTATCATTCTCCAGGATATTAGGTCACCCAAAGTCTTGATAGATTTAAGAAGTTTGAAATCAAAGAATTTTCTCTGACCACAATAGAGTAAAGTTAGACATTAATCACAAGGTGCTGTGTGGCGGGGGTGGGGGGAGGGGGGATTACCAACAAAACTCACTCGCCAATGAAACATTATATTATTAAACTAACAGTTGGTTAAAGAAGAAATCAAAAAGGAAGCACAAATTTCTGAAAGCCTGATGAAGGTGGAAGGAAGCATGGCAAGCCTCTGGAAGGCAGTGTAGGCAGTACTCAGAAGCAAATGCCTACTTTTAAGAATAAGGAAGATCTCAGATTTGCAGCCTCGTTTGACAACCCCAGGAAATAGAAAAAGAAGAGCGAATGAAGCCTAAATCTACTAGAAGGGAAATAACAAAGATCAGAGCATAAATAAATAAAAAAGAAAACAGAAACAATAGTGAGAATTAAAAAAACTAGAAGGCAATTTTTGAAAAGATCGATAAAATGAAGAAATCTATACCTAGTCTGACAAAGAAAAGAAGCAGGTAATAAAATAAATTATAGCCAGGGCATCAAACTTCTTTTTCCTGGTCCAGTCATGGCCCAATGAGGTGAAACTGGAACTGTAAAATGTAGTATAACCAGTATGATAGCTAGACTGGGAGAAATTATGGGTCAATGCCCCCCTCGAAACGTAATCTTCCTGCTAGAAAACAAGGGCAGTGTGTGTACTGCGTAGCAAACAAATCTCTTGATGAGCCGATTTAGAAACAGTGTTGCCTGGCTGGACTGATCATGTCATTTTGAATATATGTCACACTCCACAATCCCGGCAATAATCCAATCTCCCGAATCAGGTTCCTGAAAGGGTTTACTCCATCTCTTCCAGATCTCCCATTCCAGAGTTTGCACTTACAATTTTTCCCATTCTGACGATCATTCTGGCAGTCTCGCGTCTTACAAATGCAGGTCTGTTCTGACTTTTACTATGTCAGTCATGATGAACCTGGTTTGGGATTACTTGAAGTTCAAATTATAACAGACCCCTCAGAACTGAAGAGGATCATTCTAGAGGATTCTGAACCATTATATCGGGTCGCTACGGGTCAGAGCTGGCTCAGTGGCAGGTGGTTGGTCCATGGAAACACACTGAATAATCCAGATGAACTGGGAAAATTCTTAGAGTCATAAAACTTACCCAAACTGACTCAATAGGAAATAGACAATCTCCACAGTTCTATAAGAAATGAAGAGATTAATTCAGGGATCAAAAACCTCTCCTGCAAAAGGTCCTGCGCCCGATGGCTTCCCTGGGGAATTCTACCAAACAGTTAGAGAAGTAGCACAGAGACTGTTGAAATTCTTCCAAAGGAGAGAAGGGATGAAGGCTTCACAACACGTTCTATGGCGCAAACGTAACATGGCTACCCAAACCACACGAAGATACCACAGGCAAATTACAGGCCATTATCTCTTATTTACATAGATACAAAACTCTCGATGAGAGATTGTCTACCAGAATCCAACAACATATTAAAGGGGCCATACATGACGAACAAACAGGATCTATCTAAAAATGCAGTGATGGGTCAATCTTAATAAAACCATCAGCATAACATGCCACGTCAGTAGAACAAAGGAAAAGGACGACTTGATTATCACCATGCGTTCAGAAAACAAGTCCACTGCCATCAAGTCAATTCTAACCCACAAGGACCCTCTAGGGTAAGGTAGAACTGCCCCCGAGGGGGCTATTTGGAAGGAGGGCAACAAATATCCCTTTCCTTCAGTTCACGTAATCCCTCCGGGCTTCTCTCCGCAGTTCTAGAAGGCGGCAGCTGTGTGGTAGGTGGGAGAAATAGTGTGGTAATTACATAATTTCAGGTCAACTTGAAAATACATAAAAGTGTAGGGGGTGGAGTTTTGCCTGTCAATCAGGTCACAGCCTGGTGGTGCCTCCTTGTAGGTGTGACATTCTCATAAGGAGGGTCCTGGGAACCTCTCTCCTTCTCTGCCGTCACCTTCTTTCTGGCTGACCCTGGTTACTGCGAACCCTGTGATGTGATTGTTGCTACTGGATCCACAGGACTTTGTACCTACTGGCCTGCGATCTTTCTGCATTCTGCATCATGCCATGTGGCTACGTAAGTGTAAAGAGGGACTTACAGACTAGTATTTATGAACTTGATCTACATTGGGCTGGGATGTTTGCTTGCTATTTAATTACTTCTTGATATAAAGCTCTCTCTTACACACTCTCTCTGTCACTGGATTTGTTTCTCTAGTCAACCCAACCTAATACAGATAGGGTTTAGAACAGTAATGGTCCTCTTATCCCTAATCATCTACACATTTTGTCACATTCAATTTTTTTAACCTGATGGGGCAAACCACTGCCTTCATGTAAATTCCCATTTACATGAAACAGTGACAGTCGTGTGAAACCCTTTGCTTTCATGTCAGTTAGAAGAGAGAAGGGAGAGCAATTTCAGACACCTGGGCGAGGACTTGCAGTCGCTCTTCCAGCCTGACTGCAGCGAATTGTCCTTGCCTCTCCTTATAGTTTCCCATTGAAGATTCTGTGGAGAAGAATGTCATCATGTCTGAAAAGGGAACTGAACTTCTTGGAGCAAGAAGCAAAATAACGACAAGGCTCACAAGTGCCATTATCTGTCTCCAATTTCTAATCTTGATTCAAGGACCAGATTGAGTTTATCTTTAGAAAGAACTGATCAGCTCTTGAATCAAAGAGCTGAATCCTCTTATATTCCTCTTCTAGGTTTTCAAAGGTGATGAGAGCCCCTAATGCCATGGCAACAAGAGCTGTGGAAACCTAGCTTGGAAATATGGGATGGGTAGGAGCCCATGAAGGTGGCAGGCTCTCAGGGACTATGTGAGCCATCATGCGGAAGGCGTCTGGGAAGCTGGTACTTTGATCCATCCTGACATTTCCCCCGAGTCAGAATTTTAGGGAGACATCATGACAGGAGAGAAACATGGGGCTTTGATTTCATGCAGTGCTCAGTTCGAATCCCACCTCTGATGCTAGCTGTGTGATACTTGGCAAGCTCTTTAACTTTTCTGAGCCTATGTTATGGGATTGTTGTGAGGCTTGTGCAAGAGGGTGAATAATTGGAAGGGTTTGGCACATATTAGATGTCCAACAAATAGAAGCTATTGCTTCAAGTTCTCCACGAGCATCTTCAGATGATGTGGTTTGTCCATTTGGAAGAGTAGGGCTCTCATATCTCACAATAAGATCTTGGAAGGGGGGTATAATAAAAAAAATATATTGGAGGTTTCAGGCAACACTTTTTTGGCTTTCCTTAGTATATGAGGGGGATACTCCCCCACTCCCCCAAAAAACAGAAAAAAAGCTCAGTTGGGCAGACTTTCATAGTACACATTTTCTCCAGTATGTAAGCATCAAGCAACTCGTTCTGAGTTAGTGCACTAGGAAGGTTCCCTCTGGTCATGGTGAGAATTTTTTTGTGAAATGAGTTTCGCTCAAAGAGAACAGTGTGAGGTTGTGAAATTTTGTTTCCTGCCATTAAAACTGTTGTGAGGTTGAACAGAGCTTACAAGGACAGTGCTATGGGGGAAAAAAAATCAAGCGTATGAGTGGTTTTCTTGTTTCCACAAAGGTGACTGTCAATTGATGGCAAACTTCATTCTGGACGTCTATCAACTTCCTAAATGGACAAAAATGTTGACTCATCGTGCATTTGAAGTTTCTTCCACCAGGCCAGAATGCTAATCAAGCTTTCGATGTAGAGGTTCTGAAAAGATTACATACTAATGTGTGACAGAAAAAGCCTGATTTGTGGTGGTGAGGGGGCTGGTTTTGCCACCATGACAATGCACCTGCTCATGCAGCCATCTCAGTGTGCCAGTTTCTGGCAAAAACCAGCATGCCTTTCTTGCCCCACACAGTTTACTCACCTGACTTCACTCCGTGTGACGTCTTTTTGTTTCTGCTAATGAAGAGGGACATAAAAGGGAGGTGATTTGATGACATAGAAGAGGTGAAGAAAAAAAATGAGGGGGGAACCGATTACAAGAATCTATGTATGGCCTCCTCCTTGGGGGAAGGACAGCAGAGAAGATGGCTGGGAGAGATGTTGGACAGTATAACATATGACAAAATAGTAATAACTTATGAATTATGAAGGGTTCATGAGGGAGAGGGGAGTGGGGATGGAGGGGGGAAAATGAGGAGCCGATATTAAGGGCTCAAGTAGAAGGCACATATTTTGAGACTGATGATGGCAACAAATGTACATATGTGCTTGACACAATGGGTGTACGTATGGATTGTGATAAGAATTGTACGAGCCCCCAATAAAATGATTTAAAACAACAACAAAAAACCAAAAAAGAAAAAAAAAGTGAGGGAGGTGCTGTCAGTCATCCAAACAGATGAGTTTGAACATAGGTGCGTACATATGTAAATATATTGATTCATAAAAATTGAGGTATTGGCCTATGTTCATATATTTATACGGCAATACATTGAGGAAGTGGACAGACTTTGGACCTCAGCTTAAGGCCTCCCTCAACGTAAGAGCACTTTGTTCTAATAACCTGGCATTCTGTGGTGCTCATGCTCCCAACATGATCACTGAAGACAAAATGGGTGGTGCATAAGCCCATGTTGTGAAGAAAGCTGATGGTGCCTGGCTAGTGAAAGATATAACATCTGGGGTTTTACAGGCTTGAAGTTAAATAAGCAGTCATCTAGCAGAGAAGCAACAAGGCCATGTGGAAGAAGTACACCAGCCTGTGTGATCATGAGGTGTTGATGGAATCAGGTAACAGGCACCAGAAGGCTCAAAACAAACCAAAAAAATCCATGTGGTTGAGAACGAGGTGGGTCAGAGCAGAGACCCTAAACCCATCTGTAGACAATAAGACATCCCCTCAGTGAAGGGTCACAAGGAAGGGATGAGTCAACCAGGGCATAATATAGCATTGATGAAACACACAATATTCCTTTGGTTCTTTGAGGTTTCCTCAGCCCCTACCTATCATAACCCCAGTCCTGCCTTTCACTTTGGGCTAGACCGGAGCATGTACACTGGTACAGATAAGAGCTCATGACACATGGAATCCAGGTCAGATAAACCTCTCAGATACGGAAATGGAAGTAGCAATACCAGGAGGGTAGGGTGAAGGTAGGGAGAGAAGGGGAGGAAGGGAGAACTGATTGCAATGATCAATGCATAACCCCCTTCCCAGTGAGATGAACAACAGAAACGTGGGTGAAGGGAGACAATGATCAGTGTAAGATATGAAAATAATAATAATTTATAAAGGGGTCATGAGAGGTTGGGGAGGGAGAAAAAGGAGCTGATATCAAGGTCTCAAATAGAAAGTAATTGTTTAGAAAATGATAATGGCAACATATGTACAAATATGCTTGATACAATTGGTGTATGGATTGTCATAAGAGCTGTAAGAGCCCCCAACAAAATAATCTTTATTTAAAAAAAAAGAAAAGTGTTTCCAATAATGGAATCACAGATTTGACAAATGTTATAAGTGTAATGGAGATTACTTTGAAGGTGATGGATTATTTTGTAAAATAATTAAAAAATGTAGCTTTGAAAAAATCCATTTTTTAGATACCCCCTTGTATATATATGATAAGAATAATTCCTTGCAGCTAATAAACCAGGATCAGAAAACCGGGGTCCAACAACTCTGACTCACAGAAGGATCATTTCCTCTCATTGGCTTTAGACTTCTGCTGTCATGAGGACTTAAAAATGGGGGCAAGCTCTTTAGAAGAAACAAATATTAGAGTCAGAACAAGGTTACCTTCCTTTGCAAAATGCCTTTTCATGTAGACCAATGAGTACTGAAATGTTAATATCAGCACCTTATGAGCTGGGGAAGTGCAGGCAGAAGTTTCGTCTGCTGGGCCAAGCCACCGAGTTCATCACGGCTCCAGGTACAAAGAAGTACCTGTGCAGTCCGAAGGGGAGAAGCGCACAGATAGCCGAGGCTGCCAGGCTCCAAGACATCCTCCATTTTTCAGCAGTGTGCCAAAGGCAGGACCATCAGCTAACGCCTATGCATGGGAGGGAATCGATAGAAGGATTCAGGAGCACACTGTGTCCCCTTGGAAAAGTCACTCCACCTCTCGCTCCTTCCCCACTGCCAAACAACAACTACAAAACAAACCTACACTCACTGACTTCCAGTCGATTCCATCTCATGGTGATCCTATGTGTTACAGAGTAGCACTGAGCTCCATTGGGATCTATTGACTGATATATTTGTCCCCACTGCTGTGATCTTTTCTCCACAACAGTTTATTGGCATATAATTCACATACCATACAACTCAATAATGCAATCACATCCAGAAGAGTTGTACAATCATCACCACAATCGGTTTTAGAATATTTTCTTTTTTCTTGTACCTGTTGTTATTAGTTCCCCATTTCTCTCCAATCTCCCCTGCCATACTCCCAAGGAACCATTAATCTTGTTACTGTTTCTATAGATTTATCTATCCTGGATTTCATATATAGAAAAGCATTAAAAAACAAGAACAAACAATAAAGTAGATAAAATCTCAATAAAAAATAAAGCAGAAAATATTAAAAATTAGAAAAATTTAAATGGATCATAAGGGAGATCAAATGATAGGTTGCTAAATTTTAACCTAACTGTATCCGCAGCAATCCACTTTCCAATGCGTTCTGCATAATAGCAAGAGTATTTACATTTTTGGTCCATGGACCAAGGGGGAATTCACCAGGGGTTTGCTCCCCAAGTATTTCCCCTTCATTTTTAAAATAAAATGAAACAGCTTTAAAATGAGGCAAAAGGGAGATCAAATGATAAGATATTACGTTTTAACCTAACTGCCTCTGCCATAGTCAACTTTACCATGCTCTTTGTCTCCTTGCAAGACTATTCGCCTCCCTGGACTGTGGTCAGAGAGGATTCATCGAAGGCTTAATCCATGTGTGAACCTTGCAAATGGATTTTGGGTTTTCACTGTCATCCATAGCCTTCTACAAGCCAGGTGTTCACAATGTAAGCTCTGATGCTATTCCCGCCTTTAAGTTTGGACACACACACACACACACACACACACACACACACACACACACACACACACACACACACACACACACACCCCAAACACACTGTTATCAAATGCTTCCGACTCATAGCAACCCTTTATAGATTATCTGGGGCTGTAAATCTCTTCAGGAGCACACAGCCTAATCTTTCTCCTGTGGAGCAACTGGGGGGTACTGCTAGGTGGGTTTAAACCTACAATTTTGGGGTTAGTAACTCAGAGGAAACCATCTGTGCCACCTAGGGACCCTCATTCTACCTCACTTGGTCTCAAAGTCTTCATCTGTGAAATGAAAGGGCTGGACTCTTTCAACCCGATTCAACCCCGTCAACAGAAATCGATTCTGCGCCTGGGTAGCTGGATGCTGCTCAGGGTTTAGAGTCCCAGGGGCTTGCAGGCAGGTCCCCTGTGATGGGAGTGGTCAGTCCCAGCCTCGCTCCTGCTGGAAGACTGCAGAATGGGAAAGGGAGTCTTGAACGCCCTCCAGGAGTTCAAGGATTGGCTGGCTGTAGAAGTAAATACTTCAGGAAGTGGGTGGTGGCACATTGAAGGAAAGAAACTCCTCTCCTCATTGTAGTCAGAACAATTTCATTTTTCAACAAATGTTTATTGCTCCTCTTTGGCATCTTAAGTACTCGATCACATCAATCCACAAAACACACAAAGACCCATGTCTTGGTAGAGATCGTGACAACAAAAATAAATAAACACACAAACAAACAAACAAATGTAACAACTATACATTAATAATGTGTTACTAGATAATAAGGACCGAAGAAGACACGGTGCATGATAAAGGGAATTGTGATAGTGACTGTGGGGAATTGTGGCTTGTAGCTAAATGAGTGACTTTGGAAGAAAAATTAGGAGCGCTTTGGCTGGCTGAGAGGAGACCTTACTTATAATATAACCATTAATATCCACGAAATGCTCTCTAATGATGATGCTCTAGAATGCCACTTGTTTATTAATAATTAATAAATGAACCACGATCTCTTTTCCCATTTCTTTTTCTTTCCTGCAGGCTCCTACGTGCTTTGTGTCTCCCTGTGGTTTTCCAACTCTTCTATGTCTCCTCTTCTTAGAGAGCTTCCGGTTCCTTCCCTTATCCCCCTTCCCCCCCACCCTGTGGTCACCTGGGATTTCCTGTCCTGTTCTTTCTTTCAGCCTCAGACTGGCCGCTACCCCCCCCCCCCTTCCCACTCCTACCAGCCCAGCGGAACTCCCCACTCCTCGGCACCCTCCCCCTCCCCCACTCTGCTCCACTTCTCAACGGAGCCTGTCAGTTTCAGTCCGCGGCTGGCAAGCAGAGTGGAACTGCCAGGCAGAGGGAGACAAGATGACGAAGAAACCCCCCCGCCCCTAAACAAAACAGCACCCTCCGTCTGCGCTCAGAGCACACTGCTGCCGCACCTTCCAGAATCCTCCTCCGCCATAATCCTCCCGAGCCCAGCAGCCTTCCTTTACATCATAGTTGGGGTGCTGCTGAAACATTGGGATGAGGATGTATAAAGCTGGAGGCTCAGGATGTTCCCTTTCTAACGGACTGGCTAGACTTGGGGAACGTCCCTCAATTTCCAGACTCTGGGTCCTTAGTTAAAAATAGGAATAATAAAAAGAAGTCAGGGGTTAGGAGATGTGTTAGTCTGGGTACTTTAGAGAAACAAATCCACAGAAACTCATATTCATAAGAGAGAGTTTTATACAAAGGGTAAGTGCACATCAAGAAAACATCCCAACCGAGTGCTGCCCAAGCCCACAAGCCCAACCTTAGCCCAAATGTCAGGCACCATTCCACAAAGTCCTCCTTCATCTCACAAAACATATGCAATGATGCCAACTGCAGGAGGAAAGCCCAGTCAGTGAACGTGGAAGCATGTCAGTGCTGGCAAGGGTCTCCACACGGCTGCTCCAGCACCAAGGGCTGCATCAGGGTAGGTCCATGCGGCTTCTCCTCAGGGATGTCTTGCAGGAAGTGAGCCTTGCCAGCTGAAGCAGGGAACTGGCTAAGGCAGCTGCAGCCTAGTCCGACAATCAAAAAGCAAGAGACTCGAGAAATAGAAGGGCAAGGCTCACTGAGCCATTTATCTCTCCGCCCTTCAATTAACCCCACGTGTGTTTATCAGCCAGGTTGGCACAATAAACTTTAACTGTTTCAGGAGAGGTGAATTATTATTTTTTAAGTATGTGAAAATACTTCGGCAACCCGTAATCAAACTCAAGATATGGCTTCGGTTGCAGGACAGGGGGCTCTGTGCCAGGAGGGCAGAGAAATGAATGAGAACAGCTGTTTGGTCTCAAGAAATTTGCTTTCATTCAGGAAAAAAAGGTGCACATAGTCTTCGTTACGACTGTCCTGACTTAGGGTAGTGCACGTGGCTAAGGCATTGGTCTACTAACTAGAAGGTTGAAGTTTGGAATCCACTCAGAGGTGCCTGGAAAGAAAGGCCTGGTGATCCACTTCTGAAAAATCAGCCTTTGAAAACCCTGTGGAACACAATGCTACTCTGACATATGTGGGGTCACCAGGAGTCGGATCGACTTGGTGTCCACTGATTGGCTGGATAACAGAATGAAGACGATCATAACAACTATCACAGGGTCTGGAACAACAACACCTTCTGAGTTGGCCTCGAGAAATCTAAATAAAGCTGTGACTGAGATAGGCTCAGGTTCGTGTTGGTGATTGGACCAGCATGTGAGAACAGGTTTGCATGTGGTGTGTGGCTTCAGTTTCACATGTGAGATTGGTGACTTGTCACGCCCGCTAGTACCTAGATGCTGTGCCCCAGGCACAGGGCTTTAGGTGTGGTTAGGGTGCTCAGAGGGAAGTGCTCTCCCTGACAAAAGGATCCTCCTTTTAGCAATCATCAGTCCAGGCATGGCTGTTCCTTCAGGCCCCTCCGTGCGTGGGGAGCATTTTTTACATTTGTTGAGGTACCATAAGAGCCCTTGGGGTGCTGTGGGGTAAGCCCTGGGGTAAGGTTAGCAGTTCAAACCCACTGGTGGCTCCTGGGAGAAAGATGCAGCAATCTGTCCCCACACACAATGACAGTCTCAGCAACCCTGTCCTATAGGGTCGCTATGTATTGGAACTGACTTGATGGCAATGGGGTGAGTTGAGGTGAAATCATTTTATTTAAGTATGTTTGCCTTTTATATTTGTTCCTGATTTTCCTACTTGTGTTCTGTACCAATTTTTCATTGCTGTATTATGATGATGATTAATTAATCGGTGAGAGCATTTGGTATGTTATGAATCGACAGATCCGACTCAAAAAACTCACTGCCATTCAGTCCTTTGCTTCTGATCCTGCTGGCCCCTTCATAAGGAGCCTCCTGTTAAACAGCTGCTCCTCTTTCAGCTGCTACCCATTTCCTGCCAGGACTCTGATCAAATATAAGTACAATTCCATTTGATTCCTGACCTGCCAAGTGATTCACTCTTCCTGGATGAACCAAGATGGCGCCGGGAACCGCTGACCCATTCCAGGACCTCTGTTGTTGGTCTCTGGAGGCCTCAGAGGCTCCCTGCGGAGTGCAGTGGAGCCTCAGGCACTCTCTCCCAACTCTGTCTCCAGGGCTGGATTGTTTCATCTTACCTGATTGCAGTGTCAAGCCCTTCCCTTCCGACCTGCTGCTTTCCCCGCTCCCACATCCGTGTTTTAGGGTTGCTCTTTGCTGAGGATGAGAACCACACACAGGCCTCTTGCATCTTGCTCACAATTTCCTCCAGCCCAGTTTAGCTCTCCTTGTGCAGAGTCTGGATCTTTTCTTACAAGACAGAGGAGGCCAGGTCATGTTTTTTAGCATGATTAGTTAGAACAAACTGTGTTTTACAGTTTCTCATATCAGTGTACCAGCTGACAGGAACAGAAGTGTCATTATGTCTGCATTGACTAAAGATCTTAGAATGGAAAAAAAAGGGTCATAACCATTTCACACAGCTTCTCCTCATTTATCTGCCGACAATTGACTTCATCTTTAATCCCCAGTCCACTTGTCTCGATTAAGGTTCTGGAATGTTCCTTCCTGTAGAATTTTTTTTTCCTTTAAGAATCCCTCAGCCTCATTTTTACCATCATCCCTACCTCATCCAAGGCCTCTTCATTTCTTGCCTGGGTGAGGGGCTTTCTCCATTTCTGGTTGAGTTGTACAGCTGAGAAAGCTCCTCTGCGATCCTGGGTGTCCGTTCATTGGTGGAGGACTTAGGAAGGGGCAACTGTCCCTTCAGTGTTAGGGAGCACATACTTTTGTGAGGTCCAGAACCTGATGACACAGAATACTACTCTAAAAACGAGTGTAAACCCTGAGCAAATTTATTTATTCAGTAAATGTTTGTTGACTACATGCCTTGTGCTGTGAGCTAATTAAGTATTAAGGTAGTAAACACAGTGGGAATTTACTGGGTTGGGAAAGGTAATGTTGGTCTGTGCACGGAGCTTATTTAGAAACCTATCATATGCTGTAGCAGCAACATAACTCTTATCAGGGAAAGTGTGTGGCACATCATGGCTACGAGTATGGGCTTTTCAGTGAGAGGAACCTGTTTTCAAATCCTGGTTCTACTACTCACTTTCTATGTGATTATGATCGAATAAAGTAACCTCTTTGTTCTTAATTCTATTGCTTATCAGATGGAAATTGCTGGAATATCTGCTGCATAGACAGGCACTTCCTAAGCAGTAACTGTGGGTACGACCTTTATCTCCTTGAATTACAGTGATTTTCAGATACTTTATATCTTCCTTATCACATTACATGTATCTCTAGGGCATCTTTGTATTTCCCACAGTTCCTAACATAGGTGCTTCCTTAGTGACTATTGACAGGAATGTACAACAGTTGCTCGTAGTTATGGCATACATACTACACGTTTTAACTCTTGGCATAGGAGCAACCCTATTATCCCAGTGTTACCGTTGCAGAAATGGGAGTACAGGGAATTGTAAGATAATTGACTCAAATTATAGAGAGCAAGATGCAGAGTGAGGATGTGAGCAAATGCATAGGGCTAACTACTGAACATACCATCTCCCAGGGTGTATGTCATAGATATCTGTATCGCAGAAACAGCAAGTGGAACATCAAGGAGGATAAGGATGGTTGAACAAGACCCCGTGTTCTCTCAAGTTGGGTGCAGCACATTTTCATATAAGCACTAAGATATTTACTTCCTCTGATCCCAGCATGTTCTCAGTGCCTCTCACCTGCGGAAAAAGCTGCTAAACTTTTTCATGCAGAAGGGTTACTGCTTCCTTTTGCTCCAATCATGCAACTCCATCCAGTCTCTCTCACCTAGTCTCTTTTGTACTTCTGCAAAACCTAGAGCTTCAGTTACACTATGCAGCAGTGGATCTAGCTAACTGAGTAATTGACCGTGATCTTCTATGTTCTTACCAACACTTTCTCCAAAAATTCAACAGGCCTAACAACTCAAGAGACAGTGGTCTAGTGTTCTAGGGGGAAGAATGCTTACCTGAGTCCAGATTCTTCTTCTTTTTAATAAATCATCTTATTGGGGGCTCTTACAGCTCTTGTAGCAATCCATATATAATTATATCAAGCACTTTTGTACATATGTTGCCATCATCATTTTCAAAACATTTTCTTTCTACTTGAGCCCTTGGTATCAGCTCTTCTTCCCCCACCCCACCCACTACCAACTTTGGTAAATTATCATTTATTATTGTTTTCATATCTTACACCATCCATAGTCTCCCTTCCCCCATGCGTCTGCTGTTTGTCCCCCTAGGGGTGGGGTGTTATGTGTAGATCCTGGCAATCGGTACCCCCTTTCTCCCCCCACCTTTCCCCTACACGCATGGTATCACTACGCCCTTTACTACTGCTCCTGGGGGGTTTATCTGTCCTGGATTCTGTTTGTCGAGTGGAAGCCCAGATTCTTGATTTGAGTTTTTCCTCTGCCTTTTACCAGCTAAGGGCCAGAGTGAGAAAGATAATCTCTCTGAGCTTCACTTTTCTCTTTTGCTAAAAATATGTCTTTCTACAACTTATCATATCTGAATTCATGCAATTCGGCCTTATTTGTAAGACTATATATATTCTATAAACATTTGTTGAATTGATAAATATTTGTTGAATAGGTAAATATTAGGACCCCGAGTATGACTAAGACATGGCCAGTATCCTTAAGAAACTCCTGGAGACTTGATCCCAGAGAGGAGAGAATCAGGCACCAGAATAACCCCAGGCATCCATAAAGAATGTACATTCCTGGGCTCCTCCTCCAAGATAATGAATGATAAGATCCATTTTTCATGCACAATAAACTTGGAAACCTCTCACTGTGGAGTTCATTCTTTAGTGAATGAAATAGAAATGATCATCCTGGAGCCCTGAGATTCAGAGGAAAGGATGGGGAAGGGGACTGACTATAAACTCTGAAATGACGTCAAAGAAAAGGTTGGCCTGATGAGGCATATCCGTCTTGAATTTTGCAAGCAGCATTCCATTGCGGCACTGGCCTTGCAGTGACTAGCCATGAGAAAGGAGGATCCTCCCTAGTTCCTCAGGCCTTCCTGGTGACCAGAAGTGTGACACCTCCATCTTTAGCTAACCAGCAGCTAAGCATGCCTGAAACTGTGCCTGGAGGTGTGTGAACTCTCCTCCATCAGATCAACAGAACATGCAATGCCAGGTCCCTGGCTACTCCTGGACATACAGACACGGCCTCATTCCATAACCAGTGACTCTGATTGCAGCTGCCTTCTAGGCCCCAAATAATTCCTTGTCCTCAGCTACCATGAGAACTGGCACCAATGACTTCCAGATAAGGTCCCTTGGTCCCGGACTACAGAGAGGCTGGCAGAACCACTCTGGAGGAGCAGGTGTTCCACTCCAATTGCTACTGTGAGCTTCTTGCCCCCAGTGGTTTTCTTTTTCCCAGTGGTTTTCTTCTTTCTCTGTTTTTTGTTTGATTTTAATTTTCTTGCCCTTTCCTTGCTTGTTTATCCTTTGATTTACTTAAAAAATTTTTTTCTAGTATTTTTGTCCACCTTTTCAATCTTTTCTTTCTTTCTTCCTCTTTTTTCTCCTTTTTTTAAATTAAAAAAAATTTAAGACTTTTTTCTTTTTTCCTTTTAAAATTCATTCCCTTTTCTTTTTACTCCCCCCTTATTTGATACTTGTAATTTTCTTTCTTTTTGTCTTGTCTCATCAAAGTTAAAGAAGAAGAAAGCCATCAAGATTTGTGTTGTTTTTTAGGGGGTTTCTCATGGATGGTGGCCCTATGTCAAACAGAACTAAACACTGCCCTGTCCCATGCCATCTTCACAATTTTGACAATATTTGAGCCCACTGTTGAAGCCACTGTGCCAATCAACCTTGCCCAGGGCCTTCTTCTTATTTGCTACCCTTCTACTTTACCAAACATGATGTCTTTCTCCAGGGACTAGTCTCTACTGACAGGTGCAAAGTGTGTGAGACTAAGTCTCATTATCCTTGCCTCTAAGGAGCATTCTGGTTGTACTTTGTCCAACCCGGATTTTCTATTTTTTTGCAGCCCATGGTACTTTCAATATTCCTTGTTAGCACCGTAATTCAAAGGCATCTACTCTTCTTAGGTCTTCTTTATTCAATCTCCAACTTTCATATGCATATGAAGCAATTGAAAATGCCATGGCTTGGGTCAGGGGCCTCTTTGTCATCCTTTGCTTTTCAACACTTTCATGCTGTCTTGTACAAAGGATTTTACCAACGCAATGTGTTGGTTGATGTTTTGACTGCTGCTTCCATGAACATTGGTTATGGATCTGAGCAAGATAAAATCTTTGGCAACTTCAATCTTTTCTACATTTATAATGATGTTACAATTTGTGAGGATTTTGGTTTTCTATATATTGAATTGCAATCCGTACTGAAGGTTGCAATCCTTCATCTTTATCAGCAAGTGCTTCAAGTCCCCCTAGTTTTCTACAGTCAGTGTTGTGTCATCTGCTTTTCTCAGATTGTTAATAAGCCTGCTTCCAATCCTGATGCTGCATTTGTCTTCATATAATACATCTTTTCTGATTATTTGCTCAGTATAGAAATTGAATTAATATGGTAAAAGAATAAAACCCTGACACACACCTTTCCTGATTAAAAAAAATAATCTCATTGGGGGCTCTTACAGCTCTTACAACAATCCATGCATCAATTGTATTGAGCATATTTGCACATATGTTGCCTTCATTATTTTCTAAACATTTACTTTCTATTTGAGCCCTTGGTATCAGCTCCTCTTTTCCCCTCTCTCCACCCCTTCCCAACCTCGTGAACCCCTGCTAAGTTATAAATTATTATTGTTTTCAGATCAAGTCCATAAGTATAATATGAACATATGTGTCTGATATCTATGTGTAAATTCCTATTTAGACTCATGTAGAACATGCAATGATGCCAAATACAGGAATATAACATACCGGTGGGTAAAAAGTCTTATGGATTTAGTGGCAGTGGAAGCATTTCAGTGCTGGCTCAGGCCTCTGGATGGCTTCTCCAGCTCTCTGAGTGTCTGAACACCTATTTATCTCCTTCGTGCCTCCAAATGTGGCCATCAAGCTGCGACCTGATTGACAGGCTAAACTCGATCCCTTCACTCTTAATACCCTCAAGTTTACCAGAGATTGTGTCTCTACCAAAATCCACAACTTGAATGCCTTGTGTCAATAAAACACAAATAAACGTTGTCCTGTATTCTCTGCTTTCAGATTTAGTAAACACCAAGATAACAGGATTGAAGAAAATAACAAGAAAACCTGCAAACAGGTTTTCAGCACAGGAAATTATGCAGATTAAAGAAACTAGCAGCACCACAAAGAACACACACACAAGAAAATCAGAGCAATAAATTCATACTTATCAATAATTACACTGAATTTAAGTGGATTAAATGGATGAGCCAAGGGCTAGAGAGTAGCAGAATGAATCAGAAAAACAAGATCCATCATTATGTTGTCTATAGGAGACATGCCTTAGATATAGGTGTGATCAACTAACAAGATCCATCATTATGTTGTCTATAAGAGACATGCCTTAGATATAGGTGTGATCAACTAACAAGATCCATCATTATGTTGTCTATAAGAGACATGCCTTAGATATAGGCGTAATCAACTAAAAATAAGAGGATAGAAAAAAATGTATCAGGTTAATGGTAAGTTTAAAAAGCAAAAAGGTAATATTAATTTAGACTTAAGGCAAAATCTAGCATAAGGGACAAAAAAATATACTATAAAATGTTAAGCTATCAATAATAAATATCTACCTACCTAAAGAAAGAACCTCAAAATACATGAATCAAACTTTACAGAACTGACGATAGAAGTAGACAACTCTACAATAATAGTAGGAGACTTTAATAGATCATTTTCAATTAAGGCTAGAACAACTAGAAATAAATTAAACAAAGACATGGAAGAACTAAACAACACAATCAATCTACTTGACCTCATAAACATATGTAAAACACTAAACCCAATAACACCACAATATACAATTTTTCCAGTGTACATTCTCCAGACTAGGCTATATGGTAGGCTACAAACCAAGTTGCAATGAACTTGAAAACATTGAGCCATTACAAAACATTTCTCAGATCACGATGCTATAAGATTAAAAATCAACAATAGGAAGGTTAAGGGGAAAAGCTTGCAAATTGCAGAACACCCTACTCAGAACTACTGGATTATAGAAGAAATAAGCAATGAAATTAAAAAATGTAAAGAAATGAAATTTAAAAAGAAGAACATACTAAAATTAACACTTTCACCCAAAATCTCCCACAAGTAGAAAAAAAGGTAACAAAACAATTCCTTAGTCATCAGTAGAAAAGAAATAAGAGAGGTTAAAGCAGAAATAAAACAAAAAACAAGGGCAATAGAAAGGCTCAACTAGACAAGAAGTTGGTTCATTGAAAAGATGAACAAACCCAGCAAACCACTGGCAAATCTAACAAAGGAAAAGAAGGAGATGATACGAGTAACATTAATTGGATTTAAAATAGGCAACTACACAATTGAACCAACTGAAATAAGATGGATAAAAGAAAACTATGAAGAACAGGACTCCAACAAATGTTCAAACTTAGAAGAAATGGACAAATTTCTAGAGGCATATTTCTTACCTAAATTAACATTGACTGGAGTAGAAAACTTGAACAGACCCACAACAAAAGAAGAAATAGATCAGGTAACTAAAAATCCCAACAAGAACAACAAAAGTCCTGGTACAGATGGCTTAATCAGTGGATTCTACTAATCAGAGAAGAACCAAGACCTATTCTACTAAAACTATTCCAGACTACATAAAAGGATAGAAAACTCCCAAATTATTTTACAAAGTGAGTATAATCCTGATACCCAAGTGAGGCAGAAATATCACTAAAATAGAAAATTATATAACAATATCCCTCCCAAACATAGATGCAAAAGTTCCCAAAAATATTCTAGCCCTAAAACAATAAAAAATATTCTACCCCCCAAAAATATTCTAACCCATCTAATTCAATAATACATTTAAAAAAGCTAATACACAATGATGATGTGAGATTCATAGTAGGTATGTTAAAGATGGTGCACATTAGGAGATATAATCAATTTAATCCACCACATAAATAAAACAAAGGAAAAAAGCCCACAAAACCATATTAATTGATACAGAAAGAGAATTTGACAAAATCCAACACCCAGTCTTGATAAAATCACCCAACAAAAAAAGGAATAGAAGGGAAATTCCTTAACAAAATAAAGACCATATATCCCAAACCAACATCTGACATTATTCTCAATTTAGAGAAACAGAAAGCATTCCCCTTTCAAACAAATACTTGACAAGGATTTCATTTTATCCCTTCCACTTATTCAATGAAAGAATTAAAGACATTAAAATGGGCAAAGTAGAAATAAAACTGTATTTGCAGATGAAATGAACCTATACACAAAAAATCAGCAAGAAAATAGTTGAAACTAAATGGAAGATTCAGCAAAGTGGCAAGGCACATAAAATCAACATAAAAAAATAAAGTAAGATTCCTTTACATTAATACAGAGAATTCTGAAGAGAAAATCAGAAAAATGGTACCATTTATGATAGACAAACAAATGATGAATATTTAGGAATAAATCTAAACAAATAAACAAAAGACCCATACAAGGAAAATTACAAATGACTACAATAAATCAAAAGAGACATACATACATGGAAGCACATGTCAGGGTCATGGATAGGAAAATTTAACCTTGTGAAAATGTCAATACTAGTTAAAGCAATCCGTAGATAATGCAATCCTTGTCCAGATTCCAACATCAGTCTTTAAAGAGATGGAAAAACTAATTATTAACTTTCGGTGGAAAGAAAAGAGACCCTGGATCAGCAAATTACTATTAAAAAAGAACAAAGTGGAAGGCCTCTCATTTCCTGAGCTAATAATGTAATGTTCTAAACAGCCACAGTATTCAAAACAGCCTAGTCTTAGTTCAACAGTAGATACATAGACCAATGAAAAAATTAAGAACAAGTAGTAAATCCATCCATTTATAGACAGCTGACAAGGTCCAAAACACATGAAGTGGGGAAGAAGTAGTCTCCAATAAATAGTGCTGGCAAAACTGACTACCCATTTGTGAAAGGCTGAGAAAGGACCCAGATTTCATATCATATACAAAAATGAACTCAGGATGGATGAAGGACCTAAATGTAAAACCTAGAACTTTAAAGATCATCAATAAAAAAGTAGGGACCAACTGTGGGGCCCTAATACATGGTATAAAAATTACTATCAAACATAATGAGCAATATGCAAACAAAAGACTACAAAATAGATAACAGGGACTTCCTAAAAATTAGACACTCTTGTGTATCAAAATATTTCACCCACAAAGGAAAGAGAGAGCCCACTGTTTGAGAAAACAAATGTTGGCAATGACATTTCAGAGAAGAGACTAATCTCTAAAATTGATAGAAGACTTCAACAACTCAACAAGAATAAGATGTATTATCCAATGAAAAATGGGCAGAGCACATTAAACAGACACTTCACCAGAGAAGACACTCAGGTGGCCAAAAAACACTCATGTTGGATATTTTTTAATGTCTTTTCTGCATCAGTTTTGATATGGCCATGTGGCTCTTGACCTCTATTTATGTGACGAATTACATTGATTGTTTTTCTGATTTTGTACTATCCTTCAATACACAGTGTAATTATATTAGTGGGTGCTACTCTTGTCAGACAGCCATTTAATTGGTTGGTTAATAAACAGCATTTACAAAAAGAAAAAGAATTGCTGTTGAGAATTAAATTGTGTCTCTCCAAAATATGTAACAGAATTCTGACCCCTATCCTTGTGAATGTACTGAATATACTCGTGTATAAGCTGAGTTTTTCAGCACATTTTTTCTTTATAAAATCATTTTATTGAGGGCATGGACAACTCTTATCACAATCCATACATACATACACTGTGTCCAGCACATTTGTACATTTGTTGTCATCATTCTCAAAACATTTGCTTTCCTTAGTATCAGCTCTTCATTTTTCCCCCACCCTCTCTCCCTCTCTCCTCCCTCACGAACCCTTGATAATTTATAAATTATTTTTATTTGTTCATGTCTTACACTGTCTGATGTTTTCCTTCACCCACTTTTCTGTTGTCCATCCCCCAGGGAGGGGGCTATATGTAGATCCTTGTGATCGGTTTGCACTTTCTCCCCCACCTCTCCTTACCCTCCTGGTATTGCCATTCTCATTATTGGTCCTGAGGGGGTTATCTGTCCTGGATTCCTTGTTTCTGGTGCTTATTTTTACCAGTGTACATCATCTGGTCCAGCCAGATTTGTAAGGTAGAGTTGGGATCATGAGGGTAGGGGGGAGGAAGCATTAAAGAACTAGAGGAAAGTTGTATGGTTCATCGTTGCCACATTGCACCCTGACTGGCTTGTCTCTTCCTTGTGACCCTTCTGTAAGGGGATGTCCAGTTGCCTACAGATGGGCTTTGGATCTCCACTTCCCACTCCCCCTCATTCACAATGATATGATTTTTTGTCTTCGATGCCTGATACCTGATCCCATCGACACCTCATGATCACAGAGGCTGGTGTGCTTCTTCCATGTGAACTTGATTGCTTCTCAGCTAGATGGCTGCTTGTTTATCCTCAAGCCTTTAAAACCCCAGATGCTATATCTTTTGATAGTTGGGCACCATCAGCTTTCTTCAGCACATTTGCTTATGAACCCAGTTTGTCTTCAGCGATCGTATCGGGAAGGTGAGCATCACAGAATGCCAGGTATTTAGAATAAATTGTTTTTGCATTGAGGGAGTACTTGAGTAGAGGCCCAATGTCCACCTGCTACCTTGATATATAACATATAATTTCATGTACATTGATCTATTTTTCTATCATATATACATATATTTGCATATGCAAATGCCTATATTTAGACCTCTATAAATGCCCTTTGCCTCCTACTTCTTTCCTCTATTTCCTTTTACTTTTTTCTTGTCTCATTATCATGCTCAGGCTTCATTCTGGTTTCAATAATTCTTCTCGGTTACATTGCCCTTGATCAAGCCCTCCCAGGACTCCTACACAACTCCTCGTCATCGATTTTGGATCACTTGCTGTTCCCTTGTACTTGGGTTTATTAATACCCTCTTCCTTTCCCTTACCTCCCCCTCTCCCAAGTCCCCCCAGAACCTTTGGTCCTACTGTTTTCTCCTCCAGATTGTTTATCCTGCCTCTCTTATCTAGATAAATTTGCTGAGATAATAATGTGCACACAAAAAGAGCAAAACAAAGCAACAAAAGAAAACAATAACAACAAAAATCCAATGACAAAAAAGCGCCTATAAATAGTTCAAGGTCTGTTTGTTGACCTTTAGGAGTGTTTTCTGGTTGAGTCTGATGGAGTGCCGTGCCCTGGCCCCAAAGTCTATTTTTGATATTCCCTGGGGAGTTCGTTGCTCTGTTCCCCTTGTTGCTCAGTTGCACACCCTTAATGTTTTGCTTCTTTGTGGTGGAGCCAAATCGGGCGCAATTCCTGCACTGTGTCTCCAGTGTAGGGCTATAGGTCAGTGAGGGATGTCGTGTCTTGTAGTGGGGCCAGCCATATGGTCCTCTCTGTGCATTGGCTGCCCGAAGCAGGGATATCGTCTTCAAGGCTTGGTGGGTCAGGATGTGCTCCATTCTGTCTTCCTCCCCTTAATTTGCTCCTATGTGCTCTGATTAGACATTTCCCTCTCAGTGATGTCCTCTGAAGTAAATTCTTCTTGGGGGAGGGAGGCTGTCCACATAGTTGGGATTGGGGCTGGCACCTCAGACTTCTCTATTGGTTCCCTGCTCAATGCCGGTGTGTTATATTCATATCTTGGAGCACTGGGTTAAATTCTGGTCCCTGTTTCTCTATTCGAATATTTTTAATGCAGTTTTTTGAGGTAAAATTAGGTACCTCGGCTGATATTCCTGTTGGCTTATTCTCAAGAATATAAGATAATCTAATGTAATTCAATTGATCATCTTACATTCTGTAAGATGATCAATCCATCAGTTGATATTCTTCTCATATAGGACATATACTAAACCTAATCACTCTGATTTCTATAAAGAGCAGGATAGACACAGAGACAAGCACATGCTGGGGAAGATAGATGCAATGTGAGAATGACCTACACACTGGGAACCAAGGAGTGCTCAGGGACACCGACAAGGAAATAGTCAACATGGCCAAAATCAGGATATGGACTTTTTGGCCCCTACTTTGTGAGAAAATAAATCTGTTTTTCAAATCTAAATAAATAAAGAGAGGTAAATGCTCCATAGAGGGTGACATTCAGTCCTGTACCATCTTCATATTCTTTTTGAAGTTGTTGCCATAATTATGTGAACCTGCTTTATTTACTTAATAGCTTTCTTTAAATCAACAAAGCTCTGAAATACATTTATTTAAAATGAAAATGTTATGCCATAAATGTAGAAGGCAAACAAATTTGCTTGCATTCAAAGAAGGGAACACAATGGAAAAATGTTATGTAATGCCATCAAGATGAAGGCTACAGCCCACGTTTCCTGGTTAAAATAGGAAATTAGCAAGGATTAGAAGATAAGAACTTGTGCTCAGAGAGAGGAAGCCCAATTGCTGTTGTTGATGCTAAACACATGAATATAGAATGATAAAGAGATTTTGAAATTTATTTTCTTCATCTTTCTTCAGGAAGAATCTCACAAAGACTCTATTAAAAAATATTAACTTTTTAGGAAGATGGCCCCAAAGGCAAAGAAGGAAACCCCTCCCCCTCCCAAAATGGAAGCCAAAGCAAAGGCATTCAAATTAAGAAGGCTGTGCTGAAAGGTATCCACAGCCACAAGACCTTCTGTTTCCCCAAGACCCTGAGGCTCAGAAGGCAGCCCAAATACCCTCAGAAGAGGGCCCCAGGAGAAATAAGCTGGACCATTATGCCATCATCAAGTTCCCCTTGACCACAGTCTGCCATGAAGACTGGAGATAACAACACATGTTCATCGTGGATGTCAAAGCCAACAAGCACAAGATCAAACAGGCTATGAAGAGGCTCTATGTCATCGACGTAGCCAAAGTCAACACCTTGATCAGGCCTGATGGTGAGAAGAAGGCATGTGTTTGACTGGTTCCTGATTATGATGCTTTAGATGCTGCCAGCAAAGTCATAATCATCCTAAGCATTAGCCAGCATTAACATTTAGATAAACTGAGTCCAGCTGGCTAATGCTAAATATGAACTTTTTCAATGCATTAAAAAATATATATATACATATATATTAAAAATAGCAATAATGACAATACCAAAACCAAAATGGCAATTTTGAATAAAGACGACACAGAGGTCCAGTCCTTAAGGTGTCAGGCTTCACAGACTCCAGGTTACATTTCAGTCATGGTTTATGGGAACAGGAGAATTGTAGTGACTTGGTTAGGGCTGTGACCTGGAAGGACAGCAGTTTGAAACCACCAGCTTCTCTGTGGAAGAGAGATGAAGCTTTCGATTCCCACCAACAGTTACAGTTTCAGAAACTCATAGGGCAGTTCTATCCTGTCCCATAGGTTCACTATGAGTCAGCATCAGCTTGATGGTAGTGAGTTTGGCTTTGTGTTTTTGGTAAGTCAGCAGATTTTGAGTACTTTGGGCAGAGTGGTGATTTCCTACAGTCTTGGTGTCAACAAGGACCATAGGAAAAAGCAGAAGAGGTAGTGATTAGAATGGATTGGACAAATGTAGGAAGGGGTGTGTTGTGGGTTTTTCTGACATAGGATTTAGGTTACTATATTTTGATAATTTCTGTAATTCTAGCAGGGCAATAAAGCTTGGCTCTGTGACCTAGAATAAATAGCTAGGACTGCTTCCTTGATTCAGGAGGGGCAACCAAATTCAGGCTGGGTGGGTAAAAAAGCTGAATCTGTACAGAAGAGTATTTTTAGATGAAATGCTTGCTGGAATTTGGGGATACTCATAGCATGGTTCCTGTCTCTGTAATTCTGGCAAATCAGAGAGCTACCTGTGCTCAGAAAGAAATATCAAGTGATATTTTAATGACCATTCTAAGCACTTCTTGGTGGCCGGGGGATCTTTTATAAAGTCTCTTTTCTTGATTATTGTGACCTACACACACACACACACACACACACACACACACACACACACACCATAGTCATAAGTCACATAATTTTAGTTTAAGCACTATTTAACTACATAGGTGCCTGTGGTCTCATAAAGTTATATTAGAGTATAGAAATCCTGATTGGAGAACAGGACAAAGTAATGTAAACAGTTCATGTCTATACAAATTGATATAGTATATAAGTCACTGTGATATTTAGGTTTATTGTGCTAACTAGGCCTCCATAGGAACATGTGGGAGGAGTTTAATTAGGTCACAGCTTGATTGGAAGGTGACTGAGATAAAGAAATACAAGGCTGGCCACCCTTATCCCCTTGTGATTGGATCAACGTGCTGCTGTTTGAGCTAGTTCTTTGCCTCAAGTGTATGCTGCACTACCTCTTGGCTGAGCCAACCCATGGATCATGTCATTAAAGCTTGAGGTTCCTTTGAGACCTGCTTCGCTATGCTGCTGGTATGTATATCACTTGACCTCGAGGCTGGTGGATCTTGTTGCTATGAGTGCATCACCTGAGTTAGAGATCCCACTGGGACCTCCTTTGCTAAACTCCCAGTGCTATTGACTGTTGCTGCCCCACCCTGTTGTCTGCTGCCTGTGGGTTGGCTTTTCTCTGTCTTGCCTGAAGACAGACTCCACTTTTTGCTTCCTTGACCTTAGACCAGCAGCAGCCTGTGTGAGTTTAAGGACCTTCAATATATTAACTGTTCCATGAAATTGAGTTGAACTGAGCCTTCTGTAGTGCTGTGTGGACTAATTAGTCGTTATATTCCTTCTTGGTGTGTGTGTGTGTGTGTGTGTACGTATTCATAAGTTTCCAGGTTTTTTTTTCTCTTGAAAACCCTGCTTAATATAGTCATATACAGCAGTGTAATGATATAACATCAGTCAGGGAAAAAAGAACAAGGGGTTTACTTTGGAACAGACTATCAACCACTTATCTGCAAGTTCAAGTTGATGCTGAAGATTATAACAAGTGCTTGAGAGTCAAGTATAGCCTCGACTACATCCCATGGGAAGTTAGAGACCGTCTCAAGAATAGTGTTGATGTATTGAACACTGAAGGACCACAGACACCAAGACTTGTAGTATGATATCAAGGACATTATATGTGAAGAAAGCAAAAGATTTTTTTAAAAGACAAAATGGAGAAAAAGACCAAAATGGAAACATGAGGAGATTGAAGTTTACTCTTGAATATTGAATTGTTATGGTTGTTGGGTGCCATGGAGTCAGTTCTAACCACAGGGACCTTATGCACAACAGAATGAAATACTGCCCTGTCCTGTACCATCCGCAAAATTGTCCCTATACTTGAATCCATTGTAGCAGTTGCTGTGTCAATCCATATCCTTGAGACCCTTGTTCTTTTTTACTGTCCCTCCACATTACCAACTATGATGTCTTTCTCTAGGACTGACCTCTCCTGATAACATGTCCAAAGTATGTAAGATGAAGTCTCCCTATCCTTGTCTCCAAGGAGCACTCTGGCCACATTTCTTCCAAGACAGGTCAGTTTGTCTGTTTAGCAGTTCTCAGTACTTTCATTCATAGGAGGGAATTGAAAATACCATGGCTTGGGTCAGTCTAACCTAGTCCTCAAAGTAACCTTCTTGCTTTTCAATGCTCTAAAGAGGTTGTGTGCAGCAGATTTACCTAATGCAACTTGTCTCTTGGTCTCTTGACCGCTGTGTCCATGAACATTGATTGTGATACAAGCAAGACAAAATTCTGGACAACTTTAACTTTTCCTCCATTTATCATAATATCACCTGTTGGTCTAGTTGGGAGGATTTAGATTTTTTTAATACTGAGTTGTAATCCCTATGGAAGGCTCTAATCTTTTATCTTTATCAGCACGTGCTTCAAAATCGCCTTACTGTCAGCAAGCAAGATGTGTCATCTGCATAACACAGGTTGTTAATAAGCATTACAGCAAACCTGATGCTGTGTTATTCTTCATATTCATCTTTTTTTTGGATTATTTGCTAAACATACCGATTGCATAAGTATGGTGAGAAGATATAATCCTGACACAAACTTTTAAACCTGATTTTAAAATGTGATGTATCCCCTTCTCCTATTGGCACAACTACCTCTTGATCCATGTGCAAATTCCGTATGAGCACAATGAAGTTTTCTGAAAGTCCTATTCTTCTCAAGGCTATCTATAATTTGTTATGATCCACACAGTTCAGGTACTTTCTCCCAGAGAACAAATGGTGAGTTTAAACCCCTAACACTTATCTCAATGCTGAGTGCTTAGCTACTGCTAAGTTTGGTCTACAAATCTACAAGTAAGTGGGTGATACTGCAATATGTATGAAGGCCTGCCTCCATGCACTGAACCTCAATGTGGGATCCTTCTGACTCATCTTGGTTTCAGAGTCCCCTGCAACTGGTTAGCCCCTGCACCCTGTGTGTCTTCCTGTAGTCTGAGAAGGAGGAGACATATTGATGACTTCACGAGAAGCAATATTAAGTTTCCCGGAATGAGGAATGTCCCTGAGGAATTAGGGTGCCTCTGTGAAAGAAGCTGGCAAGCGCTGAATCCCTCTCTTCTAAGCCTCTTCTGAAAGTTGGCTCCTCCCCTTAGTCAGAGGACTAATAATAAAGTCTGAGTCAATAGATATAACATCTGAAATAAATAGATAAAAGAATCAGCCCAGTGAATGGATGTTCATTTGTGTGTACATCTGTTCCGGATCTGCTTTATGCTTTGCCCTGATTTTCTCAGCCTCACCTCCCCTTCTAATTCTTGGCTGCCTGATCAATAACAAACCCGATGGCTTTCTCTGTTACCTCATCTTTCACACCACCATCTGTCTCAGCCTCCCCTGGGGTGAGGGCCAGACTTTGGCAGGAACTCCACAACGTCTGCTGTGGTAGTAGCCACAACACTGAGTGCCTAGGACCTGGTCAGAACTGTAGACGCTTTGGCTCCTTCATGTCTGGTTTCAGAGGAAGCACCAGGGTGGAAAGCAGAGGACTTTGCTTTTCTAGTTGCTTCCCAGTAGTCCCGGATAACGCATCCTGGAAGTGTAGGGAATTTTAACATCCTGGGATGAGCTTTCAGTAATGACAGACTGGAGCCAATAAGAAAATGACTCAGCTTTTCTCCCCATCATGGACTGCTTGTTCAAGGTGCAAGGGCTCTGGATGGTTCGAGTTAGAGTAGCTGCATATGGCTGCTCTGAGGACTTCCTGTGTGACCAAGTAACCGACTGTCGTGTGTGTGTGTGTGTGTGTGTGTGTGTGTGTGTGAATGCGAGAGCCACTTTGGTAACATTCCATCTCATATTGGTATCTGTCCTCCCTTGCCTCACCTTTCCCTTCTCCTCTCATTGGGTGGGACTCTGCTACACACAACAAAAGCAACGAGAGCTCAGGGAGAGGGGTCAAGGATGCAAGTATACATTTTTGACAACATCAGTCCATAAAAATATCATAGGGGCTGACTGTAGCTAGAGCCCAAAGGGGTTAAGGCATTACCTTTGGGGCACACCAACATTTAACGATTGGGAAGATAAGTGGCTGCAAAGAAGAGAGGTGTATCATGTTATTTGTTGTTACTAAGCAACACCTGAGAAGACCTTGGTCACTCAGAGCCATCCAGAGGTACCTCGGGAGGCAGGCCAGGTGATCTGATTCCAAGAGGCCTCATCCTTGAAAACAATATGGAAAGGAGGAACAGAAACAGGAAACATGGGGAGGAAGTGGGATGTGTGAGGGTATGTTGAGGGGGTTGCAATCAGTAGCATGAAACAAAATGTGTATGAATTGTTCAATGGAAACTGATTTTTTCCCTGAAAATCCTCAGCCAATTAACAGTGAAAGGGTTTAGACAAAAGAAAAGAGAAGAAACTCCTCTGGAGAAGATCGACACTGCACCCATGGGGTTGCCTTAAGATGGAAATGATTTCACAGCAACTAAAACAACAGCAAGCAACCGTGACCCAGACCTATCAGTGACTGGCTTGGTTGCTTCTGGTGTAAAACTGCTCTGGGCTCCCATAGCCCCAGATCTCAGCTGGCAAGAAGCCACTGCCTCAGCTCAGTGGCAGATTTGAAACCTCTTTAGAAGAGTAAGGTGGTGAGGGTTGGAGGGGAAGTGGAGGGCACCACTCTGCTTGTGGCTTCAAGGGTATACCCAATTGTGGTTCTCAGAAAGAACAGTATTGCCCATGCCCGCTCCATAGGAGCAGCACCTCCCCTTGCCGCTGCCTGCTTCCAAATTCACGGCCTTGCAGCCCACCTCTAGCCCTGCTCACTACACACCCACCCCCTTGTTTTTCTGTTCTATTTACATGGAATATTGGTGTTTGCATTTAGGCTATACACATTTAATTTTAAAAATACATTATCAATCATTGCTATGTGTTGGAGCAGGGAGATACACTAAATTTTCAACTTATGGGTTCATATGGACCAAAACTTTTTGTCAGGTCTTGATTGGAGACAGATTTGCTTTCTTTTGATGTAAATGATCTCTAAATCTTAGATCTGCAGAGTTGAGCCTGATGGCAGGCACAATAAAACTCATTTTCATTTAAGTTCTTTCTGAGAGAGATGGTCCTTAACATTAAGAAAAAACTGATTCTTGATTGTGGGATGAGAAAAACACTATTTTGTTTCACATTGGGTGTCAATGAAATGATATATGGAAACATGTCCTAGGAATTATCATTGCAATTGTAGAAGAGTGACCAACACAGAAGTCCCCAGCCATAGATTTGTTCACAGAAATCTAGCCTAAGCACTCTATTAGATTAATGGAAAATGCAGTAAGCAAAAACTCCAGATTTAAAAATGCACATTCACCCCTCAGTCCTCCTTCCCCCAAGGCTCCAGAGCTGTAACCAGATATGGCCCTGAGACCATGCCAGAATGAAGGGAAAACATCTGGTCAATTTCATCAATCTCATAAAAGCATCTTTTGAAACTGGTCCAAAGATTTGGAGCCCAGACCTCTAGGTGAATGATTGGCTGAATTTTCTGATTCAACTGATAAAGCTGTTTTGGGGTTGTGTAGATACTACTTAAGAGACCAAGGGTCAAGCAGCAAATGGAGAGTCTAATTGGGCTAAGAACTTGGAGTCCTTGCTTGGATCTGGCTTGAGCTCACCACCTGGTTCCTGGGAGGAGCCTCAAAGTCTGGGGGGTGGAAGCCAGTGAGTCAGACAGAAGAGCCGTGTGAAGAACTTACCCAGTTTCAATTTTCTGGACATTAGTCAGGGTGTTCCTTCCATCTGTCCCTGTCATCTGACTCTTCCAAGTTCTGTTTCAAATGGCACAGGGAACGGACCACATCCTAAAGAATGTCACTACCCTTCTCCTTGTTTGACTCCATTTGTGTGGGGCAGCCACCCACTCTGGGGGCTTGTAGCTTAACAGGAGTTCCCTCAACTTCTCGTTTTGAGAATTACTTCCCTGTATGCAGAGACTACAGAAAGGCTGAGAGGCCCCACACAACAAGTAGGGAACTCAGGAAATAGAAGCCTAGATGATGAGGGGAAACTAAGAAAGAGATGGAAACAATTGAGAGGCCTCTCCTAGCATATTATCTCCATAAGATCATTAATATGTGCATCTATCCCCCAGTGGGCTTTGGTTCAGTAATTCATTGCAGTGGCCACACAGAACTCACACAGTACTCATGATTATGGGGTTTATTAAAAGAATTAACAAGTTACAAAAGCTCAAGATATAATTACTTGGGTAGGACAACCTCTTCTTAACTCTTCCTATAGGCCAGTCCTCTCTTGCCTTTGGCCTCTCAGTAGTACTTCTCCCTGGCCTTTGCTCTGCTCATGCAGTGTTACAAAAATCTTCTAAGGCTGCCCGTAAATCCCCAAGGGACACACACTACGCTCACATAAGCTTCAGCCCAAAGGTGCTCAGCTCCAACTGTGTGGATTAGCGAACCTAGCTACCCCAGTTCAGTGCCTGGGGGTCCCCAACTCCACAACACTCAGCTCTCTTTGTTCCCTGGGCTCGAAAGTCCACCAATCCATTGCTTTGGCTCCTGGTTCTGCTGTTGCTGCTCCTCTGGCACGCTTTTGGTGTGAAAGCTGAGGTAGTTACTTTATCATGCTAACCTGGCCGATAAACACATGTGGGATTAATTGAAGGGCAGAGAGATAAGTGGCTCGGTGAGCCTCGCCTTTCTTGTCTCTTGCTCTTTGATCATCAGACCAGTGTGCGGCTGCCTTGCTTGTTCTGTGCCTCAATTTGCATTCTAAACTACCTGTGGGACACCTAACCCGTGGACTGTGTCGCTGTAATTTGAGGTTCCTTCAAGACCTGCTTCGCCACGCCATTGGAATTTACATCTCTTGAGCTGGGGGCTGTCAGTCCCTGTCATCTGGCTGACTGTTGGTGATCTGCTTTGCTGTTTGCTGCCTGTGCCCGGATAGCCTGAATTGCTCTACAGAGAAATACCCAGCGGCCGTCAAGGCTTGAAGGACTGCCAGTGTCTCACAACTGTCTCACGGGAGTGAGTTGCACTGAGCCATTTATACTGCTTTATAATTTAATTTACTGTTTATTTCTTATGTTATCTATCTATATAAATATATGTAAAATTATTAGTGTCTGGTTTTGTTTCTCTAGAGAACCTGTCTAACACAAAAGCTGTCTCCTAGATCAAGGAGGCTTAATGCATGGGGACCTCAGGGTCCACTCCCACTTTTCTCTCTTGCTGGTAGTGAGATACCCCCTTCCTGCTTCTGAAATGGTTCATTTCATACCCAGCAGGATAGCAATCACAATTCATCCTGTTAATCACTCATATCACCCATATTTTCCCAAATTTATTTGGCCTAGCACCTCCTTTTAAGGAAAAAAAATTAGCACCCCATCCTGGCAATTAAAAACTTTTGTACCATAACCCATAATCCAGGATAAAGTATAGGTATCTACTTTTGTACCCCCCTTGGGTCATTCTAATGCTTCCCAAGGGGTGGTATCACCCATTTTTTGAAATAATTTATAATCCAATCAGTATCCTCCCCCACCTTCTTATGCTGGCATATTAGGAAAACGAAGGTCATTTGGTGGGAGTAACAAAGACTATGACTAGTTTAGCCACATTAAATTATTCACTGTATTGTACACATGCAAAATGCTTAGGACAGTACCTGGTACATAGTAAACACTCATGACATATGATGATGATGATGGTTATCATCTGAATTCTTATGGCAATGTGTTATCATTTTGTGATGGCAGCTTCTGCAATCTAAGGAGATGCTCTGCAAAGAGCTCTTCGCGTTAGGCTTGACACATGTTGGTGCTCAACACATGCTAATTCCTTCTAGATCTCTTCCAGGTTATACTGTTTCTCTCCCAATGCCTATTTCAAAGCTGATTCTGAATAGATATCTAATTTTTTTGACACAGCATTTGTTCCGAAATGCTTCTCGGCAGTGAACATTGCTTGCATAGGAAGCGGCACTGTGGTCACTTGTGTATGAGGGTAGTATGGGGTTGGATTTACACAAAGTCAAGGCCATTTTCTCCTCACCGGGAAGTCTAAGGTGGATGTGCTTCTCCTGGCTTTCTCAGTGATGCGGGTCCTTGTTGCCTACAGTATATTTTCAACCACCTACTTCCATTGCCTACATGCTATCCCCAGTCACCTACTTCCACTGCCAGAAACCTACTACCATCAAGCCGACTCCAACACATAGGGACACTAGAGAGGGTTTGTTAGACTGTAATTGTTTTTTTTTGAAGATGGAAGTATTCTTTATTTCATATTTATTTTGTTTTACAATGTACATAATATAAGAGGTTGTCAAGAGAGAACTAACAACCACAGTACCACCACCTCATCTGGTCACCCACTATACACACACATGGGCACACCTATTATAAATCAGTTGGAATACATTGGCAAATCTTTGTTTTTGTTTTACATTTTATTAGGGGCTCATACAACTCTTATCACAATCCATACATATACACACATCAATTGTATAAAGCACAGGACTGCTAATCTAGAAAGCAGGCTGTAATTCTTTAAAGGAGCAGCCAGACTCATCTTTCTCTGAAGAGTGGCTGGTGGGTCCAACCCGATTAGCAGTCCAATGCCTACCTTGCAATGCGACCCGGGCTCCTAAGCCACACTGGCCCTGCATTTCACTCAAAAAAGAAACGGTTGTTTGTCATCAAGATGATTCTTATGCATGGCATCTCTCTCCATGTCATGTGCTCCAGAGGGTTTTTAATAACCAGTTTTTGGGGAAGTAGATGACCAGGTCTTTCTTCCCAGGGACCTCTGAGTGAACAGACACTTCTATTCACTAAGTAGTATTCCACTGTATATATGCCCCACGTTCTGTTTATCTCCTCATTGATTAATGGACTTTTAGGCTCTTGGACTATTGTAAGTAGCGCTGCAGTAAAAACTGGTGCACAACTATCTCTTTGGGAGCCTCTGCTTTCAAGCATTTTGGAAATACACCTTGGAGTGTATTTGCGGGGTCACATCATTGTTCCACGTCGAGGTTCTGAGAAACTGGCACGCTGCTTTCCACAGTGGCTGCACCATTTTGCATCTTCTCCAGCAATGGATAAGCGTTGCAGTAGTCCCATGGCATCTACAACAGTTGTTGTTTTCTGCTTTCTTTTCTTTAAAAGAAGTTTAAATTTCAACCTTTTTGTGCAGATGTAGTGGTATCTTTTTGTGATCTTGATTTGTATCTCTCTGATGGGTAATGATGCTGAGCATCTTATCATGTGTTCGGTAGCCATTTGAATGTCATTTTTTGGTGAAATATCTATTTGCTCATTTTATAATTGGGCTCTTTTTTCTTTTTGTTGCTAAGTTGTTGAAGCTTTATGTACATATCGGTTATCACATTCTTGTCAGATATATGGGTCCCAAAGATAATCTGCCAGCCAGTGGCTTGTCTTTTCTCTTTTATGGTAAATCTTTTTGACAAATAAAAGTTTTTCATTTTTTTATGAGGTCCCATTTATTTATTTTTCCATTTGCTGTTTGTGGTTTTGTTATATTATGTATCACTTTTATATTAAGACACGTTTCTTGCCTCAACATGTCTTTATAGACTTTAGCACCATATTACAACCAGGTTTTTTTTTGTTGGCCTATTTTCTACAGGAACTATGGACTACCTAGTGCTGGTCCTGAGACCTCATGTGTCTTTATGTCCTGTGTGCTGAGCCATGTCATGTCATTTCACATAATTACTATGAAATAGGTACTAGAATAAGTCAATTTAACAAGTGAGAAAATAGACCCATAGTGGGTACTACTCTTACTTATTTTGGACACATTGGTTGGCTAGGTCAACTCCTTTTCCCTTGCTGTGTTTAACTACAAAGTCTATAAAAACGTGCTACTTGCTCCCCCAGTCACCTTTGCAACTCGGTGTTGTCCCGTGACAGCACTGGCTAATGAGACTGAATGGAAATCTCTAGGTACACCAGGGAAAACTCTTAGCTTCCATGTTTTTGTAATAATATTTTAGCTGCTGGGACACAATAATCTGGACAGTAGCTGCTCTCTCTTCCTTCTTTCTTGGAATATGTTATTTGAAATAGGTCAATCCTCTTGAGACCATCAGATGACAAAAATCCAAGAAGCTAAGCATGGCAGAATGGAAAGATGGAAAGCCCTGGGGTTCCTTGTGTTATTATTGAGGCTCTACATCAGCATACTAACCATCTAGATCAGTGATTCTCAACTTTCCTAATGCCGTGATCCTTTAATACAGTTCTTTATGTTGTGGTGACTCCCAACCATAAAATTATTTTCGTTGCTACTTAATAACTGTAATTTTGCTACTGTGATGAATCTCGCGACCCCTGTGAAAGGGTCATTCAACCCCCAAAGGGGTCGCGACCCCCAGGTTGAGTACCTCTGATCTGCATGTCTAATTCTCTAAAATATAAACCTATATGGTCACCCAAGAGGGAGGTGTGAGAATTTTTCTTAAGGCGAGAGACAGACACAATCCGTCTTTACCTCAGAGCCCAGAGAAAGAGGTGGTGGGTGACAGTCTTGAACAGATGACCAGGTAGAATTCCATCACAGGCTGTGCTATGAGCTGTCCTCTCCAGTTGTGCTGATTTGCTCAAAAATGCTGTGCAGCTATTGAGGATGTGTTGCCAGGACTAGTCGAATCAAACTCCTGACTGGAGTCTATAGAGCAGTCAGGAGAGGACAAATTGTCTCCAATTCTCTCTGTGTGTGTGTGTGTGTGATTCTAAAAATCAAATATAATTTTCTTGATCATTCTATTGAGATTCATCCCTTGTAGACTTTCTCATTTGTTATCCACTATAAGGAGAAAGCAACAGTTTCTTACCACGAGTCAGGTGGGGATAGAAGGATAGGGCTATTGTGAGAGCCCTGAGTCAAGTATAAGAGATTCTGACTTTTTTTCACAGCTCTTATGATTCTAGTGGAGGGCTGGTCTAGGAAATGTGGCCTACAGCAGGGGAGTCCTTGAAGACTAATTACCTGGCTTGGCTCTGATTTTCAGGTAGGTGAGGAATAAATCCAGCAAGAGAAGGTAATTGTGTACTCTTTTCCTGAAGCATCCTATTCTACTAGAGGCCTTCGACTAATGCACACTCGCCCAAGAAGCCCTCCTTTATCACAGAAGACTGACCGACAGACTTCGGGCCTTGATTTTTCTTCTGAGGACCTTCTTTTTCTCTCCTAGTACAGTCTTCTCATAACCTTGCTAAACAGTACAAATGTATAATATTTATTCCATGTCTCCCATCCCTCAAGAAGTACATACTCCTGAACAGTTTTCTTGATAGTAACAAATGAGAAACTGATGTGAGTCATAACAAAAACAAACATAGGTCAGTTGCTAAGTTACATGAAATCTTAAGTGCTTTTGAGAAATAGCTGGTACTGATCTTGGTTGAAATCTCAAGGATACTTCTTTTTAACTCTATAGTTAACCCCTTTCTGGCCTATCTCTTGGACCTTTTTGGTTCGTTGGTCTCTTTTTTCATTGAATTGGCGTCCCTTTATCTCCGACCTCTTTGCGATGATTAAGGTTGTGTGTATGTCAACTGGGCTAGGCTATGAGTCTCAGTGGCTTGGCAGTCATGATGTTGCTGCTCCCCCATGATGAGATTTGATATAAATCACCTCCATGATGGGGTCGTCTATGGGCAGTCAATCAATGCAAAGAGAGTTTCCTAGGCAATGCGGCCTGCTTCCCAGAGATATTTTGGAATGTATGTGTGTATACATTCTGGCAAAACTCACTGGCCTTTCTCTGCATCTGGATCCTGCATCTCATTCATTATAATCTGACCGCCTATTCTTCAGATGTGACGGTCTGTCTTGCCTGGCAATCATGGGAACCATTGGCCTCTGCAGCCTGTGGAGTCAGTAGCCTGCCATCTTCCCTATCGATCTTTAATCTACTCACCTTTGCAGCCAGCATCTAGCTGTCTGAACTGCCCATCTTAGAGCCATCAGTCCCTGCAGCTGCATGCGTGACGAGAAGCTTCCAGCCTGTTAACTGACCGTGGCCTTGCTACTCTCTACGACTGCATGAGCCAGTTCCTTGAGCTCTTTTGCTTCTCTGCAGAATCCATGTTAAGACATTATTTTGTGTTTGTTTGTTTTTGTTTTCCATCTTAAGACATTATTCAAGACTTCTCTACCTTTCTCCTCTAAAGAACTTGGTGGCACAGGAAGATATCACAGTAGATACTGGGCAGCTGACAGTTCAGAAAGTGAAGTTCACCTGTTTCTATAAGGAAGCTCACAATTTCTATCTTATCTTTTAAGTCACACATAATTCAGTAAAATCCCTAGGAAATTTATTTATTCCCACAACCTTAGAAGAAGCATGTTTAATAGTTCTGACATTAAACAAATTTCCCTTCACCTTCAACTTATTTGAATTGAGGATAGCTTCTTTTACTTATATATCTTTGATCTGTAGAACTCTTCATTTCCCCCCCTAATATTCCCACTCTGCAGAAACCCTTATAGAGGAATAGTTCTCAATCCTCCATATTATCAAAGACTCAATAAGTATTTGATTAATGATATTTTACTTCGCATTCAGCCTTGAGATGTAGGAAGCAGCTGTTGGACTTTCTATAGAGCCCGAGGTATCAAATAGGATGTGATGACCCGAGTTGACTATTGGGAAGTGGAATTTGCTTGATTCTCCTGTCTTCATCTGGACCTTTTCCTGGAGTCCCATGCCTTCTTATCACTGGATGTGCCTTGTTATTTGGGAGTCAATGGCTTTGGCTTGGCAATTAAAGGGAAAGAGTTAAATATCTGCCACTCTAGATTTATTTTTAATTGCTTTCCCCCCCCAAATTACCAAATGTTTGCCACCTTTAAACTTCTTAAGTCCCACTTTTTCTGTGAAGGCCATCCAAAATGTCCAGCACAGAAGAATCTCTCCTTTTAGAACTGAGAGGCAAGATAACCATGATCAATCAATATCCCTAACCTCTCTCAAGTGATTCAGTATAGCCCCAGCTTGATCTTATCACAACCAATTCCATGTCTCTCTAGCTTATTACGAACCCACAGATGCAAAATGGACAATTGAATTAACCAAACCCACTGCCAAGCCACGGTGACTCCAAAGCATAAAACACAAAATCCAAGCTCACTGCCATTGAGTCGATCCTGACTCATAGCAACTCTACAGGACAGGGTAGAACTTCCCCTGTGGGTTTCTGAGACTGCCTCTCTTTATGGGAGCAGAAAATCTCATCTTTCTCCCGAGGAGCAGCTGGTGGTTCTGAACTGCTGGCTTTGAAGTTATCAGCCCAATACGTAACCATTGAGCCACCAGGGATCCTTTCAACTCATTGCCACCTATAAGGCAGAATAGAATTGCCCCACATGGTTTCTAAAAATCTTTATGAACTCACACTGCCCAGTATTTCTCCTGTGTAGTGGCTAGTGGGTTCAAACCACCAACCTTTAGTTAGCACTGTGGTGTTTTAACCACTGCAACACCTGAATTCCTACTGATTTAACAGTAGTTAAACAATTTTGGATTCTAGCATGAGAAATCCTGAGCTCAGTGTTGAGCAAGGGAGGACTAAGCCTGCATTTGGCTACAATCTCCCGACACTTTACGGCCATTCACCCTCTCTTCTGTCTACCTCCTGTGTGGTCCTCATTAATAATTCTTCTCTCTACTTACCAACTTTGCTTGGTCTTATGTTTTCTTCCAGTCACCAAGTCACATGACTGATCATCTCTCTATGTATTTACTCTGCCCAAGGGCAGTGCTCTCTATGCAGAGCATCTTGGGCTCGGGCATACAGACAAATTGTACTCTGCCAGATATCTGTGGATGATCTTCTAATCACAGTTTGTTTGGGAACTTAAGCTTTGCAGAACTCTGGATTTAACAAAAGCTTCATTAGTGGATGATTATTCACTTTACAAAGAAGTCCTTTAAATAGAAAGCTCCTAGAATGGGCTTAAAATAGGTTTCATTTAATCCCAGCCCAATTTGTACACTTTGTTCAACAACACACTGATTGTTAAAGATGAGGTACACTTGTGCTTATTTATAGACTAATTGCTTGTTTGTCCTTTCAAGCCCCCTACTTCTTACCTAGTGGGTCACACTCCAGCTTTCAAACTCTTTAAGATTTTGGAGACAGGCTATTTTCTGATGAAAATTAGTGCTTCAGTATAGTTGCAGCTTGGTCTTGCCATCACTACTGCCAGTGATCAAAGGGCCATTGTCCTCATCAAAGGCACACAGCCTCTCCTATCTGCCTCTCCCTTCCTTGCTTTCAGCATATACACTGAGCACATGGAAATTCACAACTGAGTCTAGTCTCCCTGCCCTTCACCAAGGCAGGGCTCACTCTGCATATGATCTTTTGGATCGCTATGACTGGAAGACGATGGCCTCATTGACTGCACCCATCATCAAAAGTGGACAAGAGACCTCTCCTCGGAACTATACCTGAAAACCCACAGTAGATCCCAGCCCATCTTCCAGTGGACGTGACCTCTGGTCCTCACTATGCGATGAGTGTGTCTGTATGATTCTGGCTACTCTGGTGGAAAATAAAACTTATTTGTGGGGAAAGTAAGCTATTCTGTTCATGTATTGCTTGACATGTTCACTAATCAAGTGAACTTTTGGACATGGGTAGAAAGGTGTGTAGAAGTATTCTATACACGGAGCTAGTTATTCAGACCTGACTGCTAAAGATATGCTTACCATAATGGTTTAACTAGTGATTTCCTTAGCCTCCTATCTGATCTTTTTGAAGTCACAGTTTTCTTTCCTGTGAACATTTCTCTTACTTAATTGTACATCTTAAACTTGAATGCGCTCGACCATTATCCTGAGTTTTGTTGAAACACAGACTAAGATTTCGTATGGGGTCTGAGAGTTTTTGTGTCTAACCAGCTCCTGTGTGATGCTGATGATGGTCCTCTGTGGACATTTTGAGTAGCAAGGCTCTATACAATGACTAGAGTGATCATTGGAATGTCTGTCGGATTGTGTCACTTATCTTCTTAAAATACATCAATAACCCATGTCACTGCCAAGGTTAGGTTCAAAATCTTTCCAGTTTCATGTCTCACTTTTGCTGTTTTCAGAGCAGGTGATGCTCTTCTGTTTTACACAGGCTTAAGTCCCCATTGATTGACAGACTCCCACCTGCTCTGCTACACTCAGTTCATATTTTATCTTCTCCGGGAAACCTCATCTATTATACTGAGATCTTTGTGCTTTCTCCTAGTTCCTGCCATGCACCTCAGTTACATACTGCATGGCTGAACAGTTTTGTAGTTCCTCCTACTAGACTAATGGATACCAAGAGTGTTCTCTTATCCTCCAGCCTCTGTCTGGGATTGCTCTCTGTCAAGACCTCCTGCCCAGAAGTCTACTTCCTGGCTCTGTCTGGGAAGATTAGTTTGACCTGAACCTTAGCAGCACTTTATTTGTTGTTGTTGTTGAGGAGAAAATACTAATTAGACAACATGGTTCTTCTGGTGCTAAAGGGGAAAAGTCAAACTATTTTAAACATAGCATTTACCTCTTAGATAACTAAGCTTTGTTGACTAAGCCATAGCTTTTAATCCCCAGTATAATCTTTAAAAAAATTCTTTTGCCTGGAAGTCTGATTTACTTGGTGTGAGGTACAAACATAAGGACAAACATAAGGTTTGTTTTTTTTCTCCAATCATTTTATTGGGAGCTCATACAACTCTTATCACAATCCATACATCTACCTATTGTATCAACCACATTTGTACATTTGTTGCCATCATCATTCTCAAAACATTTGCTTTCTACTTGAGCCCTTGGTATCAGCTCATTTTTCCCCTCCCTCCCCACTCCCCCTTCCCTCATGGACCCTTGATAATTTATAAATTGTTATTATTTTGTCATGTCTTGCACTGTCCGACATCTCCCTTCACCCACTTTTCCAGGCATAAGTATTTTAAAAGAATGACCCAGGGTCCAAAATAATCACGGTGTTGAGTTAGGCATCATAATTAGCAATCCTAACTCCTAATAATCAGATATCATTGCATGATGACATATTATTTATTTGTTATTATTTCTTGGAAAATCTTGATTTATATTTCTTTTTTAAAAAACATTTTATTGGGGACTCTTACAACTCTTGTTACAATCTATATATTGCATCTGATATATTTGTACAAATATTGCCATTGTTCTTTTCTATACATTTACTTTCCATTGAGCCCTTGGGATCAGCTCTTCCTTTTTTTTTCTCCCTCCTTTGCCTCCCCGCAACCCTTGTGGCCCCTTGATAGATTATAGATTGTTACTCTTTTCAAATCTCACACTGACCGCTGTCTCCCTTTCCTTCTGATTTATGTTGTTCTTCCCCCTGGATGGGGGTGTGTGGTTATGTGACATTCATTGCGATCAGTACCTCCTCTCTCCCCACCTCTCTCCCCCTTCCCTGTACCCATTTGTTATTGCTATTCCCATTCCTGTTCCTGGGTTCCATGTGTCGTGAGTTTTATCTCTTGCCTATACCTATGTACATGCTCCCGTCTAGTCCAGTGTGGGAAACAACACTGGGGTCATGATAGTGGGGGTGAGGAGGCCTCAAGGGATCAGAGGTAGATTGTGTGATCCATTGGTGCTCTACTGCACCCTGAATGATGACTCTTCCCCTCCCTGGGATCCCTCTGTGGGGGGATGTTCCATTATCCACAGATGGGCTTTGGGTCTCCACTCCAATCGCCCACCCCACCCCCCATTCTCACCAATGCATTTTGGTTTGTTTGTTTATTTGTTTGTTTGTTGTTTGGTCTTGATGACACCTCATGATCCCACTGGCAGGTGTGCTTCTTCTATGTGGGCTTGTTACTTTACTTTTGGATGGCTGCTTGTTTAACTTCAAACCTTTAAGACCCAGACACTATATCTTTTAATAGCTGGGCACCATTGTCTGTCTTCACCACATCTACTTATAAACCCATTTTGTCTTCAGTGATCGTGTGGGGGCAGGGTGAGCATCACAGAATGCCAATTTGTTAGAACAAAGTGTTCTTGTATTGAGGAAAGGTATGAGCCAAGGCCCAAGGCCCTTCTGCAGCCTCCGTCTTATAAATATATGTACATAGGCCAATATCTCTATTTTTATGGACTAATGTAGTTACATAAGTACCCACTTCTGTCAATATCCCTATCTATACCTTTGCTTCCTAGAGCTTATCTCTGCTTCCTTTTGCTTCCTTCTGCCCTGCCATCACTTTCCGCCTTCTTCTACCTCTGACTACTTCCTCTCGGCTAGACTGGTGTTGCTCTAAATACTCACAGGATCTCTACACGCCTCTGGATGTTGGTTTCGACTCCCTAGTTGTTTTCCTGTCCATGACACTGTCCGATCACCGTACCCTTCTCCCTGCCTCCTTCTTCCCCCTAGACTAGTGGTTCTCAACTTGTGGGACGTAACCCCTTTGGAGGGTCTAACAACCCTTTCACAGGGGTCGCCCGATTCATAACAGTAGCAAAATTACAGTGATGAAGTAGTAACAAAAATAATTTTATGGTTGGGGGGGCACCACGACATGAAGAACTGTATTAATGGGTCACGGCATGAGGAAGGTTGAGGACCACTACCCCAGACTTTCCGGGGTGGTTGGCCCCACTGCGTTCTCCCCGAGCTTTCTTCCATCCCATGCCCATCTCATATAAGTAGGCCAACCAGCAATGTCCTAGTGCGAACAATAAGAAAACATACGGTTGTAAAATAGAGAAAACAAAACAAAACCCTACATAGATCTAAGTCTGTTCACTAACTCCTATAAGTCCCTCTCCTCTGATCCTGAGGAAGATTCCGGGGCTGCCCCTCCCAGCCCAAAGTCCATTCTTGGGGCTCCTCAGAGGCTCTGTGGATCGGATTTACTCCAATTGCTGATCTGCTCCATTCCTGGTTTATCCCGCTGCAGGGGATTCAGTCCACACTGTCTCCCCGTCGTGTGTCCCATTATTGTCCCCCGTCTCCGTATGCTCCAGTTGGGGGACATCATGTCTTGAGTTGTTGGTAGTCCCGTAGTCTTCTGTGCCTTAGCGGCTCCATGCAGGGCCCTCATGCTCTGCAGGTTTGCGGTGCCTCTGGAGTCCAGGCCGACTGCCCTTTTCTCTTTGTCCTTCTCGGTTTGCTTCCGTGTGGCTTGGTAAGTCCATTCCCTTCCTCCACATGAAGGTCTAGTGTCCTCTCCAGCACACTCTTCCAGGGCGGGGTCACACTGGCTCAGTTGGGGCTGGCCCTGTCGTCCAGACTTTTCGTGCGTTCCTCCGCGTGGTTACGCTGCGCTCCTGGCTTGGTGTGTTGTGGCAAGGTCTGTATGCACACGCCAATTCTGTGGAGACACAACCAATACCCTCCCCCTGGACCCCTTACGTCATCGTGTCAGTTTCTCCCCACCCCTGATATACATTTCTTACTGAAATAGTTATCAATGGTGATAAAAGGTATTACCATCTTTAACCTTTCACTAGCTCTCGCAGTAATTTTTCTGTGCAATCTGTAATTTTATTTTTGGATGAAAGCCCTTGCGTGTTAACCTCCACCAGGTATGAGAAGGAGAAACCAGCTGTAGAACACTATACTTGTTCATCTCTAGAAGGTAGGCAAGTATGGAGTAGAGCTGAGGTTAGGGCAGGTGTACATTTTTTAGCTTTCCTTGGGTCGATTTTGATGGCGCAAACTTGTTTTTGAAGCATTGCACAGTCTTGGAACATCAGGTCTGATTTCCGGGTTAGCTATCATTTCGACATAAATCTGCTACTGATATTTCTCCACTGACACGGAGAACTGACTACAGTGTTTATAAAACGGGAGTAGAAAGCCTTAAAAAAATCAGAAGTGCCTTCTTAAGGGAACGATTTTCCTCTGGACCTTATGGGCTCTGGGCAGCCCTAGTCCGACTGTATGAGAAGGAATCTGGACAGACTCTTTCCACCCTGCCCCCGCTCCATCGGGTCCCGGGAGCCGCCATAGCATAAAGAAAACGTTGGCGACCTATAAAGAGTTGCCAAAAGCATTTTCAACATTGTCTCAGGTTGTAATGCATTCCTTCGCTAGACTAATTGATACAAAGACCCTCAGTGTGAGGAACAGGCCATAGGCTAGAAATTCTTTTGTCAAATTTTGTTTAAATAGCTCCACTTTGGGTGTTTGAGGGTCAGCGTTTTGGACTTACACACTGTCCCGGCAGGTCTCCTCCTCCAACTGTCCCAGCAGGTCTCCTCCTCGAGCTTGCAAAGGGAACTCCTGAATATGAGTAAAATTTTAAAGTGCGTTTTGATTCAGGCCGGTAAGAACTTGGTAACCATAGAAAAGAAAAAAATATGGGAACTCTTTTCCTGGTTGGTTTTTGTCAAAGTTCTGCATCAAACCTAACTAGATAAAAATTTCTTCATTATAAGAGACTACCTTTATTTTTGCTTTGCATTCTTCCCTCCTCGTGTCCCTACATCATCTTACATATTATGGGTACTCATGAGAGATACAAAAGAAATACAGCAAACACTTTTGAATGCTTGCTGTGTGCCAAGTACTTTATATACAATCTTTAGTTAAGTCCCCTCAGTAACTCTGAGAGGCAAGTAGTATTACAGCCCAGTTCTACAGCTGGTGCCATTGAGGCTGAGAGAGGGTGCATATGTGTTCATGCTAACATGTGACAGAAACAAGACTCCTGCTACGTTGGTGTGATTACAAAACCTTTAAAAACCTTTGTTCGTAACCCACCTAGTGTGTTTCAAAGTGGTCCCAGGAACACTGTAAATCAGAATTTGGGGATGGGGAATGAATGCAATTTTAGAGTGCATATTTCTGGGTTCAAAAGATTCTGAGTCAATAGGTGTGGTGGGGGACACAGGTACCTGCAGCATCTAAGTAAATATTTGTTTACTTTGCACAACAATACCTATGTTGGTGGGTTGAGATTGTGTGTTTGTCTCATGTGGTTATTGTTGTTGGGACACCAAAAATGTTTCAAATACTCAAAGTCCAGTCTTCCCCTGGCAGTATTTGCCTTATACACATTTGGAAAAGCCCTAGTTTAGTGCACACACACATTGCACTCTGTCTCTTTCGAGGCAAGTAGTTTCACCTGTTTGCTGAAGTGGCCACTGTGTTGTGCACATCTGTATCAATATATAAAGCACACACAATGGAAACCCTCTGAATTTATCAAGGAGCTCCTTAATACACTCTATCACTGTAAATTGTGCTGTTGTATATTTTCTATATCAATTTATAAAGGTGTTGGTTTAAAGTCTGAAGTAATATGTGCTTCTTCCTTCTTTGAATTCTAGAATGTGACTTAAGGAAGAAGCCTAGTGTGAGACCAAGCTTGCCTCCTACCTGGTGTGCACTCTGCCACCCCGCGTCCCTGGCTGGCCAGTGTTCTCCTGGCTGATGCTTACCCCTGCCTAGTCTGACTCTGGCTAGTCAGAGGACCCGACGGTGTGGACCCACTCCTTCCCTGGATGGACCTGCTCTGCTGGACCTTGCCCTGTGAATGCCTCCAGCATAAGTCCCACACCTGCCCAGGTACCTTACCCTTCGTGTGCAGGCACACGTTGCTCTTGCTCACACCAGCTGCAATGCTTCCAGGCAGAGTAAAGAGCTCAACCCAAAGCAACATTTTTTAATACAAATTTTTACTATTTTTATAACATCTTTTAAACTCCTATCTTTCCTTTTTTGCTTTTTAAAATGATTGTTACAGTATATAAAAATCAGGATGACCTTTACTTCTTTTAAAAAGTTGCTCTTCTTTTCTATTTCCGCTCTCTTCTTCTGTCTTCTTTCTTCCTCTATTTGTTTTGAGGTTTCTATTATTCGTTTCCTGTGCTATTTGACAGTTAGCTACCTCCACACGAACCAACCTGTCTGTCAGCCCTGTCTCAGAAACAGCAGAAAATATGCATCACATTAAAAAAACAAATAGGGGGAAAAACCCCACAGAACACAGGCATAACAAGTGAATACAAAGAAAATGGCCGAAGATGAACAGACTCTGGAACTTCCAGAGAAAGAATTCAAAAGAATTATGATCTGCCATGCTCATTGGATGGAGAAAGAATCTGAGAAAACAAAGGAAACAACACACTGAAGAGAGTGTTTACTGGACTGCTGTTGGGGGTGAGGGTGGTGGGGTTTCTCTGTAGATGTCCAGAACACCAAGTTGGTTGGTTGTGCTGTTTTGTTCTTGTGGATCTTTATTGAGTTTCCTTTTCAATGATTTTTGCCTTCCTGGAGAGTGATGTATGTTAGGACACAAAGCAAGCCTTAAAATAACATTTTAAATATTGAGATTTTAAAATCCATTTTCTCAGACTGCAGCACTAGAAAATTAGAAACCAACAATAGGAAGAGCAAGGACAGCAAAACAAAACAAAACCCCAAACCCAAATACAGAAACCGAATAACACATTTCTTAAACACTATTGGATAAGTAATAAAATAAGGAATAAAATTAAAAAATTGAAACAAATAAGAATAAAAACACAAATAGCAAAACTTTGGGACACCACAAAAGCAGTTATCAGAGGGCAATTTATAGTAATTAACACCCTCATGAAAGAAGAGAAGGCCAAAATGAACATTTTAACTCAGCACCCTCAGTAGAAAGAGAGCAACAAAACACATCTTCAACAATTAGGTGAAAAGAAATCATAAAGATTAGAGCAGAAATAAATGAGTTGGAAAAAAGAAAAACAATAGAAAAAAATCAACAAGTCAAGAAGCTGGTTCTTTGAAGGGATTCACAAAATTGGCAAACTTAACAAAGGAAAGAATGAGAAAATGCAGATATCAAGACAAGAAACAAAAGGGTGATACCACAGCAGATCCAAACAATAAAAATGAACAGTACATGCCAATGACAGAGTGTACTCCAACAGATTCGAAAACCTAGATGAAATGGACAAATTTCTAGAAAATACTATTTACCCAAATTAAAGTAGACGGACATACAAAACTTCAACAGACCCATAACAAAAGAAGAACTAGGGTCAAGTCATTTAAAAAAATCGCAACCAAAAATGTGTAGGACTGGATGGCTTCATTAGAGAATTCTACCAAGTATTCAGAGCAGAGCTGTTACCAATTCTACACTGCCTATTCCTGAATATATAAAAAGATATAAAATTCTTGGACTCATTTTTAAAGAAACCATAACCTTGATACTAAAACCAGGCAAATACACTACAAAGATAGAAAACTCTGGACCAATTACATCTTACAAAGATGCAAATATTCTCCACAAAATCCCGGCCAATAGAAAAAAAATCCTGGCCGATAGAATCGAACTATATATAAAATAATGTACTTATTGTCATGATTGAACTATTGTATTGTATGATATATGGATTAAATTACAATAAAACTGTTTTAAAAAAGAATCTATTGATTTTTGTATGTTGATCTTAAAGCCTGTTACAGTGCCAAAATTTTCAATTGGTTTGAACAACATTTTATTGAGTCTTTAGGGTATTTTATATATAGGATTATATCATCTGCAAATAGAGAGTTTTTCTTCTTTGCCAGAATATTAATAATAATAATAACAACAAAGATGCCTTATGATCAAGGGGGACTCATACCAGGTACACAAGGGTGGTTCATCATTAGAAAAGCAATCAATGTAATCTACCATGTAAACAAACAAAGAACTACATGATCATATCAATTAATACAGAAAAGGCATTTGACAATATCCAACACTCATTCCTGATAGAAACAAGCAATAAAATAGGAGTAGAAGGGAATTTCCCCAACTGAATAAAGGCCATATGTTAAAATCAATGGCCAACATTTCACTCAATGGGGAATACTGAAACATTTGTTTTGCGAACAACACCAGTCAAGGATGCCCCTTATCGTTACTCTGATTCAACATGAGGCTAGAAAACAAAAGGAAATCAATGACGAAGAGGAAGCGAAACTGTCACTATTTTCAGATGATCTGATTTTATATATAGAAAACCCCAAAGAGACCACAAAATTTGTTGGATATAGTAGGGATAGGTGGCAGGATACAAAATTAGCACACAAACATCCATTGGATTCTTGTACACTAATGAAGAGAACACTGAAAAATAAATCAAGAAAAGAATGTCATTTACAAGAGCTACAGAAAATATGAAATACTCGGGAATAAACCTAACCAGAAAAACAAAAGACTCGTACAAAGAAAACTTCAGAACACAACTACATGAAACCCAAAGAGACCTAAATAAATGGGAAAGTATTCCATGCTCATGACTATGTGAACATGTCAGTACTACCCAAAGCATTATATAAATACAATGCAATTCTGGACCAGGTCCCAATTCCACTCTGTAAGGAAATGGAAACACTGATTACTAGCTTTATATGGTGAGGAAAGGGATCCAGAATAATTTTTTAAGAAGTATAAGTTAGGAAACCTCTCACTACCCAGCCTTAAAACCTATGACAGTAGTCAAAATAGTCTGGAACTAGTTCAACGATAGGTACAGAGACCAATGGAGCCACATAGAAAGCCCAGTAATAAATAAATCCACATACAGAAAACTGATATTCAACAAAAGGCCATACGACATTAAATGGGAGAGAGTGTTTTCAAGAAATGGTACTGGCAAAATTGGCTCTTCATCTGCAGAAGAATTAAACAAAACCTATACTTCACACCGTGTACAAAACCAAACTGAAGCTGGAGAAAATACCTAAACATAAATCCCAGCATTATAAAGATCACCAATATGAAAATAAGGATGAATTTAAGGGTCCTATTGCAGAGCATAAGCATGCGATTAAACATAAAGGAAGCAAAGTAAAAGATGAAACAGATGACTGGGGCCTACTAAAAATAAGAACTTATGTGCATCAGAAGAGTAAAAAGAGAAACAATTGACTGGAAAAAATTTAGTAATGACATAATGTATTAGAAATATAGAAATTGTAGAAAACTGCAATATATCAAGAAGAAAAATCAATCCACTTAAAAGGTGGACAAAGGATATGAACAGATAGTTTACAAAAAAATGACATCCAAAGGGCTAACAAATGTGACAAAATACTTACACTTACTAGCCATCCAGGAGATGAAAATAAAAACAATGATGAGCTATCACCTTATACCTACAATGACAACCTAATTCATATAAACAAAACAACAAATGATGACAAGCATGTAGGGAGTTGGGAACCCTCATGCACTGCTGTTGAGTCTGTAAATGTGTATAACTACTGTTCAAACTGATATGCTGCGACCTCAAACAACTGGGAATAGAAATTCCTTGATTCAGCAATAGTTCTACTGGGTATTTACTCTAAAGAAGGAAAAGCCATAACATGAGCAGACACGTGCACCCCCATGTTCTTTGCAGCATTGTTCATAATAGCAAGAAGTTGGAGACAGTCTAAATGCCCAACAGTAGAAGAGTAGATAAATTCTGATACATACACACAATGGAATACTATGCATTGCTAAAAAAATACAATCATAAAACCATGAAATATCTCACGCCATAGACAGAACCGGAAAACATTATGCTGAGTGAAGTTATTGTTGCTAGGTAGCGTTGAATCGGTCCTGAGCCCATGCCAACAGAAGGAAACACTGCCAGGCTCTGCACCATCCTCACAATTGTTGCAGACTCTGTGTCAGTTCATCTCATTGAGGACCTTCCTCTTCTTTGATTCCCCTTTACCAAGCATGATGTCCTTCTCCAGAGACTGCTCTGGCCTAACCACATGCCTTAGGTACTTGAGAGAAAGTCTCGCCATTCTTGCCGCTAAGGAGCACCGTGGCTGTACTTCTTCCAAGAGAGATTTGATTGTCCTTTGGGCAGTCCATGGTACTTCAATATTCTTCAACAGCAACACAATTTAAATGAATCGATTCTTCTTCAGTCTTCCTTATTCAATGTTCAGTTTTCACATGCATGCGAGGCAATTGAAAATATTATGGCCTGAGTCAGGTGCACCCTAGTCCTCAAAGTAACATCCTTGCTTTTCAATACTCTAAGGAGGTTATGGAACATATTTACCTAAAACAATTTGTCTCTTGATCTCTTGACTGCTGCTTCCATGAGTATTGATTGTGGATCCAAGCAAGACGAAATTCTTTTCTCCATTTATCAGGATGCTACCTATTGGTCAATATGTGAGGATTTTGAGCTTCTTTACATTGAGTTGTAATGCATATTGAAGGCTTCAATCATTGATCTTCATCAGCAAGTGCTTCAAGTCCACCTCACTTTCAGCAAGCAGCGTTGTGTCAACTGCATACCGCAGGTTGTTAATAAGCCTTTCTTCAATTCTGATGTCACACTTTTTCCCCTATATAATCCAGCTTCTCTGATGATTTGCTTAGCATACAAATTTTAAAAATATCATGAGAAGATAAAACCCTGCCACACACCTCTTTGATTTTAAACCATGCAATATTCCTTTGGTCTGTTCACACAACTATCACTTGATCCATATACAAGCTCCACATACAAAAACAATTAAGTGTTCTGTAATTTTCATTCTTCGCAAGATTATCCATGGTTTGTCATGAACCACACAGCTGAATGCCATGGCATAGTTAATAAAACACTAGTAAACCTCTTTCTGGTAGTCTCTGCTTTTAGCCAAGATCTGTCTGACATCAACAGTGGTATCCCACCTTCCACATCCTCTCCTGAATCCAGCCTAAAATTCTGGCAGCTCCCTCTCATCTGCTGTGAGATAGTTTATTGTGCCAGCCTGGCCGATAAACACATGTGGGATTAATTGAAGGGCAGAGAGATAAATGGCTCGGTGAGTCTTGCCTTTCGTGTCTCTAGCTCTTTGACCACTGGACCAGTGTGCGGCTGCCTTGCTTGTTCTGTGCCTCAATTTGCAAGCTACACTATCCGTGTGACACCTAACCTATGGACTGTGTTGCTATAATTTTAGGCCCCTTTAAGACCTGCCTTGCCAGAGAATTGGAATGTACATCTCTGGAGTTGGGGACTGACTGTTGGTGACCTGGCTGATGGTTGGTGACCTGCCTTGCTGTTTGTTGCCTGTGCTGGGATAGCCTAGCTCTCCCTACAGAGGACTACCTGACAGCCCTCAAAACTTGAAGGACTCACAACTCTCTCATGGGAGTGAGTTGCACTGAGCCATTTGTACTGCTTTATAATTTAACTGTTCATTTCTTGTATTATCTATCTATCTGTATATAATTTAACAGTTCATTTCTTGTGTTATATACATCTGTATCTATATAACATTATCCGCAATATGGTGTTCTCTCTCTAGAGAACCCTGTCTAACACGCGCTGGAACTGTGGTTGGATGATCTTCAGCACACGAGGGAGAAGAGAAATCGAGGGGGCTGAGTGGTTGGGATTGAACATTGGGTGTTGAGTGATTTGAAATGTTGGATGCAGAGCTGATGGTCTGAAATGTAAATCTCTCTACCTAATTCAAAATAAAAATTTAAAAAATTTAAAGGTCATTCTATTGGGGGTTCTCACAGCTCTTATAACAAACCACACATCAATTGTATCAAGCATATTTGTACATATGTGGCCATTATTCTTTTCTAAACATTTTACTTTCTATTTGAGCCCTTGGTATCAGCTTCTCTTTTTTACCTCCCCCTCCCCTCCCCCACCCCTCATGACCAAATGATAAATTATTATTTCCATACCTTACACCAACTGCTGCCTCCCTTCACCTTACACCAACTGCTGCCTCCCTTCTGTTGTTCATCCGTGTGTGTGTGTGTGTGTGTGTGTTTAAGTGTCCATCATTGTGATCAGCTCCCCTTTCCTCCCCTCCACCTGCCACCTTCCCCCTGCCCTCCTGGTATCCCTACTCCCATTTCTATTCATCAGGAGTTTATCTCCAGCCTACCCCAACATGAAAGGTACCACTGGGGTCATGATAGGGTGGGGTGTGGAAGAGGCCTAGACTTTTCTTCAGCAATAGAAGGAAATGTTGAGGTGGTTCTCTGTTTACCCGCATGCCATCTGTCTGACAGGAGAATGACTGTACTTGCCCACTCCACTAGGGGGCCACTCATCCTGTCCAGAGACTGTGGATGCCATTGTTTGACAGCTCCAATTACTTCTTACAGCTTAAAAAAAATCTGTGAAGTGCCTCATACATGTAAAAGCTTGTATGAATTGTGTAGAGTTTAAGACTAATAGTAAAAAGATCACCAGGTTAAAACATAGAACAAAGTTAGACTTTTGAAGCCTGGCATGTGTACCTGCCCAGTTACAGTCTCTGTATTCCATTCTCTCAGGGGTATACCCTTTCTGGAGCTTTAGTCTCAACCATTCTTCATATGTTTTTTACCACTTAGAGATAACCAAGTTGTTTCTTACCATCTTGTGGTCTCATGACTGATTACTTACATAGACTAAAGAGCTAAACTGTCTCCATCCACATTTCAGTCCTGTCACATAGCAGTTGTACAATACTGGGAAATAACTTCTCCGTGCTCTGGTTTCTTTATCTGTCATATCGAAGGAATAATGGTTCCTACATTATAAAGTTGTTGTGTGAAAAATAAAGGAGTTTATGTTTGTAAACATTTATAATAAGACCTGCCACATAAAAAATTATGAAACTGTTCTTTCTTGTTATTTACATAAACCTGATTTCTACCTGCCTGTAGATCATTGATTCTCAAATATCAGCAGTGAAGGACCTTCTTTTGAAAATTTTTTCCAATCTATTAAGAATGGACCATTATTATAAGATAGAGTAAAATTGAAAACCTAGGAAAATGAAATTAAAAAGATGTGCAAAATTCAAATACTTTCCCAAAACAATAGGAACAAAAGCACCAATTTTCTTTTGTTACAGTCAATATAAATGAAGCTGCTGAAAAAAATTGCTGTAAATGTTTTTAAATGATAACTTTCAATTGCTGAACTTATCACAAATCAGTAACCGTTCAGTAACAGTTTGCAAATGGCCATCGCTGAGTAGGATTTCCCCCACTGTTTCCATTTAGCCTTCCAAGGGGTCCATACTTTTTCCAGGAAGTGAGGGTTGGCAGACTAGCTGGGGGAAGTGTGTCCAACTGTCTTTCTTATAACATTTGTCATTTCCTAGGCATAGAAGTCACTTGGTGGACTCACTCAGAAATAGTGAGGTTAAAATTTCACACCTTATCATTTGTTCCTGCTTTTGCCCCATTTGACAGTTGTTCTAGTTTTTATTATTTCCTGCTTTCTTCTTAATTGATCGAGTTTTTCCTCTGTTTCATTTTGGTATTGTTGTTGGGATTTTATTCTTTATATGAAATCCAGGGTGGGTAAACGTCTAAAGATAGTAACGGGTAAAGAGTTAGGGTAGGTAGAGATAGTAACTGGTTCAATAGTTAGGGCAGGAGAGACTGGGGAAAAGTGGAGAGCTAATAATGAGTTCTAGAATGAGGGAAATGTTTTCAAATTGTGGTGGTCATTGCACATCTCCTTTTAATATGTTTAAACTATGGGATTATATGGCATGTGAATTATATGCCAATAAACTGTTAAAACATTAACTTAAACATAAAGCATACTTAGTAAATATTCATTATCCACAGAGACCATAGTTTTTGTTTGTTTGTTTTTGTAGCTATTGGTTTTAAACCAAGAAAAAAATCTCTGGTCTCGAGGCATCTTCATCATAAAGAAATGATGCAGATGAAAATTCTAATTATTTTCTGAGTCTTGAATTAGAATGTAGTCTCATAGTACAGAAAGACAAAGGCTGTGCGAATTCTAGAAAATTATGGATAACATTGTGAAGAAGAATTCCAACATGCCTCGTTGTACTCACACAGAACCTGTACTTCGATCAAGAGGGAGTCATCCAAACAAAACAAGGAAATACTTGAGGTTTAAAATCAGCAAAGGAGGATGTCAGGGTGGTAGCTTATTCTGCCTGTATACTGAGCAAATAACCTGGGAAGCTGGACTATATGAAGAAGAATAAAGCATTAGGATTGAAGGACGGTGCATTACAAATGTGCAATATGCAGATGACACAATCTTGCCTGTTGAAAGTGAAGAGGGCTCGAAGCACTTGCTGATGAAGATCAAAGACTACAACCTCCATCACGGATTAAACCACAACAGAAAGAAAACAAAATTTCTCACATCTGGGCCAATAAGTAGCATCATGATAAGAAAAGAAAAGATGAAGTTGTCAGGATTTAATTTACTTGGATTTATAATCAATGCCCACAGAAGAAGCAGTGAAGAAATCAAATGGTGCTTTGCATTGGGAAAATCTTCTGCAAAGACCTCCTTAAGGCGTTAAAGAGCACAGAGTGGAAGATACACCCAAGCCATGATTTGTCTATTGCCCCACATGCATATGGAAGATCAAAGAAGAATCGATGTATTTGAATTATGATGTTGGTGAAGAAAATGGAATACATCACGGACTGCCGGAAGAACAAATAAATCTGTTTCGGAAAAACTGCAGACAGAATGCTCCTTGGAAGTGAGGATGGTGAGACTTCATCTCACATTCTTTGGACATGTCACCAGGAAGCACCAGTCCCTGGAGAAGGACATTGTGCTTGGTAAAGTAGAGAGTCCGCAAAGAGAGGAAGATGCTTTATGAGATGAATTGACATTGTGTGAGACCGGCTGCAATCAAGGGCTCAAACAGCAGAAGCTGTGAGGATGGTGCAGGGGGAGAGAGTGCTTCATTCAGTTGTGTGTAAAGTTGTGATGAGCTGAACCCCTTTGGACAACATCTAACAGCAATAGCAACTGTTGTTACATCCCCTGCTGCCTCGCTCCTCTTCAGCAACGCTTTGAGTCCTGTGGATTTGGAAAACTGTTCAGACAGAACAGCCGTTGAGAGATGGACGCAAGTTTGAACCATATGAACCTGGCAACATTTTATTTTTGACCATGGAAAAGGGAAATTGTATGAGATCCGATCTTCTATTTTAGTTCTCAGGCTTCACTGACTACTTCTCACGGACCGACTGAGCTGTCCTCACCCAGAGATGGAAATCTCCAGATTCCAGAAGCTCACGCAAGTCTAAGGTTGTGGAGGGAGGCCGGAGAAGGATGGCCCGGCAGTCTCATCTTTAGGAGTCCCTGGGTGGCACAGATGGTTAAGAAACTAACTGTTAACCAAGAGGTCCGTGGTAGAAAGACCTGGAGAGGGGGTTCTGTAAAGACTACAGTCTGGAAAAGCCTCTGATGGACAAGTCTACCCTGACGCACACGAGGTCACCGTGAGTGATAATTGACTTAGTAGCAACTCATTACCTGAACCCAAGGTCAGAGAGTGGTCTTTTCTCACCTGGAGCCATCTGTCAAAAAGAGCCTCTTTCCCCATTTGAGATGGGTACAACCTACCTAACCAAGAGGATCAAAGTTGGGACTCTGGGATTCTTTCCCAAGCTTCACTGTGAATTGGCAATCTAGGTCATTCACCTCCTCAGTACATTTCTACTGAGACTTGGAAACATCCACACTTGACTAAAATTAGATTTTAAATTGGACAGAATTTAAATTTCAGTCACATAAAATGTAAGTCGGAGCTTCCTCTGAGTTAGAAAATGGACTCTTTATTTTCCTATTTATTTTTAAACTATTAATACTCACACATGACTAAATGAGAGGCTCTGCCTACCTTGTGGGAAAAAATGACTGGATTCTAGAAATTGATCAGAAAAAAAAATCACAAAGGCTGTTTGGATTTTGATCAAAAATAGTAAATCTGTTGACCCAGGATTAACATGCGTGCTTCTGGAAAGCCCCCAGAGAAGAGATTTCATCGTCATCCTTTCTGAATGAAGAAACGTGTCAGTTTCTGCTTGCCTGAAATCTGCCTTACAAAATGTGTGCCTGCCACTGGTCCTCCGAGTGAGGGACAACCTGACAGTAGCTGTCACAGGTTGCTGATCCTTCTTGGGGGAGTTGTGGGCTTGGGAGGGCAGGAGCATGGCTGCTCTCTGGTAAGAACCCCTCCCTCCTGCATGTCTTCTCCACATGCACACACATAGTCACTTTCATAGAGATATACACCAGGAGACACACAGAAATCGGCCACAAAGACACCCACCCACACCCACACTCACACCAAATGCATTGCCAGCAGGCCGGGAACATCAGCAGAGAAATTGCTGATTGATACTGAGTTTTCATTTTCTGGAAGGGAGAGGTCCACAAAGACTTCCTGGCATTCTGTGAGCTTGTTTCCTTTTTCCAGAGAGGTTCTGCTCCTTGCTCCAGAGGCTCAGCCAAGGCTGAGCAAGATCCCAGAACCCAGGGAAGGCTCCCAGTAAGGCACCGGGGCTGGTTTCCAGCAGGGCACCTCCCCACAGCCACCTCCCTCCAGGAAAGAGCTGGCAGGCCCTGCTCTGGATTAGGACAGCACTAGGTGCTGATTGCGTTGTGTTTGTTGTCTTTGCTCCCAATCTTTGTGCTAGAAAATGAGGGCAGCCCTTGTGGGTTCTGATTAGAAGCTTTCACGTATCAAGTTTCTAAATTCGCAGAATGTTGTAAGCTAGAAAGATTGTGTGTGTGTGTGTGTGTGTGTGTGTGTGTGCATGCATGCGTGCATGCAGAGAGAACCACATATTCAAACCATTCTCTATTTCTGCACCTCATACTGCCAATTACAATCTGCTTGGCGGTGTGAAACTGACAGCCGGCAGCAGTGATGGAGACAGGAGGAATGGCGAACAAGGCTTTGTGCATTCTCAGCTTTAGAGAAAATGTTCAGTGGGGCAGGCAGGCATGTAACTGGCAGGTTTAGGAATCAGTAAAAACCAAGAACTGGAAGTCCTAATTTATCATCTGTTTCAATACAAGGCTAGACCCAGGCTATTTAATATAATGCATTGTTTACAAGTGGAGGAGAGTGGAAGTTATTGATGCATTACAAATGCAGGCAAATGCATCTCAGAAGCCAAGGGGTAGGTAATAACAATTGCAGGAGACTAAATTTGACTTTAATCCCCTGAAGAATGGCATGCATACAGCTTAAAATGATAAAAGCTGGAAGGGGTGGGGTGGGAGGGAAAGAGAGGGAGGGGGAGGGAGACCCAGAGAGTCTGAGTAAGACAGGGAGAGCAAGAGAGAGGGGGAGAGAGAGAGAGGCAGAGAGAGAATAAAGAGAACTCATTGTCTTTGGGAATATGTATTTTATAAATTAGGAAATAAAATGGAAATTGCAATAAAAGAATTTTTTAAACCTTGTTTTGGTAAACAATATCATGAGGGGTAGGGTGTTTTTGGAAGCGTGCCTGGTGTCATGGTCAAGCAGACTTGTGGAGCTCTTAGAAAATCTCAAAGGCAGGAGTCAGAAACTGCGCTTGTTTGGTAAATGCACGGGGCTGTGCCCAGTTCCTGTTAGGACCAGCCCAGTTTCACCTCTCCTCCTCTGAGCTGTGGTGACAGGGCTGGATGTGAACAAGCTTGCCTTGTCTTTGTGGCTCATATTTAGCATGGTTGGCATTTAGGACATGATGCTTTGGACATTGTGGGTATTTAGTGAATGCTGACTGAAGAGGAGGACACAGAGACATCCATGAAGAAATGATGTGGTTCTCAATGTCGGATTCTCAGCTACACAAGTGGCTTTAGTGTAAGCAAACCAGAGCCCATCTCCGTCCATAATGAAAACAATATTCTACAACATCTTTGGCAAAAGTGTCCAACCACTGGGGGGGAGGGGGTGAATCATGCAACAGCACTGGAACCAGTCTGTTCCTTTTTGGAATAGTCAACATTCCCCAAGGCCAGCTGCTAACCTAAAAGGTTGGAAGTTTGAATCCACCAGTTGCTCGGTGGAGGAAAAGACCAGGGATCTACCCTCGTAAAGACTGCAACCTGGGAAAACTATGGGTCCGCGCGACTTTGTTCTAGCTGATTGTTATGAGTCAGAATTGGCCCAGGGACACAAAACAGCCACATTCAGTGGGCGCTTGCTCTGTGTCTTGTTCTCTCCTTATGCCTCTACCTTCTTGGAGAGTCACTAGAGTATTCTCTTTTTATGAATGCCCACCAGTGGCGGAGGGAGGGATTCAGACATAGGCCAGGCTGACTCTGTAGGTCACGCTTTTTACTGCTAGGAAATTGTCTTCCTCCTCACAAGCTGAAATTTATTTCCCATTCCCACCCAATGGTCCCAGTGCAGTAGTCAGGCCCATGTGATGGTGTGTCCAATGTTGGATTTCCATGATCAACATGTTTCACATTTGCCTGGTTTATGGGTGTGTTTGCAGTGTACCATCTGCCTTCTCTGGTGATTCAGTAGCAAACAGAGGGAGCAAGAAGATTGGCACTGGAAGATCTTTCTCTGACAGCTTTCTAGCTGTGACAGCCAACTGCCCCCAGCCTGGGTCGTGGATGGAGCACAGGGAGCTCTATGTCAGACTGCACAGAGTCACTATTTGTGGATCACTCCTTAGCGATAAACAAAGGAAACTACCCCGGAGAACACAGAGTGGTGTGGATGACCACATCTGTGTGCTTAAGCTGGTTAACTCCCAAGGGGCACCAGTAATTTCACCTCTCAAGGCTAACCCCAACATAGCAGACCCTCAGTAAACATTTATGGACTATCTGATCTGACAGCATTCCAGCTGGTGGCGATGCTGCTAGCCTATGTCCTCAGAAGGGCTGAGCCTGAAAAGAGAAAGTACTTTCCATGTGGATAAACAACATTGTGCTTGGCCTTGACCTTGACCATTTGCCCATGGCTTTGTGGTAAATAGAACTCCACATCTGAAGTCTATTCTGTTGACATGGTCTTACATTTCTGTGCTTTGTATCTTTTGGCTGAGGTTTACTATGGGAACCTATAGACAAGTCATCTCTCTTTGTCACAGATAAGTGCTCCCAGAAGTCTTCAGAGAGAGAACTAAAGTATTCCAGTACGTACAATGCCTCAAGTCAAATCTATGGGTTCCCTTTTCCGTTAACAGGCTTTCCCAGTCACATACGTATGAAAAACAGAGCCATCTTGGTCTTCTTTCCTGACTCTCATGTTCAATAGGCTGTTTATTCCTAGTGACTTTATCTCTGAACTGTCTCCTAGGCTAGTTGAGGTCTTTATTATCTCTCATTGAAGCAATGACAGTGACTTGCTAACTCGTTTTCCTGCCTCTATCTCTTAATCTGCTTTGATTGATCCGCCACCTAAGCAAAGAGAGAGCTTTCTAATGCAGTGGTTTCCATACTCTGCCCCCAGGAGTCCAGGAGTTTCCCAGAGATGTTTTCAGACCTTCTGGATACATGAAGGGTCATGGCTCACGTATGGAGAGTGTCTTGGGGCTCTCGTTGCAATTCAATAATTTCCATTTTAAATTAATTTTTTTCTTTAGAGCTGAAAAATAAAATTAGGCTGTTTTTAAAAATCTGATTTAGGGCTTTTATATGAGAGTTCACTTAAAGAAATCTGGCGCTAAATTATTGGAAGACTTGTCTGAAAGACGAGACCCTGTGATAAGATGGAATTATATTAGGCAGTGATAAAAGTAACATGTAGGGTTGTGAAACATGAAAAATGTTTACTGTGTGTGTTGACTTAGACCATGGGAAGACCTGGATAAGGTGAGGTCTTTTTTCAGGTCTATTTACTGGTCTAGATGGCATGTGTAAGTATCCAGATGGATACTTGGAACAAATGAGTCAGTGTAAGCGAAGGAAACATTCTTTTGTCAAAGACTAAAAGCAAGTGGGTCAATCTGATGGCAAAGCCTACATTCTTGCCATCATAGTATGCAAATGAGAAAATTTGGAAACTGTAAATTGGTATACAAATGGGAGGTATTATTATTATTCTCTTAGTGTTTGAGAGAACATGTAACTAACTCTATGCCTTCTCTAGAAAAAGGGTTCAGTAGGTTCAGAATAAAAGACATAGCACTAATGAAATGCTAACCCATTAAAAACAAGAATAAGATGTTGCGATTGGGACTCAGAGTAACACGGTCCCATAGGGTTTCCTAGACTACACTTTACGGGAGCCTCTTGACAGGTCTGTTCTCCATCAGAGCAGTTGGTGGGTTTGAACAGTAGCTTTTTGGCTAGCAAATGGGTGCTTAACTGCTGCACCACCAGGGCTCCGTAGAAGTAAAATAACAAGAGCCAATTAAAAAAAAAGGAATACCAATAAATCAGAAAACTTATGCTAGCTTCCGGAGCTTCTTGTTCCAAACGGCCAAGAACCAGTTGCATGTGTCTTTTCATCTCTGTGTGTTCAGTTGGAAATAGCCATGGCAGGATTATTTGTACCATGGAAATTGGCAAATGCTTTAATCCAGAGACTTCTTTCTTCGTTTGGATTTCTGGTTGTTAAACATTTACTAGCATATGAAGAGGATAGGGAAGCCAGCATGAAGTATTTGTGTCCTTTCAAACTTAACCTCTTTGGAGTACTGCCCCCCAACTCCCTGAACTCAGGGGTTGTTTATATTTTCAACCGGTACCATACATAAACCACAACGTAATGTGGGCTTGTTAGAGAGCTCTCTTAAAAACAAACACATATATTTTATTTCTTTGGGTAACTGGCTGTGATGGAAAACATTTCTTCTGACCCATTCAGTTCCGTTTCTGCTGGAGAACAGTCAACGGGATGAAGGAGCATCAGGTAGACTCAAGCCCCAGATGCAGACGGTAAACCACACTGCTTCTGGAGCAACTGGCTGCTGTGACAGACCAAGAGTAGTGTTCCTGTGGGATTCGTTTATGGAGATCTTTCTGCCATGCATTCGTCTTTTTAACTATATATACTTCTCAGGAGAATTAAACTGTAAGACATATCTTTTTGAATAACTGAAAAGCCATTAGGAGAGCAGTCTGGAAGGTGAAGAAAAAGCATTCACAATGTTTTACTCAGAATTTTGAAATTTTGTAGTTGGGCATAACTCCTTTGTAATATTCGTGACGTGTAGATATTCTTCATATACTGTTACAATAATTTGGTCATGAATCCGGGTCATTTGGAAATCAGTGAAACTACAGTTATTTTGGGACTCTATAAAATAATCACTTAGAAATATAATTTAAAACAATGTCCTGATGGTGACATAGATTCATCATTTAAATACATTTGATTGTCAAGTATAGATTTTGCCTTCTGGAATGAAGTCTAGGGTTTCCCTAGGTCGTGCAAATGGCTAAGGGCTCCGCCATTACTTGGAAGGTTAGCCATGTGAAACCTCCCAGATGTGACTTGGAAGACAGGTCTACTTATCTGTTTCCAAAAAGTCACATGAAAACCCTGTGAAGTAGTTCTGTTTTGCGCAAATGGGGTTTCCATGAGTTAGCATACACACACTCAATGCCTACTGCGAAGCTAAGGTTGTGTGTCAACTTGGCTGGGCCATCTTCAGTGGGTTGGCAGTTTTGATGTTGTTTGGCAGTGATAGAATGAGGCAGTCCTTCCCAGGAAGAGATGATGAGATCAGCCATCAGTAGCTAATCAGTTGACAGGCGCTTCCTCGGTTGTGGTCTGCATGCAATGTCTAAGGACGTCATTCTGGCAAAGCTCTCTTGTTTTTTGCTTGATTTGGATCTTGTACCTGGGTGTCATTGTCTGACCTCTGGTTTTTTTGGGTTAAGTCAATGGTATACCATACTGCCTGCTCATCTTGGGATTCATTAACCTCCACAGCTGGATTTTCCAGCTAATGCAGGTAAGAGGAGCCCTGGTGGCAGAGTAGTTACGCATTGGGCTGCAATTCCCCAGGTTGTCAGTTTGAAACCACCAGGAATGGTGGGAGAAAGATGGGGCTTTCTACTTTAAAAAGAAATTGATCCCCATTATTTTTAACTAATTATTTTTGATCGTTTTATTAGGAGCTCATACAACTCTTATCACAATCCATGGACACATCAATTGTGTAAAGCACATTTGTACATTCATTGCCCTCATTATTCTCAGAACATTTGTTCTTCACTTAGGCTTCTGGCAACAGGTCCTCATTTTTTCCCCTCCCTCCCTGCTTTCCCTTCCCTCATGAACCCTTGATAATTTATAAATTATTATTTTGTCATATCTTGCCCTGTCCAACATCTCCCTTCACCCACTTTTCTGTTGTCCATCCCCCAGAGAGGAGGTCACATGTAGATCCTTGTAATTGGTTCCCCCCTTCCAACCCACCCTCCTTCTACCCTCCCAGTATTGCCACTCACACCACTGGTCCTGAAGGGATCATCCACCCTGGATTCCCTGTGTTTCCAGTTCCTATCTGTACCAATGTACATCCTCTGGTCTAGCCAGACTTGCAAGGTAGGATTGGGATCATGACCAAGGGTAATGTAATCAAGAGGAATTGCTGAAACCCAGGTGGGGACTGAGCATGATAGTGGGACAGGAGGAAAGTCAAAGAAAATAGAGGAATGAGGCAAAGGGAATTTACAGAGGTATAGCTAAAGACATGTACATATGTAAATATATTTATACATGAGGATGGGGAAATAGATCTATGTGCAAATATTTATAGGTTTAGTATTAAGGTAGCAGAAGGACATTGGGCCTCCACTCTACTCCCTCAATGCAAGAATATTTTCTTCTATTAAATTGGTATTCTTTGATGCTCGCCTTCCCGACACAACTGCTGAAGACACAGCAGATGAATAGGCAAGTGTGGTGAGGGAAGCTGGTGGTGCCTGGCTATCAAGGGTTGTGGCGTCTGGGGTCTTGGAGGCTTGAAGGTGGACAGGCTGTCATCTAGCTTGGAGGCAATGGAGACGGCATGGAGGAAGCACACCAGCCTGTGTGATCCCGGGTGCCGAGCAGATCGGTTGTCAGACATCAAAGAACAAGACATCATGCCGTTGTGTGCTCACCTCCATGATGCGATCGCTGAGGTCGGATGGGTGCATGGGCAAATGTGGCGGAGAGAGCTGGTGGTGTCCGGCTATCAAAAGATATAGCGTCTGGGGTCTTAGAGGCTTGAAGGCGAACAAGTGGCCATCTAGCTCAGAGGCAATGGAGCCTGCATGGTAGAGACGCAGCAGCCTGTGCGATCGCAGAGTGTTGAGGGGATCGGGTGTCAGGCATCATCAGAACAAAATTTCTTATCATAGTGATGAGAGGGGAAGTGTGGAGTGGAGACTCAAAGCCCATTTGTAGGCCACTGAACGTCCCCTTTTGGAAGGGTCTTGGCGGGGAGATGGAGGGGGGGGTGGCGGGGAATGTGTGTGTGTTAGCCAGTCAGGGTGCAATGTAGCAACAATGAAAAATACAACTTTCTTCTAGTTCTTAAATGCTTCCTCCCTCCCTCCCCGCCACTATCATGATCCTAGTTCTACCTTGCTTTCTCCTTCTATAAACTGATAGTCTTGGAAATTCACAGGGCAGTTCTACCCTGTCCTATAGAGCCATTATTTTGTCGGCATTGACTCAATAGCACTGAGTTTTGTTTTTCAGTCTTGTAGGTAAGCAAGGGAGGAAAACTCCCAGCCTGACATTTCACCCATAGCTTGGAGACTTGCCAGTCTCTACAATGATGTGTCCCGTTTCCTTAGGATAAAGCTCTCTCTCTGCATTCATATACAGCTGACCCTTGAACAACATGAGTGGGACATACGAGCACTGACATACGAGCAGTTGAAAATTTGTAAATAACTTTAAAAACATAACCACTAATAGCCTACTACTGAGAGGCACTCACTCTCACTGCCATAGAAACTCATATAGAATTAAGTTAATCTCTAATACAACCAAAAGGCTAACTGAAAGGGCAGCAGTTTGAAATCCATAGGGGTCATTCTACCCAGTGCTGTAGGCTGGCTGTGGGTAGGAATCAGCTTGATAGCCGTGAGATGTGTTAATTAAAATTTTTTTTGATTTTGAATGCCATCATGCGGTGTTTTACTAGAGGCAGGACGAAAGGAGAACTTGCCTCTGCAAGGCAGTCTGGTAAATATGTCAGCCCATTGCAAGCTTATCCTAATACAAGCGAGTGTGCGGAATGGTTAAATAATCAAACTTGAGGCCGCTACAGTCAGAGGAGATTGAGATAGACCAGCATGCCATCCATGGTTTTGCAGTGGTAGGCAAGGGAAGCAATTTGGATTTAGATTTGCGTCTTGATCTGCAAACTACTCTTGGATCATGGTGATAAATCCCCAATCGTTCCCTAGTAATGTTGGGGGGAACACAGAGGTTTCAGACAGTGAACCTGGGCACAGAGACAGAAAGCCACAGCCAGGTAAAAGAAAAAGATGATCCTGAGGTGATAAGGAACTGGCAGCAGGCATTTTGCAGAGAACATTGCAATCAAGCAAGCAAGCGCTCTTCTTTAACAACAATAGATGAAGACTCGTTTTGAAAGCTGAGGCCAAGAGATGGATATTTACTGAAATTAGTAATAATGACACCGATACCAGGAAGTAACCATTCCAGTACAAAATGGCACGGACCAAGAACAGCCTGGGACACTGAGGATTAGCAGAAACTGGATTGTGTGTGTGTGTGTGTGTGTGTGTGTGTGTAAGAGAGAGAGAGAGAGAGAGAGAGATCCTTACAGCATCAGACAAAGGCAATTCTCTATCACATCTGATGAGGGATTGTCACCAGTTCTTGAATGAGGGGAGAGTGCAAGTTGCTATCAGAACTCTTGTTGTAGATTTATTATTTATTGTTGTTTATATAATTGTGTTTTAAGTTAGCTGCATAATAATAAATTATATGCCGTTCTTATTCCACAGGGAAGATTCATTTACATTCATCCCGTCTTTTTTGTTGTTGTCTTTTTAGGCCTTGAATTAAAAGCTACTTCTTGTGGACTGATTTGTGGACCTTCTGACTTTTTCAAAGGCAAAATTCTTACCTCGAGCATGGCTATAATGGGCTTATTTTTGAAATGATACTTTCTACAGAAATGGTAATTTAGCTTCAGTTTGCTGCCTTGAACTATTTCTGCGCTCGACATGCCTAAATCTCTCAGAAGTTATCCTTCAGGAGAGGGGAGGCATGCATTGTACCAAGAACTGATCTCGTCCAGTGGCTTTGCTCTGGATATAAGAAGAAAGATGGAGAGAAAAGGAGGAAGTGAGAGACATGAAAAAATGCTTTTTCCAAAGGGAGCTAGGCCAGTCATCGCTAGACCAGCACTGGGACCTGGGTAGAGGCCATTTGCAATTATAATGTGGAGCAGCCTGAACACAGGGCCAGAGGGTGTCTGCAGCGGGCTGCAGGTTGGCAGCTGCCTCTTGAGGTATAACCCTTAAAGCTTATTAAAGCAATTAGTCTTTTGAGTTGCCTACCTCTCCCTCCCTAAAGCCTTGTTTGCAGACCCGGGTACCGGACAGTTGCTCGGCTAAGGTAACATGTGCCAGCAGTAGGGATGTGTTCTGATCACACATCTTCTTCCCTGTGCTCATTGTCCTTAGAAGCCCATGTGCCTGCGAGACTTGAATGGATGCTGAGACTTAAAATGCCTTTTTTTTTCTTTCCCTTTTGGTGGGGTTGGGGAAGAAGAGAGGGCAAAGAAGTGGAAGATGGGATATGAATTGGCTTATTTTCTGTGAGGTTGGAGTTACTTGCCTTTTATTTTCAGTTGATTGCCTACACAATCAGCTGGCCTCAGGGAAGCGAGATGGGCTTTGTTTGTGAAGTTCTGGGTCACCATTGGCTTTCTAGATCACCTCAGGTGGGGCTTTTCCCTTAGCTTGTGTTTTGACATCTGCGGCTTGGAAAATTCCAGATCTTCTCCTAGTATGCTTCCACAAGGACATAGAACAAACAATACAGCTGTGCGCTATAAATTAAAATGAGCTCTTAAAAAAGTATCTTGATTCTAATAGTCTGTGCCGTTTTCATAACAGTGAAAGGCAAATGGGCTATTTCCATCTCGGTCCCATTCACTATAGGCGACAGAACTATGGTCCAGCGTGGGGATGTGACTTGGCCAAGGTCACAGAATGATGTCATAGCAGCTCAGGAATGAAGATCCCAAACCTATGACTCCCCAAATCATGTTTTCCCTCCGTTCTCCCTTAGATTCTCGCCAGTGCCTTTGCTTAATGTATCTTGTCAATTCTGAAATCCTAGCCCTTTCGGCTCCTGTGCACACCACTCAACAAGGATTCTATGTAGATTTGAATGTAATTCAACCTGCCTTTCTTTAACAATGTGGTGAGATTGACATTTTAGCAGCATAAGTCCTTTTTTCCCCCGACAGATTATTTTCTTTATTCACATAAAGCCTGTGTTCTATTTTGAGTGCTGGGAGAATGTGGATTTTTCTTTTCTTTCTTTCTTTTTTTTTTCCGTTTAGAGTTTGTAGCAATTAGAGTCACAAATTAATTTCTCACATTAAGGGGGATGCTTTGTCTTCCAATCTGCACCTGCTCAACCCCATTTCCAGCTATTTGTAGGTTGTTGTACTAAAGAGGAAGAGGAAATGCTTATGCTGGGTCAGTGGGAATCACTAATGGCTAATCAATAACTGTGGAGTATTTAAAAACTCTGAAGAGACATGACATAGTGTTGTGAAAAACAGTGGGACCACTTAGTTGTGGTTTCACTTGTGTGGGGTTACCGGAAAGATCCAGAATTGACCATCCGACATCAAGCACCCCATTCATATGTCTTTTAATCTCTTCCAGCGCCGACAACAGACGCAGTATGTTCCCACCACCTATCTGCCTTGCCCTCAAATTAGCTTCGTCCCGGGTTTTTGCAGCAGAAGGTGTCAATATCCACACAATATTCTAAATGAGAAACGTGGACACTGTCTTCGGTTCCTCCTCTTTCTTCCCTCTCAACCACGGACACAAAAGCCACGAGGGGTAAGCAGCGGGCTGCCAACTGCAAGCTCAGTGGGTCAAACACGTCAGGCGATCCTGCGGAGAGAGATGAGGCCGTCGGTTTACATGAAGATTTACCACCAGGAAACACTCTGGAACAGTTTGACACGACAAGGCCACTTTGAGTTGTCAGTGACTTGAGGCCACGGTGCAAATTATAGACGGGTTTCATTTCTTACTCAGCACCCATCCCTTTCCGCTCCTGCTGTTTTCAGAACCCAGATTTTTCTTTGGAGATCACCCTAGGTGGCAGAGACACTGTACTTGACTAGTAAACTGAAGGTTGGCTGATATAGAACTACAGAGAGGTGCCCCGAAAGGGGATCTGCTTCTCTTTTAATGACAGCCAAGGAAGCCCTTTGGGGCCATTCTACTCTGTAACACATAGGGTTGCCAGGACTCGGAATTTACTTGAAGGCAACTAATACCAAGAGCAACAATGCCCTTTTGGTATTTGCTACGTGCTATTTGCTACATGTCTCTAGCCTAAGTGGCTGGCTCTTATTTGTTACCCTAATCCACAGAATTTCATCTCTATTGCCACAGGGATTGGCTCAGAGGTCCAAGCCATTCAGTGTGTGGTGCTTCCCTGGACCAAAGGTTGGTTCAGATTGGTACAGATGTTAGGCATCTCGGGTGGGAAATACTTCGGTTCTTGGCTTCCCAGGAGAAAGAATTCATGCAGAAGCCTGGTTTGTGATCCAAGTGGGTTTTTATAAAGGATGGAAGAAGTTTCAGGTTTTACAGTCTCAAAAATAATACATACCATTGGGGGAAGCATGCCAAAACGCAGTAAGCTGCACTGGGGCTCACCCCTGAACATGGGCAACCTCATAGGATTGCTCACTCACTCGTGGTGATCAGAGACCAGAGAGATAGCCGGGTGGTGGAGCGGGCGCAGGAGCAGGGTCAAGGGGAGAATGTAGAGGGGCCGAAAGGCTGGCTGTCCCACAACCACGGTATTTAAACCTCTGGCTGCGGAGGCTGGTCAAAAGTATTGGTTGAACCCATTGACTGAATGAAGGCTATTAAGCCCACCTGGGCCTAGTTTGGGCCGCCCAGGTGCAGCACCCACCTGGCTTGGGGGCTTGAATTGGAGCATGCCTCGTTAAAGTCTTTATGGATGGCTAATTCTCACCTAATTTTCATCCAACCTCCTCTAGGGGGCCCTGTGCAGGCATGGGGAGGGGCAATCCTAACACAAACAGAATATGCGAATCCATTTTGCCAGCATGGACAGTGGGAGGACAGAGTCATTCACCAGGAGGATCAGAGCCACATGCATCGTAGTCAGTCTCTCTGACTGAAGTGTGTCTGAAGCCCGCTCAACTGCTGGAATCTTGCCGTTACATGAGAGACCCACTTTCCTCCGTTATATTGGCCAGTTTATGGTGAACGTTCCAGCAATTCAAAGTATCCTTAGTTAATATTCCCCCTCCAATCACTACTACAGTTTACTGATTTGTCTTTTTTTAACAAAGCTTAAAATTCAACCTTCCTCTACTCTTGTGGTATCACTAGGCAGTTCAAGAGATAATTTGATGTCTCAACTCAAGAGATAATTTGATGTCTCAACTCAATGTCTGCGTTTTGAGAAACTTCCTATGAATGCAGAAACCCAACACTATAAAGATAAACACGTGGCTGGAGGCTCTAAAAGCCGCCCAACGTGTGGAGTGTTTCATAGTCTGGGGAAAAGTCTTACGTACAGATGGCAGGTCCTTCACAAGTTTGCTTCACCAGAGAGTACCAGCCTCATCTTTCTTACTCTTTGTCCACATACCTCATGCTGGGATCACATAATGTGTGATTTCAGTTTCTTGATTTCTATACTCTTTTATAACACTGCGTCTTTGTACTTGCTATTTCTTATGCTTGCAGAGATTTCCCTCCCATTTCTGCCTGGAAAACGACTACTCATCCTATATATCCTGTGGAAATAAGAGATGTATCAGTCTGTCCTCAGGGGGTGGATGTGGCAACACATCAATTTGACCAGGACTAGATGGGGAATAAGCTGACTGAGGTCTCTAGAGTCAGCTGTCAAGAGACTACTTTCTGAAAGCAGAAGTCACAGGACTTTTGGAGCGACCTCAGCTCCGGAGAGGCCAGGGCAGAGGCCCACGAGAGTCAGGGTAGATTAACCCACAGGGGCCAAGTTAATGGTGCTATTGAATAGCAGAAACAGAAGAGAGGGCTGATCTTGAAGCTTCAGGCTGTGTGGCGGTATATCTGGACCTGGGCAATTAATATGAACAAGAAGGAAGTCACAAGTAGTAAGAGAATCCTGTCCTTCATACAGAGAGGGACAGAGAGACACGGGGCATCTTTGAGTGGTAAAAAGGTTTTAACATCTCAGCTGATAATTGTGCTGCTCCCTCCACCTGCCTTTTACACTCCCAGATTGTACCAAGTGGGGCCCAGCCCTTGCCTATATCATTAGTTCTTTTGTCCTCACTTCCTTCCTATGTTCTCCGGGACGATCCCCAGTCTCTGCCTTTGCTCTTGCTCTGGAACACTCTTCCCCTCTTGTCTTTCTGTTACAACCTGGTTCATCCTGCTCCTCTCCAGCATCCCCAAACATTCTTACTCATAATTCGATCCCCAAACTTTCTCCCTGCCCCAGCCTTGGATGAAACTACACTTTACACTTTGCTACCACGAAAATGGAAACTTCATTGTAGGATAAATACTTGGCCTTGTTTGTTTAGTTGCCTTTCTGTCTGACCAGAGAGTGAGCTCTTTGAGGACCAGGACTAAGTTTTGTTTATCTTCATAGCCGTAGCTGTTCCTAGTTCAGTGTAGCTCCATCCATGTTTAAGTGTTCGAATAAATGCATGGGACCTGATCTTGAGGGCAGCATGACATAAACTAGAGGCTACACCAGAAAGGCTTAACATAGAGGACCAGCAGAGTGAACTGAGCCCTGCCTAAAAGGTCCCACACCTTTGGATGGAGGACTGGGGTACTCGGCTGGGAGAGACCACATAGCACAGCTGCCCCATACCTGTGAAAGTGGTGGTCATTAGACCTTGGGAGAAACCCCTGGTTTGGTGGGTGTCCAATGGGAAGGGACCCAGAACCATGATATATTTAGTACCTCGATCCCCCCCTTGCAGAGACATGACAAGTTTTGATCTGTTGGTTAGGGATTTGAACTTGGAAGAATTGATCTAGGAAGCTTCCCACTGGCATCAAGTCCCACAGGGTTTCCAGAGCTCAGTCAAATGGGAGATCGATCAGTGTGGAGCAACAGCTCACGGGTTGTGGCCCAGAGTGGAACTGTCCCTGCAAGGACTTGTCATACCTACAGTGTCCAGAGTGATGTGCCTTTGTAAAGATTGATTGTGTTATAAGGGCAGTAGCCTTATGCCCCAGGGAGATGATTGACAATGTTTTACTTTTCTGCCTCTACAGGTTTTGTTTTCCTGCCTTTAGTTTGCTTGCTTTTGATTGTTTGTTTGTCTTTTGTTGTCTGCTAGTTGGCTTGTTGCTGTTGTTGGGGTAGTTGGCCTTATGGAGTTTTGAATTTGTCATAATATGACAGGCAGAGTAAGCCTGAGTCATGCATATCCCAGGTACAAGCAGATGGAATCTGGCCCCCACTGAACTCTAGTCCCAATGCAAGAACATTTAGTTCTGATAACATAGCCCCACTCAATATTCCCCTTCATGAAATGACCACTGAAGGTAAGGGTGCTACAGCAAAGTGTGATGAGGAAAACAGATGGTGCCCGCGGCTATCAATTGGAACAGTGTCTGGGGTCTTAAAGACTTGTATTCAAACAAGCAGCATCTAAGCTAGGAGTCAACTAAGTCCACATGGAAGAAGAACACCAGCTTGTATGATCCAAAGGCAACAATAACAAAATTCAAATATTATAAAGGTAAAAGTATCAGATCCTAAATTGGGAATATTTGTAGAGGGCTATGGAAGACAGTGGGGGCCCCAAACCCATCTGCAGGATATTTAGTAAGATTAAGCTGCTGGCAGATTCCCACTAGCCATAGGCAAGGGTCTAGAACAGCTTTACTATCAGCTAGGGATCATTGTGATGGTGATTATACTGGATTGAACTTGATACTTGGTCAGTTGACCATCCTCTTGACCCAACCTGAAATTCTTCTAGGTGCAAGTATTTCTTGCTAGTTTCATGACAAAAATTCTTCCCTGGCTTTTAAAATATTCACAGTGGCTTTTTCTTTCTAACTCAATATTTGTATTTTTTTCCTCCCAGTATTTGCAATTTTATATTATTATTATTTTATCCTTACCATTTTATTTTGTTTCTGTTGATTTTCCGGTTTGTGAAGTAAAGAAGGAGTAGATACATAGAGATAAGAATGGATGCAAAGGTTTATAGGGGAGGTAGGGATGGAGAGTGGGAGATGGGGAGGGTGAAGGGGCAGAGGGAGCAAACAATGTATGTGGGAAGGGGGAGGAAGCACTAGAACTGATGGTGATTACACAACTCATTTTAAAAGTGATTTAACTCTGGGGGTTGGGGAAGAGAAAATATTATAAAATTGATTGTGTTAATGATTGTACAACTCTCCTTGATATGGTTGAACTGCTGAATCGTGGGATATGTGGACTAAGTGCCAATAAAACTGTTAAAAAATGATTGGAAAACAGTAAAAGAAAATGCATGAATTAATTGAATGAAATAAAGACTGGACAATAAAGAGCAGCAACAATGTAAAACATTGTTACTACTATTAATAAAACTTAAAAATATAAACATTATTTAAAATTTTACTTTTGCTTGATGCCTGTCTCGACTTTCCTTGTTATGCATTGAGTTGTGTCCTCTTAAAATAAGTGTCAATTTAGCTGTCCATGATTCTGCCGCAGTCGTTAGCTATATAATGATGATATATTCATCCTCCATAAGGTAATCTGATGTGATCAGTCAATCAATTGTAAGGGAATAAAGATGGGATATGATAGCCTTTCTCAGGTAATAATTCTGATCCAATATAAGAGGATTTTTCCTAGGGTGTGTCCTGTATTACTTTTAATCTTATAAGAGGTAAAAAGAGTGAGAAATGAGAGAGGAGTGATCAGATTAGCCCCCTGAAAAAGAACTGGGAGAGGATTGAGTCCTTGGGGCCTAGAGTGCCCATGCTGAGAACCTCCTAAACTCAGGGTAGATTGATGCCAAGACACCTGGACACCTATTTCCATGGGACCCCAGGACCACAAAGGTCAAAAGGAGATTAGTGCTGCCCCAATAGTGAACATAGAGAGAAAGGCTTTCCCTAGAACTTATGTTCCCAACGTCAACTTCCAGCCTGTTAAACTGTGCATAGAATAAATTTATAGTTATTAAAGCCACCCTCTTGTCATAGTTCTGTTATAGCAGCACCAGAGAACTAAGACAGAATTTGGTATTGGGAGTGGGTGCTGTTCTAACAGATACCGATCCTGTGGAAGAAATTTTAGAATTAGACAATAAGGTAGCTGTTGAAAAGTTTTAAGGTGCCTAGTAGTAAATGTCACTAGTCATCTGTCAGTTTGTCTTACTGTGGTGGCGTGTGCGCTGGTGTGATGCTAGAAGCTAAGTTGCTGGTGTTTCAAATGCCAGCAGGGTCTCCCAGATTGAACAGGTTTTAGTGGAGCTTCCAGACTAAGAACAGACTATGAAGAAGGAATAGGCTGTCCCCTTCTGAGAAATTAGCCACTGACAACTTTATGGATAGCACCAAAACACCATCACATCCTGAAACCCTCACCAATGGAAGCAGACTATTGTCAGTGATGGTGCCAGAGATGAACCCCTGAAGTCCGAAGGAACTCAGACTATGACTGACATAAAGCTGCTTTCTCCATGATGTAGATGGAGTCAATCCCACGGGAACTTCATTTAAAGATGGGGTATGACTGAAAGCGAGCAGAAACAGCTGCAAACATTAATTAAAAATTGGAACTTGTAAGAAGTATGAACCTAGGTGTGTTAGTCTAAGAAACAAATTCATAGACACACTCACATGTGTGTAAGAAGGAGCTTTATATACAAGAGCAATTGAGTATTGAGAAAACATCCCAGCACAGTCCAGATCAATTCTGTAAGTTTGATATTAGCCCATATGTCTGATACCAATCTATAAAGTCCTCTTCAGACTCATGAAACACATCCAATGATGCTGAATGCAGGAAGATCACAGGCCAGTGGATGGATAGTCAGGTGGATCCAGTGACGTTGGAAGCATCTCAGCACTGGTGTGGGTCTCCATATGGCTCCTCCAGGTCCAGGATTCTTGCTGCCATCAGCATAGATCCATGTGTCTTGTCAGTAGAGAGTTTCTCAGGGAGTGAGCCTAGAGAGAGAGAGTCTCCTGCCTCCAAGCAGGAATACCAGAGTTCCCAGAATCCTCAGGAGAAGGCCATGCCCACACAGAGGCCTCATTGGCTATGACCTGATTGACAGGCTAGACTCCACCCCTTCACTCTTAATCCTTTCAAATTGACAAACGATTATATAACTACCACACTAGGAAAATGGGAAGTTGTCAAAAATGATATACATGAAGATCAATATTCTAGATGTTCTATTAATATGCTAGATTGGTATTGGCCATTTTGTATCCAAAAAAATCATATGGTTTACCATGCCAGTAATAACACAATCAAGAGGAAAAGTGTTGCATTCATCATCAAAATTGAGATTTCAAGATCTATCTTGAAGTACAATGCTGTCCGTGATAGGATTATAGCTCTCTTCCTTCAAGGAAATCCAATCAAAACAACTATTATTCAATTTTATGCACAAACCACAAAAGCTAGTGACAGTCTAAAGGTTTTAAGTTAAATAAGCGGCCACCTAGCAGAGAAGCAACAAGCCCACATGGAAGAAGCACACAGGACTGTGTGATCATAAGGTGTCCACAGAATCAGGTAAAAGTCACCAGAAAAGTCAAAACAAAAAACATATTATTGAGAATAAGGGAGGTTGGAGCAGAAACCCCAAACCCATCTGTAGAAAATAGGACATCCCCTCACAGAAATATCATAAAGAAGGGATGAGTCAACCAGGGTACAGTATATCACTGATGAAACACGCAATATCTCTCTAGTTCTTTGAGGCTTCCTCACCCCCATCCCCACCACTGCATCCACCCACCTCCACTATAATGATGCCAGTCCTGCCTTTCAGTTCTGGCTAGGCCAGAGAAATGTACACTGGTACAGATAGAGCTCACGACACATGAAACCCAGTCCCTCAGGAACAGAAATGGGAGTAGAGATAACAGGATGGTAGATGGAAGGTGAGGGAGAAGAGGAGGAAGGGGAACCATTTGCAATGGTCTGTGCTTAAACTCCTGTGGTAGTTAATAACCTGTTGTCTATTTGAGACTTATGAGTGAAGGGGTGTTTAGACCATCAAATCAATTTGCAGCTTGATGACTTCATCTGGAGGTGCTAAGGAGATAAATAGCTCACTGGAGACGGAATACAAGCTCACTCCCTATGAGCATGCTTGCTGACAAGACATGGAGCTATGCTAGAGCCCTGGAGCTGAAGGAGCCATGCGGAGACCCCTGCCAGCATTGAGATGCTTCTACTGCCACTGGATCCACAAGACTTTCCACTCACTGGCCTGTGAACTTCCTGAATTCGACATCATTGCACGTGTTTCATGAGTCTGAAATAGAATTTATAGATTGGTATCAGACATATGGGTTAATATTGGATTTATGGACTTGATCTGGACTGAGCTGGGATGTTTTCTCAATACTCAGTTACTCGTGCCTATAAAGCTCTTTCTTATATCACAGACTAGGCAAGCCAAATGGAAGAAGCTATGAGGCCAAAAAGCTGCACAGAATTTTCAAATGGCATCTCAGGAAGACAAAGTCAAACATTACAATGAAATGTGCAAAGACCTAGAGTTAGAAAACCAAAAAGGAAGGACATGCTCAGCATATTTAAAAACTAAAACAAGTCAAGGAAAAAAATCAGGTGTGGTGTTTAAATATTGAAAGAGATTATGGGAAAAATACTGAATGGTGTTGGAAGTATCAAAAGAAGATATACAGAGTACAGAGTCATTGTAAGAAAAAGAACTAGTCGACATTCAACTGTTTTACGTGGTAGCTTATGATCAAGAACCAGTGGTTTTCAGGCTTCCTTGAAACCATTAGACCAAAACAAGGCTCCAAGAATTGAGGGAATACCAACAGAAATGTTTCAGCAAGCCGATGAAGCACTGGAAACACTGACGAAGCATTAGAAGCCTTCACTCATCAAGACAAGGCAATTTGGAAAACAGCTACTTGGCCAATGGACTGAAAGAGATTCATATTTATACCCATCCCAAATAAAGGTGATCCAACAGAATGCTCAAATTAGAGAACAATATCATTTATATCACAGTAAGTAAAGTTTTACTGAAGATCATCCAACAATGGTTGCAGCAGTACTTCGGCAAGAAGCTGGGTTCAGAAGACAATGTGAAGTAAAGAAAGTCATTGTGGCTGTCAGATGGATCTTGACTGAAAACAGAATACCAGAAAGATGTTTGCTTGTGTTTTATTAACTATGCAAACATACTCGACTATATGGATTACAATAGACTATGGATGGCCTTGAGGATATGGGACTCTCAGCACACTGCATTGTGCTTATGGGGAACCTGTACGTGGATCAAGAAGCAGTGTACAAACAGGACAAGAGCATACTACATGGTTTAAAATCAGGAAAGAGGTGTATCCTAGATGCAGCCTCTCATCATACTTATTCAATCTGTGTGGCGGGAAAATCATCAGACAAGAATTTAGCATAAATATTAGAGGAAGGCTTATTGACAACCTGGGTTATGTAGATGAGATGACGTTGTGCGTTAGTCAGGGTAGACTAGAGAAACAAATTCATAATACATATGTGTATAAGAAAGAGGTTTAGGAAAGGGGGAACCAATTACAAAGATCTACATATAACCTCCCTGGGGGATGGACAACAGAAAAGTGGGTGAAGGGAGATATCAGACAGTGTAAGATATGACAAAATAATAATTTATAAATTTTCAAGGGTTCATGAGGGAGGGGGGAGCGGGGAGGGAGGAGGAAAAAATGAGGAGATGATGCCAGGGGCTTAAGTAGAGAGCAAATGTTTTGAGAATGATGAGGGCAATGAATGTATAAATGTGCTTTGCACAATTGATGTATGTATGGATTAGGATAAGAGTCGTATTAGCCTCTAATAAAATGATTTTTTAAAAAGAAATATGTTTATATGCAAGATCAGTTGAATATTGAGAAAACATCCCAGCCCAGTCCAGAGCAAGTCTGATATTAGCCCATATGTCTGATACCAATCTATAAAGTCCTATTTAGACTTACAAAACACATGCAATGACTCTGAATGCAGGAAGATCACAGGCCAGTGGGTGGAAAATCTTGTAGATCCAGTGGCAGTAGATTGAAGCATGTCAGCTCTGGGATGGGTCTCCACGTGGCTCCTCCCCCAGGGCACGGGGTCTATCAACACAGTGCCATGTGTCTTGTCAGTAGAGCATCTCTCAGGGATTGAGCAGAGAGAGAGTGTGTGTCTCCTGCCTCCAAGGAGGAAATTACAGGAATTCCCAGAATCCTCAGGGAAAGGCCATGCCCACACAGAGGACTTATTGGCTATACAAGGATTCACAGGCTAGATTCCACCCCTTCACTAGCAATCCTATCAAATTGAAAGCAGTTTAACTACCACACCTTGCTTACTCAAAGTAAGGAGGACTTGAAGCACTTGCTGATGCAGATCAAAGATGGCGGCCTTCAACATAAATTACAACTCAACATAAAGAAAAACCAAAAGTCTCACAAATGAACTAATAAATAGCATCATGGTGAATAGAGAAGACTGAAGTTGTCAAGGATTTTGCCTTGCTTGGATCCACAACCAGTGGAAGTGGAACGCAAGTGATCAAAGGGCACATTGCATTGAGTCAATCTGCCTCATAACACCTTTTTACAGTGTGGAAAAGCAAGGATGTTACTTTGAGGACTAAGGAGCACCTGAGCAAAGCCAGGGTGTTTTCAATGGCATCGTATGTATGTGAAAGTTATTGAATAAGGAAGGTGGAAGAAGAATCAATGGATGTTTATTATGGCGCTGGCAAAGGATATTGAAAGTATACCATGCACTGCCCAAGGAGCAAACAAATCTGTCTTGGAACAAGTACAGCCAGAGTTCTCCTTAGAGGCAGGGATGGTGAGATTTGCTTCACGTACGTGGGTCATGTCAGAAGAGACCAGTCCCTGGAGAAGCACATTGTGCTTGGTGGAGGGGCAGTGAATCAGAGGAAGGCCCTCATGCGATGAATTCACAACCATGGTTGGAAGAATGGAAGCACAGGACTCCGCAGTGTTTTGTTCTGTTACATAGGATTGCTATGAGTTGGGACTGACGCGATGGCACCTAACAATGACAACAGCAAACGCCTACATTGACTTGAGAGACGGCTGATGGAATTATGGATATCAAGACAATTCTGGTGAGGGCTCGGAAGGAAGATAAACGAGCGGTAACACTGGAGGCAGTACAGAGGATGAAAAGCAGCGGAAGAGAAATGGTGGCAGCTGAAGCAGGAAACGAGTGGGAACTAGTGTGCAAGACAACTCACGGAGTGCGAGAGTAGAATGGCTTTGGGCAGAGACTACTGGCATCATCAGGAGCCTCCCAGCACTGATGAGCACTTCCCTGATCAGGGCAAATGTTGAGCTAGCACAAGAAGCCAAGGGACTGAGCAACTGAGAGGCCAAGGAGCCAGGAGGCTGACACTGAAGACAAGAGGAGCATGAGAAACAGAGCTGTCTCAGTCTCCAAGGGCAAGGCCATTGTCACCTAGGTTTTAAAGGGTTAGGTCTTCACCAACTCAGTTCTGGAGTGTGGGCCAGCCATGCATGTGGCTCCAAGCTGAGGGCTGGGCTAGCCATATCTGAGGGGCAGAAGATTGGGGCCTCCTGGGAGCAAGGGCGTGGGGAGCTTATGGTGTGGGATCAACACTCAGTTGAACTAGGAGAAGAAGGCCACCCAAGTGGACACCACAGAGTTACCATCTCAGTGGCCCTGGGAGGCAGAGCTGAAGCTCAGAACCCAGGGACTTGGCTCCAGAATCCAGTGAGCATGACCAACACCCCAGACTGGAGCACAAGACCACTATCTAGAGCAGTCGTTCTCAGCCTTCCTCATGCCCTGACCCTTTCATACAGTTCTTCATGTGGTGGTGACCCCAACCATAAAATTATTTTTGTTGTTACTTCATCACTGTCATTTTGCTATTGTTATGAATCAGACGATCCCTGTGAAAGGGTCATTCGATCCTCAAAGTAGTTGCGACCCACAGGTTGAGAACTGCTGTTCTAGACCCAGTTACGATTGATGCCAAGATACATGGACATCTCCAAGGAGCATCCACAGATGTTGAAAGGAGACAAGGATATTCCTCCAGAGCTGAGAGGGACAGAGATAGATAGATAGATAGATAGATAGATAGATAGATAGATAGATAGATAGATAGATAGATAGATAGATAGATAGATAGATATTTTATCGGGAGCTGCCCTGAATTTGGACTACTACCCTCCTAAACTGTGAGAGAATAAATTTCTATTTACTAAGGCCATTTACTTGTGATATTTCTGTCTGATATTTCAGACACCTAAAACACCCCCCAAGACAGAATTAATGACTGTTTCCTTAGAACTCTCTTAGTATGCTGTATTTGACTTTTTTTTCCCTCCCAAGATGCTTCATGCAAATTGCAGTTTATGGCTGGTGCGTCCTGTCTCCCTCACCCGATAGAAATGCCCTTTAGGAGAGGGCGGTGATGTATTCATCCTGAGATACTTCCCGGTGCCCACCTCGGTGTTTTCAACATTAATATTAAATGAATTCCTGGCCTCCTTCCACCCGAGGACAAATATCTTCATCTCCACCCATCTCCTTCCCTTTCCTGGTCTCAGAGGCAGCAGCAAACTTCCTCTAGTCTCTCCTCCTGTGCCTTGGGAGTTTCAGCTGTGGCTTGAATCTACAGATTTCTTTAATTATTTGGCCGCTAATGTGCTCATGCAAGCCTTGAATCAGTATAAGAGGTCTCTTTGCCTCCTGAAGAGGGACCTTTATGCTTCTGTGTGACTTGGTAAAGGGAACGAAGAGAAGCCAGGGAGCGGGGCTGGAGAGGAACAGGGCAGAAAAGAGAAAATGGATTGTCTGAGGAAAGAGCTGTGGAAGGAGCCAACCCCCTAAGTAGCCGAGGAAGCCAGGCTGGTTGTTGGTGTTCATTGGTGTCAGGTTTGTTGGTGTTCGTTGGTGTCAGTGCAGAGCCAGGACTTGGTCTGCGATTGGAAGGGTTTAATCTGATTGTGTAAAACCCAATGGGGGTAGCCTCTGATGCTAACCAGGGATTCTAGCCTGAGGCGCTTGCCCTGTTGCTTGTTTATTGAGTCTCTCTTTTGAGGTGACTGCTGTTTTCCTCACAAAGTAGAACCATGTGAATGCTGTGAACTGGTGTCCAGTCCCGAGAGGAGGCAGTGCGGGAGGGGTGGCTAGCTTCCTAAGGCCCGAGCCACAAAACAAAGCCCTGAGCTTCGAAGGCAGTTGTTAGCTAGCCCAGGATTACAGGATTCTGAGGCAGGAATGAATCTTGGAGATCACTTGATTTAATGGCTAAGGATAGTAATAGAGGAGATCCTGAAAGGTTAAGTGATCTGCCCAGAGCCAATCAGACAATCAGGACTAATTCCCAAGGCCTTAGCTCATGCGCTTTCTCTACTGTATCAGACTGCTTATGCAGGCCAGAGCTCTGGCGAGAAAGGGCCTCTCGGAGATCAAGTCAAGCACAGACTCCCATCCTCAAGGGCTGAGCGTTTGCAGAGGGATCCCAGAAGTTGGCTGACACTATGGTGATATGGAGATGAGGGCAGAGAGTGGGAAGGACGCTTCTGGTGACTTTTCCTCCATAGTCTGTTTGTACCCAGAGGCTCCTTAGCGTGAATATTACTATACTCTACAATCCCTGGAAAGTACAAAAGGTTACGTGTGAGGTGACAAACAGAAAGGCTGGTATTTCAAACCCACTCAGAGGCACCTTAAGAGAAAGACTTGGTGATTTGTTTCTAAAAGGCCACAGCCATGAACAAACCAGAGGGCACACATGGCATTATCATGAGTTCAATGGACATATGACAACTGGTTTGGTCTTGCTTTGGTATTACACTGATAAAACCAAATGTACTGCCATCAAGCTAATTTTGACTTCCCCCTCTCTCTCTCACTGCCATTGAGTTGATTCTGACTCAAATGACAGGGTAAAACTTCCCTTGTGGATTTCTGACACTTAAATCTTTATGTAAATAGAAAGCCTCATTTTTCTCCTGAAGAGCTGCTGGTGGTTTTGAACTGCTGACCTTATGGTTAGCAGCCCTATGCAACCAGGGCTTCATATTCTGACTTACAGTGGTCCCATATAGGGTCCCATATAGGATTTACAAGATTGTTAACCTTTACAGGAGCATAAACCTCATTTTTCTCCTGCAGAGTGACTGGTGAGTGGTTAGCAGCCTAATGCCTAACCCACCGTGCCACCAGGAGTCCTTTGGTTTGGTATGACTCTGTGCTAATTTCTTTACAGATGAATATGGCTAATTCACTCCAGTCATCTTTTTCCTTCCTCCCTTTCTGTTTTTCCCTTTCCCGTTTCCCCCATTGCTCCTCCTCCTCCTTTTCCTTCTTCTGCTATGTCTTCTTCTTTTTCAGAGCAGTAGCTTTGTGCCAGGCACTGTGCACTGTGGATTTAGGTTGGTTTCCGTCCTCAAGGCATTCACAGCACAGAAAGGAAGAAAGGGCAGGGGTTGGGCTTGGTTGGTAGATTAATCTTATATTTGAGAATGTCTTTACATGGACATAATAAGAGAGAATCGCTAAGAACACTCTGGAAGTAAAACAAAATGCTCTTTAGACAGTCCTCCCAGTTCAGTTGGAGAATCCTCAAATATCATTCCTACACATGCACGCATGTTAAAAAATATTAATATTTGCTTAAGTATTATTTTTGAGGAAAGCCATTTAAGTGTTCTTTTTTTAATAAACAAAATCAAACCTGAATTAATTCAGGCAGGTTTAGCGTGATTGGTAACTTTGATTGCCCAGATGCTGACAGTCGGGCTCACCCAGAGAAAACATTCTGGAAAACGCAGAGGATCCATCAAAAGCAGGAGGAATCAGGCTCATGCTCTCAGAGAAGAGGGACCTGGAGCCTGTGCATGGCTCCATCTGGGCTCCTTCAGCACGTGTTGTACACCTCTGCTAGAAATTGCTTCTCTATGTTGTCACCATGGCTTATGCGTTTGCTTTCACACTGGATGGAAAGGGCCTCAGAAGAGACCTCAACATTGTTGTCCTTTTGATGTCCCCAACTCTGAGCACACCAGGTTCGCCTCATAAGTGTCAGTGTGCCTCCCTCTGTCCATGAGGAAGGAAGGTAGAGGCAGAGCTTAGATCCCCCAGGCCCTATTTCAATTTCGTTCTTTTTAGAGAGCAGGCCTTTCCTGGTATGAACAGTGTGCTTGGCTGCTAACCCAAAAGTTGGAAGTTTGAATCCACGGAGAGGTACATGGGAAGAAAGGTCTTGTGATTTACTTCTGAGGGGCAGGAAACATCCAACATTGAAAACCCCATGGAGCCCACTTCTCAGATGCACGCAGCGTCAGCATGAGTCAGTCAACTCCAACGCCACTGGTCTTTCTCGAGTGGCTATGAAAGAGCCCAGACAGCCAACAACAGGGATCCACAGATGCCCTTGTAGCTAAATTTCTGCATGTGAATTAGATTATATCAAGCAAATGCACTAATGGGAGACTTGGCTTTGGAGTTGAGTGAAGCAGGAGTCTGGATTGTACAGTTTTAGATTTGACCCTTGCAGTGGTTAGCTTCCTAATTCGACCAGGCAGCTCTGCTTGTGACAAGAGGAGCCACACTGTGGTGGCCCAGTTCTGTGATACGGCTTTGGAAGTTGTTCCTGGATGCTCAGTACAGAGTTGTCTCTGAAGGTTACCTTGTGAAACTGGGAGCCATGTAATTCCCCACACGAAACCGTTGAGAGTTGCCTGTGTTCTTTACAAGAGAACTCTGACCAACACACTGTCCCAGGCGCAGGAGCCTAGGTGCCTACATTTTGAGAATAAGCATCAATCGATGTGGAGTTGTTATAAGAGGAACGAAGGCTGCCTAGTTTTTCAGATAGTAAAACCAGACACGTTATTTGAGATACATGTGTTAGTCAGAGGTGACTAGAGAAACAAATTCATGGACACTCACGTGTATAAGAAAGAGCCTTATATACAAGAGCAATTGAATATTGAGCAAACATCCCACCCCAGTTCAGATCAAGTCCATAAGTCCGATATTAGCCCGTATTTCTGATATCAATCTATAAAGTCCTCTTAAGACTCACGAAACACATGGAATGATGCTGAATGCAGGAAGATCCCAGGCCAGTGAGTGGGAAGTCTTGTGGACTTAGTGGCAGTGGAAGCATCTCAGTGTTGTCAGGGTTCTCCACGTGGCTCCCTCAGTCCCAGGGCTCTAGCATAGCGCCATGTGTCTGTCCGAAGAAATATCTCACAGGGAGTGCATCTGTGGCCCACCTCCAGTGAGTTCTCTATCTCCTTAGCACCTTCAAATGAGGTTAAGCTGCAACCTGATTGACAGGCTAGATTCCACCCCTTCGCTCTTCATTCTCAAATTGACAACAGATTATGTAACTACCACAACCAATTAACCAGCAGTCTAGACTGAGACTGAGGCCCCAAAGGCTGCCAGTGTACTGCCTGGAGGCAGCTTCAGGAAAACTTCACAACAAAAATTGGGAGTCAGCTGACACAACGAGAACCACAATTATTAAGCACTTTTCAGCCATAGCTGAGCAAAACAAAATCTTCACCCTTATGGAGCTTATATTTCAACATGTAAGTATGGAAGGAATCCCCCCCACCGCCACCAAACAATAGTTGTTTATCCCTATAATTCCAGAATTTTTAATTTCAGGAAAACATTCTTTTTTGGTTTTAATTCTTCACTTTCATAGTTATCAATATATTAATTAAATTAATTAAATGTTACAAAATTATCGTGCTCAGCGTTATAGGGTTATATATTATGCAAAGTCATTTCACTGGTAATTTGATGCCTGCTTGCCTCAGTTATTCAAGACTTATAGTAAATAAGAAACATATACTTACTGACTGACCTTAGCTGAATGTACAAGGCAAGACAGAGGGATCGAACACACGGGCTTCACATACTTCATTTCAAGAAGCGCTGACCCGTTGCAGTAGTCAAAAGCACCAAGTGGACTGCCCGAAGAAGGAACAAAGGACCACCGTGATATTCCTTCGAAATAAGGGTGACGAGACTTCGGCTGGCCTAGTTTGGACACATCCAGAAAGACCCATCACTAGAAAGCTTACTGTGTTTGGGAAAGCAGAGGGTCAGCAGCGGCAAGGGAATCACTGATGAGATGGATTGATGCAACCGTCCTAACAATGGATTCAATGGGCACGAGGAGGATGCTTCCCTCTTTTATAAAGTCACCATCAGTTGGAATCAACGTACTGACAACTAGCTAATAACAACAATGGACAATTTGCTTCTCCCTGGATTGGAGGTAATACCTCTTAAGTTTCCTTCTAGAACTAAGATCTATGCCTCCCCCGACCCCGCCCCTCCTTCTCCCTAACCACCAGAGTTGTTTGCAAAATCAAATAGTACAACTATAGGCTGAAATATATATGATATGTATTTCATCCTGACTTGGTTAAGGAACAATATAAGAAGGAAAGAGAGGAACTTGATTAAAATCTTTATAAGCACAATCCCAAATGTACTGCTCTAATATATGCTATTATCCCACTCTCCCCTTCAAATGGATTTTCCCTACAAACCTGCATAAATTTTGCTTTATAGCCATTTGCCTTATAAAGCTATCTATCATTAAAACTTTATTGCTCTAATACAAAATTGTACGCTCCTTCTGATTACAACCAGGCAAAATTATGTGTGCACATGGACAAAAGCCAGCAGAGAATAAGCAAAAAGGAAGTTCTATATTGTGTGAGGGTCGTAAGTCCAAGGGTAATGCTTTTTCTCTCCTTTAGATGTCCCTTTAATACTCTTCAATAACAATTATCCAAGACTATAATTTACTATTGATTAGATTTGAACAAATAATAAAACGTTTCTCTGATGGAAAAATTTTCAAACTCAATAGCATGCACAGGGATTTGCAGGCTGGGTGTCTTTCAACACTCAATGCACCAGCAGACGGAGAGGCAGCCTAGCGTGTGAATATCTATTGTCGTTCGAGGCCAGTGAGTAACATTTAACTCCTGGTGAGAGAGTAGAGTTTTCTGGGATGGAATGTTTTTGGGGGCTGAGTGCCACTTCTTTGAGACCTCAGAGCCATTGGGTGGGTTCAACCGACCCATTTGTTGCCAATCAAGTGCTGAAATGTGTACCCTCAGATCTTGCACGCTAAACCAAACTTGCTGCCATGGAATGGATGCTAAGTCATAGAGGATTTACAGGAGTAGAAAACCAGTCTTTCTCCTGCAGACATGCTGGTGGTTTCGAACTACTGACCATGTGGATCACAGCCCAACGTGCAACCATTATGTCACCAGGGCACCTCTTATTTTGCTACTCTCTTCCTCTAAAAGCTTTAACAAAGAGAGCAAGGGATATAAGTCTGATGCAACTGAGATTCCAGGCCTGGTCCTTCCATAAACTCTCAGTGGTAACTCCAAGCAAACAATTTATCCACCCAGTTTCTCATGTGAAAAAATAAAGATGTCAGACAAGGTGATCGCCAAGACTCTTTCATTTCAACTGTTGGTTGACTCTACAATTCTAAAGAGGAAAAATGACAGCTGTGCATTTTGTTAATAAGGCAATGCTGGGGGTGGGGTGTTCAATCCAAGAACATTCTTGTGATGGGTTTCTAAAAGGGCTCAAGTCCAACTAAGCACCTACTCGAATATTTTCAGATCAATGGAAACAAACAACCCACTTGCTTTGGAGTTGATGCCAACTCGTGGCGACCCAGATGTGTCAGAGCCGGACTGTGCTCCACAGGGATGTCAATGCTGCTTCTCTGGAAGGAGAACTCCATAGCTGTCTTCTGAGGTGAGTCCTGGGGTCATAGCGGGTTACACATGAGGCTGCTAGCTGCAAGGTCAACAGTCTGAAACCACCAGCTGCTTTGCAGGAGAAAGATGAGGCTTTTGATTTCCGGAAAAAGTTACATTCTTGGAAACACTGGCAGTTCTACTCTGTCCTGTAGGGTCGCTGTGTTAGTCTGGGTTGACTAGAGAAACAAATCCAGGGCACTCATACTTATATGTAAGAGGTTTATATATAATAGCAATTGAATATTGAGAAAACAGCCCAGTCCAGAGCAAGTGCCTAAGTCCAATATTAGCCCGTATGTCCAATACCAATCTATAAAGTTCTCTTCAGACTCACAAAATACATGCAATGATGCTGAATGCAGGAAGATCACAGATCAGTGGGTGTAAAGTCAGTGATGGTAGAAGCATCTCAGTGCTAGTTGGGGTCTGCATGTGGCTCCTCCAGTTCCCAGGGCTGAATCAGGGTAGGTCCATGTGGCTTCTCCTCAGGGATGTCTCACAGGAAGTCAGCCTTGTCAGTAGAAAGTTTCCAAGGAAGTAAGCTGAGAGAGAGTGTGTCTCTTACCTCCAGGGAGGAAATGCCAGAGTTCTCAGAATTCTCAAGAGAAAGCCAAGCTCACGTAGAGGCCTCAATGGCTCTGACTAGATGCCTTCCCTTCACTCTTAATCCTATTAAGTCCCAAATTGACACCAGATCATGTAACTACCACAGTCACTATGAGTCAGCATTGACTTGATGGCAGTGAGTGCTTCTGAAGTGTCTTCAGGTGGACTGGAACCTCCAACCTTTTGGTTAGCTCTTGAATGTGTTAACCATTTGGACTACCCTGACTTCTGCAAATCAACAGTACCTCCTAATTTATTTACTTACGAAATAATATTTCCTGGTGTTTAAGGCGAATGTTTACAGAGCATATGTGATATCCATTTAATACTTTCTACACCAATTATTCAGCTGCATTGATTACATGTTCCACATTGTCATCCTTCTCATTCAATCTGTCCTGGTTGTACTATTTCTAGTATTCTAGTTTCCCTAGGACACCGGTTCCTAGAGGACATCATGTTTGGTAAAGCGGAAGGGCAGCAAAGCGGCAGGGGTGAGGCATTCACGCCATGGCTGCAGTGTGGGCTCAAGCAACTATGAAGATGGTGCAGGTCCAAGCAGTGTTTCTTTCTATGGTGCATAGGGTTGCTATGGGTCAGAATTGACTCGATGGCACCTAACAATGACGATGACGAAGATATCCCTAGACTCTTATTTTTCCATCTTGTTTTAATGTTTGATCATTTGGTCTCACATACGTGATTTTTTTAAGCAGGAACTTATTATTTATGAGTGCTCTTTATTTTATGAACCAATTTGCTCTTTAACTAAAAGGTGACCTCAAGGGATAGTTTTGGTTTAAGGTTTAAAGAGTATTTCAGGGTGATTGTTATGGGGAGTCTTCTAAGTCTAGGAGTCCAGGAAGTCTGGACTTCTTAAGAATTTGAGGTCTGTGCCATATTTGTCTTCTGATCTCTCAGGATTCATCTATCATGATCTTGATCAGAGCAGTTGGTAGTGGTAGGTGGACACCATTAATTTCCTCTGGTGTCAGGGTAGAGAAATTCGTGGTTCATTGATAATATTAGTTCTGTAGGCTACCTTTCCCCCTCCTTGAATGCTTGTTTCCCTTCTTTCTCGTTTGTTCTGAATTAGTAGAGATGAGCAGTCGTGTCTTCCACAGCTGCTTGTGAGCTTTTCAGACCCCAGACACTACTCATCACATTGGGATGTGGCACACACATGTTACGAACTATGCCTATTAATTTCATTGCCCCATGAGACCGTGACCTCCTACTTTTTAAAAACAGTGTTGTTTTTAAACTTGAACTTACCAATGAAGACAATTCTACAGGCAGACCTCAGAGATATTGCGGGTGTGTTCCAAACCACCTCAATAAATTGAATACAATAAAGCAATGCACACAATTAAAAAAAAGTTATGCTTACACTCTACTGTGGCGCTCTGGTGGCGCTGTTAGAGAAATGTTGAACCGCTAACTGCCCGATTGATGATTCAATCCCACCAGCTGCTCTGAGGCTGGCTGCTCACACAGAGCTTTACAACGCCTGGAGTTGAAATGGGTTGGGTTTGGGTTTAGCGATCTATGACATGTACAATAGCATTATGAAAAAGTTTGAAATATTCTAAGACTAACCAAAATATGATACAGAGACAAGAAGAGAGCACCTGTTCTTGAAAAAATGGTGCTGATAGACTTCCCTGATGCAGATTTGCCCAAACTTTAAATCTGTAAAAGATGCCATGTCTGAGAAACTCAGGGAAGGGGAGCATCATAAAACAAAGCATGGTAGTATTGTTAATACACTTAGGTGGGAACATTTAACGTATTAGGTAAATACACAGCACTTGGCATCTAACAATGTGGGTTTATGAAGGAAGGAAGGCAAGGACCTCTGCTGGAAGTTGTTAAGGAAAGGAGCAAACTCTACCCATAACTCATTGTCACCAAGTCCATTCGGACTCACAGAGACCCTGTAGGAAGAGTAGAGCTGCCCCTTTGAATTTCTGAGACTAAAACTCTTTAAGGAACATCCATGGAGTGACTGGTGGGTTTGAACTTCTAACCTTCCATTTAGGAGAACAACTCATAATCCACTACACCACCAGGGAAGAGTTGGAATGTGTTGGATGTCTATAATGGCAAGTGAAAGAAATTCAACTCCCAAACAAACTTTATTGACTTACATAATTAAGACAGCCATTTTCACCGTTGGTTTGACTGTGAGACTCTATCAATGCTATGTTTTTCCATCTCTTGATCCTGATTAATCTACGTTGACTTTACTCTCCAGCAGGGTTTCAATATCTCCAAGCTCACCTCATTCTGATTTCCCTGGATCATTACTCAGAGGCAACTACTTTTTCCCATTTTGGATTCGTTCATAGTCTCTAAAACAAATAATAAAGTAAACAGGCTTCTATCATGGCTTCTTGCCTTCCTAACCTCACCCACCCCACCCCCATGCTTGATCACTCCCACTGTCTGGTCCCACAGAGTTCTGACACAGCTCTTGATTTCTTCTTCCCAGGAATATTGGCACACCTCCAACTACACTGCCACACTTAATTTCTTATTTCTTGCACTGTATTTATTTTGTAAAATGAAGATATTCTGCTCTGACCTTTTCACCATTTCACTTTTTCCCATCTCTGTTCACCTCTCAATTTGTTAGTTGTTTCTTTGCATTTTATAACTTCATGGTTGGTAACAGTGATGTGTTCAATAACCACTGTCAAATTGTCCATCATTTTGCTATATGCTGATAATATAAACTTAAAATCAATAAGCATTGCTTACCTGGTTATAATCATGTAAATATTGTTCAGTGACATGAAAAGTACTACATTTGAAATTGTTCTCTGTGGATCGAGCATCATTGCCGTTTTGTCACTCAGTAGAGGTTGTGGGTAACATTTATTTCAAGTAGATTGTTCTTTTTTTATGCCCCACCACTTGCCTTTCCAAATCAAGAAGTGGTTGTAGCAAGACAGCAACAAGGAACTGTCAGAAATTTAAAGCAGATTCAGAAGAGAACATGAAGTTATGGATATCACTGATGATGTTTTACACATCTAGGCTAAAAGCAGAGAATACTAGAAAAATATTTACCTGTGCTTTATTGACTAAGCAAAAGCACTCAATTGTGTGGATCATAACAAATTATGGATAACATTGTGAAGAATGAGAATCCCAGAACACTTAACTGTGACCATATGAAACATGTACACAGACCAAGAAGCAATTGATCCAACAAATCAAGGTGATATTGAATGGTCAAAATCAAGAAAGGTGTATATCAGGGTTGTATCTTTTCACCATACTTATTTGATTTTTTGGTAAGCACATAATCTGATTGTCTAGACTATTTGAAGAAGACCATGCCATCAGGCTTAGAGGAAGTCTCATGAACAACTTGTGATATGCAGATGACACAATGTTGCTTGTGTCAGAAAGCCAAGAGAACTTGAAGCCCTTTATGATGAAGATAAACGATCCAGGCCTTCTGCCTGGATGTCTTTCAACATAAAGAAAACAGAAATCTTTATGACTTGACCAACAAGCAACGCCATGGTAAATGGAGAGAAGTTTGCAGTTATCAACGACTTCATTTCACTTGGATCCACAACCAGTGCTCATGGAAGCAGCAGTCAAGAAAGCAAATGACATTTACAGTGGGCCAATCTGTTGAAAATCACACCTTATAAGTGTTAAAAGTACGTCATGTTGGGGATTAGGTGCACCTGACCCAAACCATGGTATTTTCAATGGTCTCCTATGCATGTGGAAGCTGAACAATTAGTAAGAAAGACCAAAGGAGAATTGAGACATTTGAATTTAGTGTTGGAGGAAGAATATTGAATATACCATGGTTGTGATAGGTAGGTTTATTGTGCCAACATGGCCAATGGACACATGTGGGATTAATTGAAGGGCGGTGAGATAAATGGCTCAGCATGCCTTGTCTTTCTTGTCTCTTGCTCTTTGATGATTGGACCAGTGTGCGGCTGCCTTGCTTGTTCTGTGCCCCAATTTGCAAGCTACACTAATTGTGGGACACCAAACCTGTGGACTGTGTCACTGTAATTTGAGGTTCCTTCAAGACCTGTTTCACCACACTGCTGGAGTATACATCTCTTGAGATGGGGACAGTGAGATCCTATCATCTGGCTGACTATTGGTGACCTGCCTTGCTGTTTGCTAGCCTGAATTGCTCTACAGAGGACTACCCGGCAGCCCTCAAGACTTGAAGGATTTCCAGTGTATTAGCTGTCTCATGGAAGTGAGTTGCACTGAGCCATTTGTACTGCTTTATAGATTAATCATTTATTTCTTATGTTATATCTATCTATATAAATATATATAAAATTATTAGTGTCCTGACTTTGTTTCTCTAGAGAACCCTGTCTAACATAATGATCAAGCAAACAAATTTATCTTGGAAAAAGTATCGCTAGAATACTCCTTACAAACAAGGATGGCAAGACAAGGAGGGACCAACCCCTTGACATGAACAGCGTGGTTGGCAAAGTAGAGGATTAGTGTAAAAGAGGAAGACCTTTGACAAGAGGGATTGACACAGCAGCTTCAACAATGGGCCTGAGCATGGCAGCAAGTGTGAGGATGGTGAAGGACTGGCCTGCGTTTCATTCCGTGTTACATATCAGAGTTTCCAAGAGTCAGAACCAACCAAACCGCTCCTAACAGCAACAACTTGCTTCTGTCAGGTCCTCGATTTTTTCCCGAAAATTTAAAGCATACTTCTATTAGTGTTATTAATATTATTGTACATAGTGTCATTAATTCTGGAGGCCTCTATCAATCTAAATTTCTGTGTACTGTTCTCTCTAGTTGGACTAGTCATTAGTCTCCTGGATCTCTGCCCCCTTTTTTGTTTTAGGCCTTATTATTATTTTAATACTTTATCTTCAAGTAGCTTCCTAAGGAAGAATAATGTGAGCTAAGATTTTTGACCTCTTGTCTACCTTAATGCGTCCATTTTACCCTCACATTGCTTGGCTCATGTGGGTTCATACTGTTCATATTATTCTAACATCCCTTTTTTCTGGTAGGAGAGGAGATACCCATGTGTGCTTGGCACTCACTGCCATCAGAGAGATGCTGACTCATAGTGCCCCCTACAGGACAGGGTAGAACTGTGCCTGTAATTTTTTATGGGGGTAGAAAACTCTCTTTCTCCCTCAGAGTGCCTGGTGGTTTCAAAATGCTGACATTTTGGTCGCAGCCCAATGCGTAACCACTATAGCACTAGGGCTACTTAACACATGCATGTGTATGTGTGTGTGTGTGTATATATATATATATACATATGTAGATACATATGTATTATATATACATATGTAGATACATATGTATATACATATGTATATATATATTTAGTATAAAAGCATAAGTATCATAAATAATCATTTATTTAACCATTTGTCTAAGTGTGAATATTAAGTGTACTTCTAAAGGTTTTTTGTTGTTGCTAATATAGATAATACTGAGCAATAACAAGGATAATGAGTATCTTTGTATGTAAGGAGCTTTGGTGGTGATGCTGAGTATTTGGACTATCTAACCAACCACAGATAGGGAGTGGGTGGTTCAAACCCATCAGCCACTCCTAGGGAGAAAGATGAGACTGTCTGTTCCCATAACAATGTATAGTGTTGGAAACCCAGTATAGCATTGCTGTGTGTTGGACTGATAACACTCGATTGCAGTGGGTGGGGCTATCTTTGTCTATGAATGCTCACTCTCCTTTTATCCTTATGATGATAGAACTGCAAAATTGGAAGTCACTCTGAAATCACTTTCAAGAAATATTATTTTAGCTTACCCAAAGTCTGTGAGACTGTCTTGGGAAATATTTGACAATGTTGGAGATTATCTTTTAAACATTTTTGTTATCAAATTTTATATTACCATTGTTCCAATTTGTATTGCTTTGATTACTTGAGAGAGTGAGCATTTTACTTGAATTTGCTAATCATTTATATTTAATGTAGGTGAATTGTTTGTTTATCCATTCATCAACTGAGAGTCTTAATATTTTTGTACGATCTTTGACTGTATTAAATATATTAACTCTTTGCAATTTGGTTACAGGCATTCTTCCTGATCCCCAGTCCTTTGGTGATTTGAGTCCTCCCTATGCCAGAACAATGGGTCCCTGGGAACAGAGGCTCAGGCACGGGAGGCAGGAATGAGCAGACATTGGGAGATATTCTGGTTGCTTGAGGGGTCTGAATGCTGTCTCTTTGCTGAGGAGGATGTTGGTGTGAAGCCTAGTTGAGTCATTAGGTTTCACAGGTTACACCTGAGTAGATTAGCAAGGTCAAGTGGCCTGGGAGAGGACAGGAAGGTTGATGAAGGGCACATGTCAATAGTGCCCCCTGAATCTGGAAATGTGGTTGGTGAACAAAAAGTAAAGGAGACAGTTAGAGAAAGTCACTCTGACATCTTAGCATGCATGGGCAAAGACTGTCCTCAGACTTGGGGGAAGTCTATTTGAAAATAGTCACATAACCAAAACCAACCAACAAACTTCAGATTCCAACTCATTGCTGCCCTATAAGACAGAGTAACACTGCCCCTGTAGGTCCCCAACACTGTTAATTCTTCACAGGAGTAAAAAAATCCCATCTTTCTTCCGCAGAATGGATGGTGGTTTTGAACTGCTGACCTTGTGGTTAGCAGCCCAAGAAGGATGCTTCAAAGCAAAATTCTGACAAATGCACATGAAAGGATCTAAAAAATATAACACAAAGGAAATAGCCGAAACGTTTTGCTTTTCAATAAATGGGTAAAGCAAATATACCCCAAAAAAACCCCAACCCAGACCCTTCAATACCACTGGCTCAATCCTGACTCACTGTGACACTCTAGGACAGCGCAAAACTGCTCCATAGGGTTTCCACGGCAGCGGATCCTTACAGAAGCAGCTTGTCCATCTTCCTCCTACTGCTTAACCTGCTGCGCTACCCTCACACTGGATGTGGATTTCATTTTTCAAAAGCCAATACATTTTCTACTGGCTTAGGAATGTATAGTCTCACTTATATAGTTTACACCACATAGCTGTTTTAAAAGTCATTTTACTGGGGACTCATACAATTCTCATCACAATTCATACATCCATTCATTGTGTCAAGCACATTTGTACATTTGTTGTCCTCATCATTCTCAAAACATTTGCTTTATACTTGAATCCTCAGTATCAGCTTCTCTTTTTCTTCTTTCTCCCCCCACTTTCCCTCCCTCATGAACCCTTGATAATTTATAAATTATTATTATTTTTTCATGTCATACACTGATCAATGTCTCCCTTCACCCACTTTTCTGTTGTCCATCCCCCTGGGAGGGGGCTATAGATAGATCATTTGATCGGTTCACCCTATCTCCCCCCACATTCCCCTTCTCCTCCTGGTATGGCTACTCTCATTGTTGGTTCTGAGGGGTTTATCTGTCCTGGATTCCCTGTGTTTCCAGCTCTTATCTGTACCAGTGTACATCCACTATTCTAGCTGGATTTGTAAGGTAGAATTGAGGTCATGATAGTGATGGGGAGGAAGCATTAAAGAACTAGAGGAAAGGTGTATGTTTTATCATTGCTATACTGCACCCTGACTGGCTCATCTCTTCCTTGTGACCCTTTTGTAAGGGGATGTCCAGTTGTCTACAGATGGGCTTTGGGTCTCCACTCCACATTCCCCCTCATTCACAATGATAGGATTTTTTGTTCTGGGTCTTTGATCACACAGGCTGGTGTGCTTCTTACATGTGGGCTTTGTTGCTTCTCAGCTAGATGGTTGCTTATCTTCAAGCCTTTAAAATCCCAGATGCTATATTTTTTAATAACCGGGCACCATCAGCTCTCTTCACCACATTTGCTTATGCACTTTGTCTTCAGTAATCATGTCTGGAAGGTGAGTATCATGGAATGCCGGGTTGTTAGAACAAAGTGCTTTTGCTTTGAGGGAGTACTTGAGTAGAGGCCCAATGTTCATCTGCTACATTAATACTAAACTTATAAATATATGTACATAGATCTATTTCCCCATTGTCATATATAAATATATTTACATATGTACATGCCTGTATTTAGACCTCTATAAATGCCCTTTGCCTCTTAGTTCTTTCCTCTATTTCCTTTTACTTTCCTCTTGGCCCACTATCATGTTCAGCCTTCATTTTGGTTTCAGTGATTCTTCTTGGTTCCATTGCCCTTGATCAAGCCTTACCAGGCCTCCTACACACTCCTCGCCATTGATTTTAGATCACTTGTTGTTCCCTTGTCCCTAGGTTTGTTAATACCAACTTCCTTTCCCCTGCCTTGCCCTCTCCCATGTCCTCCCCAAATCTTCGGTCCCAGTGTTTTCTCCTCCAGATTGTTTATCCCACCAACTTATCTAGATAGATATGCAGAGATAATAATATGTACAAAAACAAGACAGAGCGAACCTTAACAGTAAAAGAAAGAATAACAACAACAACAACAAAACCAATGGCAAAAAAGGAAAAGCTTATAAATAGTTCAGGGTCTGTTTGTTGACCTTTAGGAGTGTTTTCTAGTCAAGTCTGATGGGGTGACATGCTCTGGCCCGAAAGTCTATTTTTGGTATTCCCTGGGGACTTTGTTGCTCTGCTCCCCTTGCTGTTCTGTGGCATGCCCTTAGTGTTCCACCTCAGTGTGGTAGTGCCAGATCAGGGAAAATTCCCTCACTGTGTCTCCAGTGATGTCCCCCATAGCACTATGGGTCAGTGAGGGATGTCATGTCTCCTAGTGGAGCTGGCATTGGTTTCTCTGAGCAGGAATATCATCCTCAGGGCTTGGCGGGCCAGGATGTGTTCCACTCTTTCTTCATCTCCCTTCATTTACTCTTGTGTGCTCTGATCAGACATGTCCCTCTCCCTGAGCTGTAGTTTCAGTGCTGTCCTCTGAAGTGAATCCTTCTTGGGGGAGGGAGGGGCTGTCCATGCAGTTGGGATTGGGGACAACCCCTCAGGCATCTCTGTTGGTTCCTTGCTTCATGCTGGTATGTTGCATTCATTTCTTGGAGCACTGGGTTGAAGTCTGGTCCCTGTTTCCCTGTGGAGATATAAACAACACTCTCCTCTTGGGTGGGTTAGTGCCCTGTTCCCCTGCTACACTTGTCTTTTTTTGTTTTATCCCTCTCCTTTTTAGTTGGCTACCATATGTATCCCTGGATTTGGTCTGGCCCCTGCCATACTACCTGGATCTCACCCCAGGGATGCTTGTATACAGTAGCTTGTTCTTTATGCTCCTTTTGCATTTTTAAGCTTACCTCAGTGGACTCATGTTGTACTTGTCCTTTTGTGCTTGAATTACTTCACTTAACATAATTTCCTCCAGTTCTTTCCATGTGGTGACGTGCTTCATGCATTCATCACTGCTTTTTTCTTTAAAAAAAAAACAAAAAACTTTTTATTAGGGGTTCATATAACTCATCACGATCCATGCATACATCAATTGTGTAAAGCACATTTGTACATTAATTGCCCTCATCATTTTTGAAGCATTTGCTCTCCACTTAAGCCCTTTACATCAGGTCCTCTTTTTTTCCCCCTCCCTCCCTGCTCCCTCCTCCCTCAATTATTTTGTCATATCTTTCCCTGTCCGAAGTCTCCCTTCTCCCCCTTTTTGTTGTCCATCCCCCATGGAGGAGGTCACATGTAGATCCTGGTAATCGGTTTCCTCTTTCCAACCCACTCTCCCTCTACCCTCCCAGTATCGCCACTCACACCCCTGGTCCTGAAGGTATCATCCACCCTGGATTCCTTGTGCCTCCAGCTCCTATCTGCACCAGTGTACTTCCTCTGGTCTAGCCAGACTTGCAAGGTAGAATTCGGATCATAGTAGTGGGGTGGGGTGGGGGTGGGGAGAGAAAGCATTTAGGAACTAGAGGAAAGCTGTATTCTTCATCAGTGCTACATCGCACCCTGACTGACTCATCTCCTCCCCTAGACCCCTCTGCAAGGGGACAAATGGGCTTTGGGTCTCCACTCTGCACTTCCCCCTTCATTCACTATGGTAAGATTTTTTTGTTCTGATGATGCCTTATACCTGATCCCTTCGACACCTCGTGATCGCACAGGCTAGTGTGCTTCTTCCATGAGGGCTGTTTTGCTTCTGAGCTAGATGGGTGCTTGTTTACCTTTAAGACCCCAGACGCTATCTCTTTTGATAGCTGGGCATCATCAGCTTTCATTGCCACATTTGCTTATGCACACATTTGTCCTCAGTGATCGTATCATGGAGGTGTGCACACAATGATATGACTTATTGTTCTTTGATACCTGATAACTGATCCCTTTGGAACCATGCATCACTGCTTTTTAGTGATGCATAGTACTCCATTGTATGTATGTACCACAGTTTTTTAATCCATTCATCTGTTGTTGGAAATTTGGGTTGTTTGCAACACCTTGCAATTATGAACACATTGAAGCACAGATGTCTGGCCGTGATTTGTTCCTTGCCTCTTCTGGGTATATGCCCAGTAGGGATTGTTAAGTCATATGGTAGCTCAATTTTCATCTGTTTTAGATATCACCAAATTGATTTCCATAGTGGCTGTAACATCCTACAGGTCCACCAGCAGTGGATGAGAGTTCCTATCTCATGACAGCTCCTCCTACACTTGTTGCTTTCTGATTTCTTGAATTAGGCCATTTGGAGGATGTTAGGTGGTGTTTCATTGTTGTTTTAACTTGAATTTGTCTTATGGCTCATGATCAGAAACATTTTCTCATAGGTTTATTGGACATTTGGATTTTTGCCCTTGTGAAACTTCTGTTCAGGTTTTTGCCCACCTCCTCAGTGGCCAGTTAGCATAGTATTGTAGATTTTAGTAATAAGACCTTTGTCTTATTTGTTATTGCTAAAGATATTTTCCCAGTTCATGGGCTCTCTTATTACTTTCTTGGTGAATTCTTTCAATGAACACACGCATTTTATCTTCAGTATATCCCACTTGTCAATTTGTGCCTCCTCTGTATTTGTGTCCTACCTATTTCTAAAAGCCTATATATTCCCTGAACCAGAGTTCTCAGGTTAGTCCCTATTCCCTCATTGATGACCCTGATAGTTTGGAGTTTTACTTCAAGGTCTGTGACTCACCTTGAGTTTATTCTTCTGCATGGAGTGAGATAAGGGTCTTGCTTTGTTTTTCTGCAAGGAGATATCCAATTTTTCTAGCACCACTTGTTGAAGAGGGCATCTGCTTTCCATTTGATTTTTTTTTTTACCCTTATCAAAGATCTGTTGTTTGTATGCTGATGATTTTATTTCTGGGCATTCAGTTCTTTTCCATTGGTCTGAGTATGTCATTATACCAATACCATGGGTATACAACATATCTTATGTAATAGAGCACATATGAGTAAATTATCTCTTTCCCTACTTGAAAAAGATTTTATTTGTTTTGGAAGGGAGCTATTGGGAAGTTCTGAAGATATGGAGTATAAGAAAAGGAAATGTGTTTAGAAAGGAGATTTTATTGAGTGTTATAGTCCCTTTAATATTACAGGAGTCACGAGTAGTTAATAGTCCTTATTTTGGTGTCTTTTGGTCGAGATCTCCATGACTGAATTATTTTGTCTCTGTGTTCATAAAAATTGTGTCTTCTCCACAATACTTGCTGGAACTCTGTTTTTAAAAAGAAAGAAAAGAAAATTATAATAACTTTAATTGTACATGATCAATAGAATTAGTAATAAAATTTATAATTTTTCTTGAAATAAAAAGCATATCTATTAATTAGAATTTTATCTTTGACCTTGGTGTTGAAATGGAAAGGCAAATTATGAACGTATATAGGTTTGTCTTCTCCAGTATCCTTCTGTGTTTGTTTTATTTGAAACTCATTTCATTCCACAAAAGGCTTGAGTTTCCTGTTTCTTTGCTGCTATTTACTGGGAATAATTTCCCATCTTTTCTCCATCCAGTGAGCTCCTACTCATACCCCAAGAGCCAACTCAAGGATCACTTGCTCTAAGAAAGCTTTAATTGTTCAGCCAGAATGAATCTGAATGTTTTGATGGCTGTTAACTTGTTCATTCTTTTCTACTAAATACCCTGAGGTCACATTTAATGTTGTACTTCCATATCCAGCCCCAAACCAAAACATTCACTGCTATCAAGTTGTTTCCAACTCACAGAGATCCTATAGGACAGATAGAACTGCCCCCTCAGGCTTTCGAAGACTGTCACTCTTTGTAGGAGTAGTGGAGGAGAGGCGGGTTGGTTTTGGTCAGCAGACCAACATGCTCTAGTTGGACTATGTACCTCATGGGCTAGTTCAGTCCATAATGGACTGGACTGTGAGGCATAGAAAGCCTTTTATGGCAATGGAGTTTCTATTTCTCTCTCCTGGATTTTTTCAATCTGAGTGATAGTAACCCTTTCAGAGAAAATAGAACTACCCCTTGGTATTTCTGAAATTTAAATCTTGATGGGAGCAGATAGCTTCATCTTCTTCCGCCCCACCCTCACCCCCCACCCCCCAGCTACTGTGGGCTCGAACCTCTGACCTTTTGGTTAGCAGTGCCATGTGCAGCCCTTGATGTCTTGCGTTTGAGTCAACTGGGTGCCAACGGGATTGGTTGGGGTTTGGGTCTTTCTGTATGGAGGGACTTAGAGCATCAATTCTTTCTCTGGTGCCTTTTCGGAGGAGAAATATGTCTGATTCGCTTGGGTTCCTTTGAAGTCAGCCTGTCCCTAGCATGCTCACCCTCTCCTTGACTGGGTATGCACGGTGAATTTCGGGCTGAGGCTTTAGGAAGTTTATTATGGCTGTGTGCCTAAGCCAGCTGTTATCAGTCAAAAGACTGACATGCTGGTCTCTGTCTGGCTGACTCCTGGGTGTCTCTCTCAATTGGTTCCTGCCTCAGGAATGGGGGCGATGCGTTATCTATTGCTCCACTGCTAAGCCCCCAGCATCTGACATTTGTACAGCGCCTTTCAGTTGACAAAGCACTTCCATGTCCATTACGTGCAGTGCTGTAAATAAGGTGACAGCGTGCTGTGTGAGTGTAGGGAAGTGAGGGATTCATTTCAGTTGGGGAAACCACAGAAAGCCTCACAGAGACGCTGGATCTTTCTGGGCCTTGTTCAACACAGGTGTTGGACTGGAAGATCTCTCATTTCTACCCTTCTAAAATCACTTAGAAAAAGAAGGGAACCAGTAGAGGGAATGTGGACCATTTCCAGAATTTGCCTCGCCTGCAATCTGGCTTGCTCTTTGGATCCATTGGACACTGAAGGCATCTTGCCCTGGTTCCTGACATCCACTGGTTGTGCCTTTGTATTACAAAGCTTGATCTCAGGAGACCCGGCTTTGCCAGCCGATTTGGGAAACGCTAGTGAGATATGGGAGTTCCTGGATGGGACAAACAGTTAGGTGCCTGGTTATGAACTGAGAGACTGGCAGTTCAATTCCAGTCAGAGTCACCTCGGGAGACAGGCCTAGTGACCTACTTTTGAAAACCTGGGGAGCACAGTTTTTCCCTGGCACACACGGGGTTGCTCTGAGTCTGAAGCGACTTGATGGCAATGGGTTGGATTTCAGTTGGGTTTACCCGGCATTCTCTCTTGCCTCAAAACAATCAGGCAAACAAACCCCAAAACAAATCCAAACTCACTGCCATCAAGTTGATTCCCACTCCTGGTGACCTGTAGACAGTATAGAACTGCCCTAGTGAATTTCTAAGACTGTAACTCTTGATAGGAGTAGAAAGCCCTGACTTTTTCCTGAGAAGTGGCTGGTGATTTCGAACAGGCGACCTTGCAGATTGCAGCCCGACTGGTAACTGCAACGCCACCAGAGTTCTCTTGCCTAGGCCTGAGGATCACCCTCTGGGACCATGTTGTGTGACTGGCCCTTCCTCACCATGGGACCAGCTGGCACAGTCTAGCATTCAGTGAACTCTAATATTCTATGGTCATTAGACTTAGAGCGAATTTAGAAGCAACTGGGTCTCTCCCCTCAGATACAGCAAAGATTTCATGCCATCAAAGACACTGTCCCGCCTGGGACAGCCCTGAGGGACTTTGGAGTCGCCATCCGTTTTCCTAGTGTGGGCCCACCAATAGACACTCCTTGATGTGGGAGTGCTAAAAGGCATTTTGGAACAAACAGCTTCCACAAAAGTGCCAAATTCTAATTGACATTGTTTTTCAAAGTGTTAGAATATAAATTGAATTTCAAGGCAGAGGGGGAAAAATTAGAATTGGAAGTAAAGGAAGTGAATTTACAAGCAGAAATGAAATGAGTCAATCTAATTTCAAAGTCTGTCCTGAACCAAGGGTAAAATAACAATCAGGGTTTGTGAAAAAAGGAAATCTAATATTTATAAGGAGTTCAACATCTAAGGGATGATAAATTGCACTTGAGAGAAAAGGCTGCATTAGATAAATTTTATCTTGACATTGAACCCTTTAAAATGCCTGCAGAGCTTGTCTTGTACATCTGTTGTGGCCCACATGCCAGTCTGTCCCTGGTAGTAACTGAAGGGTTATTTTGCTGAGAAAAATCTGTTTGACTTAGAAGCTGCAAGGAAGAAAAAGGAAGCTTAGCGAGTGGAATCTAAATGACTAGTAGGAAAATTTCAAATGCCACCATGGCAGAAAAAAAAGATGAACACGTCTACGATAATTGACACCTCTTCTTACATTCAATTCTATACGATCTCTGCACACATTCTTAGCCTGGTGTAACATCTTTTAAGTCTATTTTGAATCACAATAGAGAATATGACAAAAGGAATCAAATCAGTGAAGTGCATTGTTGGGTGAAATTACCTGTGGAGAAACAAACCTGTGGTGATGGGGCCTGGGTGGTCCTGCTTCATGGTGGGCCCCGAGAATCTCCAATCAGGTTACTGAAGAGACCAGGAAAGGACATGGTGGAAAGGGCAGTATCCCAAGTTGGGAGTGTATAGGTATGCATGGGTATGGAGTGAGGAAGGAGAGAGAGAGAGAGGTGATGACAGGGACCTAACAAGTGGGGTGACGAGTAGTTGAGGACAGAAGTTCTGGCCAGTTGCACCTGCCACGGCCGCTTCTCTCTGTATTTCATGAGTCAGCTCCTATGATCAGTGATTTCCCTCATTCATCAATGCTTTGCAGGGACTTGTGAAAGGCAATGTGTTTAATGACAAATAACCCCAAATATGTTTTTAGAAGGATGATTCACAGTAATGAGTTCTCACCCAAGAAAAGGATGAATATTAGGTACAATTTATTTAATAGCAACATAATGTGTTTGGTAACACACAGGTGACTGCACAGCCAAGCACTCTAGTGCCATTTTGATGAGTCTTTAAAATCACTCCCTGCTGCCACAAAGTCAAATCCGACTCTGTGGTGCTAGTCAAATCTGATCAGGGCTCTTTAATGTGTTTTGTAACGTGTTTTGTAGGAGCCTGGTCTCTTAGTGGTTACATGTTGAATTGTAATCCACAAGGTCAGCAGTTTGAAACCACCAGCTGCTTTCACAGGAGAAAGATGAAGCTTTTTATTCCCATAAAAAGTCACAGTCTTGGAAACCCACAGGGGAAGTTCCCCTCTAAGGCCGTTATGAGTAGGAATCGACTCGATTGATGGCAGCAAGTTTAGAGTTTCATGTGTTTTGTACCAATGCATTTTACATTTTACCTAGAGATAGATGAAATGATTGTGACAAAATATTCAGTGTTAGCAGTTTGATTTAGCACTATCAATATGAAGTATACTTGGGTTCAAATTCAATTTCTACCACTTGCCTCAGGAATTTGATTTGAGTACTTCAAGTCTCAGTTTTTTCACTCTCAAAACAAGAGTAAAATCTGCCTTGAAGAAGGGATGAGTCAACCAGGGTGCTGCATAGCACCGATGACACACAACATTCTTCACCCCCCACTATCATGACCCCAATACTGCCTTTCACTGCGGGTTAGACTTGAGCATGTGCACAGGTACAGATAAGAGATAATAGCTCAGGACACATGGAATCCAGGAATCCCTACCCAGGAGGGAAGGGGGAAGTTGGCAGAGAAAGGACGGAAAGGGGAACCAATCCAAATGATCAACAAATAGCCACACAGTCCCCCTACTATGCAACCCCCATCCCAGGAGAATGAACAACAGAAACCGTGGGTGAAAAGAGACAGTGGTCAGTGTAAGATATGAAAATAATAATAATTTATTAAAGATTCATGAGGGTGGGAGGGGGGAGAGAGGGTAAAAAGAGAAGCTGATACTAAGGGCTCGAATAGAAAGTAAATGTTTACAAAATAGTGATGGCAACATATGTACAAATATGCTTGATATGATTGATGGATGGATTGTAATAAGAGTTGTAAGAGCCCTCAATAAAATGATCTTTTAATAGAAAATAAAATGAAGTGTAAGCTATGTGGATGAAATGCAAAAAAATAAAAGAAAGAAATGGAAAAAAAAAACCCTGCTTTGAAGAGCTGCTTTAAGGATTAAATGGGAAAATTTATAAAAACTCCGGAATATGGTAAATGCTCATCTATTTCCTGTGTTTTCTAAACATTTTGGATAAATTTTATTTTTTTCAAAAAGAAAAAAAGTCTACACAAAAATTTTATTTTGGAAAGTGGTTTGCATTTAGACTTTAGTTGTTTGATTAAGGTACAAATCCACAAATTTTAAAACTAAAAGTGACCATAAATATCATACCATTTTTAAAAACTCTCAATTTGAGAACAACTACAAATTTATAGAAAATTATAATAGTATAAAAAATCTGACACCTTATCATTATCTCTACACATACACACACTCTTATATACATATAGTCTTTTTTTTTTTTTTTTCCATCATTTTTTTCTTTATATATAAAACGCGACGGCCCCAGCCGAGAGGCAGGAAGAAAAGACCTGACCCAGGAGTATGTACACCGGTGATAAAGGCACAGACAGCGGGCCCACGTGGGGTGGGCGGGGCAGCAGGTTACACAGGTCTTAGGCGAAGCCACGGGGGCAGAGATAAAGTGCGTAGGTCCTGGGGGCCCCCCGTGGCCCAGAAGCAGCAGCCAACAGCCCCCCTGCCCCAGCCCCGGGCTCAGTTGAGCGTGACACGAAGGTAGGAGGTGGGCATGTAGCCCTCTCCGCCGTGTTTCCGCCGGACGCGGGTCCAGCCGTCGCCTTTGTCCTCTTCCATGAGGCTGAGGTCTTCTCCCTCCGCCATGGAGATGGTGCCCTCGCTGGACCCTTCGAAGTGATAAATGGCCACACAGTGACCTATGGGAGAGGTGGGCTCCTCTTCAAAGTCCTCATCGAACTCCGTGTAGATAGGGGTATCCTGACCCTCCTCCGAGGGGTGTCCTTCGGAGCTCTCTTTGTTGTCCTGTGAACTGTTGTGGCCGTCGTCCGGAGGGGCGCTGGCTGGGGGGTCGGGAGGCCGGGTGTGACGGCTGAGGCTGTCCCCTCGGTTGCTCAGTACCCGGCTCTCAGCTTCTGCCAGCCAGGCCTCATACTTCTGTACCTCCAACTTGAGCCGCTCGATGTTGCTCAGGGTTTCCGTGATCTGGGGCTCCAGGCTGGCTGGGTCCCCCATCTGCGGGGTCTTCTCATACACATCCTTCATTTTCTTTAGGGCTTCTCTCTGGTCCACCTCCTTCTGAAGTTCCCGATTGCGCTCCTCCAGCTGCTGTTGAAGCCGCTTTCTCTGCTGCTCTGGGGGCAAGTGGCTGAAGTCCTCGGTCGCCACTGTCTTGTTCTTCTTGCCAAAGGGCCAGCGTTTGGCACGGCTGCGGCTCGGGCCTCGGAGCTCCGGCCGGCCATCGGAGGGGGTACCCAGGCTACTGTCGGAGGGAGCTCGGTTCATGGGCTGGCTGAAGTCTTCAAATTCCAGGTCGCTTGGACGTGCAAAACCAGACTTGTGCAGCTCAATGAGGACCTGGGAGTCGTTCTTGGCATTCACAGCATCTGAGGCCACCTTCATGCCTTCCAGGCACTTGGCGATAATTGGCACCACCTGCAGCTCAGCCTCTGACAGGAACCCATACCCAGCCCCCAGGCGGCTCGCCCGGCGCTCATCCATGTCCTGTAGCTTATCAAATATCTGGGGCATCTGGGAAAAGTAGAAGTGGGCCTGGTCTCGGTTGAACCGCTGTAGCTGGGCTGCGTACTCATTTTTGCTTTCTTCTGCCATGTGACTCCGAAGGTGGGCTTGTTGCTTGGCCTTCTCCACGTCAGCCTTGGTGGCATTGATATCCTGGTCCAGCCGTTCAGCAGTCTGGGCTGCCTTCTCGGCTTCCCGGCAGTCCCGCTCAAACTTCCTCTTGCTATTCTCCAGTTGTTTGAAGCCATTTTCTAGCTGCTGTTGGGCCCGCCGGCCCTCCTGGAAGTGCAGCTTTCTCTCCTGCTTCATCTCCTGGGAGTACTTGGCCAACTCCAGGCACACCCGGACACTGAGGTTCTCGGCCACCAGCTCCCGCTGCCCCGCAAAGTCGTTCACCTCCTGGAGAATTTGCAGGAAGGCCTGCTGCTGGCTGAACTTGGAATCAGGGTCATCTTTGGCAGGTCTCTTGGGCAGGTATTTTTTCACCAGGCTCCGCAACTGCTTCGCATAGGCCTGCTCCACCTCCGTTCGCTCTTTCACGAACTTCACGTATTTGTCCAGCAGGTCCAGGCCCCACTGCGTGTGGCGCTCGAGCACCTCAAACTGATCCCACAGCTCGGTGCCCCAATCCATGCTGCTCCCGCCAAAGCCGCCGCCCGGTCCCCGCCGCCCGCACCCGCCACATATAGTCTTTTCTAAAGCTTTAGAGAGTGGTGTAAACACTAGATTCTTATCCTTTAGTAATTTCAATGTATATTTCCTAAGAATAAGGATATATCTTTACCTTATTTTATTATACAGTAATCAAGCTCAATAAATTTAATATTGACAGAATTTTTTAAATCTGATATACCACACATATCCTAATTTTGTCAATTGATCAATTAATGCCCTTTACAAAGTGTGGTTTCCCCACCTTACCAGTACAGAATCTAGTGTAGGAACATGTATTGTTGTGCCTCTTTTAATCTGGATTAACAACATAAAATTCTGATATTTGTTTTATAATTAATAAGTGATATATCTATACATGATTGAGCAGTGCAATTTGATTAACCAAGCAACAAAATGTCCAAAAAGTTAAGAGATGCAGGCCCAGCCAGAGGTGCCTTAGAAGAAAGAACTGGCCATCTAATTCCAAAAAAATCAGCCCTTGATAAACCCTGTGGAGCACAGATCTACTCTGACATGCAGACAGTCTCCAGAGTCTCCATGTGTCTTAATTGACATGAATGACAACCTGTGTTGTATGTTTACCTAGAAATTTCAATAGCTACTAACTGCCTACAACAAAGTAGTAAGCTCATCTACTTGGCTTTACAGGTCTTTACAGAAAATCTTCTTTTCAATTACCTATTAAACAGCTCTTGTGGCACAGGGGCTAAGCACTAACCTGCTAACTGAAAGGTCAGAGGTTCTAACCTACCAGCTGTTCTGCAGGAGGAAGATGTAGTAGCACTCTGCTTCTTTAAAGACTTCTAGCCTTGGAAACTCTAGGAGGCATTTCTATTCGGCGTCATGGATACCAGTTAGGTTGCTAACAGTAAGATCAGTAGTTCAAAACCATCAGTCCCTCCTCAGGAGAAAGATACGGCTTCTACTCCTGTAAAAAGTTAGTCTCAGAAACCCACAGGGCCAATTCTACTCTGTCTTGTAGGGTGACTATAGGTTAGCATTGACTTTATGGTTGTGAAATTTTTTTAGTGAGTCTTGGAAACTCTATGGGACATTTCTATTCTGCCCTGAAGGTGGCTGTAAGTTGGAATCTACTTCATCACAAGGGTCTTTAAACATTTAGTATCTTTGCATCTCTCCCACTGAGGAAGCAGCAACACAACGAAAGCTTGGTGCAGGCAACTCTGAGATTGAATTCTAGCTTTACCACCTGTTGGCTGTATGATCTTCAGCAAGTTTCTTAACTTTTCCTAACTTCTCAAAGAAAACTAACAAAAGCAACTTACTGCTGTGGAGTCTGCTGTAACTCATCCAACCCTAGAAGACAGAGTGAACCGCTCCATAGCAGTTTCCAAGGCTAGGAACCTTAGGAGACAGTTAGCGACATCTTTCTTCTACAGAGGGGCCGGTGGAGTTGAACCCTTGACCTTTTGGTTAACAGCCCAAAGCTTAATCTACAGCACCATCAGTACTTCTATATAAAGTAGTAGTCATTCAATATATAACAGTGGAATGGAGAAATGAATCTACTTTCTAGACTTGTCAGGAGGATGAAGTGCTATTCTGTGTCTCCAAATATATTTGGCACAGAGCAGATTCTCTCAAAATGTTAATTTCTTGACCTTGTTTTTTCAACAGTCTCTCTGAACGATTCCTTACTACTTTCTCAATTTGACTTATATCGGCCCCCCAATTCTACTATGTCCCCTCCCCCTTAGACTACCCTGATCCTGTGCATTTGTTAAGGTTCAGGCCTCCTTTTTCAAATCTTCCATGGGACCACCAACCAACTCATTAGACACTCTACTCTAAACTGCTACATTACCTTGAACACATCAGAAATTGAATAAATATGGAATGAATGAAATCCCCAAAACAAACAAACAAACAAAAACTCATTGCCACTGAGTCATGCTGACTCATAGTAACCCTACAGGACAGGTAGGACAGCTGCCTGTGAATTTCCAAGTCTATAATTCTTTATGGGAGTAGAAAGCCCCTTATTTATCACGAAGAGTGACTGGTGGTTTCAAATTGCTGACCTTTCAATTAGCAGACCAACATGTAACCACTATGACATGAGGTCTCTCAATGAAATCTCAGAACCCTACAATGTAGTGAGTCTGAATAAAGCATGAAGAGACTTTATTACATAAAGGTGGGAAAAACATCAACAATCATTGAGCCAGTTCTTTATCTACTCAGAACAGTTCTGATGAATACACTCTGACTGCTGGTGACTTCACAAGCATCAAACAGAATTGTGCTCTGCAAAGCTTTCAATGGCTGGGTTTTTGGAAATAGATTGCTAGGCTTTTCTTCTGGGAACCCTCTGGATGAACTTGAACTTTCAATGTTCCAATGTTTTGGGATACATAACCACTGTTTGCACCGTCCAGGACTCTGCTTTATCGCCACCCTTATGCTAATCTCAGGTCTTTCTGATGTCCAATTTGCAGGTGAGAATCCTGTGGTGCAAGATTACAGACCTAGAAAATGGATTATTTGGATTCTGAACTCAAGGTTGGTTCCATAGTTCCTTTTATACTTTATTGCCACCCAAGCTGAAATTTATGTTAAAAACATTAATTTTGGCTCATTGGGCATTATAGGGATGTATTACATTTTATGAAAACTGGAGGAGTAGGAAGAGTAGGTGCATCCTAAACTCTTGCTTAATATGAACTAACTTTTAACTCTATGAACCCAGGTGGTGTACTGGTTATGTGTTGGGCTGCGATTTGCCTGGTCAGCAGTTCAAAACAACCAGCAGATTTCTCTGTGGGCGAAATACTGGGCTTTCTACTCCTGTAGACAGTTATAGTCTTGGAAACCCATAGGGGGTTGCTATGAGCCAACACTGACTCCATGACAGTGAGGTTTTTCTTTTTGTTTTATTTTGTATTTTAGGTTTTTGACTCTATGAGCCAAATTGACTGACTCTGTGACTCAAATGGCAGTTTTATATGCTCCTGAGGAAAACTGGTTGACTACTAGGTAACTAAAAAGGTTTACACACAAAGACTTAAATAATTTCACGTTTTTCAAGTGTCACTTTCAGTTAACAACTGGCCATGACTGCTCAGCAAATAAAGCATTTATTATAAGTACTTCAGCATGAGAAGTTGGGCAAAATGACCTCTTGCACCTTCCCAATATATTTAATCAGTCTAATCAAATCTTTAACCTTTAGAATCTGAGCCTGGAATGGAGCACTTAACCTGTTTTGAACTGTTAATCTGCTGTGTGGGGTGAATATGTCTTATTTACCCAAATGGAAAGTTCTTTAAGGACAGAGACTGTCTAATAATTTTCATTACTCTCCAGTAGCACTGAGTCTGCAGTTACACACATAGTAGGTACTCAAGAAGCACTGACTGATCAATTTCAGAATTTGTAACTCCAGATGTTTATAATACAGGGATGGGACTTCTGGCAAGATGGTGACTGAGTAACACAAATCAGAATGATCCCACAGAAATCAGCTCAGAAGAGTTACTAAGAGGGAAATTCCACACTGCCAGGTCACAGGAGGAGCATCATAAAGATAAGTAGGCATAGATCCACTAGGTTTTGAGGAGCTGGGGACTTTTGACTTACTACAGTAGAGGCCAGCATGGGTTTAACCTTAGCCCCGCCACTGTCTGGGGCAGAGCCAGGATCCTTTGGAGCTGGCCCAAGGGCTTTATCTCTACATAGTCACAGCTTGCCTCCACCTAAGGGCAGGGTTTAAACCCATGGTCATGGATAGGGCTCAGCTACATTGTTATTATTGTTTCCCTCTCTTCTCTCTTTCCTCCCACAGTCTCAGCAGGCTCGGGGTTTTTATTATTTTCTTTTTCTCTTCCCCTTTCTCTCACATGCCACTACCAACCTCCAGGCCACTTCCCTAACCTAGGACATTTATGCCTGCCCACCAGCCAGCTGGAGGAGCTCCACTCTCTGCAGCGTAACCCAGCTGGAGAAAGCCCACCCACCTTCCTCCAGGGGAAATCCTGTCCACCTTCTTCTGGGAGAAATCCTTCCTGCATGGCTTGGGGAGCTCCTATCCATACTCTGTGGTCCCACATGACTGAGGGAACTTCCTCCTGCTTGCCATAGGGCCTCACATGACGTAGGGCAGCTCGGCCAACACTTGCCAGTGCTCCATGTTGCTCTGGGAAACTCTGCCCAACCTAGCTGAATAGGGAAATTCCACTCACCATTCACAGTACTCTACACCAAAGCAGCACACCCACCTGCTTTCTGTGGCATTCCTGTTGCAGCAGGAACCCCTGCATGATCTCTGCGGTGCCCCAAGCTTCTGTGGGCCACTCCATCACAGCTTCTTGTGAGATAACCCAGTGCAGCACCATCCTCGTGGGTCCACAACCACCCAACCAGCATCCCCTGAGAGGACCATCCAACTTTCCTTCCAAATAACAGAATACGGGTTTACTAGGGGGAGAGAGTGTAGCCACAGGAGGATAAAGCAGTAGGCCAATTCCATAGTGCGATTAGCTTCAGGCAGCTCAAAGAAGCATTCCTATGAATCTCTCAGAGAGATCCCAGTGTTCTTCGGCTCTCTGGAAAATGGCACTGGGCTCTTCTAAAATAATGCAATGCAAACAGCAATCAACTCCAATGACCTCAATGATAAAACAGGAGAAAAAAAGACAATGCCAGAAAATTCCCTGAATCTAACGACATGCATAGAAGAAGTAGACATTGAACTGCCACAGAATGTTGAAAAAGGATGGAATGATAGAGGAGATAAATACCATATCCCAAATGGAAATACTACAGCTTAGGGACAAGATAACAAAACAGTAGCAGACCCATAGACTTTGCCAACCAACTGCAGGAGGCAGAGAACTGTACCAATGACCTAGAGGACAGCCAAGCAGACTTTAACAAACATGAACAAAAGTTTAATAAGATCATCAGAGAAGCTGAAGAAAGCATAAGAGCTATCTCTGATGCTAGGAAGAGGAACAACATCAGGATAATTGGATTGCCGGAGGAAGACATAACAAAGAATTCAACTGCAAAAAATAGAGAATTCCTGATGGAAAACTTCCCCAGCTTAATGACTGAAAACCAGGCAACCAGTAAGGAGGCTAAATGAACACTAGCTAGATTGAATTCCAAGAAGAAGTCACCAAGGCACATAATATTTAAACTATCTAACTTCGAGGAAAAGGAGAAAATCATGAGAGCAGCTAGGGGAAAAATAAACAGTCACATACAAAGTTTCCCAAATAAGAATATGCTCAGACCTATCAGTGGACACTATGCAGAAGAGAAGAGAGTGGAGAAACATATTCCAAAAAATGAAGGAAAATAATGAAAACCCAAGAATACACTATCCAGCCAAATTACCTATGAAGATAGATGGATAAGAGTCTTCCCAGTCAAGGAAAAACTTAAGGACTAAATGAAACCCAGCCCTACAAAAAATCCTTTCCAACCCAATATGGACAGAAGAATAGCACTCACCGAGCACAAATAAGAGACTGTGACATAGAACAACCCCACTCAGAGGGCCACAAAGAGAAAACAGCCCCCAAGCTAGCATTGATATAAGGGTGGAAAGAAGTCAATAATGAAATACACACACACACACACACACACACACACACACACCACACTGTTAAGAAAGGGAGGTAGGAAAACACCCAACATAAAAGGTATAAGATGACATCACAGAGTACACAGATGGATGTAATAACCCTGAATATACATAGACTGAACTCAGGCATCAAAAGATTGAGGCTAGCAGACTGACTTAGAAAACACAACCTATCAGTCTGTTGCCTACAGGAAACACATCTCAAGACTACAGAAAAAAATAGGCTGAGGATCAAAGGCTGTAGAAAAACATACCAAACAAACAGCAATTTTTTAAAAAGCAGGTGTTTCAACCCTAATCTCAGATAAAATTGACCCCAAAGTGCAAACCATAAAAAGAGATAAGGAGGGACACTATATAATGCTCAAGGGAGTGGTAGACAAAGAACCACTAAGCATTTTAAACATATTCCCCAAATGAGAGACCCGCTAAATATGCCAATCAAATGCTCCAAAAGATAAAAAAAGAAATCACAGGTTCAACTATTATAGTACGTGACTTCAATACACCACTTTCTGAGAAAGATAGATCACAGGGAAAGAAACTCAACAAGGAGGCTAGAGATCTAAACACTATAATTAGATAATTGGACCTAATATTTACAGAACTCTTCACCCTAATACCAAAAAAAATTCCATTCTTTTCAAGCACATATCGCACACATTTGAAGATAGACCACATGCTTGGGCTTAAGTCAAATCTGCATGAATTTAAGCACACTGATACCATAGAGATCTCTCTCTCTCTCTCTCTCTCTCTGACCATTGGGTAATAAGGCTAGAAATCAACAAAAGGAAGATGAAGAAAACAAGAGCAAAAATTGGAAGATGAATAGCTCTCTACTGCAAAAGGGGTGTGTACTGGCCCAGATCAGAGATGATATTAGGAAATTTCTAGAAAGCAACAAGAATGAGAACATGATGTACCAAAATGTATGGAACACAGCAAAGGCAGTTATCAGAGGAAGTTTCATAGCAATACACACACACACACACATGAATAAGGAAGAGAGACTTATGACTGATATGCTGGCACAAAATGTACAGCAACTAGAGCAGAGTCAACAGGACAACCCTACTAATAGAAAAAGAAAAGAAATAATAAAAATCAGGACTGAGATTCAGGAGAGGGAAAATAAGAAAAATATGGGAAAAATTAATGCTGCTAACATTTGTTTCTTTGAAAGGATAACAGAATAGACAGACTGCTGACAAACCTAACCAAAGAATGGCAGAAACAAATTTGAATAGAAAGGTTGAGGGACGACAGAGGGGACATTACAATAGACCCCAATGAAATCAAAAGGATAATTACACAGCACTACAATGAATTCAACAACTTGGAAGACATGGAAAAATTCTTGGAAAAACAATCCCTCCCTAGACTATCACCGATGGATGTCAAGAATCTCAACAGACCCATAGCAATAGAAGAAATAGACAAGGTTATCAAGGGATTATCAATAAAAAAAATCCCATGGACCAGATGCCTTCAAAAATTCAGGGAAGAACTGACACCAATACTACACAAACTCTTCCAGAACATAGAAAAAGACAGCAAACTCCTGAAATCCTTCTATGAAGCTAGTGTAACTCTGATACCTAAAGCGGGCAAGGATCCCACAAGAATTGAGAACTACAGACCAATATCCCTAATAAACACTGATGCAAAAATCCTTAACAAAATACTGGCCAACAGAATACAAAAGTATATAAAACAAATAATTCACGATGACCAAGTGGGATTCATACCAGGGATGCAGGGATGGTTTAACCCATGAAAAGCCATTAGTATTATTCGTCACATTGACATGACAAACTATAAGAACCACATGATAATATCCAAAGATGCAGAAAAAGCATTCAACAACATTCAACACCATCCTGTTTAAGACACTCAAGAAGATAGGAATGGAAGGAAAATTCCTCAATATAATACAAGCTATATATGAAAATCAACAGCCAATGTGGTAGTCAATGGAGAAAAGAGGAAAACAGTCCTACTGCAAAAGGGGAACAAGGATGCCCCTTGTTCCTATTCTAGCTAATAGCATAAGGCAAAGAAAAGATATCAAGGTATTCGCCTCAGGAAGGAAAAGGTGAAACTATCGTTATTCACAGATGATATGATTTTATATATGGAAAGTCCCAAAAGCTCCACATGGGGAGCATTGGAAGCAATAGAGGAATATGGCAGAGTGGCAGGATACAAGATCAACAAACAGAAGTCTATCAGACTGCTATACACATCAGACAAGGTCACAGAAGAGGAGATAAAAAAGATGGTATCCTTCACAATAGTAAGCACAAATGAAATATCTAGGGATATTAGGGTCATCAATGAGGGAATTTGGACCAACCTGAGAACTTTGGCACAGGAAATACATAGGCTATCAGAAATAGGGAAGGACACAAATACAGATGAGTCACAAGTTGAGAAGTGGGATAGAATGAAGATAAAACACCTGTGTACATTGAAGGAATTCATCAAGAGAGTAATAGGAGAGCCCACCGACTAGGAAAACATCTTTAGCAATGACACATCAGACAAAGACCTTATTACTAAAATCTAGAATACTCTGCTGGCTTCCAAAAAAACTAATTGCCCACTGAGGAGGTGGGAAAAGGACCCGAACAGAAGTTTCACAAGGGCAGGAATCTGAATGGCCAATAAACATATGAGAAAATGTTCCTGATCATGAGCCATAAGAGAAATGCAAATTAAAACAATGAAATACCACCTAGCACCCTCAAAGATTGTCCAATTCAGAAAATCAGAAAGCAAGTATAGGAGGGGCTGTGGTGAGATAGGAACTCTCATCACTGCTGGTGGACTTGTAGGTATGTACAGCCACTATGGAAATAGATTTGACGATACTTAAAACAGTTGAAAATTGAGCTACATATGACCCAGAAATTTCCCTTCTGGGCATATACCCAGAAGAGGCAAGAAACAAACCACAGCCAGACATCTGTGTTCCAGTGTTCATCACGGCACAGTTCACAATTGTAAGGAGTTGGAAATAACCCAAATGTCCATCAACAGACGAATGGATTTAAAAACTGGTATATGCCTATGATAGAGTACTACGTATCTCTAAAAAGCAGTGATGAATGCATGAAGCACATCACCACATGTGAAGAACTGGAGGAAATTATGCTAAAGGAAGTAAGCCAAACACAAAAGGACAAGTACAACATGAGTCTGCTGAGGTAAGCTTAAACATGCAAAAGGGCTTAGGGAAAAAGCTACTGTATAAAAGCACTCCTGGGGTGAGGTCCAGGTAGTATGGCAGGGGCCAGACCAAATCCAGGGATACATATAGTAGCCGACAAAAAAGGAGGGAGAAAAAAGAAGACATGGGTAGCAGGGGAACAGGCCACTAATCCACCCAAGGGGAGGGTATTGTTTATATCTCCACAGGGAAATAGGGGCCAGACTTCAACCCTGTGCTCCAAGATGTGAATGCAACATACCGGCATGAAGCAGGGAACCAGTAGAGAGGTCTGAGGAGTTGGCCCCAATCCCAACTATGTGGACAGCAAGAATTTACTTCAGAGAACAGCGCTAAAGCCACAGCTCAGGGAAAGGGACATGTCTGATCAGAACACACAGGAGCAAATGAAAAAAGAGAAAGTGGAGCACATCCTAGACCACCAAGCAGGATATCCCCGCTCAGAGCAGCCAATGCACAGAAAGAACCATGCGGCCGGCTCCAGTAGGAGACACGATGTCTCTCAATGACCCATAGCACTAGGAGGGACAACCCTGGAGACACAGTAAGGGAATTGTGCCTTATCTGACCCCACCACACCGAGACGAAACACTAAGGCAGTGGTTCTCAACCTTCCTAATGCCGTGATCCTTTAATACAGTTCATTATGCTGTGGTGACTCCCCAACCATAAAATTATTTTCATTGCTACTGTATAACTGTAATTTTGCTGCTGTTATGAATTGGGCCTATGAAAGGGTCCTTTAACCCCCAAAGGGGTTTTGACCCACAGTTTGAGAACCGCTGCACTAAGGGCATTCAACAGAACAGCAAGGGAAGCAGAGCAACGAAGTCCCTAGGGAATACCAAAAATAGACTTTGGGGCCAGGACATGGCACCCCACTGGAAAACACTCCTAAAGGTCAACAAACAGACCCTGAACTATTTATAGGCTTTTCTTTTCATTTTGGTCATTGGTTTATTGTTGTTTTGCTTTCTTTTGTTGCTTTGTTATGCTCTGTCTTGTTTTTGTGCATATTATTGTCTGTGCACGTCTATCTAGATAAGATAGGTGGGAGAAACAATCTAGAGGAGAAAACACTGGAACTGATGATTCCAGGGGGACCATGGGAAGGGGTGGGGAGGAAGTGGGTGTTAACAAACCCAGGTTTATGCACCAATCATTGCAATTGGTTCCCCCTTTCTCCCCCATCTTTCCCCTACCCTCCTGGTATTGCTACTCCCATTTCTGTTCCTGAGGGACTTATCTGACCTGGATTCCATATGTCATGAGCTCTTATCTGTACCAGTGTACATGTTCCAGTCTAGCCAGAACTGAAAGGCAGGACTGGCTCATGATAGTGGAGGTGAGGGGATGGTGGTGTTGGGGGTGAGGAAGCCTCAAAGAACTAGAGAAATAGTTTGTTTCATCAGTGCTATACTGTACCCTGGTTGACTCACCCCATTTCTTATGACCTTTCTGTGAGGGGATATCTTATTTTCTACAGATGGGTTTGGGGGTCTTTGCTCTGACCCCTCTCATTCTCAACAATATGCTTTTTGTCTGTTTGTTTTGAGTCTTCTTGTGCCTGTTACCTGATTACACCAACACCTTATGATCACACAGGTTGGTGTTCTTCTTCCGTGTGGGCTTTTTGCTTCTCAGCTAGATGGCTGCTTGTTTAACTTCAAGTCTTTCAGATCAACATCTAGAGCTTCCTATGGCAAAATTTTGACAGTGTGCACATAGAAATTTCCCTCTCAGTACAGCTTTTGCTGCATCCCGTACATTTTGGCATGTTGTGGTTCTGTTTTCATTTGTTTCCAGGTAGCTTCTGATTTCCCTTCTGCAGACTGGAAGCAAATACACAGAAAGCCGTGAGCGTACCGCCCAACCCAATTCTGTCCGTCAGAAACCCCATCTACTTAACCTCCACAAACAGATTCAGCCATTTTCTAAATTAAAGCATTCGTTTAATTAAAAAAAAGAAAAGTTTTACCATGTTTGCATGCTTCTTTGAACAATACAAATAGTCCCTAGCCTACAGTGGAGTTCTGTTCTGATGACTCTATAGTGGTTCTCAACCTGTGGGTGGCGACCCCTTTTGGGGTCTAACAACCCTTTCACAGGGGTCGCCCAATACATAGCAGTACCAAAATTACAGTTATGACATAGCAACAAAATTTATTTTATGGTTGTGGGGGTCACCACAACATAACAAACTGTATTAAGAGGCCATAGCATTAGGAAGGTTGAGAACCACTGGTGTATAGGAAGTCAGTTCTGAGATGCTCAAATACTTCCTTAAAACAAGTTTTGTTTTTGGTTCCCATTATTATTGCCTTTTATTACTAATATTTATAAATTCTATATTTATTTGTTGGAAATATTACACAGAAACACAAGATATGTATTTAATACACATACATAAAAATACACAAATAAAAAAATACACAAATCATAAATTTTTCCCAAAGATGAGTAAGAGTTGGACAATGTGGGCACTTTTTCCATTGTAGTGATAACCCCACTTGTGGAAGATTCTGGATTATTTGGATTTTTCCCTGAGAATGAGCATAGCATTTCTAGTCAGAAAAATCCATGAGTTGTCTATAAGCTTCTTTTTATTTCCTTTGTATAGTTCTGGGTGACATCTTGAAAGCGACTAGTGCTTCGACCCATGTTTTCAAGCTACGGAGCCCCTGATTTCGTTTGGAAGAAACTCCTGCGAATCTTTTATCTGTAAAGTGTTTCGACAACTTCTCTCCTTCCACTTCCTCGTTCTCTCTTCTATGGCATTCCCCCCCACTTTTAAAATCCAGTAAGTCCTGACCTGACGATCTCCTTGGCTGTGATCGGTAAGCTGGCCCACGTCGGCAATATCCCGCTCTGCATCAGCGATCTCTCCACGTAGACAGGTCTCCCCACCGCTCCGTCATGCAGCTTGTTGAACTGCTTGGAGGATGCTCTCACCATTCAGCTTGTTTCTTCCTCTCCAAATTGTCTGGCTGTTTTCCCATAATTTCTTCCCAGAAAGATGTAATATTCAGGACACACTGAAGAAAAAAACAGATGGTCAAAAGTGTGGTTCTTTGTACCTCAAATACTTCATAAACAGGGAACTACTTGTGCAGAATGAATATCAATCCCTGTGAGAATATGGTCAAAAAGGCCAATGTAAATTTCATGTGCACATCCAATTGAAATAGCAATAATATAGACAATAAGCATAGAGTATGGGAGGAAACAGAAAAGAGCTTTATCTTACATTATAGACAATATTGATATTGCTTAAAATGAAAATATATAGCCCTGGAAACACGGTGGATGATGTGAACCAGCTGCCAACACCAGAGAGGAGCCCCTGGATCTCACAAGGCTCAGCCTGCAGGAGAGCTTTTATGTGAAGCGGCAAAGCCACAGCACTGAGAGCTTCGAAGATCATCTGCTTATGACCAAATTTTAATACGATGTTGGACGATGGGGAAGACACTGGACTCCTGTTGAAATTGATGAAGCAATATATAAATCAACTAAGCAAACCATTTTGATGCTCTTTGTTTGGATATTGGACACATTAGTTGTTTCTCTACTGAGATTGGCAGAGACAAAGAATTTATCATGTATGGAAGAGCAGGAGATTCTGGACAATTTCCTCTTTGATGTAGGATACATTCATAAGAGAAACCTACATCAATTTTGATATTCAGAAGTGAGCAGAGATTCTTCCACTCTTGAAATGAATTGATTTGCAGCTAACCTCCAAGTTATTAATTTAAATGGCATTTTATCTAACCATTCCAATAAATGTAATCACACACACACCCACACTACTACGTAGGCCCCAAATAACTAGAGTCTCTTCCCCACCACACCATGTTAGGATATTTTATGAAATACTATATCTAGTGATGAAAAATATAATTATCTAGACTTTAGCAAGTCCTTTAATTTTACTTTGTTTCCCTTTCCTTCTATTAAACTAAAAGAAAATTAAATGTAATACTTTTTTAATAAAAATAGGAGATATGTTATGATCCCGTTTTTATAAAAATGTTCCTCATATGTATATTCCATCTGTATATATGAAAGGAGAGCTACCTGGAGCGATGTTCACTTCAATATTAGTAATGATTTATTTTATGAGGTCGTCTTTCAGTTAAAATTTAAGTGAATTTTCTATGTTCTTGGAATGCTTGGTTATGTACATGTACCCTTAAAAAGTCAGTATACATTAAAAAGTCATGTATACATCTTTTAAATGTAGTGTCAGCAACTTTGGAGGGCATTTCAAATCAGGGCAATTTGCCTTATTATCACCTAAGTCTTTGCCTAAGACCTTTAACCATAAGCGCCATTCTTTTCTTATTCTGGAGACTCGGCATGATGTGGTATAGCTATTGGTAGCATTAGAGTTTCTTATCCTCAGAATTCTTTCCTAGGGTGTTTAGCATGCGTTGGGATGGTCTTATGGCCGCCATTTTCTTATTGTTGAAACTTTACATTGTTTCTTTCAAGGGTTAAAATTTTAAACGGTCACTAGTGTTTTCCTATCTAAATCTTTGGTTTTTGTTTTGAAGGTTAATTCTCAGAAGTAGGATCAAAGTGCATGTCGTTGTTGTTAGGTGTTGTCAAGTCTTCTGACTCATAGTACAGAAGGAGACACTGCCTGGAATGGCCTCATCTTCACAGTTCTTGTTCTGTTTGAGCACATTGTTGTAGCCACCCTGTCAACCGATCTCCTTGAGGGTCTTGATGCATTTGAGTTAAGGAGCTGGTGAGGAATGCTGAAAATTCCATGCACTGCCAGGAGAGCCAACAGGTGTGTCTTGGAAGAAGTATGCCCAGAATGCTCTTTAGAAGCAAGACTTCATATCATGTGCTTTGGGCAGGTTATCAGGACAGACCAGTCCCTGGAAAAGGACAGCTTGCCTGGTGAAGTGGAAAGGCAAAGTGTTTGACATTTTTAAATGCTTATTATTTTATATGGCCAAATTGATTTTCAAAAAGGCTACGGAAACTGGGACTTTCACAGTTGGTGTTAGATGCTTTTGAGTTTGTGTTGATCCACAGAGACCCCCATGTAACCAAGTATAATTTTCCCATTGGGTTTCCTAGACTGTACTTTTTAATTTTTATAAACTGGACTCCTAATTAAAGCAAATCACCGAGACTTTCTCCTACGGAGCTATGGGGTGGGTTCAAACTACCAACTTTATTTATAAAAGCACCTCTTTCATTATGACTCTCTTGTCAGTACTAATCATTTTTTGTTTCACATTTGATAAGCAAAGATGATATGTAATTGCTATTTTACCTAGCTTTTATTAATAGTAAGGGTGAAAGTTTTCATGGGAGCATAGTATTGTGAAGATTTCAGTGAACTGTATTAAGTAGTCAGACAACGTGATCATACTTAGTATTTAGAACCCTGATTCGGATGAGCATGTGGAGAGCAGGTAGATCCAGGAGGCTGGTATCCTTAAGATTAGACAGGACAAAGGCATGTCTTGGGTACTGGAGATGGAAATAGAGGAAAAGAGTGAGATCTGTCTGTCTTCTGCCTCCACCTCTGGCTTGCTTTATGATGTTCCAATTCCCTATTGCAGTCTCCCCCTTTGGAAAATTATCATAACAATAATTAGCCTTAATTAATCTTGTGACATTTCTAGTATTTATAGGTTTAAACATTTTACTTGTGAATTAAGTGAAGCTTTAAGAGAAAGATGGGCCTTTCTATTTCCGTAAAGAGTTATAGTCTCCCACTATCATAGGGACAGTTCTACTCTCTCCTACAGGGTCACTGTGAGTCTGCATCAACTCAATGGCAGTGAGTTTTGAGTTGAGTGAGGTGAAGGTTTACAGAGCACATTATTTGTTTTACGTTGCATAATCCATACATGTTTGGTTTCAATTGCAATCCCCTCAATGTACCATCCCTTATCCCACCTCTTCCCTGTGTTTCCTGTTTCCATTCCCCCTTTTTTTGAAACTCTCTGAACTTTGTACTAGGAGCCTTGGGTGGTATAGTGGTTACTCATTGGGCTACTAAGAGCAAGGACAGCAGTTTAAAACCACTGGGTGCTCTGGGGGAGGGGGGAGGGAAGACTGGGCTTTCTAATCCCATAAACACTTACAGTCTTGGAAACTCACAGAGCATTTTATCCTGTCCTATAGGGTCACTATCGTAGCTATTGACTCAATCGTAATGGGTCTAGTTTTGTCTAGTTTGGCGTGGGGGGGGGCACTTTGTATGTGGGTAAGCACTGCCCTTTTGATCCTAAATGGTTGGTTATTTTAGCATGGGAGTGGGTTCAGTTCCAAACCTGGAGAGCGACTAAGACTCTTGTCTTGTAGGGGTTCCCACCTGTTCCTGTCCAACCAATAAGCCTGGTCTCACTTATGATTTGGGGTTCTGTTCCATAGTTTTCTTCCTCTCAGTCTAGGACCATCTAATGTGATCATTTTCAGAGTAGTTGGTAGTGGTAGGTGGGAACCATCTAATTCTAATAAGTCCAAATTTATGTAGATTTTATAATTCTCCTGAGAAGTCAGTTCCTGCACTTCCCATCTAGAGAATCAATGATTCAGAAAAAAATTGAACTGCAAGACTATTACATATTTTTCCTATGACTTTTGTTGAAGGAAGAGTAGAAATAAATTTTTTGGACCCAAAGAGGGCTACTGGATTTTGTTGTTATTGGTTTGTTTATTGAATTTTACCCTAGTGTTATATTTACAATTATAAAGTTACACTTACTTTAGAGTTACATTAATGCTATATTTTTAACACAGAAAAATTAAACATACACAGTCAAATTTTAGCCAAAGCAAACCTGGATGATAAAAGCAACTGACCCTCTCTAATTCTGAGCTGAAATGTAATTCTTTGTTCTCTGTAGCCTTCAGATAAAAGGATTCATATGGGATGGTAGATAGGACGGTTTTAATTTGGATCAACCAGACTTACTGCTGGATTTTACGCCAGCCAAGCTGTGAGGCAGGTTCTTTGTTTTCAGAAATTATCAAACTAAGCCTAATTATACTTGCTTTGCTTTGATGTACTGTAATGTTTTCCATAATTTTATACTCACCCACTTTCGCTAGTTCTTATTTGAAATGAAGGATAGAGTGGGGATTCATTTTATAACTGTCAGGCCTTGATTTCATATGTATTGAATCAGGCTTTAAGATGTTTTCTTTTGGTTTGATATAATGCATGGTTATTATTTTTATTGTGGTTTCACATTTTGGACCTGTGGAATTTTTTCACATACAATATTCTATAGATACAGGGGGAAAGAAAACACAAGCTTACCAAATCAGGGCAGATCTTAAACTATTCTGAGTCGATATTTTATAAGACTCAATCAATTCACTCTTTGGTTGAATCGTTCCTTAAGGGGCATTTTTGTTTAAAGCTCATTTGGCAGGATTGACTCCCCGTATATTTCTTTGGTGGGGACGCCATGAATAGGAGCATCGCCGCCGTTCTGTACTCACAAGCCATTCATTCCCCCTTCGTGGTGCATCCACTGGATTCCCGTGCTTTATTGGTACTGGGACAGAAGCGGTGTTTTTTTTTTAAGCATATTTTTCTCTTCACCATCAAATAGAAATGATTGAAAAGCATATTATTTTGTTCAGACTGTACCCGATCCGGAGTTCTCACTGGACATGCTCTTTTTGCTGCCTTTAAAAATGGACATAACTGTTTGTATAGTTTTCAGTCTTTTGACTTTTAGTCTCTGTGTTGGAATGGCCCATGATGGAAAACCAAATCAATGGTGTTTCCAGGGCTCTTTCTCCAGGCCAGATCTGAAGGGGCCTTAGTTTAAGAAGACAGGTGTAAACATTTTGAACACATTCATGCCTCTCTCTTTGAGATTTTTTCATGAAAATCAAGAAAACTGGGAGTTAAAATAGTATCAGTACTAGAAAATGTTGTTTCAGAGGGCATTCTTTGACTGTAGTTTTGAAGCATTGGGCTGAGGCTTAACAGATAATGGGAGAAAGCACAAGTCGCAAGTGGACAATTCAATGGGTTTTCATGATCTGAACACACCCATTTAACCAGCACTTGGACTGAGAAAGAGGACAATTGTCAGGAACCCAACTCTCCATTCCCGCTCCTAACTACGACATGGCTCCCTTCCGCTTTCCCTAGAGTAACCATTTTCCTATCTTCCAACAGCACGGATGGATTCTGCCTGCTTTGGTGTGTTATATCCATGGAAATTATGCAGTCTACACCCTTTAATGTCTGGCTGCATTTACTCAGCATTATACACACGAGAGTTACCTGTATTGCTGCGTAAAGTTGGACACGGCTCATTCTTATTGCATTCTAGATTTCCATTGTGGGACGTACCACAGTTTGGCCCTTTTACTGGCGAAGGACATCTTTACATAGCAGAGTGGGTCCTGGGAAATAGGATAAAAAATTGGTTTGCATTTAATCTCCTGCACAAGGTACTCTGATAGAAGAAAATATAAATAAACTAAATAGTATTGAACCCAAATCTCTAGGAGCTTGTTCACATCGTAGATAGTAAACACCTAAGGACAGAGACTGGCTTTTCATGTCTTTCCCTGTCAGGAACTCAGTGCCTCCCACAAAGGCACTCAAATGCATGGATGCTGATGAGGTTCATTATATTTGTGCAAATGGAGAGACAATGAAATGTAAGAGAATGTATATCAAATAGAAAAAAAATTTGTGAATGATGATGGCAACAACTGTACAAATGTGCTCGACACAAAAGATGGATGGGTGGATTGTGATAAGCATTGTATGAGCCCCCAATAAAATGATTTTTTAAAAAAGAGGATATAAATCAGGAGACATGAGAAAAATGTTCATGACCTTTCCAAAGAAGTAGCAATGGCTAAAGGTTAGGGGACAAAGAAGAGGAAATAGCAACAAAAACAACAAAAGACAAAACGACACATATTTACCTTACTATGATGTACATGAGCCAAATTGAATGGATCTGTAAAGTACTTTGAAATCCTCTGATAAAATGTCTAAAGAAAACAGTGCTTTGATTTGCTACTTCCTTGCTTACTGCATAATAACTTCCCTTGGTCACCCATTTTTGATCATTTAAAATTTATTTTATTTGACTCACATATGTTTTTGTTCCTCGAAGCAGTAACTGAACTAAATAAACTGATCACTGTATGAAGTCAACACTAATCACCATCAAGCAAACGTTTGGTATTTCAGACATTTTGCTTTTCTTTTAAAATATGCTTACACCAGGTTTCGCTAAGATTCTAGTTGTGTATTTTTTGTTTTTGTCTGATGCGATAGCATTTGTATATTTCTTTTCCTTTTATTGACTTGATTAAAGGTGCTCCATAATCTTAACAATCGGTGCAGTGATATATGGATAATTGTTGCTCGATCACAGCGAGTGGTAGTAAGATAATTGTAGAGCTAATACCAGGGTGATACATAAATTATTCATTAAAACATATAGTGCCTATTTGAATATATTGCGGCACTTTACTAGCAAATTTATCTAATGCTTTATTGGAGACTCTCATTTTGATTAAAAAAATTAAGAAGGCCCATTAATTCTGGTGGATTAAGAGAGCTAATAATTTGGCTGCTATAGGAATTGACCTCAAGGGAATGTGAATGATTGACAGACTGGAAAAGAAGACAAGATGTTATTTGGTTTGGTTAATTTCAGATCTAGCCCTATGGAAAACAAAATGTGAAAATCTGACACGAGATGCTTGTACCAGGCATGTCTTACGTACCTTTTAAGCAGCCTGCACCTGAATGTTTAGCTGCTGTCTGCTTCAGCTACTGCTCTGGTCCACCGGCTTTGCTTGGGAGTGCATGGCTCCAGAGCCTGGTGGTGACCTACCTACTAGCACAACCAATCACCAAACCCAAGTTTCTGGCTTCTCCCACTCCTTTCAAACTTGGATGAAATGCTGTCTGGTGCATATTGGTCCTGGCTTCTGGCACAACTGCAGAAGAAACCAGGTGAAGAAAATCACAGAGGCAGAGGACTTAGCTCCACATTGGGGCAATTCCTTTTGACCGAAGGAAATAGAAAACGGAAAGGAACTGTGTGGATAAATTCCTTCTCCTTCTTCCCTCCCATAGATGATTGCAAGCCACAGTTCCCTGGGTAACCTGTCTAGAGATACTCTGTAAGGTCCAGTTAGTGCAGCTGCCCAGCTTGTGGAAAGCCAGTGGTCAGTGCCACACCACACTCTTTTTGCAATGCGTCCCTTTCCTCTCATGCTCTGAGTTGGTACTTTCCAAGTGAAGCATCGGGACTCAAATTCTTGCCTCATGGTCTGTTTTCTAAAGTATCGAGGATCAGAGTATTTTAGCCACTATAAGCTTTTTGTTCTAATTAGGTGATGATAAATTTGAATAGTAGTAGTAACGAATGTACAGATGTGGTTTATACAATTGATGTATGTATGGATTGTGATAAGAGTTGTATGAGCCCCCCAATAAAATGATTTTTAAAATTTGAATACTAGTAAACACACACACTTATTGCCATAAATTTTTGCCAGAGATCATCCAACAATGGTTGCAGCAGTACATGACAGGGAAATGCCAGAGGTTCAGGCAAGATTCAGAAGAGGATGTAGAACAAAGGATATCACTGCTGATGTCAGCTGGATCTTGACTCAAAGCAGAGACTACCAGAAAGGTGGTTACTTGGGTTTTATTGACTATGCAAAGTCATTCAGCTGTGCAGATCATAATAAAGTATAGGTAACCTTGAAAAAATGGGAATTCCAGAACACTTCATTGTGCTCATGAGGAACTTATTTATACTTTGGTTAAGAGGCAGTTGTGTGAACAGAATAAGGGCATACTGCATGGTTTAAAATCAGGAAAGGTGTGTAACAGGGTTGTATCCTCTCACCATGTATATTCAATACATATGCTGAGAAATCATCGGAGAAGCCTGATTATATGAAGAAGAGTGCTTCATTGGGATTGAAGGAAGGCTTATTAACAACCTGAGATGTGCAGATGACACACACTTCCTTGCTGAAAGTGAGGAGGACCTGAAACACTTGCTGATAACCATCAAGGATTGCAGCCTTCAGTATGCATTATAACTCAATGTAAAGAAGACCCAAACCCTCACAACTGGATCAGTCAATAGGTAACATGAGGCCAAATGGAGAAAAGGTTGAAGTTGTCAAGGATTTTGTCTTGCTTGGATCCACAATCAATGCTCATGGAAGCAGCTGCCAAGGGATCAACAAACAAGTTGCATTGGGTAACTCTGCTGCAAAGAACTCTTTAGAGAATTGAAAAACTAGGATGTTACTTTGAGGACTAAGGTGCACCTCACCCAAGCCATGGTATTACCTCACATACAATGTGAAAATTTGACATCAAATAAAGAAGACCAAATAAGAGGCAATGCATTTAAATTGTGATGCTGGAGAAGACTATCAAAGGTAAGTACCATGGACTGCTAGCAGGACAAAGCGATCTATTTTGGAAGAAGTATGGCCAGCGTGCTTCTTGGAGGCAAGGTTGGGGAGACTTTGTCATCTATACTTCGGACATGTTGTCAGGTTAGACCAGTCCCTGCAGAAGGACATCGTGCTTGGTAAAGTAGAGGGGCAGCAAAGAAGAAGAAGGCTCTCAAGGAGATGGATGGACCCTCTCCACGGTTCAAGCTTAGGAACAATTTTGAGGATGTCACAGGACTGGGCAGTGTTCTGTTGGGTATAGGGTCATTGTGGGTCGGTACTGACTGGATGGCACTTAACAGCAACAACAACTATACATATTATCTATAAATAGATACACTTAAACTCCTATGTTGTTGTTAGGTGCTGTCAAATAAGTTCCCACTCTGTGCCCTTATATTAACAGAACACAATGTTGCCCACTCCTGCTCCATCCTCCAATTCTTGTTCTGTTTGAGCTAATTGTGGCAATTCATCTCAGTGAGGGGCTGCATCTTCTTTTGCTGAGCCACGACCAAGAATGATGCCCTTCTGGAACTGGTCCCTTCTGATAACATGCCCAAAGCAACTGGGATGAAGTCTCACCATCTTTGATTCTAAGGAGCATTTTGGCTGTACTTCTTCAAAGATAGATTTGTTCTTTCTTCTGGGAGCCCATGGTATATTTAGTATTCTTCACCAGCATATATAATTCAATTCTTTAGTCTTTTTTGAAGAAGCCCTGATGGTGCTCTCAGGTAAGCATTGGATTGCTCACAGAAACTTCCATGGTTCAAGCTGGCCAGCCACTCTATAGGAGAATGATGAAGTTATGTTTCCATAAATAGTTACAGCCTCAGAAACCCTATACTAGGTTGCTATGACTTAGAATCAACTCGATAGCCATAGGCTTGGCTTGAGCTTGGGTCAGTTTTCCTGACTCATTGTCCAGCTTTCACAGGCAATTGACGGTACCATGACTTGGGTCAGGAGCACTTTAGTCCTCCAAGTGGCATCTTTGCTCTTTTGCACTTTAAAGAAATCTTTTCCTCCTATCTTTTAAGCTATTTATTGTGAATTGGATGGGGGTTTACAGAGCTGATACCGTTTCCATTCAACAATCCAGGTGCTTTGGGCTTCGTGTCACTCATTGCAATCTCCAGAGCGTATCATCACTTATCCCAACCCCTCCTGGTGCCTCAATGTCTTCTTCTTTCTTGACCTTCAGACCTTTGGGTAAATACTGCCCTTTGATCATATGTGGCTGGTTATTCTAAGGGGTGTGTACCTCCCTGGTGTCATTGTTTCTCCTATTAGCGTGTGTATTGTTTGGGTGAGTTAATTTTCAGAGCTGAAAGGCAAGTAAGGGCTGCATCTTGGGGGTTCCATTATTATATATTTTCTCACCAGAAAAATTTGTCTCTTCTTATTTTGAGTTTTGCTCCACATCTCCCCCCTGCCCACTCTGTGTAGAATCTTCTCACGTGGTCCCCTTCGGGGCAGTTAGTAGTGGTAGCAAGGATGCGTCTAGTTCTTCTGCTCTCAGAGTGCTGGGGACTGATTTTCACATGGTTTACTAGTCCATTGGACCATTTGTTTCCATTCCTCTTTACTTTTCTTCAGTATTCTTTCCTCTGGATGGGAAAAGACCAATAGTTGCACTTTTGAGGCCCACTAATAAGCTTTTAAGACTCCAGTCACTAATCACAAAGGTAGGATGTGGAACATTGTCATTAAAAAAAAACTTTTTTGGGGGACTCTTACATCTCTTATCACAATCCATACATTCCTCTAATGTGTTTAGTATATTTGCACATATGCCACCATCATCATTTTCAAAGCATTCTCTTCACACTTGAGCCTGATATCAGCTCCCCATTTCTTCCTCCTCACTCCCCCACCTGCCCTCCCTCACAAACACTTCATAAGTTATAGATTATTTTTCCATATCTTACATCGTCCTCTTTTGCCCCTCACCCATTTTTTCTGTTATTTGTGCCCCCTGGGAGGGGATTCTAGGTTGATCCTTGTAATAGATTTCCCCCTTCTCTCCTCTCCTAATCTCTACTATCCTTGTTGGCCCTGAGGGGTTTATCTATCCTGGATTCCCTGTAGCAGTGGGCATGCTCTGGTCTAATCCAATTTGAAAGGTAGAATTCAGGTCATGATAGTGGGGTGAAGGAAGCACCAAAGAACTAGAGCAAAGTTATGTGTTTCATCGGTGCTATACTTCACCCTGACTGGCTTTTTACAGTTGTATGACTGACTTATTGACAGAATGATAATAATCAAATGTCTGGGTTATACTTTAATAGGAGCCCCTGCTCTCCAACCCACCCCCTGCAACAAAACACAACAAACCTATTGAGTCCATTCTGACTCATAGTGATCCTAAATAGGATTTTTGAAGCTGTAAATCATTATGGGAGGAGATAGTCTCCATTCTCTCCCTTGGAGTGGTTGGTAGGTTTGAACTGCTCATGTTGTACTTAACAGTCTGATTTATTCATACCTGGCTTCACCGCCTGGGTTTTTAAGTTAATTACATATTGTGAAATATTATATAATACATTTATATAATACATAAATTCAATAATACATAATACATAAATATAATGTCTACTTGAAATAAACATTTGATAATAGGAAGCACAAAAAAGGAACATTAGCAACAAATAAAATAAAATAATGCAAAATAAAAATCATTTAGAACTGTGAAAGCTACCATAAATATTTAATATCTGAAAATTTCTATTCTTAAATAGAAATTCAAAAAACACACTAACCATAATTTTGCTCTGTAATAGTTTGATCTGCTTCTCGACAAATATTTCAGCTGTAGGAAAGCTTTCATTTTATGTTGAGGTTTGTAGAATTGTTAAGAATGCATCCAGAAGCATCCAATTTAATGTTTGGATTTATGTTGTTTTATTTAATTCTTTTCTTTTTAGTTATAAAAATATTTTTGTGACAAGGGAGCAACAAGTGATCCAAAATTAGTGGTAAGGAGGGTGTGAGAGGCCTGATAGAGATTCAGAAGGGCAATGTAACTGAGAGAAATTATTGAAACCCAAATGAAGGCTGAGCATGTTAGTGGGACAAGAGGAAAGTAAAAGGAAGAAAGAACTAGGAGACAAAGGGTATTTATGGAGGTCTAAATACATGCATGAACACCTGTAAATATATTTATATAGGATGATGGACAAATAGATCTATGTGCATATATTTATAGGTTTAGTTTTAAGACAGCAGATGGACATTGGACCTCCACTCAAGTACTTACTCAATGCAAGAACACTTTGTTCTATTAAATTGGCATCCTGTGCCGCACACCTTCCCAACACGAATGATGAAGACAAATGTATGCATAAGCAAATGTGGTGAAAAAAGCTGATGGTGCTTGGCTATCAAAAGATACAGTGTCTGGGGTCTTAAAGGCTTGCAGGTAAACAAGCAGCCACCTAGCTCAGAAGCAACAAAGCCCACATGGAAGAAACATACCAGCCCGTGCCATCACAAAGTGTCGAAGGGATCAGGTATCAGGCATCATCAGAACAAAACATCTTGCCATAGTGAATGAGGGAGGGGGTGTGCGGAGTGGAGACCCAAAGCCCATTTGTAGGCCACTGGACACCCCCTTACAGAAGGGTCTTGGGGAGGAGATGAGCCAGTCAGGGTGCGATGTAGCAACGATGAAAGATATAACTTTCTTCTAGTTCCTAAATGCTTCCTTCCCCCCACCACTGTCATGATCCCAATTCTACCTTGCAAGTCTAGCTAGACAAGAGATGTACACTGGTACAGATAGGAACTGGAAACACAGGGAATCCAGGACAGATGACCCCTTCGGGACCAGTGGTGAGAATGGCAATACCTGGGAGTTGGAGGAAAGGTAGGGTAGAAAGGGGGAACTGATTACAAGGATCTACATGTGACCTCCCTGGGGAATAGACAACAGAAAAGTGGGTGAAGGGAGACATCAGTAGTGTAAGATATGACAAAATAATAGTAATTTATAAATTATCAAGGGTTCATGAGGGAGGGGAGTGGGGAAGGAAGGGGAAAATGAGGATCTGATATTAAGGGCTCAAGCAGAAAGCAAATGTTTTGAGAATGATGGCAACAAATGTACAAATGTGCTTGACACAATGGATGTATGTATGGATTGTGATAAGAATTGTATGAGCCCCCAATAAAATGATTTTTAAAATATTTTGTGTACTTCTCCAAATATTGTTTTGTCTCTACTAATTCCGATTTTATATTCCTAATCTGATTTGAATTTCACATTGAAGTATTCTATCGTGACATTATATCCATCTTTCTGTGGTAAAGTGTTTATAAATTGCTATAGTCTGTGGAGAATATTCAAACACTGAAAAACTCCAGCAAATGTATTGGGTAGTTACAACTATACAATAACACCATAGTTATAACTACCCAATGACATTAAAACCAAGATGTCACTTTGGGAGTTGGTGTGCCTGATCCAAGCCATATGTATGTGAAAGTTAGACAACGAATAAAGAAGCCCACAGAAGAGTTGGTGCATTTGAATTGGGGTGCCTTCAAAGAGTATTGAAGGTACCACGGATTGCCAAAAGAACAAATAAATATGTCTTGGAAAAAGTCCTAAAGCTGGAAATGGTGACACGTGTGCTTTGGGCATGATATCAGGATGGAACAGTCCTAGAGAAGGACATCGTGCTTGGTCCAGGACAGGGTCAGCTCAAAGGAAGGCCTTCAGTGAGAGAGGTTGACGGTGTTTGCAACAATGGGCTCCAATCGAACAATTGTGAGCATGGTGCAGGACCCGGCAATGTTTCATTCTGTTGTACCTAGGGTCACTATGAGTCAGAACTGATTCAAATGATATAACATTTGTATGTAGCAAGTTTAACAGTTGTACATAAATTCACGTGGTGATAATGAGAATTTAAGGAATTTTTTTCTTTTGAAATATCTTGGTTTCTGTCAGACTACTCATAGATTTTATATAATATAGTCTATGTGTATCAACTTAATAATATATATTAATATTTTAAACTGAGGTATCATTTACAAAATAGAAAATTAGTTGCTATGGGTTTAATTATATCACCCCATCCAAATAGGCACGGCAAATCCTGACCCCAATACTTTGGGATATAATTCCATTGAGGAATGGTTTTTTAAAAATGAGGTGGGCAGCTGCTGTCCTTGTTAGGGGCAATGCAGTAGCTTCAGACCTTGTCTTGTGCTCAACAGGAGGAAACACTGCCCCGTCTGGCACCATTTCACAATTGTTGTAGGTTTGATCCCGTTGCTGTTGTCTCTGTGTCAGCCCATCACTAGAATAGGATGGGCGCTAATTCAATCTAGTCTGACACAGGAAAGAGCAGACAAGGCATGGAAGCCGAGAAGGGAGAAGATATATGCCAAGCCACATGAGGATTGTCAAAGATCAAGATGGAAAGAGGTGGGACCTTTCCCCAACAGAGGACAACAGTGACAGGACTCCTTCCCCCAAAGCCGGGACACTGAACTCAAACCGCTGGCCTCCCCACCGGGAGAAAATGAATTTTCCGTTTGGTAAAGTCATCTTCTTGGGATATTTCTGTGACAGCGGCACTAGATAATGAAGTCATTAGCCATGGTCAGTTTCAAGTGTGCAATTCAGTGGCATTTAGTGTAGTCACCATGTTGTGAAACCACAAACTTGACTTTGGGTCCCAACAGTTTTAGCATACAAAAAGAACACTCCACAGCCATGAAGCACTCACTCCCCATCTCTCAATATCCACCCCCCACCCCCTGGCGACTATCAGTCTGCTTTGGGTGTCTATGGATTTACCTATTCTGGAAGTTTGTTCATTCATCTCTAAATTCACTAGAACATTTACTAGACACACTATAGATAGTATAAGCAAGATAACAGGGAATTACTTTTAGGAAGGGCAGTGTGATCGCCTGATACAACGCAATGAGTTGAGAAATCAGATTGAAAGCTTGCGTATGGTTTAATTTCCTTCAGCAATTTGCATAAGGCATTGGTCATACACTATTATTTCTCATCGTGAATCCTTCAGGCTTCCTGAACTATGAAGGGCAAAGTGAACTATGGGGATGACACATGATATGCCAAGAAATCCAGTCGAAGGTAGCTAAAATTATCCATGTTCATGTTGCCATGGACAAGCATATAGATCTAAGTACTGGGCAAATATTCCCGGGCTAAATATATAACTCACACAGGCAAGAAGGCATACAAGAATAAAATAGTAAAACGCCACAGGGCAGCAGGTGGGCTCCTTTTAATTCCAGACAAGCTGTTGTGCGTGAGGGAAGCTTCATAGTGGGAGACAGAGCATAATCTTAGGGTGGGAAATGACTTCTTCCTCCTACAGGAGTTCCAGGGGCTCTCAGAACGGAAAGCGGTTGCTCTGTGTGGGGACAGGCAGCGGCTTGGTAGAAGTAGCAGGTCCTTTGGCAGTGGAGCAGAATGAGCCTCCACAGCATGATCCATATTTCGTGCTCACATGAAAGGCAAACAGGAAAAAATCACTAGGGCAATAAAACTGTTCTTCATGTTTTTGAGAGGAACCCTGGTGGCTTAGTGGTCGAGTTTTGGGGTGCTAACTGCAAGATCAGCAGTTCGAAATCACCAGACAATTCTTAGGAGAAAGATGGGGCTTCTACTCGTGCGGAGTCACAGTGTCAGGCACTCACAGGGGCAGTTCTGCCCTGTCCTCCAGGGTCCCCATGAATATGGTTAGACTCGATGGCACTGAACTGTAATGTTTTTGAGGAACAATGTGGGTAAAGGGGGAATTTTGAGCCGTTTTAGATAAAAGCATAGGACTACATTTAAACTAGAAAACCAATGGACCATTGTGAGGCATGCAGGAGAAACAGGCAGCAAAGGTGCCTTGTTCTACCCAGATGGCCAAGTCAGACCCGGGGAAGCTGTCCTTGGCTCCTGGCATTTCCTCCTCTCACCGTCCAGCGGGTGCTTGCTCTTGGGGACTGTGCATCTGTGGACATGTGGTGTATGCCCCCAGTGCGTATGTGCACGGATTTTATAAGAAAACACCAGTTGTTTTCAAAAGTGGTTGCGACCTATATTACAACCATATATAATGTATAAATCTTGGCTGAGGGAAAAACCTATAAAAACATATTTGGGACAATTGGAAATATTTGAACACGAAAGGAATCTTAGATGAATTATCATTAATTTATACAACATGAATGGTATTTGAGTTGTACAGGAAAATGTCATTTTCTTCTTTTTCTCCCCTGAGTATTCAAGAGTGAATTGTCATGATATCTACAACTGACTTTCAAATGGCTCTGAAAAAACAATATAAATGTTGAGAAGTAGGGGAAAGAAAGGGAAAGAGGAAATGAGCAAGAAAATGTGATAAAATGTTGGTGGGACATATAAGTATGTTTGGAAAATTTTAAAGCAAAACATTTCGAAAGGAAGAAGGTGGCTGAACTAATTTATACTCTGTCCTTATTAGGCTCTACTTAGGAAAAGTGAAAGGGAATGTGGAATGTATGAAGTCTGACTCTAGGAAAATTGGAAGTTGCCAAAAAATTAAATAGAATGTAAATACCAATATCCTAGGCATTAGTGAACTGAAATGGGTTGGCATTGACCATTTTGAATCAGAAATACATGGTTCACTATTCCAGGAATGACAATTTTAAGGGCAATGTTGTCACATTCATCATCGAAAAGTACATCTTTTTTTTAACCCCACACAATAAAAAAGTACATCTTGTAGCACATGTTGTGTGTGACAGCCAATTCTCTTTTCACATAAAAGGAGATCCAGTCACTACAACTATTATTCAAATATATTCACCAACCACTAAAGCCAGTGATGCCGAAATGGAAGATTTGTACCAACATTTGTGGTCTGAAGTTGACCACACTTGCAGTCAAGAGGCGCTGATGATCATTACTGGGGACTGGAATGCAAACGTAGGAAACAAAGAGGAATGAACAGTAGTTGGAAAACATGGACTTGGTGATAGAAATGAAGCTGCAGATCACATGTTGGAATTTTGAAAGGCCAACAACTTCTTCATCAAAAGTACCTTTTTCAATAACATAAATGATGACTATACACATGGACTTCTCTAGAAATCAAGTCGACTACATCTGTGGGATGTGATGTAAAGCTAAAAATATTATCAGAACAATTTCTGTAAGTTGAGCAGAAGCAGAAAGGGGTTTTCAAAGATGAACATAATATGTTCAGAGGAGAAAAGTCACCAATTTTTAATAAATCAAACACAAAGGCAATTGTCTAATTTACCTACTGCCAAGGAATGTTCCCTGAGTATCAATCCATAAGCTACATCCTTGATCTCCATCAGGCAATGTTTCAAGCTCTAGAAGCTTTATCTTGAAGACCAGAATCTTCTGTAGATGTGGGGTTTTCTGTAGCTGGCATCATGAACAGAGATAATTTTGTTTCTTGATTTCTACTCTGAATTACCCCTACCCCCCATCTTATTGCTCTGGCTAGGACTTCCAACAATATTAAATTGAAGGAGTAAGATACAAAGCTTCATTATGTCTTTTGAAATTTCAAGGGGAAAACTCTCAGTATTTCCCCATGAAGTATAATGGTATCTGGCTGATGACTCTTCTGTATCCTGAGTCATATTGAGGAAATTCCCTTCTATTCTAATCTTTCTTAGGATTTTCATTAAGAACATGTGTTAGATTTTATCAAATACTTTTCTACACCCATAGGAAAAATCATGTGGTTCTTTCCCTTTGTTATATCGATGCAGCACATTATTCTGATTGTTTTTCTAATACTGAACCTTGTCTATAATTCTGGAAAAATCCCACTTTAATACACTGTTGAATTTGGTTCACTATATTTTGTGGAGTATTTCTGCATCTATATTCGTAAGGACTATTAATTTGTAGTCTTCCTAGGGTACCTTTATCTTTTTTGGTATGTTTACTTCATAGAATGAATTAGGGAGGATTCCTTCTCCTTTTATCTTTTAGAAGAGTTTGAACAGGATTGGTGCATGATTATCTTTTTAATATTTTAGTCTAGCTAGAGGTTTGCCCATTTTGATATCTCAAAGGACCAACTTCTGGTTCTGTTGCTTCTCCCTCTCTCTTTAATGCTCTAATCTTTGTTACTCTCTTTACTGTGATAGATTTAGGGCTGACTCAGTCTTCTCTTTCTAGTTCCTAAAACTGTAGCGTGACATGGTTGGCTGGAGATCTATTTTTGTGTGTAGGCATTTAGTGCTATATGTTTTCCTCTGGGTACTGCCTACACTGCATTCCATACATGTTGGCATGTTGTGCTTTTATTTCCATTTGGGATTTCTTTCTCAACCTATTAGTATAATAGTGTGTTGTTTAAAGTTCATATATTTCTTTATTTTTCAGACTCTCCACCCCAACCCCCAAGAAAACGAAGGGTGTTGATTTAAGTTACACTAGCTAGTAAAATTAAGACTCAAGATAAATCCACCTTAATTTTGCCTCATTAACATAACAGACAACTTATTCCAAAGTGGAACTATAACCATAAGTATAGAAGATAGTATGGACAAGACATCACAGAAAGGAAGCTATGGCTAGAAGGGTCATATCAGATGATTCACTGTACCTCATGACCTAGCATGTGCTCCATCTTAGAGAATGATTCATGCGTTGGGAGTCCAATGTATATTGTGCTAGTGTTGATTGAAATCCACTGCCATTGATTTAATTCTGACTCATAGTGACCATGTTGGACAGGGTTAGTTAGCAGTCTAATGCTTAGTCTACTATACCACCAAGTCTTGATATTAGGTGAAATGTTTTATTTATGTGCTAGCTGTTTTATAGTATTATTCAGGTCCTCTGTTACAATATTGAAAGTGATATATTAAGTCTCCAACTTATTTTGTAGCGCTATCTATTTCCCCCTTAAGCTCTAATAGTATTTGCTTTATATTCTCTCACTTTAAGAATGTAAGTGGAATTCTTTAAACATCTCAGCTTTGAAATAGAACATTTGAACTCCATCTTTTACCATCTGTGTGATCTTGGACTTATCATTTAATTAAAAAATGTATTATGTTTCATGGAAGGAGCACACCAACATCTGTGACCCAAAGATGGTAAATTACACAATCCCAAACCGAAGGAGAGAATAATAGCAGAGCTTAAATTGTGAGATTCTGGTTTACAGCAGGTAGCCCAAGACACATTAGTGAGATCTCCACAGGAAATACACCTCCAGTGATTACCCACTATCCATAACAGAGGCATGAGAATAAACTGATTACCAAACAGAGAATATTGTAGAGATGACTATAGTAGATCAAGATGATAAACCTGATTGAATGATTAAAATCTTGCCACTTGATCCCCCCTTTGATACACGTTGGGTCTGATCTGGTTTTCAATACTTTGTATGTGTATTTCAAACTGGGGTTGATCTCTGATGTATTTCGTCATTTTGGGTAGCCCTTATGAATTTTTGTTATGTGTTTCTGTTTTCCAGTATATGAAACCCAGGATTGATGAACCTACAGAGATAACAAGTAGAATAAGGTTTCCTGGCGGGTCTGGTGGAAGAAGGGAGGTAAAGGTGAACTGATGTCAAACAGTTTAAGAAGGAAGAAATTATTTAGAAACTGATTGTAGTATCAATTGTACAATACTGCTTGATGTGGTTGAACTATGGAATGGTTCAATTTATAAGAATATCTATAAGAACTTCCCATGCAGTGTTTTTGGGGAAAATTGTATTTTATGTGAAAGTTTACAAACTACATTAGAATCTTATTTAAAAATCTACTTTGGACCGTGAAAGACATGAAAAAATAATAGTAATTTATAAATTATCAAGGGTTTATGAGGGAGGAGGATGGAGAGGGAGGGGGTAAATGAGGAACTGATGCCAAGGGCTCGAGTAGAAAGAAAATGTTTTGAGAATGATGATGGCAACAAATGTACAAATGTGCTTGATACAATGGATGGATGGATTGCGATGAGTTGTATGTTTTTTTTAAAAAAGAGATAAAAATGATTGTTCCTTTTTCTATTAAAATTTTTATTTCTATTAAAATTTTGTTCTATGACTTTGTTATATTTTTGCAAGGTATTGACATTCTCATTATTTCCATTCTTTTTGCTTTGTTCCCAGTAATCTAACTTTCCTGGCCCTCCTCAACTTCTGATCTTTGCTTTGGAGTAAATGTTGACTGGCCTCTCAGGGAGCACAACATTCTTAGGTGACACTGCTGGTTTTATGAGCCGATCTATTATTTGGATGAAAGGCGAGCCCTGGAAGAGGCTTCCGTTCAAAGGATGATTGTCTCAGGATTCCCTCTAATCTCTATCAGTCCAGGAAGCTGAGTTTTTGTTTTGTTTTGTTTTTAAATTTGTCCCCCCCCCCCCCCCCCGCCTTTCCAAGACCTTCTAATTTGCCCCTGCTCAAAATGATTTGGTGGAGGCAGCTGGACCCTATGTAGTTCTTTTGGTCTCATGCAAGATGAGGCTGTGGTTCGTGTAGACCAGCGGTTCTCAACCTGTGCGTCACCACCCCTTTGGGGGTCGAACAACCCTTTCATAGGGATCATGTGATTTATAACAGTAGCAAAATTACAGTTATGAAGGAGCAACAACAATAATTTTATGGTGTGGGGGGGGGGCGGTCACCACAACATGAGGAACCATATTAAAGGGTCACAGCATTAGGAAGGTTGAGAACCACTGATGTAGACTATTAGTCCCGCAAATGAGTTTTTCTTCTTTGAGTCTTTAATTTCCTTCATTCTCCTTTGTTCCAGATAAGAGAGTCCTCTCCCAAGATCTTAAGACCTTGAGTGCTGTTCACCAAACTAGAATGTAGAACATCATCTTTATAAACTACGCTAGTCACTTCGTCTCTTGGATTCACCATGTCTCTCTCTTTGACGTGAGTATTATACCAACTTTATGAGGTTGTTGTGATATTAAGTGATCCGGCCCTCAGTTCATAAGTCTCTCCCCTCACCTGTCCTGTCAAGACATTTTTTATAGAGTATGTGCTCTGAGAGTTCTTCATATTATAAAGTAGTTTTGCTCTTTAAATGGGTGATTAACTCACAGAGGTAGGGTTTTTTAATGCAAGTTTTATCCATGAAATGAGGTACCAAGTTAACAACCCCGGAAAACAGGAGGCTTATGTTTTCCGCATAATAAACCGTGAAGAAATGAGTAGGCATTTTCCCAGGTTGCTGTGTGCCATCAAACACATAGCTGAGCCACAAGGTCTTCTCAGAGACACTGTGTTCTCCAGAGAAAGGGAATGCTAAGGGTTATTTGGGGGCGGGGGGGGGGGGGGAGGGGAACCTGTAGCTAAATTTGAAAGTAACCAGATCTGTATAGACCCCAGGGCCCTCAGTCTTAGAGAAAGATGGAAGCACAGCAGATTGCTTTCAGAGTCTGTGGTTGAGCCAGTGCAGAAGCTTACCCAGGGTGTTGTGGGAGCCAGAGGGGAGAGATACAGCGGACTCTCACATGGGATAGCAAGGCTGACAAACAGGAATGTTTTCAAGAGCGATTCAGAGCCCAGTGAAGCCCACAAATGGAACTACTTAGCCAACATGGGACTAGGGTACAGCTCTGAGGATCTAGACTGGAGGAAGGGCTATCCTGCTGGTCCAGCAGCTGTACAAGACCCACACTGGCTGGCTAAGATAGATAAGGCACTTTCTCTGTCCTCCGGCAGCTGGCAGTCTGGGGGAGATCAGACCACTGCACAAAGGTAGAGGACTGGTCAGTGCTGCACCACAGCCTCCTTCCCACTCTCTGCATCCTTTCTCCAGATTCTGTGAGCCTTTGCTTCCAATGACCCACACTTTCTCTGTCTACACCTGCAGAGCCCCCTACCTGGGAGTCCTTGAATATATCCCTCAGCCCCTGACTGACTGGTGGAGGTTCAGAAAAGCCCAGCTCCCCTGTCCCAAGGACAGTAAACTCCGATGTAATTTGGATTACAGATTTGCCACTCAGAGGCTGACGCTATGTCCTTACTTGATATCTTTCCCTTTCTGGCCCTGTTCCTCCATTCACTCCCCTAATAAAACTCTGTGCTCACATCCTCATCAAGTGGTCTGCTTCCGAGAACCCAGCCCATGGCAAGAGATAACGCTAATATAAGGCAGACTATAGGAAAGCTAAGGGGCCGAGGGGCTTCAGGGGATGGAGGGGGAAAGTATCATTTGGATGCAGGCTGGTTGGTAAACTGGGGATAATCATCTCCATGACAGGAAAGAGTGCTTTGAATTTTTTTGGAAGCACACTCAAAGTTTGACATGTAGGCTTTGGCAGGTACAGGGGTCTGTCTGCCCGAGAAGAGAACATCATGTCCTCCAACCCTACCATTGGGGAGTTGAACACTATTGAGTGTTCAACAACTTTTGCAAATGTGCTTGTCCAGCTGGAGTCTGGGAAACCAGAGATGAAACCTTAGAAGCTGGAGGCAGGGATTGTCCTCTTTTTGAAAGCACTGATTCCTAAACATGCACTTTTGACAAACATCATGTTACATGGTGAAAGAGCACGGACGTCGAGATTTGAAGGTTTAGAATACCACTTCCCTCCGCTTTGTCCCTGGCCTTTGGGGCTTGGATCTTTGCAGCAATGAAGTGAGGTGGTTATGTTCTATGGGTCCCACAAGCCCTGTTCCCATGAATAAGCTAGGCCAAAGCATTGTATTAGAACTTAAATTCTGAGCACCCGAGGTTTACTGAAGGTTATGGATGACAGTGACAGCCCCACATCCATTTGCAGAGTCCCCACA